>NC_080431.1:3041666-3654722 GCF_028018845.1 Melospiza georgiana | reverse complement strand
TGACAAATATTATCACATTACAGTGCCTAGCAAATTTTTTTTAATTTACCTATTTCTGATGGACCATGCTACCATAACCCTGCACCCATTCAGCAGACTCTCAAATTCCTAGCACAGCCACAGCTAATTCTGTGGCTCCAGGGTTTTCCAAGAAAATTAAGATTTTTGCCATTTTACCAGAAAATACAGGCAAACGCAAAAATTTAGACATGCACCATGTCTAATCTGGACACTGACAGTTTCTAGGATATTCAGTTTTCAAGGAAAAAAGCCTATATGGTCTAAGAGATGCTCCTAAAAAAATCAAGGAAACTGACTCTCACAAGCAAGTCATCTCATATGAGTATCTGCAACTCCTTTAAGAAAGCCATTTAACTAGATCTTGGATATACCTAATTGTTTAATCTCTGCAGATGGAAATTAATCCCAAAAAACTAACCTTTTTCCTCAAAAAATGACTTGAGTGTCAAAAAGGATTTTAAATATGGCATTGCAGAAGATGGTATCTGATTATGCCCAAATTACAGCTCAAATACGTGACTACCAATATTTTTTCTTAATGTCATCTCTGTAAATTCCCCATATTGTGTGAAAATCTGATTAGCTTCCTTCCCTTCATCCCTGCTAAATGTTCTGACAGCTAAATCCCTACCTTCTATTAAAGTTCCTATTAAAACCACAGCCTCTGTAACACCTCTGAAATTCTGCTGATGAACTTTCACAGATGTAACTTTACCACAGCTGAACTGCTGTAGGGGTAAAAGAACTTAAGACTTTTGGATGTTTTCTTTTTTTTTTTTCTCCTCAGTAGTTCTTAGATAGAAGAACTTGCTACTTGTGCATCATCTCCCCACACAGATGTAACTTTACCACAGTTGAACTGCTGTAGGGGTAAAGGAACTGAGACTTTTGGATATTAGGATTTTTTTTTCATGGCAGAGGTTACCAAGCATTGGAACAGGCTGTCCAGGGATGCAGCTGAGTCCTCAGCCCTGGGGATGTGTGAAGACAAGTCAACGTGGCCCTTATGGACATGGCCTAGCGAGGGACTCGGCAGTGTTATCTGCAGTCAGACTCAGTGATCCAAATAATTTCCTACCCAAATGATTCTACGATTGGTTTGGAAGAAAAGTGAAATATTTTCAGACAGAAGTCTTTTTATGGTGTTGCTGTTTTATCCTGCTAACTTTCACACAACTTGAATTTTAGTTATGTTTAGTGTGTCTTTCTGGGACAGAGTTAATTTCTTTCCAGTTGCCCTTTGGTGGGATGTTTATACTGGTGACCAAAACAGTGCTGAGAAAACACCATTGTTTTATTTAGGAAATTGGTATTAAGTATATAAACTTCCTTACGTCTATAAATACAGTTAAAGACAGTCTACTTAAGGAAATGAATAGTTAAAAATGTTAAGTATTGTAGAAGAATGTTCCAAGAGATACTCCCCCCATCACTTTCTGAAATATTTAAAAGATGAAGGTGAAAATGGATACAGCTGCATGGAAAGAAATGTTTACAGGCTGGCACAGGAAAACATCAGTGCCATCTGTGACAAACAACCAAGCCATTCAAAACTCCTGTTACCATAAACTACAAAAATGTCTCCTAATCAGCTAAAAATCAGCTAAAAAAATTGTTGATGAATGTATTTACTGTAAAACAATTATTTTAACAGAGAGGGTAATATAAACAGTATGGTAAGGAGAAAAACATCATTGCTTTGACAAGATTAGTCTCAAAAAATTCATAACACAGTAAGATCAGTAATACTGTATATTAGCAATTTTTATTAAAAAAGAATTAAAATCCTCTATAGAAACAAGATATTCAAACCAGAATTATTTCCCTGGATAGATTAATTGGTAGATTACCAATTGACAAGAAAACTGTTCAAATAATTGTGGAAACTCAAGTAGTTTCAGTGACAGAGTTGTCAAACAATTCAGAGGACTTCTAGCAGGTTCTTTACTGCTGAGGCCACACATTGTGTCCACTATGACAAGTCAAGACAGCATTTATAAGTCTTTTCCACATGTAAATGTCTCACAGCTTTGTGCTGTGAGTCACCTTACCCTCCTTTTAAACTGATCTGTGGAGTGGCTACACACAAGTTGGGCATGTTCAGCCTGGAGAAGAGAAGGCTGGGGGGACATAAGAGCAGCTTCCAGTGCCTAAAGGGGGCCCCAGGAGAGCTGGAGAGGGGCTTTTCACAAGGGCATGGAGTGATATGGTGTCAGCTAACAGCTCTAAGCTGAAAGAGAGGAGGTTTGGATTGGATATTGGGAAGAAATGCTTTCCTGTGAGGGTGCTGAGGCCCTGGCACAGGGTGCCCCGAAAAGCTGAGGCTGCCCCATCCCTGGAAGTGTTCAAGGGCAGACTGGATGGTCTGAGGTTTGAGCAGTGCGGTCCTGTGGCATCCTGCCCATGGTAGAGTGTTGAAACTGGACAATCTTTGAGTTTCATTACAATCCAAACCATTTTACGATTTTATGGCAGAAATTTATCAGGAGTGGACATGCCTTTATGGCAACAGTCCCCAAACCACAGCTTCTGAGCAAACTTTGCTCACAAAATTGTGTTGCAATGATTAATGCAATGGGAAATAAATAATATATTTACATTGAAGACATAAGGAAGATATCTCACCAACTGCAGTTGAATAAGGTGCCTTATTTTATTACTATTACTGCTAATATGTAAAGGAAGGTTATGGAACACTGCATTTCAGTTGGATTTTCAGATATTTTTCGTTTCTTTCCCAGTTCCTAACTGAGTCCCCAAGGTCAGCAAACTGACTTTGGTTAGACTGCTGGATTTTACTTCATATGCCCTTGAGACTGCCCACTAAGCTCCCATCCACATCCTCTTCTGAAACACATGAACTTGTGTCTTCCCATTTTTTGTACCAACCAAAAAAACCCCAAACCTCTGTTCTATATTTTCAAGGTTATGGAGTGACAGTTTGGTGAGTAAGGATCTCCTTTCATAGCATATGCTTTTTCATAAATCAATCGGTCATTTTGAACTACAGCCCAAAGAACAGAGGAAGTATCAGATGTGTCCATTATTAAGGCAGAAATTTTAGACAGCCCATCACTAAGAAGCTAAACTGGAACTCAGTCAACAAAAGTTGATGCTATTGACCTCAGAGATATTAATGTTTTATGCTGCATTTTTGTAGCTCTAAGCACTAAATTTATTACCTGTTCAAAATACAAGGAAAAAAATCTGACACATAAATAAAACACATTTTTAGAAAAAAACATTGCATTCTCTCGCTTCAGGAAGGATGTACAAATAACTGGGAAGAAAATTTAAAAACAAAATCACATATTATATTCCCAAAACATGAATAACACAGTTATTATTGCAGCTCAATGATGACTGAAAGTGCTGAAAGTTTACAAATATTATGTAATGAACCTACTATAAATAAAAAGCCTGGGAGGCAAAGGTTAAGGTTCTACAAGTTGCAAAAGAATCTCCTGATTTTTTTATCCTACTTCACCCTGGCCTGTTAGTTTAAAATCTCTGAGGCATACTCAATATTACCCAAATCCCAAGCATTGTTATTTCAGTTGCTCTTCAATTTAATGAAAACATTGCTCATGACTGAGTGTGCCAGTAAATTAATGACTTCTGCTAATGTCACAGGCTCAGGAAAACACATCATCCCATCCTCCTAACATCAAAAATGTTCAGCAGAGCAATAATCAAGTGTCAATGACATTTTTCTTACACACATAAACACTACACAAACACTTAAGGTTTGATTAAAGTAACACATTAGCTTTCAATAGTATCGGAACAAAAATTTCTTTGAAAAACCACCAACAATACAAAATTTGTTACGCTCCTTCAGGAAACAAGGAAATCCTAATGTGCCCATCATGGGACCAACCAGATTCTTATCTCTGTGATGATGATCTCAATTACACCAATGCTTGTGCCATATTCTGGATTGTATTAGGATACAAGAATAACTCAGATTAGCACTGTGGAAATAAATCACCACCCCTGGAAATGTCCAAAAAGTGTGTGACTGTGGCGTTTGGGGACATGGTGAACACGGTGGTCTTGGCTTAACAGTGGGACTCAGCGATCTGAAAGGTCTTTTCCAATATAAATGATTCTATGATTTTATGCTAAAAAACACTTTTCTGCCCCATATTTACTCTAGCTCCTTTTGTTTTTTCAAATCACTTTGTACATTTTTGGGAAATATTTTAAGGTCCTTACTGAAATGTAAACTCCTGTATGTATTCTAGTAAGTGCTGCCAGTTCTTAATATACAGCAGAGGTCCTAAGACACCCAAACCCCTCACGTGGCTGCAAAACTATTGTTTAGGGTATGCATGAGGAGACAAAAAATACATGTTATAATAGCTGTGCTTTAAATTAACTTGGAATGCACATGTTTTTGTGTTTGCATACTATGGCTATTTTGGCATACCTAGAGCTTTTAAGAATTTACACAATAACTGCAATTATATCTTTTGTGCTTTCCAAATGTACTGTGCACTTCAATGGAGCTCATCCCAGTGCTCAAGCAAAACATTCCTCACTGGATTTTCTCATCATGGTAGATGACAGTCCTTACTTTCTGCTAGAGCAAAAATTCCTTGATTCATTTCTCATTGTGGTATATGACAGTATGTACTCTGGGATTTTTAAAGGAAACAAACTTTCAGAATTAGAACTCAGATTGCATGAGACTGCATCCAAAATGTAAAACGCAGAAGTATCTGTGAGAGATGGAAATTATGCCTAGGAATACAAAGAAAAAGAGTAATCCATAAAGTTGAAAACAGGCTGAGATTAAGAAATGTCATATGGCTTGAAATCCCTGAAGGCAAAGACACAGAAGGCATTTTACAAAAATGGATTATTAAGGTGCTGAGGGTAGACAGTTTCTACTTCCTTCTGGAACAGAACATGGCAAATAAAATGACTGAAAATGGAACAAGATGTTTCTCTCAGAAAAACAGTATTTTTTGAGCTCATTTCAGAGAAGCAAGTAATTATACGCCTCATCCACAAGAATCAGGAGATAATGCAAGCTAGTATAAAAATAAGTGATACACAGTATGTACACTGACATCAGAACTACAAGTTGATGCAGAACACATTAAATGCTCCAGAATAGTGCATCTTACTTTAAAAGTGAAACTCCAAATGCCCCTGAAACTCTGTGACATGCATTAGCTGAGTGAAAAAGAAAAAAAAACAGGTTCTGAAAGTGCAGCCACTGGCAAAGCACTGATAGTTGAACTTTAGAGAGTAAAAATGCTGCTCTACCCCATGCTCACTGTCCCCAAGGATGACAGACACTATTAATGTTTTCATTTTTCTGATTTAGGCCATCTGATGCCATATTATCAAATGCTAAAGTCCATGGTTCTTACTTAAACCATTAAATTTTTGTTCCAATATGCAACACAGAAAATTATTTTTCCTTTTTTTTTTTTTTAATAAAAGGGAGTTGTAACACATTCCTGCAGCATAGTAATTTTTTAATATGAAATTTTATTATGCATAACAGTTAGCATTTGATTTAAAGTTAGATAGATACTTAGTATTCAGAAAAGCAAAAGAGGAACATAATAATGTGTATTCATGTCATTCTTGCATCTCTAATTCCTACTCACAACACAGGCAGCTCCAGTCCCAAGAACAACTAAGATTTTTCAGACAAGTCTATATTGGAAGAATATCCACTTACAGAGTGTCAGAATGCCAAAATCCAGACCAAAACCAACAAAATGGTGAGAGACTTACCCCATTTAAGGGAAATGTTTTCCATCCTAGTTCTCCGAGGGCAGTTGTAGTATCAAGTAACACAACTGAAAATGGAAAAAGAAATGGTGTTTGTGGTATTCCTTGGATTAGACATAGCAAAATATTAAAACAGGAAGGACTGAACTTGCCATGTTAGCCAGGTTCACTTGGGCTTTCATTTCATATCTACAAAATTCTCAAAACTCATAAAAACCCCTAAATCTTTTGCAGAAATCATTGCCAAATCACAGTACATGACTGATATTTAACCACTAAAAGATGCCTGATCAAACATACACATTCCTGCCATCCCTTGCCTGGAAAACTGGAAAATCTGCAGCATTAAAGCTAATAAAATGCATCGTTTCAAAAGTAAGATTTTTTTAAATGAAACCCATAAACTTCCCAGAAATAAAGTTATTCAATTGAAAAACTGAGAACACAGAAAGACAAACAACTTCAGTTTCTCTCTTGGATGGAGCACTACAGTATCAGTATCTGCTGCCATTATTTTGCATCACTTCTGTCATATTCATATTGGGTTTTTTGATATAAGATAGAATGCGTGTTATTGTATATTACAAAATGTTTCTGCATTATTTTGATGTTAAATTACACTAACTTCCTTTTTCACTTCCATTCACTGATGCTAAACAAAATATACACAGCACATGAGACATTTTACCCACAGGTCCTACTGCCCTCTAATGGAATTGTTTCATCCGACCCTCTAACTTCAGAAATCTGAATTAGGATTTAAACACAAAATTAAGTATTATACAGGGCAGTTTATTTTAATTATTGAGTGATGTGTTTTGATTGCTGAGTTCCTCCTTACAGCCCACTAATTTCAGCTCTTATTTGAATGGTTAAATGATGGAGAAAAATAATTAAGCAATTAATTTGAAACGTGACCTTACTATCCACACATTTGTGGGGTCTATATTGCTGTGTGTTACCTTCTACCTCTTGTCTGTCGAAATAATCAATGTACAGCTCTCTCTAATGTGTTTATAGCAGCAGCAGAAGTCAGGTCATGTTCTTCTGCCTTATGGAAAAGGCACCTTGGCATGGACACTGAACTTGGAACCGTATTAGAGGGAACCTGACCCGGCATCTTCCCTTCTCTTTTGAAACAGTGACACTTAGAGCTGCCCTGCGTTTGAATGGATGGTGACTTCTAACCTGAAACTGAAGTTTGCTGTCTCGTCAACAGACTTACAGGCAAGTGAAATACTCAACATGAACCACAGAAAAGCTTAATGTTTATGTGAAGAAATAATATTTTAAAAATACATTCAACAAAGGGGAGTATTCTGCTCTCCACTTCTTCACCACTTCACTGTATGAAGCTTTGTGAATAATATGAGTAAAAATTAATAACTTTTTACAATCCCTATTTTACTTTAAAAAAGGGTCACTATTCTCATTGAGATTATTTGCTGTCTTTTATATGATTTACAGCTGTCATAGTATTTTCTATTTGTGTCAGGCTACCATGCTCTTGTGGAAGAGTCAAAAAAAGCATCTTCTCACTTGACATTCGGTGCAGCAGTTTCCTGTGTAAAACTTTTAAGTTGATCATAACTGGGGATCTGTTACCTCCAAAGGAAAAAAAAAAAAAAGAAACCAAAAAAAGAGTTTACACATTTCTTTTTCATAGAGGACCAACTGCTCAGCATGTTTCTGAGAATATTTCATTTCATCCCAGGTGTTTGTTTTCTTCTTACAATCTCTCCCCCCATCTTCTCTCCCCCCAGAAAACAAGGCCTATTTGTTATGTGCTTTGTTTTCAGCTGAATTTCAAATTATATCTTGCTCTTTGTCAAGTGCTATTCCTACAGACCTGCAGGTAGAAATAAATTTTTCTCTGAGCAGCATTAATTAGGGTTTGAAGTGTCATTTCAGTTTTACAATTTTTGTGGTAGCAAAACTGCGATTTAATAAACATCATCCAGGTATTCAAAAATTAATACTTCTGTGGAACAAGATCCAAAATACAGAAAGGAAAACTAATTCATTTCTTCAGTGGAGCCTGAATTAATTAATTCCTTGCCTGAATTAATCAAGTACTACTTGAAGGCTCAAAGCTATACATTAAAAAAATTAAAAACCTAGAGTAAATTCATCACTGAAAGTATATTAAGTTTAGATTTAGTTGAGCCACGATCTAATAATATTCCTCATATACATTTACCAAATGATCCCCAATGAGTAATTGAGTTTTGTTAAAATACAATTTTTGATACATTTGACATACCAAGGCTCTTGAATGCTCACATATTCTCACTTGTAGCTACCAAATCTGTAAGAACTGGAAAATTCAAACCAACTGAAATTCATATCACCAAATAACTACTAACCAGAACTAGAATGGTATCACCTTCAGGATCAGAAATAAAAGTCATAAAAATTAAAAGACTGTCCTTCCAACAGCACTTGTATTATAAGACATAAAATAATTATCAATCAAAAATGTGCAAATACTGAAATATCAAGTAAACCTTATGCTTATGCCAAAGAAACACAAACTCCAGTGAAGCTGTGGATTCAACAGAGTCTGCTATTCAAATGAGGACACGGATAAAGCAATAAAATCCTCGAGCACTTCAGAGGTTTGGAGATATCTACATGCTAGACTTCAGTGTGGGACAGAGACACCCAAGCTATCTTTACATGAGGTGATGAAGAAGCAGCCTGTGCCCAGCAGCACAGCCCTGGTGGCAGACAAATCTGCACTGCCAAGGCACTGCCAACTCACAGCTCTTATGGCAGAAAATCCCTCTGCCAAAGAGCTCCAGGCTAAGAGGGACTGCCAGCATGCATACATCTGAATTACACTGAATTACACACAGGACTGGAGGCTTCCCTTCTGCCTGCAGGGCAGGGAAAGTTTCAAAAGAACTGGAAATTTATAGGCAAAGAGACTAAAAAAAGATGGTGGGCATCACTCCTATGATGCTTATAATGAGAAAGTTCCCTAAAAAGCTAATGGGATCACAAAGTCATATTTATTGACCCTTGTCCCTACATTTACTTATTTATGCTCCTTTGTATGCCATAAAAAGCTCCATCCTTCTTAAAAAAAATGAAAAAGTGTCCATTATGGATGAGCCATTAGCTGCCAGCAGAAACAGAAATGTGTCTGGAACCACTGCAGTGAGTATTTTACAGGAAAAGCTCTGAGTACACTGGTTGAGACTCAGCAATGTTATTGACATTTGTGACATCCAACCTCCACTTCTAGCAGGCACTTTTCTGAGGTGATGGCTCTAAAACTTGCACAGTGAACAAGAGTTTAGGTCTGCCAGTACAAAGTTTCACGATTCAAAATGAACTCAAAGACCCTTTTAAAAAAACTCTCTCTTTGGATAAAAAGAACTCAGATTTAGCACTTGGATGTCCTTTCTTAAATAACTGAACTGGGGATTCTAACACTTCCATAATAATATACAGACTTGAACATCCATCTGCAAGCCTATTGCCTAATTACTTGGACATTTCATTCTTAGAAGAGTTTAGGGTTTTTTTTTCCAGCACATACTTTAATATATATTATTATTACTCATTATGTCTTATTGAGCTTCAGTTTCCTTTTTTCTGGACACTATCTTACACTGCTATTATTAGACTTTACAACTGAAATTAATCTTTTCAGAGGTTTTACCTGGTCCCAAGGAAACTGTTTTACCTAAAATTACGACGAGCAGAGCTCCAAGGACTGACAGGGTGGAATTTTAATTTTCATTCCAAAATACTCTTCTAAAGATGAACTCTGCCATTGTGTCTGTACAACCAAGGAAAAAAGCCCTCCAAATATTCATTTCACCAGTTTCTTTTCTTCTTCTTTTTGCAGATCTCCAGACAGGGTATGTGTGAATTAACACAATTAATACAGGATTTTGGCCAACTTCATTGAATCACAGTCTGATATTGGTTTACCCAGCTTGATGTGCTCATTTTAAACATTTCACTGTTACCTCTAGAGTGGGTAAGCCAAAGATTTGCAAGGAAAGCAGAGCAATACACAGACATTCATTTCTGAAGACAGCACTAAAATTCAGGAACATCTCATCTGTACCACGTAAAAGTTTCAGTATCTTCCAGCAAGGTAGGGAGGCATTACAGACGACCCCAAGAAATGGGCAAAATTGGCAGCTTTTTTGTCCCTGAGAACTTTATTATTGACTGCAAAGTTCATATTTATAAGGCAAACACAGAGAGCTTTTAAAGTCTCTCACTTCCAGCCCTCAAGAGAGTTGTTGCTGTCTTCTGAAGTGTCTGTATTTTCGTTCAGGTTTTATGGGTTTTTTTTTAATTTTTAAAAAGAGGATCACATGCAGTATTCTGAAACCATTCCTTTTAACAATATGTATTAAGAGTCCTGGCTATTTTTATATCCTATTTATATATCCAGGGTCACATTAGCCTATTTTTTTTTGCTGCAGCATTGTTCTTATAGGCTGTTATTACTCTACAACATCACTGTCCTGTACAGATTCATTCATTTTCATCATTATATTTTTCAGTTTGGGTTAAATTTCTGCTCTTGAATGTACAAAGATCCATTGGTTTATACTAAAACAAATTTTATTTGCAAGGGCTGACCTTTACTAAGTGATAAAGGCTCCTCTCCCTGTCTGCACATCCTCCTTCCTTCTTTACTTACTGCTCTTTTGTCAGGTATTGAGTTTATATTTATTTTCATGTTACTAATTAAAAATGTTAGAATATTGAATGATGTATAATGAATATCGCAAATTCTGTGATTTAGCAGTCATTAAAACTACTTTAAGGCTTGTTAGACCTCAGGGGTTTTTCTTAAACCCATTTAGTAAAAAAAAAAAAAAAATGAAGCTTTTTACTGTCAGAAGACTCTATCATATTCTGTTATAACAGAAAAAAATCTCAACATATTACTGCTGGGGCTTGTCTGCCTGAGGAAGACAGAAAGAAGGGGATATGCAATATCCAAGTTACCTTGGTAATTAACGTGCAATCAACTGGGAAAAAAATATTTAAATGCTTGGTTTTATGACAAGGCCTGTTTTCCATAAACCAAATAAACTGGCATTCATTATACACGTATCAATTGAATCCTTTTCCATAATTTTCATTATTTTGCATTCAACAGCTATCTGGTTTAGGCAAGATTAATGAGATGCAGTAATAAAGTATGAGGAGCACCTGTCTAGATAGCAGTTCTGCCAGGCAAGTGTACAGGAGTCGCAGCAAATCAGAGAGTAAACAAAGTATTGACAATGCTGTTTGCCTGAGATAAGCGGGATTAGAGCCAGCAAAATAGAGAGACTAATCCTCCCACTCTCCTCAACATTTCCAAGAGTTTTATGTCAGACTCCAAGAAAATCCTTGCTACCCCACAGTGGTAAAGGAGAGGGAGAGCTGTGACTAATTGGGAAGCTGGGGAATCTCCACTCCAGGAGGCTTTAAAGACACCTTGAACACTGCCAGGCCTGGTTTCTGCATAATCTCCTGTTGCCTTGGGGCACAGCAGAGGAGATAAATGACTTTCCAAATGTGAGTTTTATAAAAATCTAGTTACCTGGTTAATGGGGCTTCCCTTTTCTTTTCAAACCACAACTCTAACACCTATGCTTTTCCAGTATTCCTGAATTCCCCGAGTCCCCGAACTCATTAAATTTACCATCAATAGCCCAGAGATGTTCTCAGCCAAGTCTTTCAGGACTCTTGGAAGAGAACTATTTACACCAGATGGGGAGAACTTCATATTCGTCATATTTTATGAATAAATCACTAATTTCTGATTTTCCCAATTTAAAACACATTATTTTCTGCCTGTTTCTAAAAATAGTTCAATACCATTCACACAAACATTTTTATTCATAATGCAATAGATAAATTCCCATTATCATGAGTGTTGTGAGACTTGGGCATTTACCTAACACACTTTTTATTTTCAGTTTTCTACACTACACATTTTCTAACATGTGCTAATTTCCACATATATCCTCTCTTTTCTATTAATGATGAGAAATATTTATATTTCTAGTTTCTGCTTTCATGTTACCTCCAATGTAGACTGAGCTGTTATCCACAACTGGCCTTTTTTTACTGATCAGTGATTTCCTAATCAAGAACTTTTAAAAGGAATTTCCCCTTTCACCTTTCTTATTCTCATATTTGCACACTCACACAGACACTTTTAATATTCCCTTTTGATGAATGAGAACTGGCCAGAATAATTTTTCATGTACTAAACCCAACATCCCATTCATGGCACCTTCATCTTGTCAGTGCTAAGAAATTGGCAACATTATATTGGATAAATGCCTGTCTTTTTCTTGGTACTGTTTTACTCCATTACACAAGGTCTCCAGAGAGAATCTTCAAAACCCAATTCCCCCAAATCACCATTTTTCTTTCCATACATTACACAGAGATGCTTAAGGAATGATTTCCCCTCTTTTCTCATTTGATTCAGGTATGTGTTTCAGTCTTACTGTTTCCTACCACTTCCTGATAGATATAATTTGAGATCTTGTGGCTCTGAGAAAACAAGATTAAAACAAATAATAGCTCTTTTGGGGGGGAAAAAAAGCTACCACAGCTACTGCTCACCTTTTACATTCAATCTTTCTTCCTAGAACACATTCTTACCTATTTCTTAGGAAGTTCATTTTTTAAATTAAATGAAAATTTATCATATTACAGAGCCAATAAAAGGATCCTTTCCATATGCATGTTTTCCTCAGAGGAGAAGAAGAAGGCTGCTGTAACCCTACTGCTCCATCTCTCTCTGGAATGGAAACCAACATTCTCATACCCAATGCTTCTGTTTTACTGCACCCTTTTTTCATCCTTTCTTCCATTTTCACGTTAAAAATCAACATGAACCCCTTTATTCTCACGCTGTATCATTATTAGCATGGCAGACCCCTCAGTTACATCACTTACTCCTGTCTCTCTGAAAGCAGGATTTAGAAGCAGATTTTTTTTAACAATTGGCAAGCTCTAAGTTAACTTCAGGGTTTAAAGTTTCCAACCACAAACATATTTTAACAAGAACATATTTTTTCTCCCTTATCAATGCCACTTCATGGTAAAATAAGCAACTTCAATACTTTAAACATCTATGAAAATATCTGATATTAAATTACTGTAACTTACAATTTATAAATACCTAAGACAGAGTTATTTTCAATAAACATGAATCCTTTTGCATCCAAAAGAAATAACAATAAAATTCTGCATTCTTTTTCTTTCCATTATTTTAATCCCTGTCTATAACTCCAGAAAAGATATCAAAATGGGGAGAGAAATTCAAAAATTTATCAGTTAAAAGCACGTAATAACAGTCAATAAAAGACTGAGTCTTCCCCAGTAAGGTGGATTCCAAGTTTTATTTCACGAATACCAAATGAAGCCTTGGAAATCCACTTGATACATTCAGTGGCACCAAATGCATAGAGAAAAAATCTGTCAGTGCAGAAACACGTGACAATTTCTGCACTGAAATCTTTCTAGGATAACAGCTGCAATTCCAAATTGTATATGGCTAGTTCTTAACTACTTATTCTGCCACCCAGCAGGTTATTTTGCTCTAGGACAGCTGTAAACATTTCCTATTTTGAGGTCTCACATAGGCACTCGCTTCTCCCATGTGAGTCTTACTCATCAGCACAAGAAAAAAATAAAACTACTGAGATAAAAAGAAAGCATTCTCACATCCAAAATAAATGGGCTTACCTCAGAAAAAGATGAGGCCTCAAGTTTTCCTCAGGTAATTGTGGAATGGAAAATGAGTAGGTAATGTCCTGCCTCTCCTAGCCTGTAGCAGAGCTTTTTCCCCAAGAGCAGCCTCAAAGTGATCTCAAAGTGATTTTGTTGCTCAGTGCACTTTCAACGGGAAGGCAAGGCAGGAGAAGGCTGTGAAATGCTCAGCTCAGCCAGGAGGGAGAACTCCTAGTTTGCAATGCACCAGAGGGGCTGAGCTCTGCAATGTCAGCCCTGCAGGACAGGCAGGGAGCACAGAACCCAGGCAGGCAGAGGCAGATTGCTCTACTTTAATGTGCTCCTCACAAAGAATGAGATGGGGAAAAAGGAGTTTAGATACCAGGGAAACAATCTGTTCTTACCATTGACTCAGCTTTAAGGTACTTCTTTACAGCAGAGATTGCTGTTAAAATGGACTGAGATAAATTAATGCTGTTCCAGAAAACACCACCAGACCTGTATTATTTTTCTACGGTTTTGGTTTCACATGTGTAATACAAAAAGATCAAGAGCTAACTCTGATAAAAAGAGGCATCAGAAAATGATGATAGGAGCCCAGCTGCCCTAGTTCATAATTTTCATTCTGCCTTGAAAATACTAATTGATATTCAATTCACCATCATGTTCATGTCAACAGTAGATTACTGGGCAGCATTTCCTAAATGAACACGAATACCTGACAGTTTTGTCAGCCCTGTTTATTAACCTAAGTGTATCTTCATTAGGGAAATTAGAAACAACTGAAATTCAGACAAACATAGTTTTCCTTGCACTGGTAAATGACTTGTGTGTTGAAGCCAATTCTCTTAGGTCGGGACTAATGCTAAACTTAATATTCTTCACTTTGCTGTTAACCTGCATTCTTACAAGCAGTTTCTTTTATGTCTTTTACTGTAATACTTGTATTGGGTGGTGATAAAATGAACAAAATGGTAATGTCACAACATCCATAAGTGAAAAATAAAACCCCAACTTACCAAAGCTTTAGGGAAATTATAACTATACCTGTATGTAACAGTCAGCCAAACTAACATGAAGTTAATAACTCCATGGCTATTGCTCCTATACTGCATATTTTTCAGGAATTCCTCTTCAAGGGGGATAGAAACTTCCCTCTGCAGTTCATGGGCATAATCAAACCCACCTTAGGCACCCATTCCTCCTTACCATGTTTGGATCCAAAGACACAGCCTCTCTAATAGTAAAGAATGAAATGACATTGCAAAGGTTTGTTCCCTTTTCCTAATGCATACCTGGAAAGGTTGATACAGAAATACCTTCCAACCTCATAATCTGTCTCTTTTTAAAAGGAGCCAGAAGTGTGGAGTGTTCCACAGCAGTCCCTTGAGAGAAAGAAGTTTTAAAGAGAACATCTGATAATGTCACAAAGAGGGAATGAGAGGACAGATGGCCACTGCTTACTCAAGTAGTCACTTAATAACCACAATGAAAAATTAGCAGTTTGGTGACTCAGGGGAACAGAACAGACAAATCTTAGGACAGGAACAAAAGCTGCAGCAACTGAAGTTTGTGCTTGACTGGCAGCACAGCCCCATGAAGAGTTGTTTGAGAATCTCTGGCTCAAGCACTAAGACAAAGGTCCAGTCCAGGATTTTTGGCAGAGAGGGAGGTGTGTTCAGAGCTCCAGAGCTGCTTCAGACAGGCTGAGGGCAAGAACTGGGAGTCAGAAACCCTCACCTAGGCAAATCAGACATGGAAACAACAGTCAGGGAAGTTGCAGACATGATAGAGGAAGGAGATTTCTTCTGTACTGCACAGACCCACCAACTCACCCACCAAAGACTATTTACTATTTTCTCACCATCTTCTATTATTTCTGAAGTTCAGCCTAACTTTTTAACTCCAGCAACTAAATCCGAGGTTACCTACATCCAGTTCATATTTTTGCATCCTAAAAAATGAAATGGGGTCATCCTTATTTTGCAGGCAGAAAACTACAATGCAGAAAGCAAAGCAAACATCCAGCCCAGAATTGGCAGATCCTGACTTCTCTGATTTTCCCAGCCAACAGCAAAGTTCAGCTTGTCTCTTAGAGGTGGTGCAGAGGGTGAGAAAGCACAGCTGCTTCCAGTGCCCATCTGCTGCAGAGCTGTACTCTGAAGTACCACTCAGAATTCATCCACCAGACATCCAAATGGGCTTACAGAAGCGACAGGACATTTATTATTATCCACTCCAGACCTATGGCATTGCCACACAAACAGGATGAAGTTAGTATTTCCTACTGAAACAATAAGACATGCTCCCTGATCTCCCTACTGCCCCAGTGTCTTGGTTTGGGCTGGGATAGAGTTTCTTTTCTTCTTAGCACCTGGTGCAGGGCTTTGTTTTGGATTTAGTATGAGAATAATAAAGGTAACACAGCAATGTTTGGGTTGTTGCTGGGTAATGCTCACCCCAAGTTCAGGATTTTTCAGTGTCTCATGCTGTGCCAAGCTGGGAGGGAGCACGGCCAGGACAAGTGATCCAAACTGGCCAAAGGGATATTGCACACCCCAGAACACCATGATCAGTGTGTTACCTGAAGGGTGTTGGCTGTGAGGGGCTCATCAGTGCTTGGGAATGGGCTGGGAATTGGACAGTCAGAGATGAGCAAGTGCCTTGTGCATCACTTGCTTTCCTTAGGTTTTATCTCTCTTTTTACTTCCAACTGCTGTTGTTCTTCTTCATCACCATTATTACTATTATTATTATTATTATTATTACACGTTACTTTGTTTCGATTATTAAACCGTTCTTAACCAACAAGATTTTTACTTTTTTTTGGTGCTCCTCCCCATCCCACCTGAGGGACTGAGTAAGTGGCTGCCTTGTACTTGCAGTTTACCAACAATACCCAAGAAAGCAAGTGACATACAAAGGATAGAAGAGGACTATTAAGGATACATTTGTGGTTTTTTTCCTGCTGGGTAGAGGTAATGACTTTAGCTGTCAGTAGATAAGGAAAGTCATCAGTAGAGCCACAAGCTGTGGGCATATCAAAGCAGAAGCAGCCATGACTTTCAAGTGTGCAGAATGCTCTCAAGCAAATGGGTCAGTTTTTCTCCTTTGCTTCTTGAAGTGATATCTCACCTGTTTGATAGGTTATCTGCCTAGGAAGGGAAATATTTAATACACTTGGCCTTATGTAGTTGGAAAGTGACCATGACGTACAGAGAAGGACTTTAGCAGAAATTATACAGAAAAAACCTTCCAGGATAGAACATAAAGGCAACTCAGAAAATGAGGTTAACATTTGGCTATATTATGTTTTCTTTTATTTTAATGCAGAACCTCAAAAATATACCAAAATAAACACAACTCTTAGAATGCAGTTTTGTTACTTTCATGACAAATATTCCCAGACATATCTCCTAGTTTCGTGTTCATGATGTTAAAACATTTATCTCCTTTGATTAAACATCTACACGGCCAGTCAGTTTAATGTTTTTGAGCTTTGTAATTCTGTGTTTCACTTCGACAGCCTGTGCCTTCTTCCTCTAGCTCTTAATTTATAATTTATTGTGTCAAGCACCAAGTTTTCACAGCATGAACATTTTACAGGTGCTAGGTCAGGCTGTAAAGTACATACCAATAATCAGTGGCTTTAAAAATTCTTGGTCTCTTTCCATACAGTGGAGCATCAACATGAAGGCTCAACTGTTTTTATCAATTAATCAGGTTTGCAATACTTTTAACATTATTAACAAATAAATATACAGTATCTTGGCACTTGACAGGAAATAAGTCTATCTAACCAAAGATCAAATTACTCTAAAATATTGAACAGTATGGAGTACCCACCTCTACTATGCAGAGACTTTCAGCTTTGAATGATATGCTTTTAATACACATTCATGGAGATCTAAATTTCAAAGATAACTAAAGAGCATTAAACAGATCTGAGAATGCCATCATTCATGTAGTAAACTGTTGAGTAACTGGGGTCCTATTCCACAGTATATAGTTATCCTCCTTTTTCCTTTTGTACATGAAATAATCTAACTGGATAAAATGAACTATTTTTTCTGATTTCACGTCAAGAAGTGAAAGTAAAAAGACTGCTTTTCCATTTTTTTAAGGGTTCTTTTTCAGATTTTCTGCAGTGCAAGAGGTAATTTAGACAGGTACAGCACTGCATCAGTAGTCAAGTGCTGGAAAGGCAGCAGCTCCCTGGGACTTAGCTCAAAGCACCGCTTCAAAGGGCTACTTGAGACTTAAGTGCCTGTTACACAAGGCAGTGATGCAAGAGCAATGTCACTGAGGATGGCTGGAGCCCTGCCCAGGGACTCTGCAGGCAATGCCAAATATAGACTACACAGTAACACATGCACACTGCCAGTGAAGGAAACAGGAACCTTTATATTTCAATGATCACCGCAAAGAAAATGTTGGAATTAAAAAGTGCTCTACGACATTTTTCTTCAAAACTTCTTTTTTCCCCTCTTGTGCCTTTCTGCCTGAAATGTCTGAGCACAGAAAACATGAGAAAGCCAGAAACGGCCCCATGACTGTGGAGATGAGTTACTCTATTAAGGGGGAAAAAACCAGGCATTAATTTTTTAAAAAATATTCTTTTCTCCTATCTGAAGACTACAAGATGATGAAAATGCTCAGTTTGTCTGGGAAGGCTATCCAGCATATCACAGAATTACAGAATTCAGAGGGTGAGAGGGGCTCTCTACAGGTTATCTAGTCCAGCTGCATTGACAGGGACACCTTCCACTATCCCAGATTGCTGCAAACCCCATCCAGCCTGGCCATGGACGCTTCCATGGATGGGGCAGCCACAGCTCCCATGGACACTCTGTGCCAGTCTTTCAGGAATCTCTTCTTCATATCCAATCCAAATCTACCCTCTTTCAATTTAAACCAGAGAGGAAGAGAGATGTTATGCTGAAAAGCCAAAAAAACTTCACACCAGAAGGCAGAACTGGAGTTGAAGGAAAGCAGGGACTGGAGAATGCCACACAGTCAGGAGGGGTACTGAGAAGTGGTAACATATTTAGGGGTTGTACAGGAAGACAATGAACACTGACTGCCAAAAAGAAACATGATTATTCTTTGCACATCAGAAATGAGGCAGGAGTTGGAGAATGGATGCAGCTAACAGGTTTTGCACAGATTTGCTTCCATTCAAACAACCTGTCACCACAACTGCAGCTAGAATCCAAAATATATCATCAGCAACTGATTAGTATAAAATTCTGAATCGCTCTAAGTAACTGATCTGTGTAAAAATCTAAATCACTGTCTTTCAAAATGCAGCAATTTACCAGACACACTAAAAGTAAGACAACTGAAGCTGTCTTCACTTCTCATTTCAGACTGCATGGCAGAAGGCTGTCTGCAGCAAGCAAGGTTTCATTTTCAATAATGATAGAGCTGTTCTGGAGTGAACAACATCCTTGAGAGAGTTAGCATAGATTTAATTGAGACTCTTGGATCTATGAATAGTTTCAGGCCAAGCATTTTCTTACCTCATGTATGGGGTTGATTTTTTTGCCTACAAAAAGAATTACTGAGGTTTATGAGGAGTCAGATGGAGAAAATCAGAGTTAAAAGGAAATGTTTTATGGTTAAAACTAGGTATATGATTATATCTCTAGTTAAAAGAGCAACTATAAAGGGGGATAGCATTTAAAATTGAATATAAATTTATCACACAAAGTTCATGAATCCAGACTGATCCAAAGGCTCCTTTTTTACAACCACCATACCTGAGCAATGGCAAATACTTATTGCTCTCACTTTCCACCTGTTCAAAATCATTCTCAGCCTATGAATAGAATATTTTGTCATGGCAGGTTTCTCTACACTCTCCATAATGCAATCAATTATTGTTTAGTGCTGTTTCCCACCACCAATAATGAATGCCTTGATCAGAATCTCAGAGTGCTTTTTTGATTGCCCACAGTCCCTTCATTTCCAGCGCTCGCTCTCAATCAGATCAAGTGATTTAAATCTCATACTTAATTTAAAACAGATGAAGGGGGAATTTAAGATGTTTCATTTGTGTAAATACCAAATTTATAACAATGAATATTATCTTTTATATTGCTACACAGCTTAATTTATTTCATCTAAGAGCAATAAAACAGAGTAAGCACTGAGCAATCCTAATAGCCAAGCAGAATCAAATTATGGAAGAAAAAGCTGACATCTGAATTATAAAGCATTAAGGTAAAATTACAGCTAAATTTGAGGATAATTTCATTCAATGTACTTTCAGCAGTACTTCTTTCAGCATTAATTCAGAATTATATGAACCAAAAAGTGTTTTGAATCCATAAAAATTATTTATGTTTTCTTTTAAGAAGTAATGAAGTTACTGCTTGTGTGACAACACCATATTGGGAGTGAATATTTTAGCTTATCATATACATTTCATTGCATAAATGTCAGAAATAAGTCTGGGTTAGGAAACTAAAGCAAGTTGGTGAAGAGTTTTTAGCTGCTTTAAATGCAGAGTTAAAAATGTGAGCAAGTTTATAAAAGACATGGTTTTGAGACAAATAGGTTTACCTGTGAAATTTGTGGTGCAATTACTCAAAAATAAGTCATGAGACTGATATTATTTGTTATTTAGGTAATTTCCTTGTCCAGGAAAGGCTTGGTCTAATGGGGTTTTTTTTCCATGGAACAGTTGGGAGGCACTGGCAACTCAACTAAAGGCTGAAATGCTATGGGGGGGGGGAGGCTATGGGAAGGAAAGAGTAATAATTTTCTGGGACAATAAGGAAAGAAGGAAGGACATTAAATATAAATTATCAGACAATCCAAAGGGAGTCAATCAGAATTCTTTCCATGAAATGGGAATCTAGAAGCAGCCAGAGAAAATAAGACATCTGCATATTAATTGCTGACAAGCCAACGAAGGATCGATCCAACAACATTGAATGAAAGAGACAAAAATCCCAGAAACTGTCCAATATTCAGAATTATAAAAATACTGCTATTGCACAAAGTACCAGAGAAATCCCACCACCAAAGCTGTATGTGGTTCTAGCCACCTCATTTTTTTAAGAAATAGTGAATTAAGCAGGTTGAAGAATAAGCACAGGCAACTGTAACTGTCACAGAGATCAGAAATCTCTTGAGTGAAAGAGGAAAACCACTCACCAAAGCTCAAAAGAAGAGATGTGACTTCTCCTACAACAGTGAGCAGGATAAAAAATGAGAATGGAAAGGTGTTCTTGAATTTTGAGACAAAGCCAGCACAGGCATAAACAAATAAGCACCACTCACTAATAAATGCAGCTCACAAATGCATTTGAATTTCACATCACTGAAGTTCAGAACAGGAACAATGAGGGAACATGGATTAACTAGACTGAAGATGAAAATTAATAATTTTATACAGCATCACTGGAGGCATTTGATTGTGGTAACAAAGCTCTTTCCCAATCCTGTGTTACAGAGCCCCTCAATGCAGTGTAAATAATCTTGGCAGATATAACTATAATGCAAATGCAATTCTTTCTCTCAAGAACAATTAAAAAAGGCTTTCAATGCCAGTAATGTTTCAGTGACCTATTTTCCTCACCTGTATTGGAAATGAAGCCACCTCCTGAATGACAAACTGACCCTTCCACTGCTAATTTCATTTCCTATTGGAAGCCAAGGGTCACCTCTCCCTCCAACCCATTTGCTTTTGGCTCACAGTAAAAAGAACTTTAAAAATAACTGAACCCTTTTCACAGAATTTCAATACAGATCTCTCCAAACTACTGCATTTATCTTCAACATAAGTGTCCAAAGGGCATAATCCACATTATGGACTAATAGCCTGTAAAACTGCATTTTATGAACTGTAGCAGTTTTCAGCAATAAAAATAGAATCAATGGACTCAAGTTGATAACATTTCTTTCCTACCCAACACTGGAATTAATTTAATTTTTTAATATTTTTTAAATTATGTACATTTTTAAAAGCACTTGAACCTGTTTGGAGTCTACAAATCTCTATGCTTACAGCTATAGATTACATATTGTTATATAATTTTTTTTTACCAGACTAGACTCAACATTTTGTAAATTACAATATTCACATAAGAAAGTCAGGAAAATTAGATTATCTTTTATCTTCTTTTCCTTCTTTCTATTTTCTTTCCCTCCTCTCCCTTATGAGAAATGTACTGCTCCATCTCACCATCTGAATAAAGGATGGCTCACTGCTATTTTAGCTTTAGTCATAAAAATTCATTACTTTAGTGTAATGAAAATCATACTGATGTGCCTCACAACTGCGTAAATGTTCTGCTCAAAGAACACAACCTTTGTGAAGCTCACCAAAAATAATTTACCTTTATTCATAAAGCATGTCATGGCAAGACTATTTCTTCATTTGTTTTCAGAGTTTGCTCTTAGTTTAAACCAAATCAAAAAACTTCTAACATATGTCCCAGGCAATAAATGCCCCAAAACCCAAATATTGCAAGTAATTTTTTTTTGTCCACATTGAATAACTGTGAAGTCAGTGTGAGCTACTACCTGGCAGCTCAAATAACCAGGTAATTTGGATGATGCATTCACTGAATTCAGTGCAATCACATCCCATCTGGAGATAAGAACACCAGATATCACAAAAAGAATCACTTGGGCCAGAGAGAGACTCAAGAACACAAAATCACAGTTAAAGGCAAAATAAATGACTGCAAAAGACTGAGCAGTTCTTCAATTCCTCTTTCCACAGACTGAACATCAACTCATTAACTTTCTCCTTTCCTACAGTCACCATAAAAAAGAAGACCCTTAACTAAGCAATGCTTAACTGAAGGGTATTATTTTATATAAACCAAACACTGCATCTTTGAACTACAGTGGTACCCCTGATTTTATTTACACAGCTGAGTGCAGTTCCAGATGATTCACTTCAGCCATCCTTGTTTGCAAATGGACATACAGTAAATTATCTTTGTGCAGGGAAAATGGCTAATAGGGGATTTTTTTCATTAATTCATTCATTCATTTATTCCTACTTCTGAAATTTCAGGTGAATTACTGGAACTGATTTAAAGGGTGAGTCCCTTACAAAAATGAAGTCATTTGATTCCTCCAACACTGACACATGTAATTACTACCCACACTGAGGGGTGGTAAGGAAAGCTGTAGGGAACACTAATATAGATTATCTGCTAATGGAGCACATTGAAAACTCCTGTTTTGAGTTATGTGTACAAGTGAAGAAGATACTTAGACCAAATATCTTCACAGGGTTTTAAAAATTACATTTTTATCAAAAGGTCACATTTCACATTTACTCAAATAACATGGAAATAATACTCACAGCTTGGGAGAGAAAACAAAGACCAGGCCAAGATTTCTGTCAATGCAACCACACCATGACTTAGTGATTTTATCAAAGCTCGGAAGCTGTGGGGATGCACTCATCTAAACACTTAAGCAATTCAGAATTTCATAGAAAAAGAATTAAACAATTTCTATTTCACATAAACTAGATTATAAAGCATCCAGCCCTCTAGGCTGAAACCTGAACAATCAGATGAGCTGTATGGTAATTTATCCATTAACCTTTACAATGTGTGTCCCATGATCCACCTGAACCACAAATGGAGAGACAAATGCAAATCAAGGTGATCACTGTCTGTTGGCACTACATTTAACATAATCTATGTGCAGTTCTAAATGTCAACATCTAATCAAGCCTAATCTATTACTGATCATCTTTTTTGTTTTCAAAATATTCATCTACGACACAAATTTCCATCAGCTTTTATTTCTTCAGGCACATCTCTCAAGTATAAAATGCATCTGTCAGATAAGAGCTATTGAAAATAATTTCCTAATTTACTTTAAAGCAATGGAAACCTACTAATGATAAGGCCTCAGGGCATTACTTACAATCCAAACTACTCACTATAAAATTTGTAAGGAAAATTATTAGCGGTAAAGTGAATAGGATGAGCATTAGTGGAACTTTTAATGTACTCAGTGATGCTGAAGGGATGCCAGGAGAAAGCAACAGAGCAGCAAACTCCCTGCAAGTGGGACCTCCATTGGCCTCCTCTATGGTTTTGTCTCTTGTTAATTAACTTCCAACAGAGTTTTTTGCCTTCTAAATATGGAGTTTAAAGATGGAGCATGCAAGTTTCAAAATTCCTTTGCTGCTTAATGTAAACTACATGTAAGGTGAAGTTCTTCATTCTCATCTAATGCTGACACCCTGGAAGATGGCAGCTCTCTTCCCTTAAGTAATTCAGGTGATTTAGTAGAGGATTGCATTGTCAGTCTAAATAAAGCATCCTATGTGAATGATATGTGAAGAGGCAGAGAAAAAAATGAACCTTTCAAAATACAGAATTTCTAGGAGGAAAGTTTGTATTACCTACAATGGGATTATCAACTCCCACACCCAAAAGTGGAGACAAGGCAGAGCTGAAATAGTCCCTGTGGCTCAGTCTCCATAAAGAGAGCTGGTTCCCATGACACAGGGAGCCAAACAGCTCCCAGGGCCAGCTGGCCAAGGCTCCTGCTGGAGGTTCCCTCAGGAAGGCTTTAAGAGACCAGGTACACAAAATGGCAAGAAGGTTTCAGGTCTTTAATTTGTGTTTGTGCTACAAACCTACTTCATCTGCAGTCAGCATTTTGAGAAACTGAATTTTGGAATATCACAGATTTTTAAAACAGGAAGACAGTGTTCCTAGCACAGAACAACTTAGTTACAGACACCAAGAAAAATAAGTTTCACTGAAGACTACACTGAAAGCCAAGGTGCTGTATCTACCTGTGCCACCTACATCTGAGCACAACAAAAACTAATTCTTTGGGATTTGCACTGGGTGTCATAGACTGGTCCCCTGAACTAAAAACTTCGGCCTTCAACTCTTCTACTCAGATCATTGCTATACAGACACAAAGGCTTTCGCAAAAGAATAGCAGTTTTGAAGAGATCCAATACTGGAAAAAGAGCTCTGCATGCAGCCTAAAGTTTGCACAAAGCCTTGGATTAAACAACAGTGGCAAAAAATGCTGGATGCCTTCCAACCACCAGCATTCATCTTTCTACGCTAGATGAGATGCCCTTTAGATAAGCAGTGGAAAGTGGAGTATGTAATACCACTATATTTATTTACATCAAGAGCAACCACGGAAATGACAGGGAATAACATCTGATTTCCAGGTTGCCTTTTGTAATCCCAAATTTCTTCAGATTCAGCTTTTATTTGATACCTATCTCCAGTAGACCATTTTTCCTCTGTGTACTGCACCCAGTCACTCCTCTTTCTTTGACAACATCACCATTTAAAAAAGGCAAATTCTTACCCTTACCTTGAAATGTGTCTTGATATTAAGAGAATTTGCTTAACTCTTTCTGAAATTCTGTGTCTGGAAATCCGTAACCTAGTGACTTTTTTCCACAGACCAAAATCACAGGGTAAGCATTTCTACAGCTGTCTCAACAGCAACAGAGTTTGGGTTCCCATCGTATCTGATGGAGGCTGAGAGAGACTTTGGCTGAGAAGCTCTTGTGTGCCACAGCTCTCATAACATTTCCCCATTCCTAAATGCTAACAGTATCCATGTTTACCTAAATTAAATGGTCCTCTAAAAAATTAAGTCAGCTAAACTAAATTATTAAATCTAAAATAAGCCTCTAAGTGGGTGTTTCTACTGTATCATTGTGGTGTGGAAGCGTTTAGCAACTTCTGCAACACAAACAAAAGCAATCTACCAGAGAAAAAGGTTTTACATTTCCCTTGCTTTCCTTTTCAAAGGTCTTCAGCAGCCACACACAACTGAGAGTAAAAGACTGTGCAATTTTGTATGGTCCCACTTTGTTCAGCAGAAAGTGCTGAATTCAAACCACAATTTGAAATTTGAATCCTTTGTCCAAATGCTTTCCATGCAATCAATTTCCAGCCACAAATACTGGAAGCACTACAGAAGAAAATTACTAGGTTCCCTTTGATTTTAATATGTCCTAAATATATTTGAAGAATTCTAAATTTTAGCAAAATTTTTTTCCTATAAAATTTTATTTTAGAACAGCAAGCGAAACCCACTGAGAAAATTAGCCAGGGGACATTTTCAGAAAGAATGTCACTTTTACCCAGATTAAAATGCTAGTGCATTATCTTATGGAATGCTTTCTAATTTGTTCTTTTATTCCTTTATTTTAAGCAAGAAGCAACCGGCAGTCAGAGAATACAAATTACAGCAGCAAGTGCACTCTTAACCAAGGGTCCCCAGCCAAAACAAATCACTCATTACATGCATCAATGATACTGTTTGCTGTATGTGACTTTTCCCCTTTTGTTCTAGGTGCAGAAGCCATTAAGTGGATTGAGGCAGTGGAGCTCCCAGCAAATTCACCTTTTAACTGTGTTCTCATTGTGTGTGTGTGTGTGTGCACCTCCTCGGGGGGTTGTTACACACGGTGCTGCTGCCCACCTTTCCTCCTGCACCGAGGTGACACAGCACTGCTTCACTCTAAACCCTGTGCAAAGTCAGAAACTTGTTGGCACCAAGGAAAGCTGTGCTATCAGTGCAGTTCCACACCCACAGTTTAAAATGTTCCCTCTGGACTGCCGTGTTTATGTCACTGCTTCTCACCCAAGCACTGCTCGTGCTGTCCCACCTCCCCTCATGAACGGGATGCTGCTCCTCTTGGAGAATGTCAGCAAGCACCAGACACCTTCAAAGAGTGTCTGCCACTCAGTCAACTGACAGCAAACAGAACCATCTCTCAGGAGGGAAAAAAAAATCTGTCAGCTTCTCAGAAATCCACCTAAACACAAACCAGGAATTTCTATTTAGAGACAAAATACATTTTAAACTCTCCGACTGTTCTACAGAAAGGAAATTTTATTTTCAAGATAATCTCCTCATGAATAAATGCTTTTGAATTTTAAGGACCTGACCCTACTAGACTGTCAAAAGAAATGTCAATAATATTGCAGCATTTTTTTTAATCTAGTCTTGTTTTAAAGATCAAAATACCCCTAACTGTCTTTAAAAACATTGATGCTTTATGTAGAAAGGGAACAGATCCATAAAAGAAAGTAATAGTAGCTGCTGGTTTGAAGGTGGAGGAGTACTATGACCTACTGTAAAACAATTCTTTAAAGAGCAGTAAACTGTATGTACAGTATCATAAACCAGAGGGGGAGAAATATCCATGCATTGTTTAGGCAGAGGTTTTTTTATTATCTATAAAATTATCTACAGCCTCGTTAAAATACTTTCATTTGTTAAAATTAGCAAATCTCTAATTATTAATTATCAAGGTATTCAGCACCTTTTTTTTTTCTTTAACAGGATGACAGAATTTAGTCCAAACACAAGTATCAATAAGTGAGAGAAATGCTGACTTCAAGAAGTATTATGCTGTATGAGTGAGACAAATCAGCTGACTACAAAAATCTTTAGGAGGTTTTGGTTTGGGTTTTGTTGAGACAATTTTGTGTTTTGTTTTGGTTTGGCTTTTTGGGTTTTTTAATACAATGGATTAGCCAGCTTCAAATATAGAACATGCAGTTTCGTTAAAGACAAGATTTGTCTCTAAGCTTTGCTCTGTACATTAAAATTAGTACTGAGGTCGCAAATGGCTGCCGGATTAACTGAAGTGACTTCTCCTTAATGATTATTTGGAACTGACTGGTTCTTAGATGTGGGAATGATCAACAGCTGAGCTACACAAAAGATGTTCAAATATTGATAATGAAAGCATCCTTGGAACTAAAACAAGGATAGATGGAATGAGTCTTAGGAAGACTGAGAGGATTATGAGAAGCAAACAAGCTAATTTCACTGTTTAATCATTTTTGTATGGTTCGGAAAGAAATACTGCAAAAAAAATGTGTTTTTATCATGTGAGAGACATCTTTTCAGCAGTAATTCTCAGTTCTAACACCTTATCATAAAGACTGACATATCATTTACAAGTTAAAAATCAGCTTCTGAAGGCAAATTGTTCACAACAGATAGTTTTTTGTTGACCTCTCCTGCATTATAACATGGCTTCTGGAGATCAGGATAGATTATGGACAAATAATTCATCCACTTTTTCATTCTCTCAGTCACAGAGTTCAGCATGTTAAGGGGCATATCAAACACGAGGCCAGCCTCCTCTTTGTGTCATTGTCATGTTGGGGAAATCCAAGGATCCTAATGAAACATTCCAGCTAACACACACAGCTGGAATAGGAATAGATCCTAACCCAGATATGCTATATTGGGATCTAAGAAAAATGAAATCCTTCTCGTATTGTACACATGCATAATTTTCTCAATATCCCTAATCAGTTAAATGAGGTTTTTAAACATTAGACTTCTCATGGAAAAAAAAAAAGTCAACAAAATGGATATTGACTTCCTCTGTAACTTACTGACAAACAACTTGCTGAACTTTCTGACTTTTCTAAAATTCTCAAGTGAAAATTTTAACATCAGATACCCTAAACAAACCCTCAAGCAGAGTTAAGATCTAAAAGTATCTATCTGGAAAGACAGAGGAGATTTTAAGAATAAAACCTCAATTTCCTATATGCTTTTTCCTCGGTAAACTTTTTGACCTCTCAGAGAAAATGATGTCTGACCAGAGTTAAATTGGTAAACTTCAGGAAATACTTAATTTCCTCTGTGGTGTTGCCACTCCTGCAAATCACATGAAAACTACTGCACTGATTTGGTTTTAAACTGCATCTGCTTAAGCTATGCATTTCTTAATATTTAGTATTTTCATCCCAATCATTCTCATTTGTCAAAAACAAAAAAAAATTAACAAAATATCCAGACAGCCCTCAGTACTGCCAAATACAACAGCAGGAATATATCCTGAACCATTAATTGCAAATCTGTTCATTTCATGGCATACAAATGGAGGCTCTTGGATAACAAGTAATTTCATGCATATCTACAACTGCAGAGGTTCCCAGGCCCTCATGAGCACACAAGTCCATATGGATGTGGGATTTTACACATGGCTAAAAATATTGTTAAAAGTTTCTTAAAAACTTGAAACTAAAATATGATTTTGCTCATGATTTTATCTACATGCTGAAAAGCATGTAGATAAAAGTGACACACATTTACTGCAATGTTTATTTAACTTTCTCATTTTGTTTATTTAACTTTCTCATGTTTCTGTAATGATGTAAATGCTTATTAAAACATGAAGTGGACAACTGAACATCAGAATTCCCCAGGACTAGCACAAAACAAACAGCAGCACAGCCTTTCCACAGTACTTTAAGTCCTCAAAGTAAGATATATCTCCTAGCAGTAAAACATCAGCTTCATTCAGAGAGAATTTCAGTCTCTCCACACTTAGTTCTTGGTCTCCTTATTGCAACAGAAAAAATATCTGAATTCTGTATTCAGAAAGAGTGTCTAGATTGCACTTATGTAAAAATAATATGGGAATGAAAATGAGCCAACTTCTTTGAACTGATGAATACCTCAAGGTCATTAGTAATCTACCTGATATTTTACTAGCAGAATCAAAAAGCTTTATTATCTACTTTGAGCCACCCAATTTACATCAAGTGTAATCATTGTGAAAATAAAGGCTGTATGAATTTCAGAACTGACATTTGACAATATTTCTTACCTCAACTTCTTTTTTCTAAGAGTAGAAAAATGCATGCAGGTGCCTTTTAGAGGTATGAATAAAAAGGCCACGCTTGCATAACCTGACAAGTAATGATACCTGGAAACTGAAAAAGCAGCAGCTCTTTTACACCTCACTGAAAGACATGACTCATTATAAACTCTGCAAGTTCTACAGTTGGCTTCAGGAATTAATTGTCTGGTGATACATAATGGCAGATACAACCTGAAAGGAGCCAGGGTACCGAAACTCTTTCTGGTTGACATATACATAGAAACAAATATTGTTTCTGATTTTTCTATAAGTAGAAACATGTATGAGTGCACGCTTAGCCCAGGAAACTGTTGAGCCATTTCCTGGTGTGACCTTTACCTTTAAAGCTCCCACAAGTTCTGCACAAGGAGCTGCACAGGTAAGATGCCATCATCTGTAATTTTAGGTCTGACAGCAATTGCCCAATTCATGGTGCTGTGGCAAGCAAAGAACAAAGCTGCACCACAGCACGCTGAAACCTTGCACAGCAGCCTGTTCATTCTGCAAGTGAGGGACAACCACTGAAAATCTGCATGAACGTGCAAGCACTCAACCTCCACCATTCACTGAGCCCTCTGCTCCAAGCAGCTCTGCCACACACTGCAGTGCTTACTCCTCCCAGGCAATTCCAAACCCTATAGGGTTTTTCTGAGCAGTAAAAATTAGCCCTTGGCGTGGTCATAATATGTTTTAGAACTGACCATTCCATGAAGAAAAATGAGCAAGCTTACTTCCCTGCCAATAGTATGGTTTGTGCCTGCCTTGCTACAAATTCTCTAAGACACCGCACATTGATTTACTGGGTGAAGAATGACAACCTAAGAGCCTTACAGCTATATAAAAAAAAATATTTCTCTCTTTCTGTTTGACAAGACCAAAAAAGATTAATCCCAACATAGTTATAATAACAATTTATAAGACCAGAGTATATTATTTTTCTGGAAACCCCTCTTTAATAACAGGACACAAACCTTTAAGAATGAAGTGGAAGGGCTGTCTGTTTACCAAGTCAGATTAATAAACCTATTCCCTTTCCACCCTTTTCAGCCAAACCATCAAGAGACAAAACAAGACATTCCTTTGCAATTTACTGTTAATGCTGGTATGTTTCTACACACAAAATAGATGATGAAATATACCAGATTGCAAAGTTGATATATCATCCTAATAATTATTAGTGACAATCCAACAGCAATTCTTGCAAAGATGTTTTCAAGACATGCATGCTGAAAATATCACTTCAGGAAAATTTAAATGAAGTTATGTTTCCTCACAAGATCTTAAAAAATTCTTTGCCACTGGGATTCCAAGTACTGGTAACTGGCATTTTAACCTTCCACATTTAAGTGTTTACACAACAGGCAGCTTTTCTATTGCAGCAATTTCCTTTCCTTCAATTCCTGGATTTAGAGAAAGTTATCATTAAAAGCAGACTCTTTTTGCTAGCATTTTATTAACAGGGTGTGGGGGTGTGTATGAAAGCACCTGCATTAATTCAGTCCATTTTCAGTTCACTTGGGGTTTTTTGAGTTATAATTATTTGATTTCTATGGTGATATGGCAGTGCCAAGGGTAAGAGGCTACTCGTTTCACTAAAGTTTGGAAGCAACGTGCAGAAAAAGAAGTTCCTCAGAAGTTAGGAAATTCACCAGTACTCTCTGCAGCCAACACCAAAACACCTGGACTTGTCAGGAAAAGTTACATCAACATCAAGAAACCACTTCATCCCTGACAGACTTTTGGAAACTGTCTTCCCCATCCTTTAAAAACACCATTAAAACACTTTTAAAACACTATTTAAACACTACTAATCTAATGCCAGAATACCAAATACTGGTTTAGAAACCTAAACTGAGTTGCATTAATTGATAAAACTCTTTGCCTTCGATGCTTTTATGCTACCTTAGCTATCCTACAACAGCAAGAATATATATTTTTTTAAATTTTATGCATGTGTGGTGTTAGGCCTTGTGATAATGCAGCAGACATTAGCATTCACTAATGCCTGGGACATCAAAGGAAATCTGGGTTGTGCCACTGTGAGAGTCTGATGTCTTCCAAGACATAGAAAGAGCAAAAACCAGCCTTGATATGATTGTAGGCTCTACAATTACCAACTGGAATTATTCATCACATTTAGCATGGGAGAGGTAAAGGAATCATACCAACTTGGAATGTCCTTGCCATAACTCATCCTGATGGCACAGGGGCTTTGTGGCCATGCTACAGTTTTTTCCTGCTTTCCAGAGATCTTATTCTCTGATTTTACTGTTACTGAGGTCGATACAAAGAGCACTGAAAACAGACTGCAGAACAAAACTGAAAATACATGGACTGTATACTCGATAGTACTCCACGCCTAAACCCAGTTTGTTTTCTTTCATTGTTACTTTCCACCATTGTCAATTTCAAAGCTCCTTTCAACATAGCAGGTAAAGCAATTTCTGTCAGCAGCAACACTTAGAGCTACCCTTCAGTTCCTGTAGTTTCAGTCACATCACACTAAAACCTCAAAAAAGCCAAATTGTGCAAAAATAATGTTAAAGGTACCGAAGCCACTCATACTGTGGGAATAGATGCATCCTCTGCAACTGAAATAGACAGATGTACATAAAACAAGCAGTTCAGGAAATTCTGTGCTCTATCCAGATGCTTGATAACATGAAACATGATGTTTCATAATCAGGTCTGGGCTCTTTTTTTTTAGTTCTTCCTAACAAAATACTGTATCCTCTGGGCGTGCTATGCATTTTTATTCCTATTAACAGGATGCTTCCCTTCTTAATCCAGAGGTAATTTTCTAAAACGCACATCTTACAACCCGAAGAATTAAAATACCGTCTTCGGTGCGACCTGATGAGCATGCACCTGTTACAAAGCTTTTAAATGGTGGGTGTTTTTCAGACAATCAGCGCGGAGTATGCAGAAATAAGTGTTAAGGGCAGTCAGGCACCTTTGAACAGTTCGCTCACCAGCAGCATTTCCCCCCAAGGCGCGATGAGCCCTCTCAAACCCATTCTACAGGATCTGCGTTCCGCAGGACCGAAGCAAACCTTAAACCCACACTTCAAATAAAACGATGCTAGCGCTCCACCTCGCCGTGAGGCAACTTTCGCTTCCCTGCTCTCACTCGCACACCCCGGCGGCCGAGGGTGCCCGGGGCACAGCGCAGAGCTCCCGGCAGCCGCGGAGTTATCCCGGCGGGTCCCGGCAGCGCAGCCCCGCTGCTCCTCCGGCGGCAAACCCCCAACTTTGGGGCGGCAGGAAGGGCTGGCCGCCGGGAGGCGCCCGGTCCCGCTTCCCCGTGGCCCCGCATCCCCGGTCGCAGGTGCGGACCCCTCCCTCCATCCATGCCCTCACGGCCCTCGCCCGCCGGAAAGTTGCGGGCAGCCCGGCCCGCAGCGCACCCGCGGCCGCCCTCACTCACCGTGGTTGCTGGCGACGTGCCCGGCGGCGGCGGGGCGCGCTGTCAGCAGGGGGAGGAGGAGGCCGACTCTCCAGAGCAGTGCCCTCGCCTCACTACACCCCATGGCTGGTGCCCGCCGAGCGCCCCGCGACCTCGGCCCGCCGAGGCTGCCCGTGCTCCCTCAGGCCGCCGGGGTCCGCCGCCGCCCCGCCGGGCTGCGCTGCCGGCACTGCCGCCCGGGGCTGCGCGGGCCGGGCCGGGCGCATCCACCGCCGGGCTCCCGGGGCAGGCGGCAGCACGGAGGGCGCCGGGACCCCCGCTGCAGCCCTGCCGCGAGGGGCGGCGGCGCTGGGCACCGGGAGAGCTCCGGCAACTTCCAGGCGGTGGCGGCCGGAGGGTGGGGGTCGCGCCCCGCTCCCTCCGCCGGCTCGGGCCGGTGGCACCTTCAGCCCCGCAGGAGCGCCCCTGGCAGCCTCAGCAGCCTCCGGCGCGGCAGCAGCCTCCTCCCCCGGCCGCGCCTCACGGTGCCCCGCATCCCCGGCCGGAGGCAGCGCTGAGGGGCTTCAGGTTCCCCAGGTGGAGCGCGACGAGGGCGACAAGGGTCGGCGACTCCTCCTCACGCTCCCCAGTGCATCAAGGAAACTTGCGGGGCGGCATCCCCGACCCTCCGCCGCCGTGCCCGGCTCTGCCGCTCGCCCCTCTCAGTCAGTCTCTGTCTCTCCCCCTCTGCCGCGGAGCAATCAGAAACCGGGCGGCTCTGGTGTGATGCTCGCTGCTCCCTCCTGATTTGCGTGCCGCGCTGCCGGCTGCAGTTTTTTGGTGCCGCCGGTCCCCTGCCGCCCGCGGAGCGCTCGCTCGCCCCCTCCTCCGGCGCGGCCGCGGGGCCGCCCCGCTGCGCGCAGCCCGGCGGGTGCCGGGTCCGCCGGGAGCCAGCGCGGCCCCGCGCCGGGGGCGCTCCGGCACTCGCGCCCCGCCAGCCAGCGGGCGGCCCGGCGCGCCCGGGGGCAGCGGGGGAGGGAGCGAGAGAGGGAGGGCGAGAGGGAGGGATGGAGGGAGAGCGTCGGAGCGGCGGCCCCTCCTCAGCCGCCCGCCCGAGGGGAGCGCGGGGCGCGGTGCGGTGCGTGAGGCGGGCGCGGGAAGCGCCCCCTCGCCTCGGCGCTGCCGGCAGCACGGGCCGAGTGCGGCGGGCTCGGCGCTAGAGGGGGTGCGCGGACCAGGCACGGGCAGAGCGCTCGGGAAGGGCCGCGGCCGCCGCTCCGAGGGGTGCGGGCCCCACCCGCGGGTGGCAGCGCCGCTAGCGGGACACGGGGACGCGCCCGGGGCCGCCCTGCGCTGCTGCTGCTACGGAAAGTTACGGCCGGGGCATGCAAGGGACAAACAAGCGTGAGCCGGCCGCGTCCGGGCATCCCCGGAGCCCTGGAACATTTACTCTTATTTTTTTCTTTTTTTTTTTTTTTTTTTTTTTTTTTTTTTTCCTTGAATTAATTTCTCCGCCGGCTACCAGGAGGTTGTGCAGAGCTGGGGAAGCCGCCTCGGGGGTGTGTGTGTTCATCTGATCAGATCAGATCAGATCTGCCGGCTGCTCACATCCCCCCTGCACAGGTGCGCCGGCACCTGCGATGGGCACTGCCCTCTGGAAGTGCCGCACTCCCTCCGCACTCCACATCCTGGTCTATGTCGCATTATTATTATTATTATTATTATTATTATTATTATTATTATTATTATTATTATTATTATCATCATCATCATCATCATCATCATCATCATCATCATCATCATCATCATCATCATCATCATCATCATTCTAATACAAAGGCAGGGAGGAAAAAAAAAAAAAAACCAAAACCAACCCAAAGGAAGATACTGATACCCTTATTTCTGAATATGAATCAAACCAGGTGTCTAAATCCACAAGCAAGAGGGGGAAAAAAAGTTAATTCCCAATGCTTCCCAGTGTTCAAAAATTCCATTGAAGTGAGTGGGTAATGCAGCTACAGGAGTCTGCACCAGAGAATAGCAAAGTTTCTGCTGAGGTGCCTAAATGGATGTTCAGAGAAGCTTTGTGTGAGAACACTTAGCTTTGTAATGCAAGAATAAAGAATATTTTAAAAGTTATTAATTCAAGGATTATTTTTAGAGGAGTTGTTCAATGAGCAAAGGCAACACAGAAATACTTATTTGTGGGTATTTGGAAGGATCTTCAAAGAGTCCAGGGAGCCTCCAACATTGCAATGTTTCGTATGTGTTTACAATGATCTATAAAGAAAACTTTTACTCATAAAGAGAGTCAACAAGAAAAGCTTGAGGATATATTTCAAAATAGTGAAAGAGTGATTAATATTTTGTCTTAGGTTCAAGGTCAGGTAAAAGGAGAAAGTTAAATTTATAGAGTTTGGGTGTTTAGGTGACCTTTGAAGATCCCTTCCAACACAAACTATTCTGACACCATGAGTCTCAACACTGTTCTGGTTTAGAATTAACACAGCCAAAAGGAAAGCAGCACAAACTACTTACCAAGGTTCACTTTTTGGGTAAGGGGTGAGAATTCAGAATTCCATTCTTTTGCAGCTCCTGGGTGAGTAGTAGGATGCTTCCCAGCCAGACTGCCATAAAACATAAATGCAGGATATCCTGTGGAAAGGGCCCCAGGTGAAGATGAGTCATTTGGAGCAGTCAAAACCTTTTCCCCCATCAGTGGGAAAGGCCAATTAGCACAGCAGAAGTGAACTGAAGTTCCTTCCCTCACTTCTGCTGTTGCATGGTACAGATGTGGAGTTTTACACCAGGCTTTTCCCAGACAACCCCAGCAGCACGTGTATTTACGGGTTTGTATGTGTATTTATGTGTTTATGTCTGTGCAGGCACTCCCCAGACACTTGTGAGCACTTGTGCATCCTCACGTACACCTGTGTGCGCATCAGGCAGGCAATTCCCTCTTCAAGGAGCTTGGAAGGTCTGGCTTCCCATTTCTGTTGCTTTTACAAGTTGTGTCAGACTACAGCTGAATACAAAAAGGAGGCAGGGAGAGATGTGACAGGAGCACAGACAAAATGAGTGTGTTTCCTCTCACAGCTTTGCCTCCTGCCAGCCTTGAACTCCACGAGTCACAGCAAACTGTTGGGGAACCAAACAGCTGAAAAGGATGGGTTCCCTCCCAGTGTCCCTGCACTAGCTTTTAATTTGAATTTTAACAGGATTTCCAGGGGAACAACTTTGTAAGAACAGTGCTCATTCATCTACACACAGATTAATTTTTATAACTTGGTGTATTATTCTGAATTCCAAATAAAATCTTAACCATTGTGCTTTTCTAGATGTATGCAAACATACTAAATGCAATAAAGGATGGCAAAATATTAAATATAAAAAAATAGATTCCTACTTTTACTTTTTTCCCCCTGAAACTTATGCCACTTTGTATAACAAACTTTGAAGTATTAAACAGGATGATTGCACCAGGTAAGATAAAGAAGGGGAACCACAGTTTGAATACCTTCATCCTCAGATTTCTGGAGAGCATGTCTTTGTAGAAGCAAGGAATTCCATATATTACCATTCTTAAAACAAGCCAAAATGTGATCTGCCCTGTGAACAGAAAAACATATGTTCTATTTTTATTATTTTCTTAAATAAAGGGATAATCTTTCTGTTAATAACAAAAACAAACAAACAGGGAATATAGGATATAAATTACACATAATGGGTTGTCCTTTTTTCTTTGTGTAATTAACTATGCATGATTTATGTTTAGTGCTGTTAATTACAATGAAACTCTGACTTTCTCAAAAAACAAAAACAAACCAAAAAACCAAAAGCCGTTAAGTTTTCATTTACATTTCTCATAATGTTGTATTGTGTATTAGTCCTTTGAACCATCACCCTTTACTCTCTGTGTTTTAATGTGATCAAAGCAAACATTTTAATTAGGACACTGACCAAGAACAGATTTACACTAAACTTAAAACACCATTTCCATGCAGCACTCATTAGATTTGCTGATGTTAAAAATGCTGAGATGTTTGCACCAAGACACCTGCATTAGGGTTTTTTAAAGAGTAGCACTCACAGTTGCTGACTTTAACTACAACCTGTATACTAAGGAAAACACAATGTATTATTGATCTCCTGGAGTCTGAGGCAAGAGCTTTTTTAGTGAATAGAACACACTGCTGATTTGGCAGTGTAACAGAAATGAACCTTCCAATAGTATCTCTTTTTTTCAGTTATAAATGACACTTTCCCATAACAGTGAAAGTGAATTCCATTTTGTTATACATTATATTCTTGTGTCTGTAGAATTGTTACACATTTTGTTGTTATTTGAATGAGCAGGTCTTTTACTTTATCAACATCTTATTTTTTAGTGTGTTTAATGACAGCCTGACACCAGATTGTTATCAATATTTCTTCTTCCTACAATAGTCCCCAAATATGCTCATGGTATGTGCAGCAATTCACATGAAGTGATTTTAAGTATTTGCAGATTTTGACAATTTTCTATCACACATCAAGGGAAGCAAAGTAGAAGTCTAGTAAGTTTTGAGGCTAATCTCCTCTCCTATTGTGGATACAGAAAAAAATAAAGGAAGAAAAGGTATGAGAATCATAAAGAAAATTGAATATCCCAACAAATCTTCTAGAAAGACAAGAATACCAAAAGTAGGCTAAATAGCTAATTGAATTCTGATTTTACAATATTATTTGAATTATAGAACCAACATCAACACTTTAGTTATGAATTTACAGTGCTGCAGAACACTTGTTGTAGGCAATGATTCCTACACATATAGGAAAGTCATTGGCCAAGTGTTGCCTGTTAATTATTTAAGTTCTCTCCCTAGATTACATTTTTCTTTTTAGTTGGCTTCTGTATGGTTTGCACCTTTTCTGACCTATTAGTGAGCACACCAATTCTTACACTGCACTGTGCAATTTAATTAGGCAAAAATGAACCAATTAGACTAAACCATGTTTTGGGGAAATTACTGATAAAAAGGTGCAGTATGGTTTCATCCCCATCTTGTTACACGCACAGGCTTAGAAATGCCTCAAATTATTTTTTCCACTATAACAAGGTTAGATTATATAATGTACAAAAACTTGTAGGCATTTTTCAAACTTTACTTATTGATGTTGCAGAAATACCCACATGCCAACACTTCTTCAATTCCAGTATTTCCTTTTACCTTTCCTTATTAATTTATAAAATAAACAATATATCCAAATTCTAAAGCAGTGTTACAAACAAGTTAGCTTCCATGCTTTTCACTTGCAATTTCTTCAAATAAATCTGATTATTTCCATAAATAGGCAAAGCAGTAGATACAGTCTAAGTTCATGTTTTGAAGGAGGATTAATATTAATAAAATTGTCCTGGAAATCTTTCAAGAATAACAAATTGCTTGGCAGAGAATATTTTCAATATTTAAGTTTAGCGAGTGTAATCTTGCTGTGGCAAAGCACAGGGATTCCAGATAAAAACAGAAGAATTAATTAAATCACAGATCCTGAAGGAGAGGATTGGAACATCTAGACCACAAAAAGTAAATATTTTGGCCTTGTCGAGAGTGAAGGAGCCAAAGTTTTCCTCATGGTGTTGGCAGAGGTATTTTCAGAGATGTAGATGTGAATATGTATCATCTGAATTAAAGTGCAAGAGAGACCAGAATTACAGACTAATCAAACTTTGAAGTCCAAAACAAGTAAACTTTTTATAGAAATGTTTTATACATCTCACTAAAATAATTCCAGCTCAGTGATTGCAAAGTGAGTTAGGTCTCAAAATTATAAAATAAACAAAATGTTCTGGAAAAAAGGAGGCAAAAGCCTTGTAGTTACTAGAGAGTAAACCAGATTCTACTCATTCCATCCAAAAGGTCCCTTTGGTATGGGGATGGTGAAGTCAGGACACACAACAAGGTTGTGTTATAACTCCTTATCTCCTGCAAATTAGAAAATTTAGGGTTAACAGCACCTAAATCCTCTTAGGTTCTGAGAACATGCATGTTCCATTTAATGATTGCAGTATAATATTTTTTTTGCCATTAGAAGTGGTAGTAAATACGACCATGACTGACAGTGAAATGATAATGCTGTTAACATTTTGGGTGACAGTAAAAAGATTATAGGCCCAGTTTTAATTAATGGGTTAATAATTATACATTTGAGGTTTCCATTGAAATATTATTGCTAAAACTTAACACAATCCCCCCATATTTACAACTTTACAAGAGACTTAAATCTGGACCCTTTTGTGAGGAGGCAAGAACTTAAAACTTATACCATATCCATATAAATGGTGAAACCAAAAGTGAATTCAGAAATAATAATTCCTCATGTAGGTTTTGATAAAACTGGAGTTTTGCTTTTGTATGGTGTTAGCTATGGACAAATTGGAGCTGTCTGTATCTAAATACCCTACTTGAGATTTATAATACTTTAGAAAAATGGAAACATTTCCACATTTAGTAGATATTGCTTCTGAAATCAAACCCTGTGGCTATATACTCTTTTACTTGAACTACTACTGTGTGTACTTAAAGATTCAAATCTCCCTGATTGTTTTTCCCTTTTGGTATTTCTGCCTTGTACATGAAAATGAGAAAGCACTGACGCTGGCTCAGTACAAATAACAATAAAGGCAAACAACCAGGCTTATAAAGATGGATCATTTTGCCCTTATCCAACTGCAGCTTAATGCAGGAATTGCTTCAGGCACCTGAGCAAATGTGTTTGCCATTACCACAGATTAATGTTGTGGTGGAACAGTGACTCCTGTACATATTTGCACGATTTTACCAACTGGTGTGATGTGAGTGATACATCCATTACTTTATGAGCTGATCTGACCTCCTCCACAGGAACCAATTCTCACATAAAACTGGTAAAGGATGTAATAACTACATCATGTATGAGGCACAGGGGGAAGATTGTGTCAACATAGGTGATATAATCTGAACAACTCCCAGAAATGATAAATCTAATTATTTTCAGTTATATGCAAAGGTCCTTCATCACACCACCTAACTAATCTGCTGCAATCCTTTGGTGCTAAATTCTACACCAAATATTGTAACTAATTTGGGAAAAGTATCAGCATCAAATGGACTATCCCAGATCTGAAAACATCTGTCCTTGACACACACACGCACTGACATACTGGAAGCAGCCAATCACTGTAACTTCAGTGAATTTGGATCTCTCAGGCAGCCTTTACTGTGCCCTCAAAACATGAAAAAGACATCTTGGAATGGAGATGCAAACTTTGCAAAATGGCAATATGTCATAAAATGTAATAATTTAAAATATCCACAAAATATCTAACACTTTTAAACACAATGTTCATTAGTGTCAGAAGGTCTAAAAATTACTGTTTTGCTTGGACATCACATTGCCTTCCACCATCAATGACAACTAATTTATTGAATATTTGAGGAATGCATTTGGATGTCCTACAGAATTTTGCACATAACTGTAAGGAGACATGGGTTTATTCCTTCAGACAGACCATTAAATCCTTATTTATGTGTGTTTAAAGGTTTTTAGATTTTAGAGATTACAAAGTTGATAACAAATTGGATTCTGATGTGTACTACTGAAGGAACATCCTCAAAGTTTAGCTACTTCCATAATTTTCATATGTGAATTTCCAAGCTTTTTGCATTCTTACGGTTTTTATAAATGAGGTATTTCCATTATTAGATGCTGGGTTGGGACATTGTGATCAACAGATATGTACAAGGATGAGGTTCCAAGAACTGTTCATGATAAAGAATTAAGGGAATTGTTAAAGAATGTTGCTATATGCCTGAAAGGCTATTTTATAAAACCTTGGAAATGCCATTTTTACTTTAATAAAATAATTTCAGTCAAAGCAACAAGAACTAAATTGTTAAAAATAAAGATTTGAGCATTAGTCTTGTAAATAAACATTGTAAATTTATTATTTTGCTAGTATAAGTTTAGTGCCTGCTCTCTGCCTCATTCAATGCCCAGGATTAGAGTGTTCAGGGCTCTAAAATCAAGTGAGACAGCAAAGTATTGCCAGCATCACTTGCTGTGTGGGTTTCAGGAAGACAAACTCGATTCTGTCCTGACCCTTTGCTGTGACACTGTCACTGAAGTCAGTGATAATCACAGGCAGCTGAAGAGATCATGTAGGCTGCAGTTGTCAGGAATGGATAAAACAGGGAGTGACCAAAGGTCAGAAAGTTTAAAAAAGGTCTGATCCCTTTCCTGGACTGTGAGTGTCTCTCTTCCCATCCATCTTTCTATAACCTTTCCTCTAAGTACTTTTTTTTCCTGTGAGAATACAGTTTTGGAATATATTTCTTGCTTGACTGATCACACACAACATTAAGGAAAAATGGGGCACATTACTGCTGGGAAGTAAGAAACAAAAGACCTTCCAGAGTTTTTCAATGCCAAAGCCATTATGATTTTAACTAAAACTTTGGTAAATGAGAAAGAAATGGCTACACATTTTCTAATTTGACCCACACTGATCAACTGTCTGTGGTACAGTGTCAGATTGCAGGTTTGCTTCCTTCAACTTCCACCAAATTAAAAGGACAGATCTGTGAGGGTCTTTGGAACAGGAGGATTGCTCTGAATAAAAAGGAGATGCCATTTTCCATTGTAATATATTATTTTTTAGCTCTGTTCAGGTGTATGTGACAGTCAGAGCTAATTGGGAGCAGAAATAACAAAAAGAACCAGTTACCCTGATGTTAAATCTGGCACAAATGAGGTGAAATTTATCACATAGTATATCATTATAGAGGACAAACCCCCCAGAATTACTACAGCACATTCTTGTAAAGTCACAGATCTAGGAGGAAGTCAATCAAGAAAATCCACCTTCTGTTAAAAATTTAGGTGAGAGGGCTTAGTTATCTTTTAGCAAAGAAGTCAATAATACTACTACTATTAATAAATTAAAATCTCAGTTATTTATGACAATTTTGTGCTACCAACCCCTTGGAGGGATTACTTCAAACTGTAAAACTTGCCTGCTTCCAATGATTTCCTCTACACAGGTGTCTGTGACTTCATCTTTGCTGTGATTCATTATTTCCTAAGAACTTAAGAACTTCTGCCTGACTTTGCCAAGATCCTTCCCTGCCACAACTTCATCTGGCTGCCTCTTTCTAATCCTTGCAGTGTTTGCTAATAACGTGGAACAGGATTTGGACACCTCCTTGCTAGATGGATGGTTGCTTCTATTCACCAGGGTTTATCCACAGTATAATTTACTGTGGTGCTGTGGAAGCTATATAAAAATCACCAATGTCCATGGGCTATTTGAAAATATCCTGTCAGGGCTCAGAGGGACTGGGGGTAAATAATTTTCTTCACAGGCTTTGAGGAACGTGTGTTTGTCAACATTTTATTCTGTACAATCGCCAATCCACAATTCTCAACAAAGCATCAGTTGTGACCATCCTGTCCACTGAATTTAGGGAAAACTGCCAGTGTTCCAGTAGGACAGTTGAGCTTGAAAAAGATAATTTATCTTTAAAAGATTATTAAAACCTCCCCCTAAACCTCATATGTTCAACACAGAAGTTGTTGCACTTTGATTCCTGAAATCTCTTCATTTGAATCACCTTAAACACTTTGTCAGCTTTGTTAATAATTACTGTTAATAATCACGTAAGAACGAACATAAATTACAATGGCCTCTAAAAAAAGCCTTTTTTAAATGTCTGCCTAGATGCCAACACTATTTCTGTTACGAGTAAGATATTTCTGTAAATAAAAATGACTAAATATACTTATTGTAGTCATCAACTGCTGATGTAATAGGAGGAAACTACAATAATAAAGGGTAGGTGTTGCATCTGAGAACCTAGCAACTGAAGAAGTAGCTAAAATCTTACATTATTATTTAGCATTACACACTAAGAATAACCTCATCTTTTGATCTCTGATGTTTATTTAATTCCAGAATTTGAAAGACATCCATAATCACTGGAACTAAAAGGCAATAAACAGCAATTAAATAAGTATAAACTAGACATTTCAATTTGGAAATGTAGCTGCTTCTAAGAGAAAAAGACTCTTTGAAAGAGAGCAAATCTGTTTGAACTGCTGATCATGGGATAATCAGTCAGTCATAATAACTCAAGCAAGAATTTTAAATATCCTGGCACAGATGCTGTTAATATCTAAGCCTGAATTTTTAAAACATCTTTTCAAGGTGGATTGTTGTTAATTCTGAAATGTTTACTTAATGCTATATTGAAAGTTAACAGTAGGCAGAAGTTAATGGGTTTTGCCCTAAGGGCAAATGTTGTTCTCATGGAGATGAGAAAGGTGAAATAAAATATTGTCACTGATGCTGCTTTAAAAAAATCTATTACTTCTGACTGCTTCAAACAAGCAGTTTTCAAAATACAAAGTATAAAACCATTTCAAATTATTTTATAGCCAGAAGGCAAAAACCAGGTGAGAACAGAGTCCTTACCTTCCTAATATTCCAGAACTAATGGTGGCCTGACACACCTTGTTCCAAATACTAAGCAATATCAGCCAAGCTAATTTTTCAGGGAAACAGATTAATCTTAAAGATGCATGATGTGAATAATGTGAACAAAATCTGAACTGTTAGTGGGACTATGAAATGAGGTTAAAGCTCAGTACTGTTATGCTCGTTTAGTGGGTAGATTTTAACTGTAGTAGGGATTAGGAATGAGGAACAGGACTGAGCTTTTATGGCTCTCTGTTACATATGTGGTGCCACTAGAGGGACATGTACAGCCAAGAGTCACTCACATGGGCTTCAGAAAGAATTGGAGATAATTTATTAGCAAAAATGGAAATGTTAATAAACAGTAATTATATCTATATGTTTTTAAACACGCCTAAAAATGACTCAGCCTTTTCATCTCTGTCTTATCTTATGGGTACCTTAATTAATTTTTTTTGTAATGTTGACATCCTAAAAAACTTCAGGAACATAGCTTTATGATTATATCACGTGGCTAAAAATAGACTGTTTTGATTTCTGAATCTAAGTGCCTTTAATCCTCACTCCCCTTGATCAAAATTCAATTTTTTCAATTCCAAGGGTTTGTTTATTTCTGTGAGCAGGGTGATGTAAAAAAAACCAGGATGCAAACAGAGAAGGTCATACATAGAGAGACCATGAATATTCCATGATGCAAAAGGATTGAAGGATTCTCAAATGAATTTTGAGAGGAAGTCTTTGCAGTGATCTGGCTGCACCACATAAATGAGCTGCTAAAATGGGACAAGGAATTTTCTACCCTGCATTTATAAAGTGAACACTTGAACTGCACTAAAAAGGTATTTCTGTCCTTTTAAGCTTTTCAACACATCTGTTCCAGGTAGTAAAATATGCAACATTAGCCCAAGAAGAGAAATATTGTATTACTATAAAAAAGAAATAAATTGTGAAGTGAAGCAAAGTATGCAGCCAAACTATCAGGAAAAAGATATTTTTGTAAGTGCTGCTGTAAAACTCAAAGTGTGGTTAAAATGCATTTATAGTTGGCTTCCTGTTTATTCCAGACAGTTTATATTAGCTAATAGAGAATTAAGTGGGACTGTTTCTTTTTATCTTTGAAAGGCAATAGACAATTGAATTTAGCTATAAATTTAGACCTTATAAAATTTAAAACTTTAAAATCACTGCTCTGAAATTCCAGACACAAATGAGTTGAGTCATTTAAGATAATGATAATTTTGCCCTACTGAAATGGTTGGATCTAATTCAAAGCAGAAAGTGTCATTATCTGTTCTATTACCTCTCTGGTTCGTGCAAACTCTGTTTACTTTATCTAGGAAAATACCATTGGCAGAAAAAGAAACACCTTTAAATCTTTCCAACTTGAATTTTAAAGTATTGCACAAAATATTCTGCTTTCTAATGCCTTTAAAGAACATGTTCCTATTTCTGAATCCAATGGAAAACTTGATAAATCTGTATGCATTAGTGGGAGAGAAAATTATAGTAGATAAAATATTAGAATTGGTCTCCAAAATAGTATTAGTTTAAGAAGAGTGCAGAAAACTTTACCGTGTGCTTCTTAAAATGGATCAAGAGTACTGAGAAAATGTATTCCTAGTTTGACCAACAGTTTAATTTTATGATATTTCCTCTTCATATTTTTACAAATGTTATTTAAATTATTTTTACCCTTGAAATACCTAAGAACAGATGCAATATTTTCATGTGAGTATGTGGCTTTTCTGTTAATTATTTTAAGGAGAACTACAAATTTGACAGCAGACCATTAAGTTAAGAAGATTATTCACCTTGCCTCCATGAAAACAAGAACAATGAAAACTCCATTTTAGAACACTTAGATTAAATCAGCAGCATAGGTAAAACTTTCCTGCAAGGAACTTTTCCCAGCCACCTCTGTTAATATTCAAGAAGAATAAAACATGGCAAATTCTGGACTTTGGTGATTTATTGGCTGCTGGGCACTCAAGTGGTTTCTTCTCTCTTTTTGTCCATGAAAGGTTGTCACACCCTTAATTTACATCTCATGTATTTCCTGAGCGTGTAACAGAGCCTGGAAAGATAAGTTGACTTTTCTGCCTCCAAAAGCTGCTCAAAAGTACTGAATTATTACTCTGCCTCTGATGGTTATCAAACATTCTGCTGTGTATTATCTTATTCTGGCACAAATAGCTGGACTTACTGAAAGAGGATTAATGGATGGGGTCTACGCTCTGAGAAAATCAGATTTTTTTTCAAAGTTATGAGGTGTGGTGGTTACTTGTGTCTGTTGAAAGGTTACTTCAACCAACAATGTCCTGGAATATTTCCACTTCTATTACAGATTTTGGATTTGGATCTAATTATATGAAACAAAAGAGTATAAATCAATAATTTTTGAGTGACCAGGTAAGGAAGAAGCAAATGTTTATCTGGTTATTTTGAGGCTTCACTGACACCTTTGTGAGAGGCAATATTGGAGATGTGATTTTTTGGAGAGCTAAGCTCTCCAGACAGGAGCAGTGACTGGGCACTGTGCAGGGAGAAACTGTTCAGGATGCACAAAATGCTGAGAGGCTGCAGCAAATTCAGAACCCAGGCTGGCAAAGCTTGCAGCCAAGTTCTGCAGGCATTAGAAATGTGCAGTGCTGCACTACATCCTTTTCAAGCTACTTAAAGGGATTTTTTTTTTTTTTGCTATTCAGTCCAACTGCCCTTGACACAACAGCTAATTCCTAGAATGACACCAAAACAACCAAACCCAAACCAAAAAAAAGAACAAAAATCCATAAGAAAGTTATTTGTACATCCAAAGTAAGATTTACCCCATTAGGCTACAAGAAAAATCAAAAGATAGAGCTGGACACTTTAACTTTTAAGGAGTTGCTGAAGCTTGTATTTCAGATACATTCATCCAAATATAGTTTTGTGGCGTTACAAATACCTGAGGTTAGGAAGAGAGGACTTGCATAACTAAAGATTTTGATGGAAATCTTTAATTAAAAAAATATTTACATTAAGTGGATTAAAAGGAATAGTCTTGGGGCTTTTTTGGTTTTTTTTTTTTTTTTTACATTATCTGACACTATCTAAAGAGGCACTGTTACTAAAGGAGTGTGAAGTGGGAAAAATGAAAAATGTAAGAGAGGCGGTTCAATTTCTCCCCCATTCATTCTGTTTTAAATCTCTAAAAAGGTTAAAATTCACACATACCACAAAATACCAAAACAAAACTAAATAAGCAGTAACATTTAACAGTAATTGGAATATCAGAAAATCCTTTGCCATTAGGAATTTAGGAGCACATATTAAGGCAAACCACTTAATCTCATTTCTTCTCCCTTCATAGAGAAATGTGTTGGAGATGAAATTTCAGTACCAGAACTGGTCATCAAGTTATTCATCATTTTAGTACTGGTATTTCTGACACCAGAATTTGTGTTCTGGATTACTGTTGCCTCCATAAGGTTTTGGCATTAGCTTTTAACTCAAATCTTGCCAAAGGCAACATATAGATGGGACAGGCTTCTAAAAATTATTTCAACTGAGAAAACATTCTTACTCTTACTGATAATTTACTATCAGAATCAAAATTCTCATTTCTGAAGTCTTTTGTGGTGTGGTCATTCCATGGCTAGTAAATTGTTATTTTATTTGCTGATTCCTCACCTCAAAAAGGTCCTTCTCTTTTCAAATATATTCATTATTAGTATATTCTTATAGTTTTGCTTAAGGTTTTTGAGCACTTCTCTGATTCTACCTATTTGATATGAATGCTGGAAAGCACTTAAGCATCCTTTGGGGCAATAATTTAAAAAAATTAAAAAATTAAAACAGCTATTTCTAAGAGTATTTGGAGATGAACCCTTCTTATAAAAAACCATGAAATATGGAAGAGGTATTTGTGGGAAAGGATCTCTCCTTTAACAATATATTGCATAACAAAAGGTTTATATGGAGTTGCATTTGTACTAACTTCACCTTTCAGATGTTCACAAGATTCTTATCAGTGTTTTCCAGTGTCTTCTAATCTTTGGACCCAAGTCATAAGTTTCATAGATTAAATGGGAAATTTAATAAACTGCATGAAAAATGTAATTTTGACAGAAAACTTCTTCCTTTATGTTTATCCCTTTTGGAAACTGCCACACTCAGGAGCACCCTCTGCCTTGAGGCATCTCCAGCAGCACTTACCAAAGACGTTCTCCACCAAAGCAGAGTCATGAACCCTCCCTGGGGTGCACAGTGACACCAGCCCCCTCTTTACAAACCACCCGGGGCCACTTGCCTGCTGCTGTTTGAGCAAACACAATAATCACAGTCCCTGGGCATCACAGCATTCCAGTTTTGACCTCCAGAGTCTCCCGGACACACCTCACTGGTGAGATCAGAGATGATTTGTTGTTAATGCCAGGCCCAACAGCCAGTTTTTATTCTGGGTACAGATCATAAAATACGTTTAGAAGCTTGAGCACTGAGTTATGAGCACAATGTTTGAGCATAAAACTTTTAGAGGCTGGATTCTGTAGTTGAGTTTAGTCTCAGTTTACACATTTAAATTTTCTCCAATGCATATGGGAATAATGAGGGTCTTTAGAATGGAATTCACAAAAGTAACACACCAAGGGATGTCTGAACTAGCAATGGGAAATGATCAGAATTTTTTTGTTGTTGTTGTTGACTTCTAAAATGCATTTTTTTCAGCTAGAGTTTTAGATTCCTAATGCCACAGATTTGTGGAGCAGGGTGGAAGAGAGGGCAAGGTTTTATTTTACACAACAGATGAAGAGAGAGAGAGAACTGCTTCCTACATCTGTAATTAGGATTTTTTCAGCTAGAATTTTAGATTCCTAATGCCACAGATTTGTGGAGCAGGGTGGAAGAGAGGGCAAGGTTTGTGTTTTACACTACAGATGGGATAACTGCTTCCTACATCTGTAATTAGGGTTGCTTGTCCCTTGAATAATTTGCATGGTTTCTTTATTATATAATGAGGAATGTACAGGTTATTCTTGGTATTATTTTTGTTGAGTTTGTTTTGGGGTAGATATTTTATTTAGCTGGTTATATTTTTGTTGTTTTGGGGGTTTTTTGCACATGATCTAAACAAGGAATTTCCATACCTGTATATTGTGTTGTGGACTGGTTTCTATGGAAAGAGTCTAAGAGTGTGTGGGGTATTTGGGAGAATATTTTGCCTCCTCTTTTAGGTGTTCCCATCATCGCCATTAGGTTTTATCTCTTTAGCAGGTTGCACATAAAATTCAAAGAGGAAAAAAAAATTAGTGTTTATCACAGCTGATACACTGGAAAATAACTTTTGAGCTGCAGACAGCTTGAAAGAACAATGTCAAATACTGAGATTTTTCTGAAATTTCCGAAGTTTACAGATGTAAACCACAACATCCCCTGTGTGGCAATGGTTAAAGCCTGTGTTATTGGAGGGAACAGAGTTATCAGCAATAGGAAACTCCTTGAACTTCTGTTACAGTTAAGGAGCCTTGAAAGAGCCTTTGGGGAAAAAAAAAATCTACATTTCCATATCTTAAAAATGGACCATGTTAAGCTTCATTTCTTTGATCACAGGTTGCTTAACTCCTGCAATGAGGATGTACAACTTTAATCACATCTTCTCACAGTGGAACCCAATGCACTTTTCCACAGGCACATGAGCTACAATTTTGATATTGGTCAAAATTATTCCTTCTTAAAATTCCATTCAATTAATTTCCTGCTAATGTTATCATTTGCCATGCATATAGACAATTTCTTTCCCTTAACACATCTAGTTTAAACACTTTTGTTTTAAATTTGCACAGTGTATATTCTATTATTGGACAATTACATTTATGCACTGTATTCTTAGAAATACCAACTAATATTAAATTTATATAAAATCTTCAGAGTTTCAGAAAAACTACTGTGAGGTGCAAAGGTCATGAAAATACCCAGTCATATATTCTCAGTGCTGTATTTCTCACTTTGTTATATTTATCTTTTTGTGACTTAAATGGAACTTAATAACTTATAAATTTGCAACTTCTTTCAGTAATAGGTAATATATTTCCTAATTTCTAAACACCAGAATTCTCTCGAGATCCACAGAAGTAATTTGTTTTATTAGATTTACTATCTTTTGAAAAACAAAATAAATTGCTGTGAGAATAACATTTATGAGCATAGTTTAATAACAGGCTTTGATTTCTTAAGTACACCATGATTAAGTATTGAAGATAGACTGCAATGTTTTCTTTTTTCTTCCATTAGAGATTGCCTATTACACCATTTTCAGGCCGTAAATTATTTACGTCTGTTGAGCATTCTGCCTTGAATAATTTATTTACTATGGAATTGTAAATTGCAATATTCTGTCAAATTTCAGGCTACCCAATGAAAACAATCCAATTTATTAAGCACTGATATTATTGGTTACATGGGATTCCCCAGTAACTCGTAGACAGCACTAAAGGATCTTTACTATAGAATGAGAAAGGGAAAGATCAAACTGGGCAAAAAGTCAGGAAATTAATGAGTCTGAGAGGTTTCTAATTGAGACAGTGAAATCATTCCAAACCCAAAAAACTTTGCATATTTACCATTTGATTGGTTATAATGTGTCAGAGATTTTGATTACAGTCTAAAGCAATTGTCATTTAATTGACTGTTTTATTTGCACAGCAGCAAGTGACAGCAGTGGTTAGCTGTCTTCTGAAAATCAGTGTACAATTTGCATGAGCTAATAAAAAATATTGTATTCCAAAAGGAGAATGTGTGATTGCTTTTCCAAGTAAGAGATGTGTTGGAAAAATAACTGTAATCTTTCTTTCTTTTTTCAGTATTTGTGAAACCAGGAAAAACAAAGCTTGTGTGCTTTCCAACCCAACATGGAAAGTATTGCTTTATTAAGGTTAGTTCCATTAAACTTTATGGAAGTGTATTTTCTGAGTAAGGCAAATAAGACTTGGCCAATGAAAGAAAAATAATGCATTCTTTGGAAAAATAAACTAACATGCTGTCTCCCATGACAGCCCAGAGCTGGATTCCTGCTCACCCATATGGGCTGTTCAGTAACATCCAGGGACACTGTTCTGGCATAATCCATTCCACAAAAAAGTGAACAAAAAAGTGAAAACCCTTGTTCTCACAAGAGATAAACCCCCTGTTTGACACATGGTTGAACAGCTGTGAAGGCAATACAGTAATGGATATTTATTTGAACAATAGACATATTACAGGCCAGATTCTTCATTCTGTGCTTTCTAGAATGTCATTAGCCATGATCCTTCCCAATCTTACGCTTGGTTCTAATTCTTCTGTTTGAGAGGTGTCTGCCATGCCCTAATTATCCTTTTAAACCGGGCCAGTGCAGAGTAACCATCTCCAAATCCAATGGATTGCAGTAGTGCAGAGGGCAGAAATGAGCAGTTTCCAATTCCTGCCCTGATGTACACAGATTGCACACCCAGAGGAGGATTTACTTCTGTAAATGCTGGACTAGCCTCCTTTAAATGGCTCTCTATTAATGCTGCTTTATTTTATTTATTAAGCAATTTAGTTTTAAATGGAAGACAATAGATTTACATCAGACAGAGTCAGATATTCCTTACTGATTGCAAAGTGGATTATGCTGTCTGTGAAATTATATCTGCCTTCTGCCTTTCCAGAAGAAAAGATTGGAAAAGTAAAACTCCTGCACATTACAGCAAGATATTCCTATCATTCTGACGGCTACAAGTGCAACCAGCTCCAGTTTGTTCCAAAACCCAACTACCATTTAATTCCAAGCACTCTATCCACACTTTTCCTTCCAAGAAAAAATGAGTTCCAATACCAAGTGACTGCGTGGTTGCCTTTTTGCTTTCCAAGCTGAAAGCAAGGAAGATTTCAGTTATTCAAACCAGTTAAACAATTCAAGATACAAGCAAAACTGACCTGGATGGATACTAATTAGTGAAAATTGCATTTATGGCTGTTTCCCAGTTTTCCAGCCACTAGAGGGCAAGGTTTTTCTGTGTCTTATTCCATGTGAGGAAGAATTTGGCTCCTAACAGGTAGATGTTATTTCCTTTTAATCATATATGGCCTTGAACACGCCAATCAATGAAGTAAATTTGGACTGGAAGCCTTTCACCACGGTGGAACAACACTAAAGGAACAAATAAAAGCTGAGATGCCTACAAGAGGATTACAAGAGGATTTTCTTAGGTTGGCAGTCATAATAAACATCAGCCTACATTAATTCAATTCCTCACTAACTTAAAGTATGCAACCTGCACCTTTTTGTCAGTTGTGTTATTGAGTTCTTAAATGTACCAATGTCATTTGGAATAAGGAGGGCCAGTCCTTCAAACCTCTGGAATTTGAAAGGCAATTCTCAGATCAAAACAGGTCAACTTCTATTTTTTATAAAGAGGTGTATGGAACCTTCTCTTTGCTTTTCTTCTGCTTGCAGTTATTCCTTTATTTTTCTCGGGAAAATGTATTTCCTCTTCCAAATGAGAACCTCGCAGTTTTTCCAACAGAAATTTAATCCCTTTTTTTTTTTTTTTTTTTTTTTTTTGTATTCTACCACTGTGATACTGTGATTTTTAACACATTCTGATTTTTTGTGCGTTACTTTTGTGGAAAAAAAAAAGCAAAAACCAACCAACTTTAAAATTGTATCTACTTCTAACCTCCAGAGATTTTAATTGATCTTCCTCCTTGGTGATTTTAGACAGGGGGAATATTACAAAGCTCAGTTGTGAATCAACGCAGAAAAATTATTTGAAGGGAGCATTTTCATTTGCATAGCTCCTCAAAATTACTGTGTGGTCCTCAAGAAAGGCCATCAAACAGATACAGGAAACAAAAATACAGCATGACTTTATGTAAGAAAGAATCCAGAAGCAGACTGAGTTGCACTGTAGGAAAAGCTGTGTCTATAAGGACTGGAAAATAAAGGCCACAAGAATGTCTTAGTTTCTTTTATCTAAGTATATTATCTTTCCTGCCACATCTTCTTGAACAGATAAGATAGGAAAAAGAACTGAAACCCTTCTGTACAGCTGAAATTCTACCCTGGAGAGGTGTTCAAGCTGTGAGAGCAGTAATATATCTGCAGTCAGAGATTCTGACTCTCAGTAGCCCCGTCAAGTCAGCAGAGCTTTACAGTGCCAGGGAGGGAAGCACTCAAAGTGGGAAGAGAGATAAAACATTTACAGCTGCCTCTCCATTTGGAATATATTGCCTGCTACCACCCTGGGTAGTCTCTACTGTCAGAAGTGTAGTTTCCCAACTGAAAAGAAATTTTAAATGCCATTTTCAAATATACATGGTTTTAAGTATTTCCAAACAAAAATGTAATAATGCTTGCTGAGTAAAATCTCATTGTTCTATATAAAAATATGAGCAATGGGGGATCAAATTACAGGAAAGGTCTGTCATTGCTTTATTTTGTATTCCACTCTAACATTTTAAATTGTGTAAAGACTCAGGAGAGAAACTGTAAACACTCCACTGAATGCATTGCTAATACCACTCTAAGAATGCAGCAGCCTGTAACAGTCAATACAATAAAATATAGTATAATATGGTCTTTAAAATACCACATAGGGATATATATAAGCCACCAATAAAACAAAGTTTGTTTTCCTTCAGCTGAGGCAGCTGAAGCCACTGGTGCCTTGCCATGAAGGCACCCTGTCCCCTGCCCCATCAGGTCACCACACAGCTCAGAAATTATTGTGACAATATCAAGTGGCACAAAGTTATTTGGGATGTCTTCAGAAGGTGGATGGATGAGGTGAGAAGTTTTCACTATAGTCCCTCCAGCTCTGTGCATCGCAAAATACATGAAATCCTTGGCAAATAAGAGCTTACATGAATTTTATATAAATACAGGGATTTCATTGTTGCACTTGTTAGAAGGCAGTGTGAAATGGAGGAGGGAAAATCTGCACAGCTGTGCTCTGACATTTTTAAGTAGAACTTCTGTTCACCAGTCTCAGCTGCTTTCAGGGCACCATTAAGTTTATTCCTCCTCATGTTAGCAACAGACATGAATTGTTTGTAAGAAAAACTACTTTTCCTCCCATCCATTAGTCTGGTCATCTCATTATAGCAGAATAAAATCATCATTTTTGCTCATATGAAACGTGGAGTTTAGTAATTAATCATTTTAAATCTGCAGAAACTTTGGTGGCATTGCAGATATTTTTGTATACTAAATAATGTATAGGGAATAACATTAATTACAACTATCTGCTTTCTGGTGTATGAAGCAGTGTCAAAATTCACCATCTTTCAGTGTGTGTAGTTAGTATATTCTACATGACCAAGCAGATTAATTGTTTGTCTAGTAAAAGTAACAAGTGTAATTGCATGGGTTTGCTCATAGCATTTTGATTTGCAGCTTGAGTCACTCAAGGACAAAATTATGACTGTTTTCTTTATAAATAAAAAGGAAGTGATATGATGGCTTGTTTAATTAATATCTTCTAATTATTGCATTTTTTCCTTATGTGTTTATCAGAACCTAATATATTTGTGGCTTTTTCTTCCTAAAAGTCTTTTAAAAGATGCTTCTGCTTCTCCCAGGGACAGAGTCAAAAAATTAAAGATTCAAAATGTGGCATAATGAAAAAAGGCGGCCTTGCCTAAAACCTTTAATTTCTTTCCAAGGGTTTGCTCTTTGATTTTTTAAGACATAGGGTAATGACCTTCAACCAATTTGTCCCGATTTGTGAGCTGTCTCTCAGTGTTTTGTGTAGCTTTTTGTGTGTGTTTTCGTGAGCTTTTCACATATTCACACACAAGCCTGAGGTGACATGAACTGGAAAACACAGTTCACATATTAAATTAGCTTTCTCTAAGGACACATTTCTAAGAATTGCTTTATATCCCTAGCTATAAGTTATGGGTATGCAATTGCTTCATCTCACCAGAAATTCCAAAATCCTGCTGGTTTCTTAGGCCAACCGTGTGAACCCAAATTCTCATGGGTGACTGGAAAGGCATGACTTGTTCTGAACAAAGTAAAAGAAAAGCAAGAAGGGACTCCAGATACTTCCAGCAAATCTATAACTCTTTATGATCCTTTGTAAAGCAAACTTCAAATCCAAAATTTTAGAAGTTTTTCTGTTCAAAACAGTGTCCAACAAATTTTTCAAATAAAATTTGCAAAGAAAACAGCAACAAAAAAATTCCAGCAGGTCAATGATTGGTGTTCCTATAACATACAACATCATGGACACATTTTGCCAGCTTTGTATTACCTGGCTTTGATCTCATTTACAATTTCTGATTTCAGGCCATTTAATGCTGCTGTGCCACCCCAAGATGCACAGTAGCTGTGTCACTGGTACAGCTGCCTGATTACTCTTAAATCCCAGTGGTAGCTGCTCTCCTAATGAGCCAGGATAAAATCATTGAGAAGTAATTGTGTGCAGGTTTCACAGATAACTCTCTGCTCTGCAACAAGGCAACCTTGACAGACAGTAAAATTTCTAAGGCAAGATACTCCTCCCTTCTTCTTTAATGAGCTATAGATTTTTTAATCTGGGGGTTTTGGTGATGGGCAGGATGAATGCACAAGAGGTTGATCTGGAGATATCTGGATGTTATACATGGCTGTATTTGCACAGACAATGGGAAGATGGGAGCCAAACCCAGCTCTCAGTCACACCAGAAGTTCTGTGTTGCTGTTTCCTGTGTTAATTTTCAATACCAAATCCAAATGTATATTTGCTTTCCGAGGACGGGCTGTGTTTTCTACTAACCTTTTGTCTAAGTGAAAACATATAAACCCAGGACTTGAGTTACACAGCAAAACTGGAAGAAAATCTACTTTTTGTAGCAGCAGATTTTCCATCTCTTGAGGATGGAATGCAGCTATATCATGGATATTCAAAAACCAGCCAACGTCTCAAAAACAATAAGGAAATTAAAGATAAAAATTACATAAAAGAATTGAAATTTTGTTGGTATACTACATTAACCATTAAACACAGACTGTCTGACACTAATTTTGTAATAGCATCTATGAAAATAGGAAAACCCTCAGACTCTTAATCTAGGAAAGAAAAAGAAAGGAAAAAATACCAAACAAAGGAGACTCATAATTCCTTGCACATTTTAATACCAAGAGTGATAATGCTCATCTAGTCAAACCTACTGACTCAGTGGATTTTCTGTTATATAAAGAATCTAAATCAAGCTCAGTGTCATTTAAAATTCTCTGTCTGTAGTTTTAAATGCAAGCTGTGGTCTTCCAGCATAAATTAATTGGATGAGGTACTTAGTGTAGCTAATGCAGGAAGTCAGACTTAATAATCAGCGTGCTCCTGCCTGCCCTTAAAATCTATGAAATGCCATACAAATACTTTAGCATGAGATCTACTATAGATGGCATTCCCAGGAGAAAAATCTGGCCTTTGATTTTATGTATCTATCAATACCTGAAGAGAAAGGTCTTTAATATATGGTTCTGGTCAAACTAAAGGGAATCTCTGATGTATGAAAGGCAAAGGTCAAATGACACTTAATAAAAATTTCAACACTGGAAAGTGAGGAAATTAACTTTGTTTTATAACTGGCTTCCTGCTATCCAAAAGAAGAGCTGGATTCTGCATGTTAAGTCTGTGCCTTTGCTTCACTGACCACAAATCCTCAATTTTCCTGGACTGGACACCCAACTAAGGCAACACAATTGTCTGCGTTCTGCAGTGAAAAACAATTTTATTTCCAATGTACCAAATGTTTAACATGGAGCCCAATTAACCACATTTGTGCATTTAATCCAGGAAGATGAGATGGATGGGTTTGTACTTTGTGTGCCTAATGTGAGGATACTGGAGTAGCATCACCTGTGCACTCTTTGCCTCACCTCTCAAAATTCATCTCTGTTTAATTCAGCTCTCTGTCTTTCTGATGTTAAACAGCACAGGACTGGGAGGCACCTTCTTTTACATAGCAATAATAGCAGTGGGGGTTTCATTAAAATGAAAATAAACAATGTTTTTTCTAAGTGTAGTTTTGTGAGAAAGGCTTGGGGAAAGTAAAGGAGGGTCACAAAACACCCATAAATCCATCCATGCCCAAGTCCTAATATAAACTCATTGCTCGAGGACTAAACTAAAGAAAAACCTCCTTTCACATTCTACTCTGGGCAAGAAACTCCAAGAAAAAGACCACAATATTGTAATTCCCCTCACAGCAAAAGGGAAAGAAATGAAAAGGACTAAATGACTAAAAGGGCCTTAAAGTTTGGGGGTTTATATCACAGAGTCAATGTTTAAAATCTTTGATATCAAAGTTTTTGCAGAACTCTTAACAAATAATAGCTGGTTTTACGAAAGGAAGCTCTGTAACATTGTTTTAATTAGTGTTTTAAAGATTTTTTACTGCTTATTTGCCTTGCAAAATTTTTTTCCCCTCCCTTTATAAAAATATGATTTTGGTAGTCATTTGGCTCACGATTGCAAGCAGAGAAAATTAAATCCTGAGCACCAGAGCAGCTTAGTGCCATGTTTTTCCTGGGTTCTGTTGGTAACTTGAATCAGTATTTCAGACATTAAACTCTTTAATCCTTAATGAAGCTGTGATAGAAGGCCAAGTCAGAGCGTAAAATGAGGAAGAAGACACACCTGGTGTGTCATTCTCCTCTCTGAATGCAGCAAAACTTTCCTGCATGGACACTCAGCAGGCAGAACCTGCTTATTTGCAAGGTCATTAATTAATTAAGAAAACTGAGCTTAGAGGAATTTCTAGCTTTCTTTTCAATTCATGCAAATTTTCATGCAAGAGATATCCAGCATTTCAGCATATGCAGAAGGAAGAGGTTTAGGGAAGGAACAAACCTGCGTTCCATATTGAAGTTTGGGGTTGAATTAAAAAATCCCCACACCCCTTTCTTTCCACTATGGTAATTAATTACCCTTCCCATGTCTTTAGTCAACAGAGGAGCAGCAGAAAATAAGGAATGGATTTTATGTGCTTCCAACACCAGAATATGACAACCATGGCATCTTCTTAAAAATGCCAGCAGCAGCTTTGTCTCTGCCACTGGTAGCATTAAATGTGGGCTAATGTCACACTTGGTGGGCTGCTGGCTGCTTGGAGAATAATAAAATCATGTCATCTGAGCTGATACATTACACACAGACGCACAGATACATCTTTGAAAAATTACAGTCGCATAATGAATTGCATGTTTAAAATAGTGAAGAGTAAATGTGATTATTAGAGTATCATTGTAGGCAGTAATATTTTGTAAGTGTCTGGTTTGAGTGCATGCATGGATAAGCTAGTCAAATGTTTCTGGGAAAATCTTAACAGAGGAAAAGGAAGGCAAAAAATACTTTTTGAAGAGCGATTTAGAGAAAAGGAAAATTAGAGGTACTGCAGATTTTGAAAATTCATTTTGAGAGTAGGAATATCATCTGCAAGATAAAATAATCTCTAATATCTATATACGCGTGATCAGATGAAAGATAACATTTCTCAATGTGAAAATATGCTTATTAAGTACAAAGGAAAGTCCTTGATTAAACAATGGAACATTTTAAAACCATTAAAACAGCTTTTCAGCCTTTGAATGCTGTCTTCATCTTTCCTCATTCCTGGCCCTTTATTTAAGGGTAACCCTCAGGAATGAACTCAGTTCAGCTCAGACAATTCCTTGCACTGTTGCAGCTCTTGCACTCGGCTCAGGTAAAGGAGCTGCACACATTGACCAAGTTCAGGGATATTTAATAAAGTCCTGCCCACTTCTTCCTTGCAAAACAAAGTTTCTGTCTTTTTCACTGCTAGTAACCACATTGCATAGAGAGAGAATATAGTCACAAACCAGAATTCAGCAGATGTTTAGAACATAATTACCCTCCTATCAGCCAGAAAAATGCCCAAGCACTTTGGAAAAATTCAGTTTGGAGGCAGTTCCAGCACTGTCAAAGCAGCTAAACAAAGTTTCAAGTAATTTCTAAATCTAAAGCCAACAACATGCCACACCAATTGATGCCTTAAGGAGCTGGCACAGAGGCTGGATGGAGTTAAGGGGAATAAAGTGGATTTTTATTGAAGAGCCTTCAAAGGACCAGAGGCACAGTCCTGGCTCTGCCCAGGTGGCTCCAAGATGGAAGCAAAAGAGAGCTTGGTCATGAGATCGCACATTTTTGTAAGTTTTAGTCCATTTTCATACAGGAGCCAACTGTCCAATAAATAGCTTCAAATGATGAAGTTTCCTCCTCATTGCTTGCTTGCCCACCCTCTCCTTTTCAGCTGTTCATGCTTTGGGCCTGAGGTTTGAAGAGATTGTCCCTGAGCCCCCAGCTAGAACAGGATTGTTTTGTCTCCACCACCCTGTGCAAAGATCCTAGTAACACTTAATATAAAGCTAAAAGCTGCACACCAAAACAGAACAGAAAAACCTGAAACCCAAGTTATCATAATCCTGGAGGAGAATCACTTCCCCTCTCTCATGCAGGTCTGCAGCTCTCAGAATTGCCTTCCCTCTGCTTTGCTCCAAGGCAGTGGGAGAAGCAAATGGGAGCCCATCTGCCTGTACACACGAAGGGCCTGCTCAATTCTGTACATTTCACTTGTATTTTTGACTGTAAAAGCAAACAGCTGCAGCCAGTGACCTGTACCTTGCTATCAGCCCTCCTGAAACAGGCAGCTAACAATAAACACTCTTCAGGCAGTTCGCAGTAATTCCTGAAACAGAAAGAAGCAGTTTCGTTTCAAATGCAACGCTGAGCTTGAAGTGCTGATTGTTGGAAACAAGGGGTTTCTGACGTGAATTTAATATGGATTTGAGGATAGCAAATAACCAGTGAAGAGAAAGATGCTGTTTTTCAGCATGACTTAACCAAAGTTTTGCAAGACCGATCTCCCTTTCATCATCTTGAGATTGAATCAGGTAAGGTAGAGCAGTGCCTTCCCTGAATAGAACAGAAGAGAATAGACGGAGGGTGGTGCTGTATTGTACCTTCATCTAAGGGTTCTCAAAAGAGAAATGGATCCCATTGTGTGCAGAAGTGTCTTTCAAACCAAACAAAGGCTATGCAGCTTGGTTTTAAGAGCACACATTCCAACTGTGTGTCCTGACAGGATCATTGCAAATACTTTGCTTGTATCTCCACAGCTTACAGTATCAGATTCTTGCTCCTTGTCTTAAAACTATTCCAATAAACATGAGGACATTATTCCCTTTAAGTAATTAGAGAAAAAAAATTGCATTTACTGTGCAATAAAACACTGACAAACTTTCATCATCGCTGATGTATAAATGCTACACAATCACCCTTTCTCTGGAAAATACATATTCAGGTACACATGTGACCAGAACAGCACTGCACCTGCACAGCTTGAAATACAATTTACACCTTGGAAAAGAAGTTGTAAAATATGCAGCCTGTCCTTTGATTAATTACAAAGATTATTTCATGTTCTTCCTGATGCAGTAAAGAAGCAGCATTCTTTCCCACTTGACATGGCCTTGGAGAACTTCAATAATAAATGAATAAATGGGAGGAGCTGCCCCTTTCTATTCCCTTGCACAGGTGAGGCCAACCCACGGCTCGTGAGGGGAGTGTGTGACACCACAACCCCTACAGCTGAGTTTGAATGAATAAGGACATGTCTGAAGTGACCAAGTAGAATCAGCCTAGGAAGCACATTGAAGCCAAACCGAACAAAACCTAAGATATTCTTTAGGTACAGGAGTATCCCACTGCACACAATTATATTCTCTTTGCCAGATATTTTAAAAAAACAGTTCCCATTGGAAGGGGAGGGTAAGAGAAAGATAATTGCATATGGACTTAATTACACAGCATATATTAGAGACAAATGGCACTTTTGCTTTCCAAAGAAAATAATCATAATCACTACAGAGCCTTCAGAATCTTTAATTGCCTTTGAGTAATTATCCATTTCTCCTTACACTATGTTCAATTTAATTTGTGCAACAATTAACTGAAATAGAACACAAAAGTAAAAATAGTCAGGTTTTCTCTTGAATTATTTATTTAAGACTGGGAAGATAAATCATCCCAGATTTTAAAAGCTGGTTTCCTCATTCTAGTTATTAAATTCTGGATATTTATTTGCATTTCCTGTTGTTGGCACAGAATCACCTTGTGAGCTCACATATTAAGAAAGACAGCTAGAACCATTTTAATGGTTTTAAAAATTAGTAAGGTAATAAACACAAAATAAAGATATTCTGCATCAGTGTGTTCTTCATTCATTTTTATGCTGCTGACACCAGTTTGGTTTTTAATTATGATACTGTTTTGTGATGCACTGGTAGCATCACTTGAAGATATAAAAATGAAGTCTTTTTTTAACAGGATATACTTAGAATAACAGGAGGTTTTGCCATGGTAATCCCTCTCTGAGAAGCAAGACAGAAACTGACACTTGTGTGTGAGGGTGAGGAAGTCTATGTTTTATTACTATGTGGATTAGATACATTTTGGTAAGGATCTTTTGGTTTTAGAAAAAGGGATGGAGCACATTCAGCAGAGGATTTTTCACAAAATCAGCTTCAGCTTGGTGTTTCCATTCCTTTCTCCATAAACTAAACTCATTGCAGATTTGGTTTTAAGGAAAGTCAATTTTATGAACATAGTTTTGCACTGCCATAAAGTGGAAATTGTATTCATCAGTAGGGAGAGAAACCTTTCAACAGGATATAATAAAGAATTTTAAATAGAACTTTTTTTTTTCTCCCCAGTTCTGGGGGTGCAAGCAAAATTGGAATTCTTCCCAGTTACACCTCTTGTTAATATTGCATATTTTCTGAAGTCACCATTGTCTCTTATCCTGAGCCTGTATGTAGTGATGGGTGTTTTAAATCAGGCAGCTGCTGGTGGCTAAGCCAACACAAGAAATAACCTTTCCTCCCCTGTGTATGAAATTGGACTCAATACATTATTCAGTAAACTCATGCAAAATTTCTAGGTATTAATGACAACCCAGAGAAATGCTAAGCTTCATAATTAATTCCAAGTAAAAGAGATTAAATACATCCTAATGGTACACACTGTTTAAATGATCATCTGAGAAAGGTCACACACTGCATGTCTGCCCCATCCCACACTTAGCAGGGCCACAGCAGAAAAAATAATTTATTACCTGTTGCCTGTTCTATTAGCTGGTGGTAAAGTCCAAAAGTCTGAAGTCTAAAATTACAAGGGCAATTTTCTCTTCACATGTGAGCATTCAGTCCATGGTATCCTGGTTTCTGCCACTTCTACTAAGTACTTGTCTAATAAACACTACCTGCAAGTTTTAGTCTGATGCACAAGGTAAGGCAGAAGAAAATATCTATTTCCCCTTGATTCCTCAGTAAAATCACACCATACAGCTGTTAAATTAGTGCAGGCACCACAGAGCTCAATAAACAGAAATTGTCAGAAACCTTCCTAAAAAGGTGGCATGAATAAAAATGAAAGGAATCAAATTCTGAATTCTCAGCTATCTTATCAGGGAAGGAGTCACAGATGGCCCATTGAGGAATCAATTATGGATGGAAGGTTCATGATCCAAAAGCTTTGTGCCAGTGAGATGAATCTTAAAGGTATAATAAATGATGATAATGTTAGGAGGGAGATACATAGCAGAGGAGAAAAGATAAATTGAAAATGGCCTGCAGGATGGAGCCTCACTCATTTGTCACAGCTGCTACAGAGGACACAAAAATTGCCTTTTTATCACCTTTCCCACCCCAGTCACGTCCAGCAGCTTCTTTATTCTGAAACTCTCTCTCAAGTAGATATAATGTCAATATTCTGCTGGATAACAGCCACCAGCAGCTTTGGTACCTTGCACTTTCCAGGGAAATGTGGTCAGGCCCAGTCCCAGAATTAAAGAAATGCTCTCTGACACACAATTTCCCTGCATTTTAATATAACCAGAAGTGGGAAAGTGTTCTTTTTCAGGTGATTGAACCAGCTTAAAATTGTGTTTGAAATGTGTTGGCTGCCACCTGAGCTTCTGTTTGAATCAAAAGCTCAGGGCGGGATCTCACCCAGACACTGCATTGAGGGAGAAGCTCACAACAGAGGAATTCCCAGCAAAGCTCTTCTCCTCCAACAGGTGGGACACAAAAATGTTTATTTTTCCAACAGTAATGGAGCAGGATCCATCCAAGGAGTAACCAAATGCTTGCTGTGGAAACAGCTGTGTCCCATCCCTGGGTGAGAAATCTTTCCCTGTGAAGCTGGTGGGCTCCTGTAACACGGACCATTATTCAAACATCACCAGCGAATGATGGCAATGAATATAAAACTAGAATAAACAGCAAAGCTACTTTTTTTTTTTTATAGGCCACCTGGAGAAACTCTGTGAATACAGTTTGAAAGGGCTAATATTAGCAAAACACATCTAGAAGCAAGTAGGGTTGACAAGGATAAAACATTATATGAATGTCTTCTCCAAAATGGAGAAAAGTGACTGTTAAAAATGTCATTCTATTCTGATTCATTGTGTCTCCTTTGTATATTCATAAACTTCCACCTAAAGATGGTTACAAATTATTTTTTTAAATCAATTTCACTTTTTCCTGTATAAATCATGCTTTTCCATAGACTGGAAAACAATTTGAGCATTGCAATTTGATCTTACTAAAAGGCGTAGTCATCATTCCAAGCCTTTATTGCACTTGTCTGCGAGCTTGAATTTTTTAGTTTTAAACAGGATGATAAATAACACAAGGTTGACTTTTATGACTGGAATGTGTCTGGGAACATTAACACTGCCTTTGACATAATGGCCTTTATTTTTTCTCTTTTCACTGAGAGAAGTTACCCATTAATTATTCTCCTGCATCCGTGAAAACATTTTGGAGCCTCTTCATACAAAACAAAACAAAGCAAAGCAAAACAAAACAGCCTCAACTAATGAGGATGTAGTCCAGGAATGCACAGAAGATTTTAATGCAGATTCTCCTTTACAAAGTCTGTCACAAGTTTATAGTAGCTCAATACTACAATAGAAATTAGCACCAGGTAAGAATGAGCCAAACCTTAAGAGTTCTAATCTTTACACAGAGTAAAAAATGAGAAGCAAGAGCACGCCCACATGTAATAGTGCATGTTTCCCCGTTCACTAATTTTAAGGTTTCAGAAAAGCTGGAAATATTGCCTGTAAAAGATTCCAATAAATTTCAGCATTTGCTCATTTTTTTTCAGGCATTTTTACACTGTAGGATATTTTCTTTTCAGTCCACCTGAAGTTTTAAATTTTTCAGTAAATCTTGGCTGACCCGATCATCAATTCTAAGAATTCTGAAACTGCACTTTCAATAAATGCATTATTTGCTGATTTTATTTTGACTGCCCAGTACTGGGCATGCAAAATGACTGGGACTTGGAAGAGACAGGACTGAAAAATAACAGAATATAGAACCTTTTTCTAGGAAACATTTCCTTATACAATAAAATCTGGGCAGGATTTTATTCTGGCAAAACAGCCTGTATACCATATTGCTTGTTTTATCCTCTCTGACAAAGGCAAGCATGGTTGTTTACAACTTATGAATAGCAACAGAACAGCAGAAAATATTTCAAAGTCTGTGCAACTTATTTCCTTCCAACTAAAAACCTGATGCATTGTAAAGCCCCAGCATCTGCTGCCATTCAGCCTGGGGTAACAACAGATAATTTCTGCTGCTGCTGCTCAGCAAGAAGAAAAAAATATGTAATTTCTAGTGTCTTGCAACTGCCTTTCATAGCCTTTTTTCTTCTATCACAGAAATCCCACATGTTCTGCAACTGAAAATTCCCCAGCATTAAAATCTGAGAATGTATGGACAGCACTGAACAGGGACCTCCTGTCCTTTCTACAAGTCAGAAAATCTTTTAGTGAAAAAGTTGAGGGAGCCTCAGGCCAGCACAACAGAAAATAAGCCCCTGGAGCTGGTGGGAATCGTGCCAGGCTGGTGCCTGCATTCAGCCACTGGTCCCACCTCCTCTTTTGTACAGAAATTACCTGAATCTCTCAGGTTTAGGAAGAAATCTCCTAGAATTCAGCAGGTGCCTGGACAGTCAGTAAAAATAGGAATAACAAACAATAGCAGATGTGTGGGAGAGCAGAGAGGGGCTTGGTCTGCCCACTGCAGCCTTGCACAGGGGCTGGAGAAAGGAGGAGGAAAATCACAGGCTGAAAGGAGCAGGAAATACATGTTCCATTTAAAATGTCTTGTTCGTTCACAGCTCCTTCAAAACAGTAGTTCAGAGGATAAAACAGCAATTCATTTTTAAATACATTGCAAGTAATGTAGAGATAGCAGCTCTTATACATAAGTTGCTGCCCGAAGCACACATGGTTTTGTCCCCCAGTTACATTATGAGAATAAAAACATCTCAAAGCCCTGCTAAGCTCTGCATCTTGCATCCAATTTATAGGAACACAGTACCAGACCAGCCCACAGAACTGTGGCTGTCAAATTTTAACCTAGATGTAAATAAACCTGTAACCCAACCAGACAATTTCCAGTGTAAGAGTTTTAAAAATTGCTGCAAGAATATTTATTCTAGGGGGGAAAATCTCAAAATAAAAATATTTAATGAACATTTGTATAAGATAGAATAACAGGCAGGTGTTTTTTGATACTACAGAGGCAGCCTTAGATCTATTATCTTCTCAGTTCTGAGCACCTTCCTGTAGCTTTCTTTGATATTTATAAAAATCAGAGTACCTCTAACCTGGTTTCTGAAGAGTGCTGTGATATTTGCCTCCTCCCAGCAATGGGGAGCTGAACACTTTAGAATGGCTCACTTCCTTCCTTGCTCATCTCCAGAAAAATCCACTCAGCATCATTCTCTCCCAAACTGCCTCAGCCCTGCCAGTCTTTCCTCGATTCTCATCCTATTGATGCCTCACTCTGTGACACTGTTGGAGCCTCAGAACCCAAAAAGTGACAGAATTCAGCACTGGAACAACACAGACTCATTGGGGCAGGCTGTAAATCCTAAAGCCAACCCCTGAACTTTCAGGTACTGCCCTGTCCCAGCTGTGATGTACCTGATTCACCTCCTGCCTGTGCCATGCTCAAGTGGCTCCATCCTCATTGAGGGCTCCTAAAAAGCCCCAAAATCCAGAGAGGCCATGCCTGGATGCCACACAGCTTCCCACATTAGTGGATTGATGGAAAAAAAAGCAGTTAAAACACAATAAAACAATTAATTCCACAAGTAGCATTAGTTGTCTCACAACTCATCAACATACAGTTCCTGACTGCAGAATTAAGTCTTAACAAACTTACTTGTTTCTTGTGGGTTTTGTACAGGCCCTGTGGCTTTCTCTGGTCAGTAATACTCTCTTTAGGGTAATCTCTCAATGTTATATCAACCTTGCTGTGGCCCTGTTCATCCTTCCCACATACTCTGCACATACCACACTCTTTAATAGGTAAGTGCAGCCAGCCTGGTGGCCATAAATCTTCCTTAGCAAGCCTTGTAGCCTGCTCTGAAAATTATGAGGCAGAGCAAACAGGGGAATGGCTACATGGAGTAGCTACAGGAGTTATCAGGAAGCAAACCAGGCTATAATTTCATAATTTGTCAGATATTCTGCTAAAAGCAGTGTCTGTGTTTTGTGCTCTTTCTCTGTGGGGGTAGGAGGGTTTGCTGCTCTAAATCTATTGAAATTCTTTGCATTATCCTAAATGATAAATATAAAAGCACACACAGAGAATACTGTCAAGTGTTTATACCTGTGCCTATACTGTATAAAGTAAATAAAATAGTTATAGGCAGTGAATCCCTGTCCTCAGTGAATCTCTGAACCAGCATTACCACAAAGTTATCCTGAGGTGACTGAGAGAATGTCCAAATTCCAAGGATTGGTGCATAGAACAAGAATAAATTGATTCAAAATTTACAGATTAATGTAGCAGTGATAAAGGGAGTGTAAGTACTTGGCACTTTTCCTCCAGACAAAACAATTCTGTGCCCACAGCATCCAGAGGAGGCAGCCAGGTCACATTTAACCTCAGATGGCAGGGCACACACAAGGGATAGAGATATTTGCTACCACGACCCCTTTTCAGTAATAATAAAACCAAGGCCTGTCTTTCTTGATAGAATTTTGAAAAAATTTTGAATTCAAGCATTCAAGTAATATTTTTTCCTTCAGCACCTTTACCATGTCAGTAGGCCTGAATTAGTCTTCTGCTAGCTGAGAGGCATTAACCCAACAAACAAAACTACTCTGTTTTTCCATCTCCACTTCCCTTCCAAGAAAAACTGGGTAGGAACCAGATCTACGATGCACGATGATGGAACAAGTGGCATTCCAGGGGGCTCAGAGGGGCTGCCAGTGCCCAGCCCTTGTCCTGCAGTGCTGCCAGCACAGCCTGGGGCTGGGCATCCCAGAAGGAGCCTGGCGCACCTGGAGGGATGCTGCACCTTCTGCCAGGTGATGCAGATAAGGCTCGGGCTTTCTTATCCATGCTGCTGCAGTGCCCAATGAAAGCAGGAATAATCTCCCTCCAGACAAGCAATTCCATTTCAGAGCACACCTGCCCTTCAAGATGTATTTCTGGTGAGATCAGGCCAGGGGACTCATTGGCCTCCTGTGCCTGAGACAGCTGAAGAGAGAAACTCTTAAAAATGCCATTTCAGAGCTGGGAACAGAAATCTTTCTTTTCTCACTGAGTACTTCCAGCACAGTATCTTTTTACTTTTCTTTATATATAATGTCATCTGCAAGGCCAGCTTTGAGTTACAATGCACAAAGCACTACACAAAAGAATGGATACTATCCAATACTTTATAGACTGCATAGGTAATAGAGAAAAGGGATATAACCACAAAAAGGAGTGTCTTGACTATGGCAGACCTTCATGGAGGAGGCAGGGATGACTATTATGTCGTACCCTGGGGAAAACTGCTTTGTCAGCTATATTTCAATTATGGGTTAAAATAAATTGGTTGCTTTTTAAACTATACTGTAGGAGTGAGATATCTAAAATTACCCAAGTGATTTCCCTTGATTTATTTTTTCCTACTGAAAATCAGCAACATTTTTGTTCCTAAATAATTTTTGATTTTATAAAGAACAGGTACAATAAAGGAAATTCTAACAGTTTAGCTACACCACTGATCATTGCTGCAGGGCCAAATCCACAAACTCCACCTGCAGGAAGCTGAAACAGACTGCATCCATTAAACAATCACACCAAGAAATATTCATAAATTTTCCCCAGATCACTGATTCTTCACCTACTCTATATGCAAATATTTTTCAACACACCGAGCAAAATCCTTCTGCTCACTGACAACTCTTAAGCAGCAAGAAAAACAATAATCCGAAGAAAGAAATAATGGGGAAAAAATTAACAATACTTATCCATAACATTACACTTTTCATTAGTAGCTATCACAGTAGTATCATGATCCCCTTTTTTATTCCTTTTCAGTTACGAAACTGAGAAAAAGAGAGATGGTGTCATTTTTGAAAAGTCGGAAATTGATAAGCAATCTGACTTCCATGCCTGTTGCCCATCCAGGGAGACAAAACCTCATTGTTCCTTCCTGAAAAGGCCAGAAACGTTTAAGGAAAAGAAAATCAAATTAGCACACTATCTTGGATACCTTTTGTACTATAAAGTGCACAGGATGCTGAATAAAAATAACTGGGTGGTTTTATTTTTTTCCTGCACACAAGCTTTAAATGATTGTATTATTTATCACAGTGATCATGAAGACTTTACTGAAAAACTTCATAACTATTTAAATATTCATCTTTTTATCCCCTGGAAGATTTTTAGTGAAAAGTGCTGGCAGGATAGTGGGTACAGATAAAAGTGCATGAGTCATACTCCCATGACAGAAGAAAAAAAAAAAAAAAAAAAAAAAAAAAAGTACTTTAAGTGACTTCTCTCTTGTCTGCTTTTGAGTATGCAACTGATCACAAAGCAATAAATCAACTCACTTTTCAATATTGAAGGAGAACCATGAGACCACTCAGTATTCTGTGATGAGTAATAAGGGTTGAAAACAAAAAAAACCCCCAAACATCTAAAGTAGCTAATTCTCTTCTTATAAACCACAATAACTGATGGCCACAGGTTTCTCTACAGACATTTTCTACTATTCATGGCACATTTTGAAATGTGAATTAAAAAATTTATGACACTGCTGGGCAACCAGAAGAACACACAAGAGGTTGATTTACAGACAATTCCAGGGCTGAAATAAGAACTTTATGCATAATCCTCCAGTCCTAGAATGCATATGGAACAATTCTACAGTCCAAAACTTCCTTTCTTAAAACCAAATTTAAGGGTATTGATGGGGATAGGATGAGGTGAATCTGAGGACAGATTTGAAGACTTCCAAAAAAAATCTTTACCTGTGGATTTTATGCATGTTTAAAGAGAGGAAAATCCAAGTCCTGGTAAAAACCTTACAAAGCACAGATTTATTTCATTTTGAGTCCTCAACTCATCTACACCATCAGGAAAGGATACAAGCACATGGATCTTTTATATATTTTCAGTATGAAAGTTACAGCTAAGAGAGAAGTGTTCAATATTTTTCTGCCATCCAGAACAGTTCTGCTGGAGACTGAACTGAATTTGAAACTGATCTCAGTAAGCAGTCCCTACTATTTTAACTTCCATTTCTTCTTCACTTTATTTAAATTCTTTCAGGAGCTAAAGAGAATATTCTGGAAGCAAGAAAATCAATGTTGCTCCTCTCACAATCCAAGGCATATGCCCTGGGTGTGGGATTTTAAAAATTATTCTGACTGAATTTTGGGTCCTTGTATGCATCCATTTTGAATCTTTATAGCAAATCTCTGTATAGGAATAGGACCAAAGAAAAGTCCAGTCAATACCCCAAAGAAGAAAATGTGTTATTTAGTCTTTCAAATGCCTGATGAACTTCCCTACATTTCTGATATGCACACAGAGGTGACAGCTCTCCCTGCTGTACCATACCTAAAAGTTTTAAAGCAATTATCCTCAAAAGACTTCCTAAAGATGGAAAATGTGGGAATGCTACGGCCTGCTTGTAACATCAAGAAGTGATTTACAACTCTTCTTCAAAATCTATTTTCAATTTTATTTGAAAAAGTTATAAACTTGAAAACTAAATGTTCTAGTTCTCAATGAAAACTGTTTTAGGGGATTGAGAAATTTAGCAGTTGTTGAATTTGACAAAAATAAACAGGCAGTCATAATTTTGGATTTATTGGTATAGGATTAAAATTGTTCAAGTTAGTTAGTTAGATATTGGTGGGGGGAAAAAAGGTTCTCTGCATGCTACCTTAGGCTTTAAATCCCCTTTGGATACTTTTAGTCCTGACAGATGAAGCTTCTGCTCTGTTCCTCATGACTTTGTGACTGGCAACCACAATTTTGAAGAGTTCCATTTTTCCACCAGCAGACACATGGATCTCAAGATGATTGTTTGAGAAAAAAACATTTTCTTACCCTCTCCTCAAAACACATTTTAACCCCTCCATGACCTGATTTATTTTATCTGATTTATTCTTTCACATTACTAAAGAGAAGAGTCCAAGACTTTTTTTAGTGCAAAATTTACAGCATCCATTAGAGCTTTGAAGAAAAGCCTCTGAAGTAAATATGGTGGAGTGTTTATGGAAATTAACTCAGAGGAATCTCCTAGGAATGACAAGATTTTTCAGACAAAAATCTTTGTTAAATTTGGAGTCCCAGCTTTTATTGAAAATCTGCCTCTGTGTAAAAATACCATTTTTCTTCCTTCCAGGATATTAAGACATTTTAGGCAGCTGAACCATCAAACCAGTAGAGTTATGTGGCACTCATGGCTGAGCTGGGAGCTGAAATTCCCCCATTCATTCCCCTGTTCGGGCTATTTTTGAGGTCTTGTGAAAGTCAGGTGCTTGTTTTCCCATCTCTTACTTGCTGGCTGGAATGCAGCAAGCATTTACTTATTTCTGACTTCTGCCCTTATTCCTGACTTCTTTACAGCAACCCTGTCCCAGGGACAGAACAAATCTGCCCAGACACAGATGACCAGCAGCCTTTTTGTGAAAAAATAAAGATAGATAAGCATTAGAGTCCTATGAAGCCTAAAAACATTAGGTTTAATGCCACTTTGTTTCAGTGATCTTACATTTTTGGGTTTTGTGTCATAACTTCCATTTGAAAGCCTGGTGCAGGACATCTTTTTCCTGTATGGGCAGTCCTGTTTCTATATTCTGTAGTTTAATTTAAAGCTTTCTCATTTTTTTTTTTTTCTGTTATTTAGGAAGGCTATTCCATTTTAGCCTGTTATAGTAATATATTTGAGTGGGTCTGGCATGGCTCCTTTTGCACATTAGTTATTCCACAAAGAGGAAGAAGGAGGATAAAAGATAAATGTCAATAATGGAGGAGAAACGTGATGATATCAGGAAATTTCAGTTCAAGCATTGTTACATTGCTCTTCAAAGCTTTCCTGAAAATTCATTCCACTGAAATACAATGCTGGTTATCTCACACCAGACTTGCCCTCCTTCTCTTAAGGACATGATAATTCACTTTTTTTGCCCTACTTTGGCATGTGAGTACCACAACAGGCATTAAATGATCTCTCTTCAAGCATTGTACACAACTTATATGGGGGTAAACGACAGCAATAATTTCTAACATCTGGATATTCTGGATTCCTTTGCTAGTTGCCAGTACTACTCCAGGCCTAATTATATTAATTAATTAATTATAACTCAAGCAGATTATACATATACTACATTTTCTATATTACAGATGCATGAAATGCTTTAACCTTAGCAAAAGGAAGGCATTTAACCCTTATTTTTGGATGCTGTTAGAGGCACTGTGGTGTTTCCAAAATCCATGCTCATATCAGAGTGTGCATCTGAAGATTCCTTCTTAAATCTGACTAAAAACTGAAACAGCTTTATTTAGAAATTTTTTCTTTTCGTCCAACTTCAGAGTGCACCTTGCTTGTTATCACTGGCAATAGGCATCCAAAATGGACCTCCAAAATTGGAGAAAACCAAAAGTTCTAGGAATGTGAGCAAAAGGATTTCTGCACAGGCAAAACTCCTCATTTTTACAGCTCTGAACAGCTGCATGCTGTACTTGCATTCTCTGATCACATAATAAGTAGATTATCTTAACTTCAGAGCTCTCAGAAGTGACAGACTCTCAAAATTAAGGAAAACAAAAGTTGGAAAGATAATACTTTGGTTTTAAAAATGCATTGCTTAAGCTGTTTCATCACAGAGGAAACCATTAGGTTGCCTCATCTGAAGAAAGGTAAATGCCAAATCAGACAAATCAATGCTATTAATATTAAAACTATTTAATAATGTATTGCTTGGATCCTTCCCTGGGTTTTCTCCTTGCAGTGCCTGGAACTTCACAGTGGCAGCAATGCAGAGCAGAGAGGCAAAGCAGTTTCCATGACAACAGAGCTACAACTTGATGCATGGGATATAATTAAAGGTCCAGAACATCCGCCCTGCATCCCAGCTCTGTCCTCATTGGAACACTCCATGTCATGGAGCTCGTGGGTGACCAGGCACCTCTGCTCTGCACAGTTTTGGCTTCCACCAGTCCTGCTGAAGAGCAGAAGTAGAAACTTTCCCCTAATCAGGGTGTTCACCCACCTTTTAAATAGAAGCCAGGCTGCTGAGGCAGAATCCGTTGTTTCAGAACTGCCTCTAAAGAGGAATGAGTGGGAAAATAACATGAAAAGACAGAGAGAAGTTGTAATTAAATATTTCCTGACATGCCCTGGCTTTTGGGGAATACAGCCTGAAATACGTTTTCCTAGATTCTAGAGGCTGAAAAAAAACACATTGCTTTTCCCATCTGCCTCTGCTGCTTCTCACATCTGCATGAAGAAGCAGAGGCTGGGGAAGTTCTGCACAGCTGCAGCAAACAAGGCTTGATTTGAGCAGCAGCACTTCCCTTCCAATTTAGTGGTTAAAGAATTTGGCTGCATCCTGACACCCACATTGCCATCCACACTGCAGGCATGGCACACTCTGCCACCCCATGGGGTTCTGTGCTTTATAGAGCATCTGCCACCCTTAATTGCGCACACCTTTAAATTCGTTAAAATTGCAACAACAAAGGGAATTTCTCGCTTCTACTGAACTTCTTTTCCTGTCCAAGCACGACAAGGTGTCTTATGAGGAGCAACGAGGGATCTGGGGTTTTTCAGCCTGGAGAAAAGGAGGCTTAGGGGAGACCTTATTGCTCTACAGCTCCCTGAAAGGAGGCTGTGGGCAGGTGGGGCGTGAGCTGCTCTCCCAAGCGATGGGACAAGAGGAAACAGCCTCAAGATGCTGCAGGGGAAGTTGGATTGAATAGGAGCAAAAGATTCTTCACTGAAAGGGTGGCCAAGCACTGAAAGAGGCTGCTGAGGAAAGTATTGGAGTCACCATTCCTGGAAGTGTGCACAAACCATGGATATGTGTTATTTGTTAGCATTCTGAGCCTTTATTTTGCAGTCTAAACAATGTTTATGACCACGGCTCTTTGCACATCAAGGCTTTCATTCATTCAAAGCAGACTTGAAGAGTATAAATTTCTATTTTAGCACAGTTATAGTACTGCTGTGGTTACTGGACTGATTCAGTGAATGGCAAAGCAGGAGACAGTGGCTGCTTTCTCTCCCTGCTGTCCCCAGCAGATGCAGCATCATCTGCTGCTCTGCAGAAGACAGCAGAAAATGTGCTCTTTCAAAGGTGCCTCCCCAAACTGAATGGATTTCCTCTGTCTAACAGCAAAGGCTTTTTCCAAACACTGCATGGATTAATATTTTCCAAAGGAAAGGTCATGCAAATCCTTTCTAATGGGAGAAGAATTAAGAGACTTAACTGACCCAGCTGAGGAACAGCAGCTCCCACAGTGTCAGTCAGCAGTGGTTTCAGCTTGGTTATTGACAGTACCAGAATATCCATGGTATTTATACTCTGCCTTCTCCAGGGCCAAGCAGGGATAGTGGGATTCCTGACCAGAGACTGAGCACACACCTTCACCCTTTTAAAGCCTTACTTAGGCTTTAGGGTGAGAATAATGTATGCTGGACCCCTGAATATCTCTTAATATCATGTTTTCAGGTTAGAGGAAAGGTGTCATGTTCATCTTTTAAACAGAAGCTTCCTGACTTTTCTACTCAAGCACACCGTAGCTCCAAGTTACATTCATCCTCCCTTTCTATCCATTACAACTCTTTCTAATATATTAATTTCCTTCAAAACCAGAGAAACATTCCGTTCCAGATTTATCTGTATCACTCTGTTAAAACAAAAGCATGGCAGGAACCAAAATCTGAATTAGTGTGCAGTAAACCCCTTAACTTGCATCTTAAAAATATAATGCAAATATTAGTACAAATATCTGTCCCTAGACCAGTCCCTTTTGTCCTCACAGACGACACAGCAAATGCTACAGTGAGGTCTCCTTAGTAAGACTTCATTATCTTGACAATAAATGACCAATATTCATTAGCAATGGAATAAAATAATATACATAATACACTGTGATATTATATATAAAAAGTATATTAAAATTATAGCTTTTGTAGTAAAGAAACACTGTGGTGCAGTAAATTTGACTTTTCATAATGCCTGTCCATTTCTTTGTCAATTCACAGAATTCAATAAACCTCTAAGTGTCCAAGTGGGTGGGGAGGTTTGGTAAGATTTTAATGTACTGTAGTGACAGCCTTATTCACCATGTAATTAAGAAAAAAATTAATCAAGGATTACTTTAAATATATGGTCAGGCCCACTTACCAGCTCACAGTGGTCTGAGATGGATTTTTATTTCCATGCACAAACCAGCTTGCATTAGCGCAATGTAAATCTGCTCATTTAATATCATTTGTAATAGTAATGATTTCCATTTTTAATGTCAAGAGAAAAATCACTGGTTGCCTGCTCCAAAGAGCACTTAATGTCCATTACTGCACAAGGCACAAATGAGTTTGCAAATTTAAGCAGACTTTTCAGCAATAGTTATTATCTTCAGTCTATCTGGGCAGTGCAGGTGTGGTAAGAGCCATTGTCTTTTTATTCACAGGCATAAAAGCACTTGAAAGTCTTAAAAATACCAAGATATTTGATATTTTTAAGACTGCAGGGCTATTTGAACACATAAAAATTAAAAATCCCCTCAATGCACTGTACTACAATTGCCATAAGTTGTGTTGATGCTGACTCTTATCATTAATTATGTGTCTACTGCTTCCCTGGAACTACCAAAGGAGTGTGAGAGTATCCCAGAGTGGATGATGAGAGCAGCACATCTGAAGTTTTCTAATGGCTCTGGGTACCTGTGTCTCCAGCAAGGCCAAAAGTGCAAGACTTTCAAACTCAGAAAATGCTTAAAGAAAAGGTGGGAAAAAAAATTTAAACACCAAAGGCTACATCAAGAATTTACACAGGAGCAGACATAAATACTGAGGATGAATGATTTGCTCTTCATCTTATATTAAAAAAAAACAAACCAACAAAACAACCAAACCAGCAAAAATGGGTTTGAGAACTAAGGAGCACTGAGTATCAACACTGCATTCTTTTATATGCTTATTATATCTGATCTTCAGTACAGGTTCTTTTGGACATCAGAGATATCCCCTGACATCTGAACACCTTGGTACCCTCACTGTGACCTGTGAATTGTCAAATTACTGGTAAAAAAGGGTTCAGACAGAGTTAAATGATCTGTAGTTCATCTCTGGAGGGCATCACCATAAATCTGTGTAACTTCTCAAAATCCCACAAACAAAACTGAGCTATTTTATCGGTCCAGGAGCCACACAAGTTTTTCTGTTACTAAGTCTAATAAAACTTATTTTGTAGTACCTGTGATCCTGGGATAATTCCTATTTTGAATTGAATTTGAATTACAACTGCACTGCTGTTGCAGCTGTGTGAGGCTCAGATTCCCACACCTCCTCCTGACTGGAACTCTTGCTGAGGATCAGATATTGAGAAAAATTAAATAACCCCTGCATCTCCCAAGGTCACTGCTGCATCTCTTGCCAAGGACTAAATATGCATCCAGCAATCAATAACATTATATTCCCAAGGTACATGCTGTTCTTCAATTATGGTATTTAGATGGAGGGCCTCTCAGTATCATCTAGCTCAATAATACTTTGCAGATCTCATTTTATACAAACCTCTCCTGCCAATTTAAGGTTGGGGAAAAGATCTGTATTTTCTGTAGGTTTCTTGTACAGCCTTCCTTCCCCAGAAGTCTTTTGTTAGATCCTGATTTCTCATTCGTCCCAGAAAAAAATTAATTTAATTTCAATTTGACATTATTGTGTCTATTTCACTTTCCCAAAGAGCTTTCCTCTTGATCTTTACAGCAGCCTTAGCAAAGAGCTGAGCCTCTGCCAACAGATGAACTTTGGTGGTGTTTTTACAGCACTATTATGTCCTCCATGCATGAAACATTAAAATTAGGACAGGTTGCCAGTCTGGAGGCAACAGACTGGTTTAAATGCCTCAGAGGGGCCATGCCAATCAATTCTCCTGTCTCCCTCTTACTGGTCACAGAAATATGTATTAATGAAGGGTGAATAATTAAAGAGAGGGGATGAATTACAAGGGACAAGACAATGTCACAAGAATGGGAACTCAAAAGAGAGGAGTTAAAGGATCCAGCCTACTTAAAGGCAGTAAAATTCACTGCGTGCCACTCGCTGCAGCCACACATTTCCTCCTCACCTGCCTCATTTTGGCAACTCGAAGTACCTGGCTGGATCTGAAGATGTCAGAAGCTGACCTGAAAGGCTGCAGAGAGATGAAAACCATTTCTCCATGCATGCCCTGCAATATTCAGGAGTATTTTGCTGTTCACAACAGAGCAGCCCTCCCAGTGCTTCAGAAGCACCACAAAAGAAAGAGCTCTGTCCCCTACAAATGCCAGACTGAAGCTTCTAGGGGAGGCACATGAGGGAAGGGCCTCCTTCACCAGGTAAATTGCTTTAAGCACACTTTAGGTAAATAGCTTTAAGAGCTCCTCCTGTCTCTCAAGGGATGCTGGGGATGAAGGAAATGACAAGGAAATATTGTCAAGAAATTTTGGCCTTGAGAAAAGAGCAACTTCTACCTGCTCATCAGGGAATGTCTAGGTTTATGTCTAGAAGCATGTGGATCCACCTGGAATACACATCTAGAAAGGATGATAATAATAATAATAACAATCACCATCATCTCTCAGACATCTAGCAACCTCAGTAAAGCTCAATTTTATTTATTAATCCTTTTATCTAACCACTCCTTTAATCAGATATCCTGGATCTCCTTCCTTTTTAATTCTCTGAATTGCCCAGTGAAAGACAAAATAAATTCTGGAAGGATTCTCTGCCCTTATCACCCTGTCCAACTCTGTTTTGATGCCTCAGGTTTTAGCCTTTATATTTTTCAGATTCCATACTCTTTAAGTGTGCACTTCTGAGCTTCAGGTTATGGGATGGTAAGCACTCTTCACAGAGTAGGGAGACAAAACAATTCCTTCTCTAGCTGGGGACTAAAGACAAATAATCTAAATTTCAGTCCCAAGAGCATAAACAATATGGACTGAAGAGAGAAAAATGAGAAGGATGGGACTTCATGGGCTAAAGCTGGAATTGGACAATTATCTCCAATATGCAAACGGGCCAGAACATATAAAAAAAAGTGTGAGACCTCATGACCAGTTGAACATTTTGTGACCATTTTGGTTCATCTTGGTTGTAGTCCTGGCTGGGCTCTTTTGCTGCCCAAGGTTGATCCATTGAGGAGATCCTTTTAATAAATCCCTGCTTTATTCTTTAACTCTGTCCAGCCTCTGTTCTCAGGTCAGCCTTCACAAGGCATCATTTTTTCCACCTACCCCTCCCTCAAGCAATCCAGAAAGTCCCTCAGCCACATCTCAGAACAACAAAAATAGGGTTTTTTTCTCTCTTGGAGCACAGAAACACTCGTGGCAAAGCCCACAGAGGCTGAACCAGAGCCACTGCCATGGCCAGTGTGACCCTCTCCTCCAGCACAGCTCCCTTCCATATTCGTGGAGCCAAGTTTTGTTCAGACTTCCATGCACCTGCAAGGTAATTCTGTCTCCTGGAGAAAAGTCAATTATGGATAAAGTCAAGGGCAATACAAAATACAATACAAGGCTAATGCAATCACGGATTAGGTTCAGGTATTAAAACCAGCCTAATAAGCCAAGTAGAAAGAGCTAAAGTCCAAACTAAGCATGTGTAAATTCTGTACTCCAAACCTATGGAGTTTATCACTATCAATTTTTTAAAAGTGGGAAAAAAAAAAAAAAAGCTGGATTAATGTGAAATACTGATTAAAATAACAATACAAGTGTTTATCCAGTTAACAACCAAACTATTTTTTTTCACCTACTATGGAAACAAAACCAGCATGGTATTCTAACATGTACCTTAGGAAACAAATTACATTTTTCTGTTGGGGCTTTTTTCGTGATCAAAAACCTCCATATTTTCTATTGTATATCTAATAAGTAAAACATGTGTTTATGTCCTGACAGAAAACAAACATTTTATGCACGTGGAATGCAATGAATGGAGTAGATGAAACACGTAACAATGGATGCCACTGCACTGGTGGATATTGGGAAATAGGATTCTAAATAGGGTAGAAAAAGTGGAAGTATTAAATGTGGTGATTTAAAGTAAGATTATTTTACAGCCAAGAGAGCTAAATTTGCTAAGGCATTACACTGTGGCAGAATGGAAAACAAACTTTACTCTTCTTGAACAAACTTGCTCCTATTTCCAAGAAGTTTCCAAGTTAGAGGCCATCCCTGTGCCACTGAACTTGCTAAAAGTCTAGCACTGTTCTCAACTGCTATCCCAAGAGTGCCTTTTTATACAGAAAATCTTATTGCGTTCTGATGCATATTTAAATATTCATTTTTAAACACAAGTTAGTTGCAGGGATCTGAGATAATGGATTATTTCATTCACAACTGGGTAGAAGTCTTTAGTGGATGTTTATTTCCCCTGCAGATTGTTTTCCAGCATTTGTTTACAATTATATGGCACTGTTAGCAAAGAAATTATAATTTCCACAAAAAGCAGACAACTGAGTTTCTCAATAACTGAGGCCTTGGCACACTCAAGAGTGTGAGAGGCAGAGGAAAGTGCTATTGAACCCATTGTCACAAGACAATTGAGAGTGAAATTCCTCTCTTTTGTGGTTAAAGTGAGCTTATGAAAAAACCTTAATCCTTTGGAAATGAGATGGCAGTAATCCCGCTTTGAACCTTAACGTGGAGGGGGGGTTGTTGCAGGTTTTGCTTCAATTTCATTTGGAGCTCAGTGACATTTGTTGGATTACTCAGCCACACATTCCATTGCAATCCCAGAAGGACAGGCAGCAGCATTCCAAAACTTGTTTCCCAGCACTTTAACTTCTAGTGAGCTTCTTAGTGAAGACCCAGCATTTATTTATAAATTCCCTGTAAGTACCAGATTCTTTCTATTCCAAATCAACTTACAAGAATATGCTCAAATTCTAAGTTAAGAAAATAGAATTAAAATCCCAGCAGTCTGTAGATCATCCCCACTTTTCTAGAAAGTTTTCTCCCTTTCCTTAAGTCTTTTTTGGAGAGGTGTCATGCAAGGTCCTTCACTAGAGCTTTGACCACTCTCAGTATAAATGCATAACAGAAAATGGAGCACAAAGATGAAAATCTCATTGGGATGGGATTCTGCAAGCACTTATTACACTAAACCAGAATTACAACTCTGTTCCCCAGGAATTACCACACCTGCAGAGCAGGGTTGTAATCAGTTTTAAAGGATCATTACTTTTACCCTCTCATTTACCAAGCTTCAGGCTCCTTTGGAGATATCAGATGAGTAACACTGCCTGAACAAATACTGCTCCTGGCTCTGCCACATGAAGACTCTGAATCTTGAACACCTTCAGCCCTTCTTCCTGTCTCCACATACCTTATTTACCTTTGGGTTTCTGAATTTATTGTACAAACAAAAAAAAAAAAAAAAAAACAAACCAAAACACATCATATTTGGTTATAATGACTTCAGACTATCCATTTTCTGTCTCTTGACTTCCTTAGCATCCCACTGTTCTTAAAGACAAATATCTATAGATACATCTTTTTTTAACCCCCTAGATACAATTTACTATGCAAACTATATGTTTAACATAGATGCAAACATATGGATGCAAACTATTTGTTTAGCATATCACTTTTTATTGCTCCTGTGAATTTTATGCATATAACTAAGAATATTTGTTAAACCAATAATTAATTATAATTAGCTGCAGGCTATTTCTGTTCAAGTGTTATTTGTAACTCTTCTTCATGTCTGTGGAAACATAAACCTAAACTTTGTCTATTTATAAAGGGTTATTATTGAACAGCTTTACTTATGGTGGAGACCTTATTCAGTAAAGTTGAAGCAGGGAGTAAATGCACTTGAAAAGGGTGGTTTGGTTTCCTCAAAAGGAAAAATGGAGGACAGTGCTTCGCTAACAGCAATGATGTTCCTATGTACTAAAAAAATTTGAGGGAATCACTGTGTTTAACAATTTTCTGATTATACCATTGACTCTAAAATACAAAGGAAACATGAAAAACCTTTGCAACGTAGCATTAAGGCAATCCCTGTAAGGAGGTAATGAAGCTGCTAATGTTTGGTTAAGTACCATCCTTAGCTAACAGCTCTGCAGGCACAAAAGAGCGAATGACTTCCCTCAGCCTCACACCAAACTGATCATTTATCACTGCAGGGCAGCAAGGCCAGCAGGAATATCAGTCAAATCACTCTGGTGAGGGCTGCCCTCAGAAAAGCCGAGCAGAAAACCAAAATATTGGCTCCAATTTACAGCAGAGGAGACACCTACACTCACAATGCAGCCCTTAGAACTGGTTTTCTGCCTGCTTGACCCTCTGAACTCCCCACTTAGCCACTTCAAGCGATTTCCTTTATTTAGGCTTGATTATTCATCACCCCATGGCCAGCCCTGGCAGGTGAATCAATAAATGTATATATGTTCTGAGTAAGTTCCCACACAAAACAAACTAAAGGAAAACAAGCTGGACACCTCAAAGTGGAAATACACTCATTGATTCTCTCCTGATTGCTATTAACTGCTGCTGCACACTTGGTAGGGATTGCCTCAAGCATCCTGCAGCCTTTAAAGACAGCAGGAGGCCACATAATGTAAGACATCAGGTAAATGAACTCAAAAATGGGTTTAAAAGGTGGTCACAAGAAGAGAAGAGAGCAGTACAGTTTTCAAGGATAAAAATGCGAAAGAATGACAGTGGCTAAGTTAAGATGCAAAAATGTATGTTGTCATAATACAAAATGCCCAGAAAACCAACTTGAAGACCTTTAAAGTCTGCCATTCATCTAAAATTAAATACTACATACAAACAAGCTAAGACACTGTTGTGAAGATGTGATTAGATCATATGAGTTCCTGCCCAGGGAACGAGGCCATCCTATTCAAGTTCTTTTTGCATGTTTGCCATTTCCTTTCAGAAACAAGCACTTGTTCAAGTCACGGGTTGGGCCAAAGTGACCACCAGTGATATCTGTCATGAATGAGAAATAACAACTATTTAAAAACCTGACCATTTTCTTAAGATTCTTAGGCAATGCTGAAGATGGATGGGCTGTGATGGATGAATGCAGTCCTGCAGTGAAATCACTGTGAAATCAATGTGGACATAGAATGATTTGGATTGGGAGGAACCTTAAAGATTATAATCCTTACTACCACTGCCATGATCATCACATAATTACCATGGTTTCCATGAGTTTATGGGTTAGAAGAACCTTTCTAAGAAAGACCTGCTCTGGAATAATCAAACAATAGAGCTGTGCACTTCTCAAATGTGATTTTTTTATTATCTATGAGGATTTTTAATGAAGAACCAGATCCTCATGTGTTCAGTTCTTCATCCTGTTTTACTCATTTAACAGCTTTTACAACCAGTGCAACCCCTGAAGAAAATCACCACTCATTTCTTCCCCATTCTCAGATCTTCCACAAGGTGACTCAGGACCTGTTTGGAATTTGGGGTGGGACTGGCATTGCTAGAAAGGATTTATCTCCTTTTCATAAAGTAGTTCCAATGAGTTAATTTTTCTAGATGAAGTCAGCAAACTAGACACATAATACCTATTATTGTCTAATTGCTTATTAGAAAAATAAGTGAGGATATGTAAAACATAAAATTAAAATTTAAAAATATGATGCACCTACTTAAAAACCACCAAAACCTTAAATACAGACTAAAAAGAGAAAAAGAAAAGCCAAACCAAATAATGAAAACTCTGTGCAAAGCTTTGATTTATAATGCCCTTTCATAGAATCTTGAGAAAGTGCAGAACATAATAAAAATTGTCAAAGCCATTACGGTACACTGTGGTGGAGAAGTCTATGACAAATCAAACAGAGCTACAGGGAAAAATAATTGTTGCCTTGCATTGGAGCAACATAAAACCTGTATCTCCTAAGTGATACAAGATATTGGAAGTGGTAATGGATAATTTATATCTTTGAGGAAGAAGTTTGACACAAGCAGAGACAAAAAGCCTCTAAAAATTTGGTTGGTAATAAGTTTCTAATAAAAAAAAAAATTAAATAAGCTTTGGACGAATCAAGTATCAAAAGCCTTGGAGCCAGGCAGAATACCACTGCTAGTGTTCTGATGTGATCCTCATAAAAATGAAAGTGATTTAATGCTCCATTTTTACTCAAATAGGAGATAAGAACACTAAATTATTAGAAAAGTGAACAGCAACCATGTTCTGTATTAAGTAGGCTGATAGGCTGTGTGCTATTTCTGCCTGTAACATCTGTGACTGGTGAGCATATGGAGATTTCATTTTGGAAAGTTGAAGGAAAAATAGATGTTGTTATCTACTCCTTTCCACTGCAATTGCAAAAGCATCTCTTCTGACATTGAAAAAAAGGAAGTGTTTGGTTTGAAAATTTAATGGGTTTAAAAAAAATTATTTTCTTCATAGCTAGTTTATTAGTTTTCTGCTTTATTTTGAAATTTAAAATAGAATGCAGGTGCAAAAAGTGGGTACAACAATAACACCAAATCTTATTTTCCTAAAATGTCCTAAAACATTTCCAATATAATATTCTGATTGCCATCATGCTTCCATCTGTGGGTAATGTTTGGGGTTTTAATCTTAACTTTAGGTGCAGAATGGAGTGGACTAGACTGGGGATGATCTACAGTAGTGTTGGAGAGAGGTGAAAATATTTGCTTTGGGGGCCTGGCATCTTCAGCAAGTCCCTGTTTCTCCTCAGAACTGAAATGACATAAGAATTCTGATTTCTGAGCACTCTGCCCACAGTCCCACCCTTCTTCTCTCAGGCCACATGTAAAGAGGTGACTTTGAACATCCATCTGAGACACAATTAGGGGGCAAACGCTGATTTCCTTTACTTCTGAAATATATAAGTGCAGAGTTGGAGTGCCATGAGAACACCAACAGCTTATTTCAAGGGAGTGGATGCATTGGCACTTCCCTTTCAGTTCCAGTTATGGACACCAGCACTGGATTTCACTCATGCCATGCTGATAATTATTTTCTCTGTCTGCATTGCTGCATGGCCAGGAAACAGCCCCTGCCCTCATGGTTTAAAAGAAGACTGACATATTCCAAGTGTCAAAATTCCATTTTTTAGCACTTCACCTCTAATGCAAAGGATCTGTCCACTGACATGTTGGAACTCTTCATCAAAGCAGGAAGCACTTCTGAAAATCTGCCTTGGATTGTAAAACTCCTCCATAAAGCTGCTTTCAATAGCAAAATCTGCTACTTCAATCTTGCACTTGCTAATAAAATTCTCAGGTACAGCAAATAAAAACAAAGCAAGTCCATCAAAGTGACACTGCAACTCCAGACTGCAATTTGCACTCAATTGCCCTGTCATGAATTCTGAGGTTTTGTCCTAATCCCTTGATATAATATTGTGCCTTGATACAAAGTTCCAATAACAGAGCATGTTTGGAAGCTGCTTCTTTTATATCACTGTGTCATTTAAGGTAAAAGAAAACCTTATTTTACCTTATTTAACCTGTTCATTTGTTTGCTTTCCTGAATTAGAATTAAAACAACCACGAGTGACAAATAACTAAGAATGAAATTTAAGGCACATTAATTTCTGATGATTCTCCCACAGTTCATTTTAATTTGCCTGTATGCATCATTTGCCTTCTTAATTTTTCCATTTAGCACATTTATAACTAAACAAACCTATAATGCTTCTTTTAAAGGGAAAAGATATTGAGCTGGTACTTTCTCTCATGGAAATCTTTGGTCGCTTACTTACAAGTAAAGCTGTAGATAGTGTTAAAGATGATTAACACAGAATGCACCCTGTGACATGGAAATACATGATTATTTTTGTCTCCTACAACCTCTCTTCTTGCTGAAGGTAATTACTTTTGTGTCTACTATACGAACCATAATTGACATCTAATGTGTGGGAGCATGCATTTAATTTTTAATCAAATGGTATTTACCGAGTCAAAACTAGTTAGCGTTTGAAGGAAAAGTTCCACTAAATCTGTGAGTTTAAGTTTTCAGTAATTATCCAATATTGTACTTGCTTTCCAAACTCTCTTTTTACAAGCTTTTGCTAAAACAAGCAGGTCTACAGTGGAAGAGTAAAAGATTTTGAGGATAAAAACCCTCATATGGTAAATATGAAAATTTCTTAAATGTCCTTTTTCCTTGAGTGCAAAATAAATAAAAATCAAGCTACCAAGAGCATTTATCTAGCTGTACAAGAGTGTCTTACAAGAAGACTTCATTCCATTTGAGCCTATTCTTACAAAATTGCATCCGGCACTCAGCTGCCAGAATTTCTATTTGGACGTCTTGAAAGTACATAATATCACATTGTTCTCAGTGTGAAAAAGTGTTTCCTAATCAGCAAATTTCCCTGTTACACATTCCTGCCTGCACTTGCCAGCCCTTTGCAATCCTTGCAGCCAATTTAATCTTAGACAGCTGTAGAATAATTTTAAATGCATTGGAGAGAATAAAATCTGAGGGTCTCCAAAAATCAGTAATGTTGGTTTGGCTACACATCAGGTGATACCTGTGTGGTTCCTTTAGAGGGCTTTCTGTCAATCTTATTTTAAATAAAAGTTCCAGCCCTGCAAAACAAACCCCAAATCCTTCCTTCTTTTTTCTTTTTGTTCTTCTTCCTAAATTCCAAAGTGTAACAGATAATGAAAGCAGAAAGATTGTTCAAAGGAGCACTTTGATCTCGTAGCTAACATCCATCAAACTCTTTCAGAGTCTTGTGTCAGCCTGATTTCCCCTCTCCTGCTCATGAGTTTCTGTGAAATAATTTCTTGAAGTGTGGTCTTGATGAAATGAGCCATGTACAACAGAGAATGGAAAAAACATGACATTTCTAAGAACCAAAAATAAAATTGTGTCTATTAGGAGAAGACTCAATTCTAAAACATTAACATTTTATCACCCCTTCATCGGAACTTCAAAATTAAATTCTGAGCAGGTAATTATTATCCATTTATTTTAAGTCTGCTGTAAGAAAGACAAGTAGTTTCTATAACTTTTGATACTTTTTTTCCTAGAGGGAGAACATTTGTTCATGCTGACCTTTTCTTGAGGAAGGTTTTGATTTTTGACGAACCCAGTATTTTGTTTTTTAGTTTCTGGTTTTTGTTTTTAACAGACAAGTATCTCACAAAAAATTTGAACCAGCTCAAATCTACAAGTTATCCCTGGCTGAGGCCAGTGCAGTTCTGTCTCCAGGCAGAGAATGGGAGGAGAGGTTTTTTCTACGCAGCCACAGAGGATCTGCCCCCTCCAAAATCTGGAATTGCTGCTAAGAGCTGCACGGAGGTTCAGCTCCACTGCACACTGAGGGATTATTTCCAACCTGCAGATTGATTTGTCATGTTCTGCAGCAGCACCTTTTGAACTCTCAAGACTGAGACGAAGGGCAAAATGTAATATTCTCATAAATCTTGAAGGTTACTCCTTTCTTAAAATTTTTTCCGCTATGTACTTGGAATTCTCTGAATAAAACAGGGAAGAACACAGCACTGAACTTTGCTGATGCAATCTGCTCTGCATGGGTGGGCACAGAGCATTCATTAAAGTGGGTTCTCTGAAGTTTCCTTCAACCATGCCATTTGCAGCTTGGTTCTACACAGGAGAATCCACCTGAGATTGACTTTCTGACATTTACCCAAATACAAACTCTAAAAAACCTTTAAGGATTTCTTTTGTATTACAATTTAAACTGTAAAAAATCCATTTGAAGTTATTCCTAAAAGCAGATTTGCAGTACAAGTATGCAGAGCCATTGCCAATGGCACTAAGCAGTGTCAGAAATAATTCTAAACTGGAGTGTCAAGCTAACAGAAATAATTGACTTCAGGACAACCCAATGACATAATAAATACTAAATTCATATGCTCCTACAGGAGAGAGAGAGTGATGCATCACCAAACTCACTGAAACTTCTCACACTTCATAGATTGTACTGTACACTTAAAAATGAAACATATTTATGAATATTCATTAAAATGCACTAATTCAGAGACATCAGCATATTATTGCTGTATTTTTGAGTGGCTTTGTATGTATATGGGTACACTCACAGTTGCATTTCTGTGTGTGTGTGTGTACATATGGACTTACATGTTTGACACGTGACAGATTGTCCTGCAGATTTTTACCAACTTCTCCTTATATCCACTTAACTTCCCTATGTTCCAAGCAACATCTGTTGTTTCTAGGTCACATTCCCCAGTGATTTCCATGGAATCATGCAATTGTTAAACGTGGAAAGGGTCTCCAAGATCACCGAGTCCCAATGTCAACCCAACATGGCCAAGTCCTCCCCTCAGAGCCACATCCACAGGGGTTTTGGTGCCAGCCTTTCCCTGCACATCCTGTTCCAATAATGCCTGACCACTCTTTGAGGGAGGAAATCCCTTGCTAATATGCAACCTAAACCTCCCCTGGCACCCCTTGAGGGCATTTCCTCTCATCCTGTCCCTTGATTCCTGGGAGAAGAGACTGATGATCACCCTAGGCCCAGCCATCCAGCCAGTTTTCCACCCAGCACAGGCTACACACACCCATATCATGGAAAGCCAGTTTCCCCAGGAAAAGTCTGTGTCAAAAAAATCAGTGATAAAATCAGTGTCAAATCCTTTAATAAACTCTGGCCAGACAACATTCACAGCCTTTCCCTCCGCCCTCCTTGTCATAAAGGGAGCTCAGGTGGGGCAAGCAGCATCTGACTTTCATAAATCCATGCTGACCAGGCCTAAACCCCTTGTTGTCCTGCTAAAATAATATTTCTGGACAGTATTTCTATTTTCATCTGCTCCAGAACTGCGTAGGCTTCATGACCTAAGTGGAGAGCTAAGGTAAAATTATTTTGAGAGCCATCATGTCCACACTCTTAATGCAGAGTGAATGGTTTGGTTATTAATGCCTGAAAATGAGGCCAGTACAGGAAAACATTTTTTTTATAGCACATTTCAAACCTAAATTCAAATTGAATGATATTCTGAAAGATATAACAGTGTAAAAATGCCTACAAAGTAGCTATCATAAAGTCTTATATCACTGAATTCCTAATTAATCTCTCAATTGTAAAGCACAAAATGTGTCAATTAGCTATTAAAGAGGAAAAAAAAAAAGATCCCAGCATAGTTCTCCCAACAAACTTGTGGCAGTTTTGTAAAGCAGCACTGTAGGGTGTCAAGGCAGCATGCTGAAGATTACTGGGATGGAGCAGAACTATGAGCCCTGGTGCAATCTGATGTATTTTGAGGGGATTTCTGGCCTGGACTCAGTCCTGCAGACACTTTTATGACTTTACTGATCTCTGTATTGCTGCTGAAATCAAGGATGCAAACAAGATGTAAGCATCACCAGAGCAGGCTAGTAGGCAAGATGTAATTAAGCACCCTCATGAATTTTTCTTCAGCTTGGATGCCTAAATTTGGCTCCCACATCTATGCAAGTGACCTATTTTTTAAATTCGCTGAGTGCCTGCAATTCCCAACAATTTGTGCAATCAATCATCATTAAATTGTATGAAAATACTGATGAAACCTAAGTTGCCCACAGGCATTTATTTCTGCTCATTGCTACTATTAGAGAAATAGCATTTGTTCTGAGAAAAAGTTCTTTAAAACTAAAGAACAGAAATGCCTTTTTAAATGTTGAAAAGTTGCATATCATGATTTTTGTTTCAGGAGGGAGGAAATACTCTTATGTTACTCAACTGGAGTATGTCACTGAATAATGAAATGGATCATACCTCCAAAACTTGAAATGATGAAAATATAGAAGAGCATCAGCAGATTCTGAAATAAGGTATTTTTGGACTGCATTCCTTGGATCAAAAGAGACATTTTTGAAACAGCAGGACAGACAGCCCTTCAGCTTCCTTAAAAATTGCCATCACTTTTGCTTTCCTGGACCTTGAGAGCACTAAATTTCCTTTCAGCCTTTGGTGAAACCAAGCAGAGAATTTATTCAAATGTGGATCATGGTAATGCAGGTGTTCAGTTGATAGAAGAGCATTTCTTGACAGCAACTGAACCAACCCAAGAGTTTTCTCACTTTTACCCTTCTGATCCTCTCCCCTTTCCCACAGGGGAATGTGAGCAAACAGCTGCATGGGGCTTATTTGACACCAAACCACACAACCACAAAACAAACACATTTCAACTAGGGAAACAGAAAATAGAAACTGGACTTCTTCAGGACTCTGGGAAAGCAGCTCTTCAAAACCTGATGTGAATATATTTGATAGGTGCACTTTTAGAAATAAGACCTCACATGGGAATTTTGCATCCTAATTTTGCACAGGCCTGATAAGAGCACATTTCCTTGGAGATGTGAGGCTCTGACATCCCTGAGACAGCCAGAGCACTCAGGTGAACAGGAGGGTTAATGAGGGGTTCACATGCCCTCCATTCAGGTGCCTGAGAACCAGCACATCTCGGTCCTTGTGGACATACTATGAATACAAAAACAAAATTAATGACATTTATTTACACCTATGCTGACATTTTTCTTTATGCAGAGGAAAATCATCAACATATTTTCTTAAAGGTCAAAAGCCTTTGCATAATGTATTTCACTGCATGGAATGGATACCCTCTGATATAATTCAATTGCTGTGTTTACCCTAAAAAACTGATGCTTCACCCTTTTTAATATACTGGTGTGTTTTCTTATTTCCCATTTTAGAATAATATTTTTTATTCTCTCAGCATATGCTTACTGTTCAGTTTGACTTGACATACTTTAATTTTCATGGTTTCCCTATCCATTTTCTCTATGAACAGTTTTTATATTGTGATGGATATTACAAGTAATGGATACACCTTCAAAAACAGCATCTTTTTTGTTTCCCTCTGCAGATTTCCTTGTACTTACACATTCTTAGATATTAAAGACATCACCATTTTTTCCTTTATCTGGATGAACTGACATTAAGGTTTTTTAAATTCATTCAGCATTTTTCTTTAGGGATCCCACTTTGTTTCTGAAAAAGTAAACTGCAGTGAGATGTTCTGTAGCAAGCAGAACACCAGGGGAAGAGACTTGACTGGTGTACAAGGATGGAATGAGATATTTTTATTTTAATCAGGTATATTGTGCAGGATGATGTTTCCCAATCTGCTATGATGTCTGCTGCTCAGCCTCTAAGTCTGTCCTAATCAACTCTTGCATACAAAACAACAGGGAAAACCTTACTCCAGATGGCTGAGAGACAAAACTCAGCTGAGGTGAAAATTTAACAGAAAAGAGGAAAAAATATGTAGTAGAAATTGCACCATTTACAGTCTCTGTCACTCCCATCACTTTTAATTTAAATTAAAATTAGTTTACAACAACATCAAACTTCTTGTTTATTCTTTTGCAATATTAGCCTTTGTCCTTTGATTAATCTTTCAATTTTATTTCATTTAATCTCTCTTGTTTCTTATTTTGATAATATGTTTAACATGTTATATTAATAAGGAGTAAATATTTAACACACCTATTCCAAAGCCTCTTTTCCAAAGCATCCTGAGAACTTGGTGACCTATACAGCCCTCCTCTCTACAAACCTAAGTACAATCGAGTCATATTTTCCATTGTAATGAAAACAAAGCAATAATCAATTCCTTCTGCCCAGGGTATATTGCTGGGGAGACCATATCGTTATGGGAACAAAACCCAAATACAGTAATTAATTAGTGACTGAAGACCTTATTTAGGCCTAGAAATTAGGTAGAGATCTCAGGCTAGACTGGCCCCCCCACAAATGCTTAAAATATTTGTGCTTAACACCACCAACTTCTCCCTTTGCCATTCTATAGTCTTTTTTTTTTTGCAAAGATCATTTTCATGCTTATTTTCAGTTGCAGAGATACATGACTTTAAACAAAACTTGCTCTTCTCCCCAATATTTTCCCTCCCCAGATTTCCTGCCACAGTGATTATGGCAATGGCTTTGGTATGAAGCAACAGTGCAAGTACATGTATTAAATTGGTATTATTTATAAGGGGTTAAAGATACCTGAGAATGGTTTAAAAAAAGTGACAATATTTATGAAGACTTGAATGAATGAGTGGATTTGGTATATTAAGTGATTACTCATTTCTCATCTAAAGACATTTCTTGATAAGGCAGCACCTAAGGATCCATCCTGTGCCAGAGCAAGAAAGATTTAAAGGTGCAAAACCAGAGTTCTGTTTTGGGATCGAATTTAGAAAAAATGTGCAGTCCCCACCAAGCCTGAATACTCAGAGAAAGAGCCAAGTCTTTGAGCTCCTCCACGCCAAGGCAGAATCAACCATCCAGACAGAGCAGCAGAGGGAATTTCTTTAGGGAACAGGAATCTCCCCACTCACAGACACAAGTGCACTTGAGGCAGGGTTTGAAGGAGACACAGAAAGCAGGAGCAGCTTTTTCTCTTTCAGAAAAACAAAAAGGGGGTCTGGGCTTCAATCATCCTTCAGGCTTCTGAACAGTGGTTTGGGTAGAGATCTTTCTACAAAAGGGATCACAGAGGGGTGTCCCACTCAAAAATTTTGCTGTGAGCTAAAAACATACTAAAAACATACTTTATAAATCAAGTTGAGAATTTACTGCCATTACATCTGGTATGTTCATAGCTGAAACAATGAACTATGATTAATTCACATTTAATTACTGCAGAAACAGAAAGTGAGATACTAGGGAAAAATCTCCTAATTAGAGAGTTAAAATCATTATATGCACGTTCTTGATATCTCTGGGTTTTTTCTGGTGTCCTTCATTGTCCCTCTGCATATTAAAATTAATGACTCTGATGTGTGGGACAGAGGACACACAGTGACTCCTCAGCATCCTGGGTCCCCTTCTCTGGGAGGAGTATGATGTTGGTGATTTCTTTCTCCTTACCCCTGTGCAATGTGCTTGTGGTTATGTCTGGATATCTTTTAAGATGTTTTTACACCCTTCTTTGTTGGTACACAAGGTGACATTGCATCCAAATATACCATAAAAGGCTTTACATGTATTGGATGGTCTCCTTTGGTTTCTTTGCTGTCCTAATACTGTTGGTGCTCATTTCCAGGTCTATAATCTATTGGTGCCCCCTCCATTTCCCTTTTCCCAAACATTCATGTCTGTACACCTGTAAATACCCATTTGAGAGGAACTGGCTGCAATCCCAGGACTGTCTCCCCTCCGCAGTGCATCCGTGTGACACAGCCAAAAATATCCCAGTCTGCACAAAGTAACTACTCATTGCTAATATCTGTGTCAAAGTCATGGCTAAACCCACTAAGAAAAGCAAAGAAAAGTGCAAAATACTGCACGTGGAGAGGAAAAAGTCCAGACACTGAGCAGCTGGAAAGCAGGAGGTCCTGGTGCACACCCAGCTGACCATGAGCCAGCAGAGCCCTCCTTGAAGGAGTAAAGAGTCAGAGAAAGATTCTTCTCAGAGGTATCCAGACAAGAGGCAATGGGAACAAAGAAAAGCATGCGAAATCCCATTTTAATGTAAACTAAAAATTATTTTTTACCAGAAGGGTGGTGAAACATTGCAGCAGGTTGTCCAAAGATTTCGATCCTTGGAGATATTCAAGATATTCTGCCTGAGCAGGGGTTTGGAGTACATAACCTCCACAGACCACTTCCAGCCTTTAGGAGTCTGTGATGCTGTGAGAAGTGAAATAAATCAGACACAGCCTCCTGGCAGGCAAAACAAAATCCTGGCAGCTCAAGACAAGTTAAGGCAAAGAAAACTTCACACCTTCCAGTTTGGGGGGTTTGCCACTTCAATATGTGTGTTTCTATTCCAGGAAATACTGCAAATACTGGGCTACTGAGGGGTTCTTCTGCTTTCATTAAAAAAAAAATTTAAAAATCACAGGTGAAGATTAATAATATATGAAAATATTCTATTTAATTTCCTGTGTATTTCTCTTCACTGTACCTGTAGGATTCTACACAAAGTAACCTTTGCTCCCTTTTAATTAATTTTCTCAAGTGTCACACATTTATGCTGTAAATAATCCACTGATCATGAATCTGTTTGCTTAGAATAAACTCTTCTTGGAGCAACATGAGAAGCATAACAGGTTTAACATCAACATTTCAATATTTTTTATTCACACTTGTTATTTAGCATTTGGGCAATGCATTCCTCTGGGGCCTTTTAACCACGTCCCACGTCCTCCAAATCAAATAAAAATTAGATTTCTGAATAAGGAAGAACTGCTGATCTGACCATGCTGTTGTGCACTAGGGCAGTATCTTTCTCATTCTGTTTTACAGTAGAAAAAGAACAGATTACTTTAAAATTATTCAAAACATAAAATATTGAACCCAAAATGCTGAGTTGCACAGTCCTCAAGAATTTCACTGTGGTTTGCATTTCTTCTGGAAAGTTTACATTTCTTTCAGGGAATTTAAGCTCTGTTAAGTTACACAGAAAAACTTAACAATGCATTTTTAATATGTACCTTCTAAATAGGAAATGGTCTAATTACATCTTTGCTCCCAAGCACCCACATCAAATAGCTTCTTGAAATCCTTGTGTATCCCTAGGAAATCCTAAATAAAATATCCTGAGATGCATTTATTGAGTTAACTTCTAATTCTCCTCTGTGGTTAGAGGCAAAACAATGAAAAGATTGCAATGATATTTCCCAGTTTGTTCTTTTTTACCCATCAGATCAAGATAAGGTGATATGAACATGTAGATAATGAAAGTACTCCTTGCAATTTGTCACCATTAACTCAAGGAACAATCTAAACATACATTATTAAAATTTGTTATTTTTGCACAAATCTTAATTTTCCTTTTTATTATTCTTACATTTTTCAGTTTAACCTACACATCCCCATTAGCTGACGCACATGCTGCCCGTCTAGAATGCACTTTTGTCTTTTTTTCCTTTTTCCCCCCTTACAATATTTAATTTACACACAGGATAAAAGATGCAAAAGGTAATAGACAAGCACCTAACAAATCTACTTGGAAAAACACGCTGACAGCCCTCTCATGACAACATTTTGTGTTTTCTTGGGTTTTTTTTTTAATGAATTCTGTGTGCACCTGATAAGCAGTGGATCATAGAAACTGCTATCTTTCACCACAACAGGAGCATAACAGACTGCACCAAGTCCATATTTTGACTCGAGTACAGCAGCTGCTGGAGGTCACTGAGTATTTTTAAATGCAAACTTGTATTTTCTACCAGCAAATTCAGTATATCTACGATGCACCCTGTCTAAATATTCCCAGTCACTTCCTAATTATTTTCAGGATGTTTGCTGGCATGACAGATCATGCTAACAGCTTCATTAACTCAGCACCACTGCATGGACAGTGTGCACAGCCTCATCCAGGCAGGAAAAACTGTGCAACTCCCCAGCTTTAACAGAATAAGCATTGCACACTCTCAGGATACTGATGAGATTGGAAAACTGTTTCAGGTGAAGAGAACCTGAAACACTAATACAAACTGCTCTGGTTCTGTGTGCAGTCATTTTTCAGCAGCTGTGCCTGTGCATAGTGCTGCTGCTTCATTAAAGAAAACTGATAATGATGCCTTTGACATGATTCCTTCATTTACAGATTACACAATAATGGACCTTGGTGGTCTCTGCTGGTAATCATGAAAATTTCATTCAATTCATGTTTAGCTGTGAAAGATCTGATTTTTTTTTCAGTAAATGTTTACCTAGACACTTGCTCACTGAACACAGTAAATTTTTATCTAACCACTCACAAACTCTGAATATAATAGATGGTATAGAGATAGTACATTCTTTTCTTCCAGCAGTCTCCAAAATTTCAAGTTCATTCATTCACCTTTCCAAAGCTAAATTTCTGTAGCTATGGATTACCACTGGTAATAGTTGCTGGAAGGAGGAACACTTATCCTTCAGTGCATGACCTAAATTAATTTGCCAGGAATTATTTTTTCTGTAAAATGACAATAAATAGCAGTAATCCATGTTTCAGCCTTTCTATCATTAGTGGGCTCATCTGTGTTACAGCGTTTTAACCCAAGTGGTGAGTTGTACATGGTCAATAAAATTGGAAATGCAACAAGATTTTTCAAAAGAAAAAAAAGAAAGCAACAAACAAAGGATTGAGACATTTGCTTTGACACCCCATTTAAAGTATAAAATACAAGGGAAAGACTGGCACTAGACAAAGCTACCCTTTTCATGGAGAGACACACAACTGACCCAAAGTATTTCACGTTTACATTCCAGCACCTTTTAAGAATAAAGTTGATGCCTGAGCTGATCTGTTCTCCAAAGCAGTGGGTTTTTTTACCTGCTGGCAAAGTGCTGTGTCAGACTCGATTACCCAGTCAGGTTTACACAACCTTGTCTGGACTCAGTTAATTCTGTGTGAAGCCCGTGCGTTGATGAATTGCACAATCAAAATGGGGCAGCATCAAAGGGGAATCACGCCCTGGCCAAGCCTGAGAGAGCTGTGCTCTGCCCTCTCCAGCTGAAGCCACAGAGCCAAACTCAGCCCTGGCAGAAACAGGCAGGCTCCACTAAATCAATGAGATAATCAAAGCTTTAGAATTAGATCAATGCAGGGAACAGCAGCAAGGCCTGGCAAAAATCTGCACTGGACCTAGGTCCAGGGATATCCAGAGCTGAGTTTTTCCTAGGAATCTTTCATGCCTTTGAATAGCTGTAATGAAGCAGAAATTCAGAGCATTTATGGATCCTGCTGTTCCCAGCCAAAGAATATCAGATTTCACTGTCACCTGATATTTCAGCTTTCTCCGGCTAACGAGGAGTACAGCAACCACAAATCCCATCTCAAACCTGACAAACTCACTCAGTATGGGCTGTACTTTTATTTGCAAAGAGGTATAAAGTAATCAATTTAAAAATAATCAATAATCAAATAATAAAATTTGAGTCTATCAAGACATATCCAAAGGCAATCCTCAATATCCGCAGTCTGGGCACCCTTTTAGTGGAATAATAATTAAGAAGCTCAGGAAGAGCTTCTGAATTATAAAGTTTTGTGCAAAAATTCTGATACCTTTTAAGAGGATTGTAAGATGTTTTCTTATGTTTCTTTTTGTGACTGAGGGGGAGAAGGAAAATACTGACACATTATTTTAGCCCTGATTTAATTCCCTCAGAAGAAAAAGGAAAAAAAAAACCAGTCTGATTTGAGAAAAGTCTTAAAAAGCAGGGAATTGGATACAGAATTATGTATTCTGCACAGTGTATAATGTTCTCACATTCTATTTATCTGTCAGGAAATGTTCTTTGAACTCAAAGGCATCTTCTCAAGAATCAGAGTCCCATCATGCTGGGACTTGTGTATTGAGAGAAAATTGCACTTCCCTTGACTGCAGAACTGTGTATGAGCATGTCAATTCATGTGTCACATTAAATGACTCTGAACAAATCCAGCATTATTTTGTCTGCTGTAACCAAATTTGAGTTCCACATTTCAGAAATCACCTGTGCCACAGCAGAGCAGTGCTCTGGTAGCCTTGTGGAAGGTTCCAGATTTTTACTTAAAACAGAAAGTTTTTCTCTTTTGTTCTCCAGGTGTGAAAATATCAATGCTACTAATGTATTCCTCTAGTACCAGGAAGACACAAGACAGAAAATTATTCACCTTGAGTGGAAACGTGAGTCAGTGCAGGGTATATGATTTTGCTGAGGTAAAGCAGAATTTGCAGCTTTCAAGGTTTGGCTTGAGAACTGTTGTTTGGAGGAAATGGAGATAAATGTGTTGCTCTGCCAATAGCATTAAGATAAAAGGAGGTTTGTATTAAACAAGAGTGCTCCACTTAGATCATGCCCCCAGTTGGAGCTGCCCATCTCAACCTCCCCATCGAGCAGAGAGGCCACCCTGATCCTTTCCTCAGCAGTCTGGCTGATTTGAGCTGTAGCAATTTCTGAACTACAAATGTTCTGAGCTGATTTGGGCTGGCTGCCCTTTAATCGAGGCCAGAAGCCATTAACTATTTCACTGCTGCTTCGTCGTGCAAAACTCATCCCAAGTGTCCCCTCTCGTGACAAGGTACGGCCCCAAAATGCTGCCAAGAGTGGCCACGGGGTAACTGTACAAAAGCATCAGTAAAAGCCATCAGAAGAAAAGGGAAAAAACCCAACTAAATGCATTATGTTTCCCCTTTTGAACGGACAAATATTTGCATTTTTTTTCAAAGTCCTAAGTCACACACTGAGGCGCATCAAGCCAAGCCTTATAGAAGCCTTTTTATTTAGGATGCCTAAGTGACAATCCATGAGTCCCAGCGAGTGGCAGCCACTCATTTCAGTGGGGCTCCTGACATGATTAAGAACTAATCAGCGAGCTCAGCTCTGCTCCCTGCTCCATGTCCCAGCCAAAGGAGATGAGAGAGGCACAAAGCCCTGGAGCAGCAGAGACTGCTCAGGGAGCAGCCTGAGGATCACACACTGCCAGGATTAAACTCTCCCAAAGGAGGGGGCAGAGGCAGCCAGGCAGGGAGGGACACAGTGAGAAAGGAAGAAAGTTTCCTGAACAAACTGGGAAGGGCAGGGTGAGAAACGAGGCTGCTTATTAAACTGGATAACTTAAGACGGTCTGTAACACCCAACCCAGATAGATCTTCAATGAACACTGTCAGCTTGTGCCTGCCCACATCCCCTTCTTTCTTCTCATCCTGTTAAGGAAAAAGCTCCCCCACAACATCATAACATTCCCCAAAATGTATCTGGAATATAAAAAGACTCAAATTTCTACTCCTGGGAGTAGAGGAGTATACCGAATTCTGAATATTTTTGCCTTCTGACGAGATCTGAGCTTTTTCCTGGCTGTTGTCCATGGAAAAGGAAACAGATCTTGTGCAGGCTGCCTGAGGAATTGAAAACTGTTAAGAAGCGGCTAGAAAAGGTGTCAAGCAAGGGATTACAACAGATTAACCTCAAAAGATTTCATTCTTCTCAGGTCTGTCTATTCACAGTTAGGTACCAGGACTGGCTATAAATAGATGTGCAGTGGAGGCAGAGGTTCTTCAAGACACATGGATATCCTTGGCCACCTATCTGGGAGGAGAATCAATCCCCTTTTTGTACTAAGCTTCCTTTTAGCTCTCCTTTCACAACTTGTTAAAAACAAACCACAGAAAAAGCACACAGCAAATCCCTTGGAACACCCATATGCACACACACAAATGTACAGGCACATTTATAGCCCCTTCCTGCTGGATTTCCACAGCATACATTGAATTTACTGCTGTACCTTCTAGAGCACTGACTACATAATTTAACACACCTGTAATTATCACCCTGCTCCTTTAGGAGATTGTCCAGCAAAGCACATCAGCAGATACAAAACAAAGCTTTTTTAAAAAATTTTTTCTATAGCAGACATAATTTGGTCAGTTATTTCTAGAAAGACACTTTGGCTATACTCACAGGTTACACATAATTAACTTGTTTTACATATTCATCATCCAAAGCCAAACTTGCTTTGACAAGATACAGCAGAGAGGTTCCTGGAGATCTGAAATCCTCCCCAGAACCTGCAGACTGTACACATTTCTGACATACATTTTAATTCACAATCTCCGGTGTTCAAATTCAAATATTTTATTTACTGACACCCTTTTAAGCTTTACCAGCCAGCTTAAAACTTAAGCTGCTTCCAACAACTGGCACAACACAGAGATACATTTATTTTAAGACACATAGTGCATATGCTTAAAAGAAAAGTGGAAAAGATAAAAATACTCTTCTCCCCTCCCCTCAGAGCAGATTGGTCCCCAAAAGAATTTAAAATCCAGTTAAGAGGAATTTACGCACAGAAAAAAAAAATATACTCCTGTGTGCAGTTTAATTAATCACATCCATAAAGCTCAAGGCCATCTGTTCAATGCATGGGAGGAGACAAAGGATGAGACTGGAGAAGACAATTGTGGTGGGATTTAAGTGCACTTAGTGTGGCAATTGCAATACAAAGATACTCGGCCAGAAAATATGAGAGAATATTCTCATACTCAAAAGAAATGCTCACAGAGAATATCAAAATATCTTTAGGGGGAAAGAATTGCTAAAGCACTAGTAGGCTCTGTTACAGCAGCAATCAGTTTTCTATTTGAAATGCTGACAAAACCTTGAGTACAACATTCAGCCCTGACAGTGATCACCCAACCTGGCCTGCATTGCAGGACATGGAATGGATGGGTTTCACTGGAAACTGCCTCTTGAAACCTTCCTTTTCTCCCAGTCTGGCAAATTCTTTGCAAGAACAAAATACAAAATGTCACCTTCAATCCCACCTCAAGCAATATATCACCCATCTTTCCCATGGAAGTAACACATGGATTATAAAGTTGCATCTATTTCTGAAGACTACTGATCCCAGCAGCAAGCAGGGACATATTAACTTTGGGATTTTTATTTGTTGGAGGAACAAAGCTACAGAAAACATTAAAAATTGAGAATTCAGTCTCATCACATATTCTTTCAAAATGGGTAATTTATTCCCTGAATAATAAACATCATAATTTCTCCACCAAAGTTATGTTTAGAGCCTTGTTATCTGATACCATTTCCCAAAAATAACTGTATACAGCCACACTACTATTCCCACTATGTAATTTGATATGGCAAAGCACATATTAACCTTTGTTTTATATCCTCCACAAAAAAAAGATTGAGTGCTCCACTGCATTCTCTGGCAAAATTGTTAGTCAGTGTACATATTAATATAATTGACATGTTGAATTGATACTTGAAACAGCTCACAGCTGGTAGCTTGCTGAGTGAGATTTTATTATTTTTCACACCACAAAATGCTGTCTCAGACAATCTTCCTTGTGTGCACATTTCTGCTTTGGAAAACCTAACAACTGGCAGGCTTTTGAAGTGTTCCCCAGTAATTAATGACTCTGATTTACATGTCTACAGGACATTGCACAGACACGTGTCAGGCTGTAACTCTGAGGGCTTGAAAGCTTTGATTCCCCCACCACCAGGCCTGGATTTGCACACAACAAAAACCAACAGCAAAAATTTTGACCCAGCTCAGTGATGGCAGGCAACGTGACAGACTTTCCCACCAAAATATTCTCTGCACGTGGCAGGGAACCAGCCAACCCACTGCTCACAGGGGAAGTCAAGATGCATTTTTGGGATGAACCGGAGCAGGCGGAGGGTGCTGATAGCAGCTCTGCACTCCTGAGCCGTGTGGCTGCAGTTCCTGTCCCTTGGCACCAGCAACACCAAAGCCAAACTCCCTTTTTATTGAGCCACAGCCCAACTGCAGCTGGCAAAGCATTCCAAAGATCCCTGAAAATCTCCCAAAACTTCAATTTTTATGTAAATCTACAAATGCACTAAGCTTACTTTTACTTTTTCTGACTTTCTGGGGACTTTTGGATTTCTTTGTTTCAAGCCCTTCCTCACATGACCTTTACTCTTTTTTTTAAACAAATGAAATGAACTTGGCACTTACCAGAGCAGCCTGACAGACTTTTTCACCTTGTGACAGTTTTTTTCCCATCTTGCAGCAAATGCATCCCAGGCTGGAGCAGTCCTAAAGCTTCATTCAGCTTTCTTCTCTAAGACTTGAATACCTGTTACATGAAAAATAACGTAGAAAATATTAAAATAGGGCGGTCATCTTTAAGCTTGTATTTTAAAAATAACAATCAGCATAGTGAGATTTTTGTGCTCTCTCCCTTCCCAGTAATGTCACATTTCTTTTTTTGCTTAAGGAAGCTTGGGAAGAACAGAGTGTGGTGGGTAAAGCCTCCCTGAAGCCTTGCACTTCTTCCACACAGCTACCTCATTTAGGAGTTCATTTTCTCATCTCTGCTATTAACAATATCTCATATGAGTTACAAATACCATTGTGAAATATTCATTTTTTGAAAAGAAAAAATATTCTCAAAGAAATCGGAGGAATAGCACTCACTTTAAACATTGCATTTCAAGGAAGAATTTTTCCACCTGACAAATAAAATAGTTTTTCTAAAAGCACATAAACCAAACCTGGTGGGCGAGTCACCAAGAGCTCACAAAAGTGCGTTTTTACAGGTTTATAGTTGAGAGCTAGTTAAAATTGACAGTTTCCTATAAATTAAATTACTAAGTTAGAGATCATAGCATAAATAGTGCTTGATAAAAAAATAGCATTCTTATTCTCTAAAAATGTTCAGAGTTAGGGAAAGAGATCTTTCTTTTCAGCTGAATGAAATAGATCTATCAAGGAAGAAAGAACAAGTGGATACAATATGAGAAAACAGCTCTGCATTCATTTAAACCATACTTTCTAGTGTGGTAAAGGATGTTTCTCCTTGACTTTTTCTTGTGTTACACAGGCCAGTTTTAAGGCTCTCTCCCACTGCATATGCCAATTTAATTTTTGTAACAACACGAGAAGGAAAAATGCATGCTTGATAAGAAAAGGGCAGCAAGGAAATTCTACTAAATCAACACAGGTTTAGACCCAAGGACAAGAGGAAAATTATTGCCACAGACTCATGGCAGAATATCCTCAGTAAACACCTCCATCATCTCCTTGCTTAGAGCAAAATCGAGTTGTGCTTATCTCTTAAATTAATTATCAATTAATGATATGTATTTACAAACTTCATTATTATTGTGATATCCATCATATTCACTCCTTTCCTAATAATTAAATGTTTGTGTGTGTCTCCAAAGCTATTAAAGAGATATCAACAAGAGTAATTATGAGGACATTCCAGTTCCTTTTACCTCAGAAGAGATAGGAGCTTGTCATGAAAGTGTTTTCCCCCATTTCAGAGCTCATAGACTTTTTATTAAAATAATGATTTAAAATTATAACAGCTAAATGGTCATTCTAGATCTAGGAGGTTTAAGATTTTTAAAGATACGAAAGAGGAGGGAATAAATTCCTGTGGGAGAGAACACTTTAAAATCCAGGTGTCATGGTGAGAGGAAAGCTGAAATCCCTGGTTGTGAGCAGTCTGTGACAAATGGAGTGGGACAGGCTGGGGGAACCATTTGGGAATGGGATTTGGCCTTGTTCCTCCTCAAAGACTGATTAACTCTGGAACTGAGGGAGGAAATTGAACCCCTTTCAGCAATTCTCCCTGTTCTACATCGCTTGTCTGAGAGCTGGGAACTGTAATGTGTAATTTTGGGGCTGGAAGTCTCCTTTAATTATACACTGAGGGGAAGGTGGAGAGCTCTGGAAGTGTGATGGTTTAACTGATCTGTGCTGTCCTACAAATGCCAGGGATCTGGGATATTAGATTCTGCTGCCTTCCTTAGGGAAACAAATCCTTTTTATCTGAGCACCCATCAGCAAGGAGGCTGCTCAAAACAGGCAGTGACAAGTGAGGTGTTCCAGACTTTTGTCCCCTCATGCTTCATTTTCTTTTCTCAGAACTTTCAGTCAAACCAGAGCCTGGCTTCTTGAGATTACCACTGAAATGTAGCCCCTAAAATATGTACTGGTTTTTAAAAATATACCACTTACATTTTTAATTTAGTCAACTTATGTTTACAATCGGCCTCAATGATCTTAGAGGTCTTTTCCATCTTAAAAGACACCATGTTATTTACATTATATGTTCTTATATTCTGTTGTCTTTTCTGCACCACCCCAAGCTATGTAGGATGTGTGGTACCATATATAATGTGCTATATAAAACACAATTTCATATCAGTATAGGGAAGTAGCTACAAGTACTTCTACTTTTAAGAATGTGACTATCAGATTGTTCCATCAAAAATAACTACACAGGCAATGACATGAAAATTACATGAATCTAAGTAAAAGAGCAATGATGAATATTAGACAAATAAGGTATTTACATATCATAGTGAAGCAGAGGTAGAGGAATATGTCAATTATTAAAAGCTTTCCAAGCAAAAGAGGATGTTGTTGTCATTGACTTTTGACTTTATACAGTCACAGTGCTGTGGTAAGATGTCACAAGGTCAAAAGAGCAAACACTTTGAATAACTGGTCTTCTCTGTGTTATTGAATATTTAGAGAATAAAACTCAAGGTTTATATTCAAGAATATCTCTATTTATCCAAGCAGGAAGACAAAAAAAAAAAAGCCATTATCAGATGCAATTATATTTCTTACTGAAAATCAATTAGTGAAGCAGTTACCTTGAGATTAGATAAAAAGCCAAGCTGAAATGTTCTGATTATAATCACATGGCCTGACTAAAGGCTGCCAGACAGGAGAGGTAAACCCCTTCTCCCCCTCTGTATCCCCTATATCTGAAGATCAACATTAAAACCATTTTTTAGGATCTTCTCCTTCACATTTGAACTTCTTCCTACCAAAAAATCTTATCAAAGTACTCCTCTGAACAGCTTTTCTCTGATTGTTTCTGCTTTCATTCACTTAGAATCAAATAAATAACAGAAAATTTCCTCCAAAAAAAATTTAAGCAACAAAAATTGCATGTGATTTGTGATTCCCAAGTAAATGTATTTCTGATTAAAAGCAGAGCAACTCCATCTGCTCCATCTATGTGCAGCTCCAGCATTCAGGGGGGATATGTGAGAAACCTGTCAACACTCAGCAAGAGGAGGAGGAATATGGTATTATGACAGAATTTCATTGAGTTTCATAACTAGGCATAAACAACTGAGTCTAATGCCCATAGGAAAGAAAATATTGCACTTTTATTGGGTGATCTTTTTCAGCAGAGAAGCACCCAGAACAGGAAGTACAACAGGATTGTTTTCTAGTTCTGCCCCTCAGAACCAGAAGATCAGACTTGGGCAAGGACAGTGGAAGATAACAGGGGGAACGACACAGTAACTAAACAAAAAGTTGAAATAAAGCAGCAGGAATTCCCACTCTGAGTTATTCCCACACTGAGTTCTCTTTTTTCCTTAAACTGCCTCTTAAGAAAGATAATCAAAGGGCTGCCATATCCTTCAAAATTTTACCTCTTCTGAGAAAAAGCCTATGAAAGGTCAAATCGTTGTTTACTTGGCAGTCCTTAAGCCAAGTACTTTTTTACACTTAATGGTGTAGGAAAAAAATATGGCTGGTTCTGTATACAAAACACTTTATCTGTTTGAAGAGGAGCAGGAAGGAGGGAGATGCTCACAGCTCCTGTCATCACCACAGGGAGCATGGAAAAAACACATTTGACCTCCTGCTGTCTATTTTCCACATTGCACCTGTAAAATTTCTACTGAAAATACACAACGGCAACAAAGGATTTGGATGCAATAGAAACCACTGGATGTGACACCAGAAAAGGCCAATTCTTGAGTGCATGTTAGAAAGGCCTCTGCTGGTTGAATGGTTTGATGAACCCTGGTCTGATATACATTTTTCTCATGGTCTTTTAGAATGGTCAATATTGCATTGAAACAAACTTCTTATTCTCAAGTCATCCTGATTAAAATTAGGCTTACAATATCAGTACTCAGATTGTAATTGGTTGTCAGAACCTCTCTCCTATTATTTGTGCAGATATTTAGGGCATTATCCTTGTCCAGAAGTGTGATAATATGGTGTAATATGAACATTCTTTCCTTTATCTTTCTTTTGATGGGAGATATCTTAAAATAGACTAACGGACATATTAAACTGCACTAACCTCCACCATAGAAAGAATGAAACCATGCTGTACATCACCAGCCTTCAAGGACAAATCTTTAAGGGCTCTGTCCTGCTTTGAGCCCTCAACTTATCATTCCTAATGAACTTTTCTGCCAACAGGCACAACTGTCAACAGGTGACAAATCATTGCATCAAGTGGCAATTTTTCACTTTTGTTACTCCACTTTCCTCTCTGGCATCCTCTTATAGGATATATATTTGCTGCAGAAACGCATGCATGATGTATTACCAGCCCTTAATTTCTCCAAATTCACTTTCCAAATGACACAATGAATTTTAGGTTTTGCTCTTACATGGGCAGAGTGTGACAGGACAAGGGGGAATAGTTATAAACTAAAAGGGAAGGGATTTAGATTAAATGTTGAGAAGAAAACCTTTACTCAGAGGTTAGTGAGGCACTGGAAAAAGTTGTAAAGAGAAGTTGCTGAACCTGTTCACAGATCTTCACTTCAACAGAAAGCAGAAGTACAGAGGGTAGGAGATTTGGTTGTTGACACTTGCAGGGAACTTCCCCACACAACATGGGACACCCTGGAAGTATAGCAGATTCTGGGAGATAGAAATGCAAACCTGTGCTGCATGGATCCTGGGAAACAACCAAGGGAAACTTTGAGGAGAGAGAGAAAAAAAAGGGAGAAGGAAAAAAAGGGAGAAGAAAAAAAAGGGAGAAGAAAAAGATGGATGCACACAAGGATCACAGTTTTAAAAGTAGTCTTGCTACATTTGCTGTTCACAGAATACTTGACTTTTAAAATAAGAAGTTACGCATTTTGTGTGGTCTACAGAAAGCCAAACAAAACCTTTAGGAACCAAGTACTATCATGGCCAAGCACATAAGGACTCATCCTTTTGTGTCAGTGACTTTCACAGGTGTGGAACCTAAGTGCCATTGCCCTTTGAATTATTTTCAGCTGTCATTGATCTTGAACTGCTGTCATGAGCATTCCCACATAACTCCTCACTCCTGCAGTTCCATCAGTAGGCCTATTGGAGAGTTAAGGAGATCTGCTCCTCAAGAGCTGCACTTTCTGCAGGCAACCATGCTGTAGTTCTGTTAGCATTGTTTCAGAAAATATGTAAGGAAAAAACCATGAGTTTCTTTCTGGAATATCAACTGTCATCATCCTGGAAGCCAGATCTGGCCTTTGTATAAGGAACACCAGAATTATCCTTCTCCTGCCCAAACTCACAGCCTTCTCCAGGGCTCATTTCTCCAGGGCAGAAATTAACCCTGTTCCCTTTAAAATGTGTACTTTTTTGAGCTCTTCCACTAAACCAGGTTGCTCAAAGCCCCATCCAACTTGACACATTCATTCAGCAAATATCTAAAATGCACACTTTGTTCCCAGAAATCAACAAAGAAATGTGCACAAGCACCTTTTGATTATGTACCTGATCTCACCTTCCCTTTCCACTGAAATTGCCACTAAATCCAAAACACAGCATTCTCTCAGTATTTCCAACTTCCTGATCATACTACCAACATAATTTGAGGAAGAAAACCCAAATGACAGAGGCAGAACTAAAAGATAGGACAAGGGATGCCATTAGCCCTCGTCACATCCAAAATAAAGAAAAAAGACCAAATTCAAAACTACCTGAGAGAACAGCAGTATTTGTACAGGTTATCTTAGACCATCATGAACAAACACACACAGGAGGGAGAGTGATTTGTGCTTGATTTTGATGTCTTGACATTAACAGTGCTTTTAGGTGGGATTTTCTTTTGTTGTTGGAAAGATGAATAAATCAAGAAACGCACATGAGCAGTGCTGTAGCAGCTTCCACAGGCACTGGGCAATTATGCTCGTGGAGAAGACAAACAAGCAAACTGTTTGAGCAGGATGAAACACTGAATTTCCCACAATGAAGGCTTTGCTGCTGCCTGGCAGTGAAGGCGAGTGAGAGAGTGATGGGGGAGGGAACCAGGAGGGAATTCCACAAGTGATTTACTGACGCACTCAGAGAGCATTTACAGCCATTAAAGAAATCCTTCCTGCAGAGGCACCCGGGGGATCCCTCGGATGCTTCCACTGGGATTGTCAGGGATGAATCCTCACAGCTCCACGGGACTATTGTGCTTTCACTGCTTGCATTGCTGTCCCTCTCTCCTGCACAAAAGTGTAATTCTCATTACAGCTCAAAGGGTCGTGTAGAAGCAGTACAAGGAAAGAAAGACTGCGGTAAAATTAGGATAATTCGCAATTGCTAAGTAGCTCAGAAGATCATCCACACCTAGGAAATGCCAGCTGTCACCATGTGGAGCTGATGTGCACATTTGATTGAAAAAAAATAGAATTAAAAAGGGAACTGAGTGGGCAGACCAGCAATGGCCCTTTCAGCTCCACCACTGATGGCAAATAGAGGCAGCCAAACAGTGAGTGCCTGGGTAAAGCAGTCTGACCCATTTCTTGTCTATTTCTGGTCCATTTCTTGCCTCTTTCTGTTCCACTACAGGTTTTGGTATATGGATACACTCAAATAAGCATCTACTCAATTTCTACAAACACACTGGAAGCACATTTTTAATTCCCAAACAGACTTGATCAAATAAAGCAATAAAATACATACTCTACTCACAACTAAGCCCTTCAAAACAGGGCAACACACAAGCTGATATTTAGGGCACATATTCCTCTAAAGAGTAAAAAATGAAATTTGGGATTAATAAAACAAAGCAAATTACTCATTTCTCCCAAACTCTACTTAAAAGCTGTATTTTCCAGGCAAGACAAAGGGCATACATGGATCACAAATGAAATATTCCTATATACAGAAGTCAAGGCTTTTTTCTGCATGCTGTTTCTGGAAGGAAAGCACATTTTTCAAATGAAAACAGAAAGAAAATGGAAGAAAAAAATTATAAAGGCAGGCAGAATTTATTTGTTGAAAGATCATAATTGGTCACAGTATGCAGCATTCATTTAGAAACTGTCTTGGGCTTGCTAAATTATATATAAAGCTCACAAGGGATGAAATATTTGAAGAACACAGGTGTTTTTTATCCTCAGAAGCTGAAAAAAAAACCCCCTTGTTCACACTGCAGAAAGCCAAATGCACCATCAGTGTGGATGGAGCAGCAAAAACGAATGTCAGGCATTACAGCATATAAAAGAACAATCCACACTTCACAAAAAACAGGTGGATAAATGGATTTCCTCCCTTGGTTTGCCAGAGTCAGAGCTGGTTGCTTTTTAGAGTGTGTTGTAGAACTTCATAAATATGATTTTTGCCCTCTCTTTCTCTCTGTCACACACACACAGAGGTCAGAGAAAAGCAGCATCTCGAGCAGTAGTCAGGAGATATTTCCTATGACCAGCTGTGGACATAAACCTAAAGTAATGCATGGTTAAAAAATTCTGTTTAATAGCCACAGAATACTCTCTGATAGAGCAGTATCACATTATAACACTGATTTAAGTAAATGTCATTGCAAGTGCTGAGGTAATAACGACCTAAACAATATTGATGCAGGAATTTAGTTTTCTGAACTCGAGATTTGGTCATATGGAGAGTTTTTTGTGGGTTTTGGGTTTTGCTTTTTAAAAACTATTTTTAAATTCTAATTTTTGTTTTAGAAGTGACATGAGAAATGCCACTTAAATTAATTAATGTGAAGCAAGGTAGTATCTTCATTATGTTTACAGTAGCTAAATGCTGATGTTTAACTAAAAAAAAACCCAAAAAAAGCAAAACCAAGCAATGAAGATATGATTATTGTCAGTTTTAAGAGAGAATCTACAGAAATTCCTCACTCTACAGCTCAGATTTATGCCATATTTTCAGAGCTGTTTACCTCCAATTCCTCATCTTTAAAATGCAAAAATCAGACACGGCTATATTTTAATCTACATGACAGTCAACAATTGAGGGGGGGAAAAAGTGAGAGAAAAAAGCATTATTCCTCAGATCTGAAATATCTTGACTTCAAATTCTGCTTTTCAACATGGAAGAAGTCCTTCCAATAATAAGGAAGAAGATTTAAAAAATTCTTTTCCATTTGGTGAGAAGGAAATATATATTTCTCTTCAAGATATAAAAAGCATGTTTTGCTCTGACTGAATTTATTTAAGTTATATAAAAATACTTAGCATACTTTATTATATATACTCAATGGAAATTTAATAATATTTTATTTTTGTGAAGAGATTAAATTATTCTGATGGATATCTGAAATGTTTAAGAGTAGAATAAGTTCTATTATGGCCTCTGCTCACAAAACTTTTCTTCCTTTTTTTTAGTGCCTGAGAAGGATTGCAATTGTGTTGAAGCAGTTTTTTTTAGAAAAGTATTTTCCAAAAGTTGGGAGAGATTCAGCTGAGACTCTGTTTCATATTAACCAGGGCTGATGTGGAATATTTTTGTCACACAGGCACAGGGATCACGAGTAATGAAGTATATGGCAAATCATTAATACTTTTAGGTTTCATTGCAAAGATCAGAGGGACAGGTTATTGAGCAAAAATTATTGCAGCAACAATGACAGTTGCATTCTTGTTATAGCAGTAGCAGATTATTTTTATGAACTCAACATTTATGCGTTTTTATCAGTAAACTCAACCCTGAGCTAACAGGTGTTTTACATTTTGATCTTCTGTAAACTTAAACACAGAAGTTAAGATAGAATACATTAATTCTAAAAATTTTTTTCAAAGTCTAAAGAAAACATAGAAGTAAAGATTTTTAAAAAGTACAATTTACTAGAGCTCCAGCAGTCTAAACATCATCGTAGATCAAAGACATTTCAAGATCAAGAGCTTCAACACCTTGAATGAATACACCACAATGAATATTTCTGATTCTGCTGCCGTGAACTTGAGGGGACAAAGATCAGGTGCAGTTTAAGCGGGTGTCTGCCTCCCTGACAGTAAAGCTCAGCACCCCAGTTTGGAAAGAAATTAAAACAACATGACTTTTTTATACTGATTTTTGTTTTATCTGATTTCTCATCCAGGGGAAATACAGTTACAAAATGCAGATGTAAATGCTGTACTGTGAATGATAATTTTACCTTGACATTAAAAATTATATCGAGGAGTTAAAATACAGAAATCTTGTAATCAAAGATTTTCTACACACAAGGGAGTGAATTTAGATCCAATAATAATTTCTGACTACTGAGAGGATTTCCATCTCAGCCATAACCATGTATTAGTAATAACACTTTTCTTTCTATGAATATGGATGCTTTAAGAAGTGAACCCAAGTCCTGAACCAAGCATAAGGGTATTTTAAAGCTGTGGAGAAGCAGAGCTGATCTGTGAGCAAATTGTGAGCAGGAGCTGCAATTCAGGGACCACAATTCCCACCTGAAGGAGTTCCCCAGGCCCTGAGTGGGGGAAAAGCAGGAATGAGCTTTTCTGGATGAAGCTGAAGAGCAACAGCAGAAATACAGACTCAGCCCAGTAAATCCCTTTCCCTCCCCAAGGGAAAAAAAAGGAGAAACTCTCTCAGATCAGAGTCAAATGAAGGACATGGGCAAACTGCTAGTGCAGCCATCAACAACATCCAGAACACAATTCAAATTACGAGTGGTACCTGGTTATTAAATCTAAAAGGTTTCTCCCTGTGTCCAGCTCGTTTGCTGATATTGGCTATTTTCTCAGAACACATTTCCACAGGGATTCTGCCTCCCTCCTCTCTGTGCCTCAGCTTTCATTTGCTGGGAGGAAACCATTCCCAAGGGGAGCACCTGAGATTTGATAACTTGGCTTGTTCTGGGAGTAATGTAGGTAGAATTAATTTATCCTTAATTCTTTTACTGCAAAAGCATCTTGATTCTGGGCCTGTGTCTATGTGGGCCTTACATAGGCCTTACACTTTGGCCTTACACATCTGCACTTAGAACAACTTCAACTAAAGTACTGTCAGTATAAAAACATCATTTTGCTGTTTTCTACACAAAAATTAAAAGTGAACAGGTCTTCAGAGCCCTCCTCACTTGGACAACTCAGAGCTTCTGACATCTTGTGTGGGACAGGGATTCTACCACAGAGAAACCCACAAAGTCTCCTCCCAGAAAAAAAGATATTACTTCCTTCCTATACAATTCCTTTAAAACAACAAGAGCCATGTGAAGCTTCCTAATGGGAGGGCTTTAAAGCTGATTAAGCCAGATGGTTCCAAAGACTCCTTCTGCAAACTCATTTCTTTGTAAGAAGAGAAGAAGGAAAAAATCCTACAATAATTCTCCAGAGCTGTTAAGAAAACAAAGCTAACCTTCTTAAATTACTCAATGAGTATCTCTCAAAACATCTTCAATTAGTTTAGTTTTCTGAACCCAGCTACTATCATCCCACACAAATTTTACCTCAGCTTTTACATTTTTTTTCCTTTTATAATTAACAACATAATTATAAATTAAAATCTATGTTGGGCCAAAGGTTAAAAACATTGTGGCTGTGTACTAGTTCTGAAGTGGGAAGCTAGACTATTATTTTCAGCCAACAGGCTTTTTATGATCTTAAGAAAGTTAATTAAAGTCCAGACAATAAGAACCTTCCAGCTTTTTTCTTTTCACCCTTTGGTTTATTAATACATGTTAGGCTTTTGGACCAGAAATATTTTCTTATTAATCTTACATTCTGAGCTAAATAAAACAGGCATTCTTTCCACAATACCTCATTTTATCTCAATACCCACACAATATAGCACCAATAGCAAAAAACTCCAAAAAAGTAGCCTGGAGGAGAGAACTAGGAAAATTCAGATGAGTTAAAAAATATTTTTTTTTTAAAGTCCACCTTTTAGTTCCTTGATCATATGAAATAATTTTAGTTCCTTTTGTGTCCTTTTAGTTATATTCATTCATCTTTCATTCATAACATCCATTCAACATTCAGTAACATTCATTCATCCACATGAAAGCATCCTATTGTAAGGGGAAAATTGCAGTAAATAAAAGGCAAATGGCTCAGTTACTGCTTGCAATAATTTCATTTGTCAAAGGCACAGAAGGATATCGAGCACAATTTTAACTTCAGGTGCAAGGTAGGAAAGGCAGCCACGCTCTGGTCAGTGCCTCCAGGCAGGACAATTTAAGATGCAAAACCAGATTTTTTTTTGCTAGATAAAGTGCAGGTGGGCCTGGCAGTAGGAGATGTTTGCTTGGAATGAAGAAGGGGAAGGAAAAAACATACTCAAAACAAAATAGTTTCCCCACTGACAGCTACACATATATTTACCCACCATCCTTTCATTTAGGTGGAATCTGTCCCTCTTTGCTTGTGTCAACACAAAATTCTGTAGGCATTAGATTGCTGTTTGAGAATGTCACACTGTCAAGAAGTGAAACAGTGATGAAGGTTGTCAGAAAGGAAGGAGGAATATCTATCATGCTAAAGAAACCAGATAAATAATAGATGGCAGAATGTGTTCTGGGAAACCCTGTTAGGAGCACGATCTTCAGGAGGACATTGGATTTGGATCAGAAACAGAAATCAATTTAAATATTCGCATGTGCTCTTAATAGCAATTACAATAAAAATGCAGGAAACTTTGAAATTAATGTTACAAACATTCCTGGAAAAATTATTTGCAAAAAGTGACTACCAGCTTCAAATTCAATAGATTGATTGACTGTCTAAGAAGTGGCAAGGAAATCCCATAAAATTCCTAGTTATATCTTCACAGTTCACGCTTCACCACTGAAATGATTCTTGAATCTACTCCATTATTTCTAGCCTTACACAAAAATATTTCCCTTTCACCATCATTACATATTACATTACACACACCCATAATTTTAGTCACAGGTGTAATGAGGAAAAAATAACCCCACAGCCTTAATCAAAGGCAGGTTATTTCCACAATCTGGAGCTAATCTGAAAGCAGACAGAGGGCTCTAAGAAACGCTGCTTTTATCACACAACTGACAGATGTTCCTGAATGGTTTTTTGGTAATTGTCAGATAACCTTGCCTGTCTTGTGTGTGAGCTCTCTCTTAGCTCCTCACTTTCACTGTTGCCATCTTTGTCTCAAAAAACTGAGGCTGACAGCTTGAAAATAGCAAAGTCATTCAGCTGGGGGAAGGAAAAGCAGCTCCAAGAAGGGATGTGAAGCTGCCTGAGGTCAAGGAGGGAGGGCTGGAGCTGCTTTCAGGTAACACAGAGCAGCTCAGGCATAGTCCTCTGTCACAGACATATTTTCTGAAAAATCCTTTGCTAGATTTTTTTTCTCCTGAGAAGCTGAGAAGACTCAGAGGAAAAGAAAAACAAATAATTATCTGCTGCTGTGGAATGCAACAGGTGCATCTTTGATTCCTCCATGTGAGTGTTTCTACTTGATGACCAATCACAGGTCCAGGTGTGTTGGAACTCTGGTCAGTCACAAGATTTTATTATCATTCCATTCCTAGCCTTCTGATGTTTTCTTTTTCTTTCTTTAGTATGTTCTAATATGTAATTTTCTTTTAATATAATGTATATCATAAAATAATAAATCAGCCTTCTGAAACATGGAGTCAAGATTCTCATCTCTTCCCTTGTCCTGGGACCCCTGTGAACACAACCACAATCCCCATCCTAAAGTCTGGAAATACATAAGCTCAATCAACTCTAACTAAATAAGCCCTAAATAAGCTCTGAACTTTTTTTTTTTTTGCTGCTTGAAGGAAGCCAGAAATTACCACTGTAGTAACAGCCTCAAGTTGAGATCCTGAGTACAAACAGAAGATTAAGATTCCAAAGTTAAAAATCAAGTGAGGTGCAGCCGACCCTTAGGAAAACAGACAAATGTCATGCCTCACACAGATGTGTCAAATCTGACAGCAAACATTCAGGTGCCACAAATGTGAAAGTGTGGGGGAAAAATAAGTGCTAGAATAAAAAAAAGCACAGAACACTCGCTCAAGGACTGAAATGCAACAATCTGCATCTAAAGCTCATGCGGGCTCTGGAATTATACTGATAAAAAAAACTGAGATGAAAAGTATGAAAAGTATATAAAAGTATAAATTATGAAGATTATGAAAAGTACGTAAAATATACTTAAAGTATATAAAATATATAAGTATATAAGTAAAGTATATAAAATATAAAATATACATAAAGATTATGAAAAGTATATAAAAGTATAAATAAGTATAAAAAGATACTTGCAAAAAGTTACACAATTCTATGAACTATTAAATCAATGAAAAAAATACAGATGTGCTCTTTTGATTAAGGTTTTGAGAGTTCACTTAAGTCCAGTCACACAGCAATTTTTGAAACATTAAAAATGTTTAATAATAATAATATTACTATATATGTAATAATAGTAATATGTATAATTTTTCATTATTATAGGCTTTTAAATATTTGTTTAGCACACCTCCTGCAGTAGTCCTTATTCTCTCCTTTTAATATTGTAAAATTATTTCACTTACTGTACACAATACATATTTAGCGTTATTTTTTTCACACAGCTGTGAATTCTGAAATTAGAGTTTCTTTTAAAACCTCACCATTTAATAACCATGAAAACCAGTGCATTTGAAAGATTTCAGTTATTTCACTGTGCATAGTGACATTTTGCATGCTGACAAATACTAAAGGCTAGTATGCAGCATTGACCCAGCCAGATTGATTCATGGTAAAACTCTGACTTAAATAAAATATGCATATTCTTAAAAAAAGTATAAAATCTACACTGCTTTCCCCTGGTGAGAGAGAAGGTACTCTTGGGTCTTAGGATTTGAGGGAGGTCTCTAATAACCTAAACTGACAGCAATTTAATCTAGAGCCATATTCTGAATTCTGTCAACTGAGATTCCAGCCTGCTGACAACTGTGATTTCATTTCCAGCAATGCTTCTATTTCCACCTCAAGAAAGCTTCAAATTGAAGAGAACTTTGAACAGCTGGAATAAAAACCCCTCAAGTATGGACATTTTTTCCTCATTTAAAAAAAAATAAAGCCATAGATGCTTAATGAAAGCAGAAAAACAGGTTTACAATTAGGATTTTGTTCTTTTTATCCACCCAGTCCAATGGAGATATTTATCCTAAAGCTTGTGGATATTTGAGCAGGTCTATAAGCCACTTGATGCAACAGCTAGGTAATTACTTTGTTTATACAAAAGAAAACTATACACACAAAAATAAAAGTTTGTTTTTCCATGTGTATGTATTTTTTTCCCCAATATTTCTTAGAATGGAAAGTTATTAGAAAAACCAGCTATCTCCTGGCAACAAGGTAATAGCAATGTGGATAAGAGAGAAGACAGAGTAATTATTTCCTGTGAAGAGAAGTTCACTAAATGGATGGGAGTGCAGTAATTGAGATGAAATTGAGCATTTACAAATGACACTGAATAGCAGGAAAAGTTCACAAGGCTCTTCTGAGGAGGGCTCTTTCTATGCCTGTCGGCAGCAACAGCTCCAGAGGCATTGGATTGGGTGGGTTTCCACCTCAAGCACTGAGATTCTTTCCTTTGTGAGAGCCAAAAGTCTGGATCTTGTTCAAGGTTTGCAATGGCAACCAAAATAAAAATTATCAGCCAGCTGTGGCTGCATTATTCCTTCTGTAAATGACCCAGCTTTGAAATACTGGCATGTAATACTTGTAATCACCTTAGATCTCCTAGAATCAATATCTTATCCAGGTTTCTCTGCTATCCAGGGACTTCTGCATTTGTGTAATGTAACGGAAAATGGAAATGCATGAAATTTATACTTTTCATAGACTTCTTCCTAAAATCATAACTCTGAATCTGCAAGTTTAGATTAATAAGCAAGAGGCTTGAATTGCATTGAGTCAATGAAAACCAAGCCCTGTAATTATCTGCTGAGTGTTGGAAATCCCCATGCAGACAAGCACAACTTGAGCTGCACTAATAAGCACAGAACCTAGACCCAAAAAGTCTTAAATCAAAATAATTCCACGGGTTTCTCATTTCTTTAATACAATCATACAGAACTGAAATTACGTACATGTAGATTAAGGCAGAGTGATAGGACAGAATATAGAGTAATATTTTAAATGACATGGATAGATGAAAGCTTTAAAGTAAGGTCTTTTTCCTCTCAAGAATATTCATCCTTTAATTTTTTTCCCAAAATGATACCAGTCACTCCATCATTGTCCTTCTTAATCAAATACAGAAATTAAATCAGTGGCACTGATGAGGAAAACCTCAGCAGAAATGTACTTAAGCTTATTACATGCTACTTTCTGATTAGAGACCCAACATCACTTCACAGACTGAGATACATGATTATATTTTCAATTTGGTATGACTGATATGTTTTATTTTCATTTCAATTCCATGAAATTCCTATCTAAAATTTAGAACATAAACCAGATCTGAGCTGCACTCCTAGGACTGTAGTTTTACAGGAAACTATATGGGTATAGTGTTAAATTTTTGTGTTTGTGTGTTTCCTATTTATATATTTGGTTTTTTCATGGATTTCAAGAGTTCATAGAAAGGGAGAAAAAAATGATGCAGATTATTCAGTGGAAAATAGCTTTAGGGAACAAAGAAGATCTTTAGAAATTACAGGGTCCACTGGTTTGTTCCACTTGTTATAAATAAAAGCCTCATTTTTAAATATAAAATAATATAGTACAGTGACTTATGCCAGACTGCATTCATTTGACATATTTCTATAGCTCTATTTGCATCTTATTTTTGAACATCCAAAGAGATGCTCCCAATGAAGGTAAGAATTACAATGCTCCTCAATTTGAAACACTTACATTTAACTTTTCCAGAAACTGTCAATTATACAAGAGACTCTGTTGTTGTGAAAATACAGAATATTTGTAAGATACTCTTCTACATTTATGTATATATGCAGGATATATGCAGAAATAAATACAGTTTTAGTATGATTTATGGCTTATGATTCCCTTATTAATCAGTTATTCTAAGAAAGGAGTTCTCCTCAGTGCATCATTGAAACAGATTCATCTTAATATGGACATTGCAAAAGAAATACTTTACGAAAAATTAAGTGTGAAATGTTAATTACTTAATAGGTTAATCAAACCTATTAGTTGATTAGCCACCAGTTAATTTTCACCGTGCTTTGCACAAGATTGACCTGTGGCATTTCACACCAAAAAACAACATACCTTATAAGAGCCCTTCCTGTACTCGTTTGATCATTTGTCCTCTGTTGAAAATGTAAATACTTAAATCACTAAATATGTGAAACTGCAGGTTTTGAACTGCTAAATTTACCTTCTAATTCTGTAGCTGGAAGGAAAATACCCTAGGCAAAAAAAGCTGGACAAGAGAGATGTTCTACACAGAAAAAATCTGTCCTGATACGGGAAGAAAATCAAACCTACTACTTTTAACCTGTGTAAAACTTAGGGAGACACAGCACTCAATCTTGCATGGTCACCTTGTTATCTTGACTAAGCGAAGGAGGGGAGAACATTTTGGGGGAGTGAAAGCTTCACTCTGCTGAATTCCTTCCATAATGCAAAGAGCCATCCCTGAGTGAACCTGCCTGGGCCTGTGGCACGGATTCATCCTGCTCAGAGGATGGGAGCCTCAGCTGCCAGGGAACAGGCTCAGCTGATCCAGGAGCAGCCATCTGCTGGTGCATTTGGCCCCCACTTGTTCTTTGCCTGGGTTTCAGTCCAGGCCTCGCCTGGTGAGGAGCATTTCTGCCCTGCCTTGCCCTGGAAGGCCTGGCATGGGGCACAGAGAGGGAACAGGCAATGCGCGCAGCTGCTGTCTGGTTGGCATTTTGTGGGCTGTGCTTTTGGGCAAACAGCATGAAGGCAGCCCATGAGTGTAAAATTAAAGTCATCTCTTTGTAGGAGGACTAGGAACTGGCTCCAGCTACCATCTCAGTTATGTATTGACAGGCTGACTTCTGTGCTCCCCAGCAACACTCCCTTCCCACAGCTCCCACACCTTGGACGCACAGTGCCATAACTGGCACTTCCTCACCTCTTTCTTTGCCCAAGATTTTCCCTTCAAAGCCAAATTCAGTGAGTTCTATGTACAGGACAGCTGGTCCACGGCTGCTGCCACACTGAGCCAAATCTGCCTTTTCCACAGCTCCTTCCAAGCAGGCAAATGACAGCAGCAGTAAATCCACTGGCATTGCTATCCACCTGGATACAATTAGTTGTGGTGGAAAGGACAAAATGCATTGCCTAGTTAGTTGCAAGGGTGATTATCTGTGCCTGTGCATCAGATATTTCCAAGAGATACAGAACCCAGGGCAGTACCAACCTTGCCTTCTTCCTACCAGGTCAGAATTCCTTCATTAAACAGTATGCAAGAATAACTATTCAACTTGTGTTAAACTCATCAATTGTAAAAATAGACCCTTGTGAGCCTGCTCCTCTAATTCAAACACATCTCATATGGATCAAATTATTTAATATGGCTTTTTCACAAAATCCTGGGTACATCCTTGTAAAGAGACAATAATGAGACTGGAAGGAATTACCTGCAGTCAGGCTGTGATGAAATCAAGCCTTGGCTGTGGCCCTACAAAGCATGACATGAAGTGTATGCCATTAAACCTTACATCTCAAGCCCCCACACTGTGGCACCATTCCAAGGCTGAAACCTTTGCAATTCTAAGAATGAAACTGTATAGATAGAAATGGAAATGGCCTACTTGCTGCCTTCTCAATAACAAGAAACAATAAAACAAAAGCCACATTTAAAAAATACTGTATGAAAAGAAGAAATTGTCCAACACATTAAGTACTAAATTGGGCTTGAAGTGTTTTGAATGGTGAATCAAGCGCTACATGCAGTCCTGATTGCTACATTCCTTTTCATCAAAAGAGCTGACCCCCAGGGGTCACAACAATGAAATCAATGGAGTCCAAAGTGGGTAGGGCTGAAGGAGCCACAGAAAGCTGCAAGGTGACCCTGCAGCCCTCAGCCACCTCTATAAAGGTCTGCACATGGAAACGAGCCAAAAGCACTTTTTGCACCCGCTCTGCAGGCAAACAGCTTGGCTGGAAGATGAAACTCCCAACAAAAGAGCTGAAACTCCTAGGTGCCAGGTTGGAAGTGTAAAATGAGTGACACACAGCTGCGAGGCACTGAAACTCTTCCTGGGGGATTTCAAGGACAGGCAGAGGCACTCACATGCCCATTCCCAGTGCCGCCTCAGATGGTCTGTGGGTGGGAGTGACCCAAGGGGCTCCTGAGGAGCACAGAGTGCTGCCCACACCATGCTGAGCAGCCCCTGATCCACAAACACCCACAGGGCTTTGAAAGCTGTCTCAGGGTCATCTCACATCGTCCCTCAGAGCCTCTGGGCCCAGGCAGAAGGCAGCTGTAAGCAGGGAGGGTGCACACCTCCTTTTCCCAGTTCCTGCTCTGAAAAGCAGGTGCAAATACCCCAATAATGTCACCTACGTACTCATGCATTTTGGATTATTGCTATGCAGATAATTATACTCCTCAAGTGCTGGGAGAGGAAGGGTCAGAGCCTCTGGAGCAGAAGAGCAGGAGCCAGAGGAAGCTGGGGCTGCACCCAAGCAGGAACAGGCAGCAGAATGAACAGGTTTCCATAAGAATCCAGAAATGCAACAGCTGCCCTGTGCATAACATTCCCTGGGCTGTGTAAAGCAAAAGAATCACAGGATCTTACTGTCTTTATCCCTGCTCACCTCTAGGCCTGAAGTAAAGGGAAAGAAAGTAAGGATGATTTTCAAGGAAGGGAGGTTGCAAAACATCTCCCAAATCCTCTATTAGATAATTGCTGCATACATGCAGCAGTAGAAATGAGACCAGAATGCACAGCACACATGCTGTTTGCAGATCCACACCTTTGAGCATTCCCAATGGCAGCAATTCCAGCTGAGACACTGAAGGCAAGATTTCACTGCTCATTTCCTTGCTGGCTTTGCTTTTTTAAAATACACACTTTGTTCTCATCAAGCCACAGATATTATTTGCTTTGAGATAAACGCTTACCAGGCTGCTGTGGTTTAGAAATGTAACTCACTCCTCTAATATCATATCAGAAATTAAGCTTTTGTGACAATGGCCCGGCAGAACAACACTGCATTATTGGTCTGAAGAATGCAAAGGTGGATTGCATTCTTTTTGCTCATTGAAGCTGTCTGACACATGCAATACAGATGCTGTCAATACAATGATTAACTGCAATGACTAAAAGATAGCTAAGGATGTTTGCTGGTGCATGGATGGTATTTGTTGCTTTCGTAACAACCCCTGAAAAAAAATCAACTCATAAATGACAGACTCCTCTGATTAGAATCACAGAACAAAAAACCCCTCTGTATTAATATGGGTATAATTTGGAAAACATTGTTTTTTCATGGTTCAGTGATAATATCCTTTCATACATCCTGCATGTTAAATCTTTTTCAAAGTGCTTACCTACTTTCTCCTTGCGGCATTGGAATTCATGGCTTGATAAAAACAAACAAACCAACATAGCCCAGGGTGATAAACTTGAAAAAGCAGGGAATACACCACTACTAGAACTGCATCCAGATTTTGTGATAAAATTTGCTCCACTGAAGTTTGAGTCAGGGCTTTGAAATAAGATATAAGGTGTAAGTCTTAATCTTCTGACCTCTGGGAAGACAAGATTTTGATTGCATTTGAGTTCATCTCATCTGTTTCAGAAAAAAAAAAAACAAAACCAAAAAAATCTCAAAACAGCTCACCCCAAAGCATTTTTTTTTTTGCTATAGGAGAGATCAATAGCAAAAAAAAAGATGATAGTTACTTCAGGAGCATCTGAGCCATGTTTAAGTCCATTCTGGACAAGATGTTTGAAAACTGCAGTAAAAATAGTTTTATAGTAGAGTAGTCACCACTAAGAAGATCAAGATAAACCTGTGACTCAGTTTTTGATGTTCTGCAGTGTAAGATCAGACATAAAAGAAAAGTAGAGACTGCTTTGCAGAGAGCAGCAGGAGCCAGGAGGCAGCGAGCTGGCTCTGTCCTGGAGTGACTGAAATGAAAGCAAAAGGAGGAGCCCTACACACTGGGGGTGGGAATCCTTTTGTGCCACTAGAAACTGATGAAATTAAGTGATTCAAATGAGAAAAAACGTCCCATAAAACAAGAGAGGCCTGGAAGCATGACTCCTGAAAAGCCTTTACTCAGCTTCCCCAAGTCTCTAAGCTGATCCCCTGGGTTACAGCAAACCCCATTTAAACTGGGAAATTCAATCCAGACCATGCAACTATTTACTGTCTACCCTGAAATTGCAGCGTTGGGTTTCTTGATTCGTTTAATCTGTTTCATTCTCATTAGAGCTTTGTCGTCTTTTTATAATTCAGGCAGACAGGATTACCTGGGCAGTGCCTGGCAAGGGGCTGCAATGTGGAGGGGAGCCAGGGAGTTCTGTGGGTTCTGCAGAAAACAGAAGGGCAGGAAGAAATGCCCTCAAGATTAGGGCAGACACAAAGCCAGAAAATGGCAATTTTTTTGCTGAAGTTTGAATAGTTTTCATTCTAAAGGAGCGCATGAGACTTTAAAAAAACCCCAAAAGAATCTGAAAACTCATTCTCAAGGAAAAATCTATTAATGAGTTAACCACCAGCTAAAGCAGAGACTGACTCTGTGACCTACCCTGTTAAATATGCCAGTGGCACGCTCTGATGCTGGCATTTCTTAACTTGATTCTTGACTTAAATGCCCTTTTAACGTGCTCATTAGTGAAATTTTCTAATTAAAAAATGCAGCGGCTAAAAAGACGCCCTCTCCTCCACAAGTCACATGGAACCAACCTGAACACCTCCACGGTTCATTAGCTGAGCTGGCAATTGCAGATCCCTGAGCAGTTCTCCACCACTTCCGCTAATTGAAAAACTTGTAACAGAAGTAGGCTGCTATCTTTTTTATGCACCTGTCACAAAAGGCGGAGCGGAATTTATTCTATGGAAATAAAGTTTTTGCTGCCTAGAAAAGCTCAGGAAGCCAGAGGCTTGCAATAATTTGGCCATTTTTAAGAATTATGGAGGAAAGTGCTGTCATAAGATTATCTGCCCACTTCCAGACACCTTCTACCTCCTCCTTTTTTAACCCCTCAGCCACCTACCATGGTCCCCTGCACATGTAGTGCATCATTTGGCTTTATACCCTCTTCTATCTCACTTTTCTTGTGCCATTGTCTCACCCCACTTCATTTAAATCCCTCTCTCCCTCTTCAGCAGAGATCCTCCAGACATCAACACCATTCCCTCATGGCACTTATTGCATGACCTACAAGTGTTACCCACATTTAAATGCATTACCCTCCCCACATCTGCCTCACACATTATTTCTATAATGTGCTCTTGTGCAGTTTTTCTGTTGCTTTTTGTTTGTTTCGGTTTTTACTTTGCATTCATCTCCAGCTTGCACCATGGCAATCTTTCACTGCTTGTAGACAGACATCAAGTTTTCCTTTTTCATAGCTCCAGTATCCAATCCATATCACTCTTGCATCTCTCTTGCACATCACTCTGGGGCTGAGTTAAAGCTGATTTTCTTCACATTGACTGGTATGGGGCTGTTTTTCCTCGCCATGCAAATTTATTTTAACTGACAATTTGAATCAAATCAGTTTTCCTCGAGTCTGTTTTGTCTGTGACAGTAATTTGTCAGTGATCTCTCTGCACTTATCTCCACCCATGAGCTTTTCTATTTGATTTTCTCAGTGTGAGCTGAGTGAGGAGCAGGAATGTGGCTGAGGGGCCTCCCACAGCCAGCCAAAGTCAAACCACCTCAATACCTTCAAAACCTGCAGAAATTCAGCCTCAGTGAGGGCTGGAGTTCCAGCAAGAACAGCCAGATCCTTCTTTTGCTTCCTCACAAGCCTTGTGAACCAACACTAAATACCCAACAGAGATTGCACCTATTACCCAGAGACTGGAAAAGTAATATTCAAATTATTTACCAGCCATTTCAAAAAAGGATACTATGGGATTCATCTTCATATAATTTTATATTTTATTCACAAAAGGATCAATTCAAAAAGCCAGTATTTCTTGTGATTTATGGATGCATTTCTAATTTAAGATGAAGTTTCTTAGCCCCTGGAGTTACGAAAAAATTCATCCCCATATGATAGAATTTGGTGCCATTTTATCAGTGCCACTTCTGGTTCAAGGTCTTTTTCTGCAGAAATGCAGGAACCCCATTTGAAATTGGATGTTGGCTTCCCTACTCCTGCCCACAGATTTGCTGTGTGGCCTAAGAACCATGTGAAGAGCACAAAACCTGCTCATTTATCACTAATAACCATCTTACTGAGCTCTCTGATAAATCTGAATGTCAGCATTCTTTGTACCTCTGCCCAAAATAAAGCACTTATCAGATATATGGAATGGTGAGGTCTCAAAAAAGCTCTTCAAAGACCTAAGGATCATATTATTTCTAATCCCATGGGTAAAGGTGGAAATCCCAATAGAGAGTTTTTCTTACCTACAATGTTGGTAATGTGAGATCTAAAATTGATGTACAGAGCAGCCTGAAGCTTGTTAGCAGCAGTTATTTTCTGTGTTCAATTCAGAAAGGTGTTCCTTTCCTGCAAGTGCAGGGATACTCCTGAAATCCTGCCTTCATGCACAGCTTAAACACAGACAGGGCTTCAGGAGAGCTACAACTGCACACGCAATGACAAAAGCCATAATAAAGCTATTTATTGATTGCAACCTGAAAAAATAAAAACAATCCTTACTTAAATAACACCTCACAACAAAGAGAATTTGTCCAGGCTGAGATTTGTCTTTGTCTGAAGAAGATTAGACCAACATCTCTCAGCACATTTACTCTCCGGCAGCGCACTAAGTTGGAAGAGTCACCTACGCTCCTCTCAGTGAAATGATGACATCTGGCTGAAAAAAACCGAAGAGGTGTGAAAAAAAAGACAAGTCTGGGAATGCCAAAACTCCTTTCCTGGTTTGCATTCGAGGATGAAACACAAAAAACCTCCTCTCTCCTCCTGCTGTGGCCATCTCACGCACAGCAGCCACAACTGCACACACCTGGCTCCCTCTGAAACCATTCCAGGACTTGTCAAGGGTCCCTGCAGAGTCACACAGAGCTGCAGATTCTCAATTGGGCCTGAGGAGGATTTAGGTGTTGTCTGATCAGACTGGAGTAACTACAGCCATAAAATGCAGCCAGTTTGAAACCTCTCACATCAAAAAGAGCTGCTGATGAACTTAGAGTGACTCAAGAGTTCATTGACAACAGACTGGAGGCTTTCAGGAGCCAAAGCTCCAGTCCAGAAACTTCCATTTTGCCAAATTGTGCTGGATCCTAAGCTAAATCCGCGTGTGCCATGCAGGCACACCTGGAGGCAGAGTTGCTCATTCCCTGATGGCCACACAACCCCACGGAGCATTAAAGCCACGCACAGTGATGAGTGCTCACCTCCCAGTCTCTCCTGTAATACTCCCATTTGTCCTAGTGAGACACGCTCAGAAAGCTCCTGCAATAATTCCTGAATCCATCCTCGCCCTGCTGCAGGGGAAGACGAGCCCTCTGTGGCAGTGGCATCTCTTTAGGCAGCTGCTTTCTGATTTTCAGCGACATTCTCCAGGGAATTACAAGACATAGTCCAAACACAAGACAAGAACAAGGCTTAGATTGGAGCCCAAGTAACTCTTCTTTAGATCAAAGTGAGTCTTGGAAGGTTTATTTGATCCACAATAGGTTTATTGATCTACAAAAGGCTGATCTTCAAAGCCCATTGGAAAAGAAGGAGGAAGGACTTTCTAAGAAATAGGAAGTGCTTTGGCCTCAGCTGTGTTTTTGCTCCAGTCCTTGCACATATTTTAATTAAAAAAACAAGATGTGTGGCTACAAATTAAAAGGAAATGAGAATCTATCATACAGGACCCTCTGCTATCATTTCACCTCAAAGCTTTTCAAAATACATCCTGCTTAGCTCATCAGAAATGCAACTTTGTCCTTGGATGTGAACATTCATCTAACACTACAGCTAAACAGAAAGAGATTTTCTTCCTATTATTCAACCCATTTTTGCTTAGATTAAAAATATTAACTCGAAAAATGCATGTTTTTTTTCTCTGAAAATACCCCAGAGGCTTTATGAATTAAGGTAACTCTGAGTGCCACAGTCAGTAAAGTGTTTAAAAACAACCATACTCTTCACCACAGTCAACACAAAATTCAAATCACCTGGAAAAGGAAGAGAAACTTTGCTTTTAACCCATCTTCCCACACTTCATTTAGCCTGCATTCTGAAAATTAATTCTATTCCCTGATGTGATTTTCCCTTGCCCATCCAACATTTCAAATCTACATGACTTAATCTATACACTAATGGACTCCTAATTTTCTGGGGTAGTCAACCACATAAGACACTAACACAGATCATTAAAAGAAGTGGAAAAATCTAAACAAAGACATAACAATTAATTCTGTGCAAGCAATAGCTCCACCGCAAACCTATGAAAAAATATTTATGGCATTGTTTTTCTAGGCAGGGTGTAATTTCAGTAGTTAATTCTTCCATCAAGTTTATTTTATGACTCTCACATCTTCAATGTTTGAAAAGAAACAGTCTCTAAATCTGTCCAAATTTCTAGATTTGTTTTTGTTCTCTTTTCGTTAACCAGAATTTGGGCAGATTATTCAATCAGTCATTTGGCCTTGCTTCATTTCTGCTCAGCCCTTCTGAAGTTTGTTCCCAGTGGTGCTTTCTTTGTCCTCAGAGGCAAAATTTCATTACACTGTACCATGCTGGTAAGGCCTTGGAATAGGGAAACTTCATCTATGCACAGTATCAAAATGTAGAGGGAAAGTGACAAACTGCATTCAAACAATTCAGCCCACTCTTTGTGGAAGTGGCTCACCAAAGAGCTAAGAGTGACTTCTTTAAACTGCTATTTTTGGTTTCTCTGTTAACAGGAAGCTGTAATTTATCAGCAGCCAATTAACTCAGAATTGTCTGTCTCTTCTCTGCCACCCTCACACAGTTGCACAAAGAACAGCAAAGGAGATTTGTCTGTGAGATCACCTGTTCAACATGAATGGCATCAGTAAAACCTTTTTTATGGGTGGCCATGAAGGAACCATAATATGGGAATAAAATTGCTTATCTAAGGCTCAATTGAAAGCTTAAAGCCACTGTTAAATCAGTGAGCAGAGAATGAACCACAGAAGCAGCAATAACTATAAAATGTAATTTTACTTGGAACAGAAAATGTGTATTTGATTAATTGTAATGCTCTCAAATATGCAGTACAAAAATGTCAGGAGTTTTCCATTTACCAGCTAAAATCCCAGGATGAGAAGCACTTCCCCTTTGATTTTTTTTTATTTCTTTTTTTTTTTTTTTTAATTTCTTTTTTTTTTACTACACAAATGTCTTGATTCGTTATCTCTGGCTGCTCTCTAACATTCACATTGGGTGAAAAATATTGCATTATCTACTCCTGGCAAGCAAGGTTCTTTCCTTCTGACAAACACTTCTAGATAACTAATGAAATGTTATTCCTGGTAAATGAATGAACTATTTGCTTTTTTATTACATTTCTTTGAGGCTGTCATGGTCTGGAAGGCACCATTAAGGCATGCATATAACTTAGCACCAAGGAATGTGAATTGTTCTCTTTTCATTTCACCAAGCTCAATGAATATCCTACATATTTACAGAGGTAAATAACATTCTTCATGAAGCACAGCATCAACTTCATCAACACAGAACTTCCAATACAAGCACATTGCTCCACTGAATTTTAATTTTTTTAAGATAAAGTGTGTTTCCTCAAAGAAATTTCCAAAGATTGCTGTTTTTTCCCCCTGAGGGCATATTTTCTTCTATCTTTCAAACAAATATATGTGTGGTACCTTCCAATTATTTTGTTCAGCACTCCTGTTTCTTACCTATGTTTTAATCAATTTCTCCCATAATTACCTACAATGTCAGAACACACAAAATTAAAAGCCTGAATGAATGAGCCTTGTAGTTAACAACAGTTTTATTCAGAACCTACTTTTTTGGTGTTAAATGGATGTAGGATGGCAAAGCATAAGAGTAAAGCTGATGCCACTGTTCATTGCCCTCAAATGTGATGGTTTTTTCAGCATGTGCCTCCTGGACTCTACAGTTTTCCACAAAAAATAAAATTGACCTTATAAAACACATCATTTTGAGTTACAAACTAATGCCCAGGTCTTATATCTATATCAGGTCAAATATTTGGTCTTTGCAGTGTGTTCTTTCAGGGTTTTACAAAAAACATGATTTCCAAACAGCGCTGGGGAGAGGGAGGAATGCGCTGAAAGGTAAAACAAAAATGCCTTTTGTTCCTTCCAGAGTCCCTTCACTCATCTCCTTTGTTAAGGTCCTTCCAGTGCCTGTTAATTAATTGCTGTGATTGAGGTCAAGTTTGAAGATGATACAGGGTTAATTTTAGACTCTCTGGAGGGCAGACTAAGAAACTCATTACTGCTCCTGATGCTGGAATGTCAAGCTAGGCAGACCCGTAATATCTCAGGCTCTCAAGGATATTGACCTTTCTGCAAAGAGCTGCCTTGGCCTTGGTCGTGCAGGTCTGTGCTTACAGTTCTTCTTAAATTTCTTTGCTTCTGTTGCCAGATTGTAAATTACAAGCGAGAGCTCAGTGTTTCCAATTAGTCCGGTGTTCTCTAGGGGGGGGCAGGTGAATATAATGCAGCAACACATGTAACTAACTACCACTCAACGTGCTTTTAGCAGAAAGCCAATTAAAAAGAAAATTAAAAGAAAAATTGCTCTGTGCCTACTCCATTGCTCACTACTCGGAAATTACTCAGTGAGTCTGATTGTTGGCCGGCAAGAGTCTCACTGAGTCTAAGCTAAGTTTATAATGAGGGAAGTTTGCAATTAATTTATATTTTATTATGAATTTTCTAGCAAATCCGAAATATTTATGATCTCCACTGCTTACAAACTGACAAGCAATGAGAGCAACCACTTGTGACATCTTTTGCACCAAGAGTCAGGATGCAATTTGTAAAAATGGGATGCACCCAGTTAAATCTATGAGTTCTTTTAGACACTGGTTTGGGTTAAAAGTGCTGCAGAAACACCAGGCCCTTGTCTCTCTTTTGGAAAACTTCTGTGGCCATTCAGGAAGAGATATAAAGCTCATAAAAAGCCAATTGTAAATGAAAATCAATGGTGACACTGCAAGCTGAAGTTTATACTCTGTTCATGACAAACCCTTCAGCACAGAGCATTTGCAGCTCAAGTCCTGTGTGGCTTATGTAAAAAAGGTCCCTCTTTGTACATGAATTTTCAATGAACAATCAAGCCACTAGCCCCTAAAACTGTAGGTGACACTCTCATTAACCTGAATTTTGTCAGAATTCAAGGTTATAAAGGCAGTCCCACTGTATTTTTATAGAAAGTCATCTGAAACAGCCAAACCTTAATCCCATTAAATTCCTGTAGGGATGCTCAGCAAAATATCAAAAACAGGTGCCCAAAAGAAGCTTTTTAAAAAAATATTGCCTTAAATTAGTTTCACAAATATGTCTTTGTATTTAAATCAATATACTTTATATTTTTTTGTCTCAATGAGGGGATTCAATTTGAACTCAGCAAGAGCCAATGGACCTTAGAGTAGAGGTTTAAGTGTATTTACAATATAGTGATGGAAAAGACATAATCTAATATTACCGATAATAAAAGAAGTAAACTGAAATTAAGTTAGATTCTGGCAATCATATTCACACCAACAACATATACATAGTATAATGAGGCTTCTCTTTTTAAGAATTTATGCTTGCATAATCAGATACAGAGAAATTATTTATGATTAATATAGTTGTGGTTATCCACTCAAAGTTCTGTCATTTCCTTTTCTGGTGCAGTAGGTACAGTTAAACAGCAAGAGGAAAAACAAAAAACATGGAAAGGAGATCCAATATTTATAAACCAAAATGATTTAAAGTCCCTGTGCTCCAACATGTGCTATCCACCTCCCCAGCAAGTTCATCTGGAGGGAGCTGTCAATCTGAGATGCAATAAAACAAGGCAAAGATATTCTCTGGCTTCATCTCAGCTGAATTTACAGACAAGCTGCCACATCGAGGCATCATCACTCCTCAGCCTGTCCATTTGTTAGTGCCACACAGGGGACAGGGCCTTCACTGCTGTGGCTGTGACCAGGAGCTCGATAGCTTCGCTCCTATTGTGTGGCAAGCAGGCAGGATTTCTTTCAGAGATAATCCACAGACAATATTTCTTTCAGAGATAATCCACCAGGACACTGCTCCCCTACTCCCAGCATTGCTTTTCTTCTCTGCCCACTCCAGACCCACTCTGCTGCCTGGTTTTGCATTTGTAATGTGGTTTAAGAGCAGCTGGGTGAGGTTTGAAGTCAGTTCTAAGCTCACCTTTACTTTTTTCTGCCCCTCTTCTCCCCACACCATTTGATTAATCAGGAAAGTTTGGGGAAAAAACCAAACAAACACAAAAATGGGTTAAAATCACAAAAACTAAAAGGTTTATAAACAGTGCATATCTTGAGCACTGTAAGACTGGCAAGTGAAATCACACCAGTCTTCAACCAGCATAAACTTGGAAAAGAAAAAAGCCTTATCAGTTTCTGCTGTAAGGTATCAGCACTGATAGATCTGCAATTATGCAATAAAGGACATAAAAGTATTATATTAAGGACAGAAAGCCTGAACTGTACTAAGAGAGTTTGAATGTCCCATTTTCAGCGAGCCAGTTGCAGTTTGGGAGAGTGCTGAGAGCATCAAACCTGCTCTGGCCCCAGAGTCCCATCTGGGGAATGTCTGATCCAGACAACCAGACAAAACTTGCTCTAAAGCAAGCTCTGCACCGCACAAGGAGGAGTTTCAGAGCTTTTGGCACAAACCACCTTAACCTACTGACCTTTCCCTACAGCGTGAACTAATTTTTAACACAAGCATTATGGCATTGAATTCCTACCAGAAACCCTTAGAAGTAATCACAAAGTTCACTTTTTCTTGATAGTCTCACCAGACGTACAAGGATACATCTTTTATTACACAAGAACAGAAGAAGTTCCATTCACTTTTACTGTTCTCCAACATTAAGGCGTGTGGAGCCAAGTTAAAGCATTTTTAGGGCTCCATTACAAAAGCCATCCTTGTCCATGTGAGTAACAGGGAGCTCACACACAGGATTTGCCTGAATGAAGATCAGTTGCAGGAGTTAAACGACTTGGGTTTACCACAGATAACATCCAGGAATGTTACCTTTCTATTGAATTACTGTTTAAAATGCTAATTAGCTCCAGGATGCAAAGTCACCAGAGAAATGCAAAACTCTCATGCAAGCGGTTTTGCAGTCAGAAGAACCAATTTGGATCCCATCAGTTTCCATTTCAACAGCAATTATTCTGCAGCTTTATTGCAAATTGCTGCTTTGCAACAACAAAGCTGAGCATTTGCACTTCTTTTCAAGTGCAGTTGTGAAAACAGAACCGGGGAGAGACCCTTCACAGCTGCTCAGCTCTGTTTGCTCACCATTTTGAGGGGCAGCTGGAGTTCTACTCATAACCAGGCAGAGCAAGGAAGAATTTTCCTGTTCCCTCTTTGCTGACTCCTCCTGACAACAAAAAGTTGCATTCCATGCTTGTATTTGTATATTGAAAACAAACTTATGCACAAAACTGCCTCTTACAGATTCACATATAGGATACTATCTGAAAAAAAAACAAAGCTCAGGAATGTGAAATAAAGCATGGGTTTGACTTTTTAATTTTTTTTTATTTTTAGCTTCAATATAATAATCTCACATAGAAACAAAAGCCATCTTTTATATTATACCCTGGAAAGATCAGGAAGCTGTCTGCACACTGATTGCAACAGAAATTCATTCCCAGTCAGCATCTTTAGCTGTGACACCTTCCCTGGTGCTGCTACCAAAAGGATTCATTCAGCCCTCAACCTGCTCTCTGACACAGAGCTGCAAGACAGAGTCACTCCCCTGCCATGGATCCCACAGGATGGAAATCTCTGCCTGAGAATAACTACTGCCCTAAACAACATTGAAATGTGGAATTTGAAGTGCAAAGTGAAATTTGAAATGGGGACTGGAAGTGGGGCCAGGCACTACAATAAAAAAAGAGGCTTAAAATGGTCCTATAACCTGCTTTTATTGCACATCTTATGTCAATTGTTTGATTTTTCTATTTTTTTTTTTTTGTGGACTATTTTGTAAATTGCCAGTCATGAGATATTTAAGGCAAAACGCATTTACACTGTGTTTTTTCCTAGAAGACAAAATTAGGCCAAAGAAATTTGGCTCAAATAGAAAAGTCCATATCTGAACCTGAAAGCCTGCAAAACCATTTTTACACGTCCATCATCTGCTAGAAACGCCAAAGTTTACACTCCAACACTCTTATGGTCCAACACAGTGAGGTTTAAGTGGGGAGGTGAGGCCCTGGGAACTGCAGCCAAACCAGCAGAGCTTTAGGGAAAAGGAGAGCAAGGATATCTGCTGGCCCCAGGACAACCCTGCCATGCACCCTTGACAAGTTCTGCTTGGCCAAAGGGGCTGTGGAGTCTCCAACCTTGGAGATGCTCCCAAAACCCATCTGGATATGGTTCTGGGCAGCCCTGAACCTGGTGGCCCTTCTTGAACAGGCTGGATGGGCCCAAGGACCTCCAGAGGAACCTCCCAACCTCAGTCCTTCTGTGGAACACACAGAAGGCAAAGGCCTCAATCTGAACACGTGCAAATATGCAGATTGAGTGCCATGACTTGGTTACAAACCACATCCATTGTCTTCATCATTTCCAGTCCTCTTAGTAGATTTCACTCATTCAGTTTTTAGAATTTTTAAAGGGAAACCCAAGTTGACAAAACACCTTGGGCAACAGGAGCTTACAACATGCCATGTTCAGAATTAAAAAGGCATGGAGGGAGGGGTTAATAGTGGGTATAGAACAAAAAATAGAATTTTAGTACACTTGGTGTCAATAGCTGCCCAACTGTAATAATTTGGGTAATCATTCTATTACCACAGACAACAGTGTAAGATAATAGCTGTCCAGCTATGATCTTAGTTTGCTGTTAGTTATGAAGTACAAGTTACACTAAAAAAAAATGAAAAATAATTAACCTCAGCTGTACTAGAAAAATAATCACTATGGGTGATCTGGAGCATTATTTTCTGTCAGTGCAGCACAATCTCATTCTGATTTTTCAATCCCACAGGAAAATTCTTTGTACTGATTTCAGAGTGCTGAAATTTGGTCATTTTTTTATACCTAGCTACTGATAAAGCTTTCCAAAAGGAAAGGGCTTATAATTAAAACTGTGATAAGAGAAAAAGGATTTTCCTAAACTGGGATATTTGGGGAGATGAAGGGAGTGTGATCATTGATCAGCAATATTTCCAATGAATCTATATTCTTTTCAGTCATTTCATTATGTCGCTTTTATAAGTCTGTAGGCCCAGAAAAAGCCTCTTGAATGTTAAAGTAGAGGCTAGAAAAAGATCTTTTTAATGCTGCTCTATTAAATGCATTGCTAAGCTTTGGTTCCCTTCTCTCCATTACACTCCTTTCAAGGTACAAAGGGTTCACTGATGGATGGCAAAAACGATTAGAGGCACACCAAGGCTTCCCCCTTAAGAAATGAGCAGGCTAGGATTGAGATGTTTATGGATGAGACAAATAAGAGAGGACACTCCAGAACTTTACACAGTAATGAATGTTGTAAAAAAGACAAATGGAGTGGAGGTGCTCCTATTTGTCAAGTCTCATAATAGAAGAAGAATGGGTATTCAATGGCACAGAAGTGTAACATAAAGGACTTTTTTTTTCCTCCCATAAACAACAGGTAAGAGTCAGGAGATTAAACTTTGCTCCATGAAATGCTTTGGAGTGTCAGATTTGAAATTGAAAATTAAAAGCATGAACCTTCCAAAGTAACAGCTCAGAAAAATTTAATATTCTTCAGAGGAATTGAAAACTTCTATTTTCATTTAGCAGGGGAAAAAAGGAAGATTTTAAGAACGAGCATGTTTCTGAACAAAATTTTAAATGTTTCCACTGAGAAGAACCTGGAGCATTTTCATGAAAGAACTTAATTGGATTTTTCTGCAAAATAAAATTTAAATTGTTAGCTCTTCCTATATAAAACTTGAGCCAACCAAGTTCTAGGTGAAATATTTGCCAAACATTTTTACTCTGAGCTAGGAAAAACTATTTCCACTACATATTTCTACAGTTAAAAGAAGAAATGCAAATGGAAGGGATATAGCTTTTTTGTATTAGTTAAAAAAAAAGCAGCTCTAGGTCAGAAAAACAACGAGGTTCCTTAAATCTTTTGTGGCTGTGTCTGGTAATCAGACTAATTAGAACACTGAACTCAAACTGCTGGCTGGTATTTTAGTTTATGCACTCCTGAATTCCCAGCTCCTACGTGTTGTGCTCAAGTTATTTTCTTCCCCAGAGAATTAGAATTCATTTTCTAGGATGAAAAAAGGTGCAAGACACAGTGCAAGCTGCTACCTGGTGAGAAAGAAGGTAAAAATATGTAAAGGGTTATTAAAATTCAAGCTATATAACTCATTCACTAAACCTATTTTTCCATGCTTGTATCAAGTTTTCTATTTAATAAGAAAGTAACCTAAAAGATAGAAATGCAAAATAAGCTGTGGCAGCATGCAGATTCACAACTTTTCACTGCATGAAAATTTTTGCTGTGAACAAAATTCAGAACAAAACAAAATAAAAAAATAATACACACATTCACATCTATTTCTTATTTAGTGGAAAAAAGAAACTTATTTAAAACTGTCTAAGCAATGTACTTTGTTTTTTCAGCCTGAATAATTTACCAGCACTTTGCTGAAGATTATTTTAAGTGGTCAATATAAACCAGAATTGGTTTATTTTGTCTAACAGGAAAACCATTCACTTAGTTGGTAAAAAACAAACAATTTTTTACCAGCTGTTTGGGCTGACAACAGAGCACAGAAACAAGCACTATGCACCCAAGACGATAATTCTGCACAACAAATTTGTGAAGCTCTCTGGTCCCTGTTTAATGGTGTCATTAACAGCGTGTTATGGCTTTAACTAAGTGTGGCTCCACTTTGTTTTGACTGCTCTGTCATTATTAATTCATTTAGAATCTGCTGTAGTAATGCTGATCATAATGAATTCATTTTATATTAATGTGCATGTCATACTCATTATCATGGGGTTTTCCACTATAATTTTGCCTGAACGAGAATGAAACCAATTGCAAAAACAATTTGTTTGTTGTGACAATGCATTAGGAAGGAGTAACTTGCCTCCAGTTTTCACAGCACCAAGTGGCATGGGATGAGTTTCCCTTCACAGGTTCCTTCAAAGGCATTTTTTCCTAATCACGTTTGAGCTGCCACAGAAACCCACAGAATTGTGGGCTGCTCATGACTGCTGGCACACAGAATGTGGGCTTGCCTACAGGGTTTTCTTGTGTTTCCTAATGTTGCATCGCTGACATCATCTAAAAAATAAAATTCTGAAACCTTCCTGAGACATTTTCAGGCATTACGGAGCAGTAACAATTGAAGTTTTATTGAGTAGAGAGATCCAGCTAACAAGCTCTCTCATGAAAGCGCTTCAGCTTCTGCTGAATGAAACATTTAAAATTTCGTTCAGAAACAAGCTCAGTCTTAAAATTTTCCTCTTTTTTTTTTTCTTGCTAAACAAAACATGGAAATATAAGACAATTCTTCTGAAGAATATTGAATTTTTCTGAGCTGTTATTTAAGAAGGCTCTCTTCACACCTTGCAAACCCATGCTGCCATCACCAAGCACAGGGCACTCACTCTGCTCACACCTCATGTATCCATATCCATCACACAGAAATCCAGAAAGATTTTGGTTAGGAGGGATAAATGAAGACCTCCAGCCCTACCACCAGCAAATTTCAAAGCCTGACCACATCATTCAGCATCTTGCACAGTTTCACTCTGATCTTCCCCAAATACGGAGAACCCATATCCTCCTGGCACTCCTGCTCATTCAATATCAAAATTCAGCACAAAATAACAGAAAGACCCATGTCTCCTTGGGCTCCAACTTGCCTTTTGACTTTTGTTTTTCAAAAATATAATCAGTAGAACCGTTTCCTACAGTCCACAGCCTGTGAAGTACAAACTACATCAAAAACCTCTCTAGCTAATAATGGCCAAACTTGATATTTTCCATGTCCAAAAAGAGGAGTTCCTCCAGATAGATGGTCAGTGGCTCCTTCAGCCACTTCCTAGAAAAGATTTCTCTGAATCAACTCCTGTTTTTATAAACATGTTTAAAGTCCCAGGACTGGTGGATTCCTGAGGAGTCCACAGGAACTCTGCTTGGGAACACACAAGATTATCTTTTCAATGGAGAACTTCCTAACAACTGCAGTCCTTGTAAAGATTCTGAATCTCAGTTATGCTCATGAAAATGACAGTTTTAAACAGCAGAGACAAAGTGGTTAGAATTTTAAGAGAAAAAGAGATAGGCTACAATTTTCAGTCTTGTTCCATTTGATCAAGTGCATTTTAGCAACAGCTGTCCTTTGCAACAAATTATTTTTGTGCCAGTTATTTTTGCCATGATCTTAAATTACTTGGATTGCTGCAATTTTTGCTCTCCCACAAAGCTTCCATTAGGACATGACTTCTTCTACATGGAGCTGTTACAACACACAATCACTGGAAGGGTGAATTTACAGATAAACAGGCCCCATTAACATTGAAAATTTTCCTTCAAGATTGAAAGGCGCATATGTTGTAACATAAATTCTCATCATTAAACCACAGAGAATTAAACACATTTTAGAATCCAACCCCTGTCCAAATTCACTGGAGAAGCTCTAGAAGTCTCCTATCACAAGTAATGGAAAAAATCTATTACAGCAGCAGTGTCCCAGTGTTGATGAAAACCAAGGTCTGCTGTCCCAAACACACAAGTGGAGGAGCACACACACACGCTCTGAATCCAAGAGTTTTGAAGACCAATCAACAACACTTCATACAAAAAATAAAATAATTATAAATCAGAGGTAGGGTGTAGCAGAAAAAAGGCAGGGGCATTTACATTTGAAATGCAAAATAAAAACTATGTCTCTGCTTTATCCTTAGTTTGGGCACATTGCTACAGAGTCATTTCCCTTAGGGCAAAAACAAACTTTGCCTCTTGCTTCACACTCACACTTTCGTGTAAGGCTGGTGCTTATTTAACCTCTGGCTTATAAACCCATTTACTATCAATATAATCTTGATTATTTCCATTTTAGTAGTTGAGGAGATGAACAAGTAAGTACCAACTTCCCAGACATACTCAACACTGCATTTCACACACAGCACGGGCGTGCTCTCAGCCTCCTCGGTTCTGCAGCAAAGCAATTTTTAATCCTAATATAAACCAGCCTGTCCTGAACACAAGAGTTACTCACACACAAGAGCCTGACCTCTCCTGTGTCAGAGTAAGCATTTTCTTAAGAGGTTCAGAAGAACCTTAATATTCAGAAAGTACAAACTAGGGTTGTATGGAAAAGAAAATTCTGCCTCTTGGAAGGTTTGGGTGTTTTGTTTTCTGTTTTTTTTTTTTTTTTTTTTTTTTTTAATGTAGAAATCTAGCCCAAACTTGCTGCCTTCACCCAGCACAGATTCTCAGGTAACTCAAGGAAAGGCTAAAGATTATCAACAAAAGTAAAATTCAAAATACCTTAACTCTTCCACCAGGCAAGTTGCACCCACCCTGGTTTTGGGCTATTTCTCGACCTCTGATGTTCGAATCCTTCAGCTGAGAAGGATTTACCGTAAATTGCTCTGGTTCCCAGTTCAAGCCAATGGCAGCCCTGCAGTGAGTTACAGTGATGAGTAACAGCACAGCTGTTTGCCATTCTCTGATAATTTAAGTATTTCCCCCCAGTTTTCAGCTTTTGCCTAGCCCAGGGCTACCCCAGCTGCCCTCCACACCCCAAAGGGCAGCTCCTGCTCCCCCTACAAGGCTGAGGTGTCTTGGGCTGTCAGCAGGTTTCAGAAAAAGAGCTATGAGGTCATAAATCTACTGTCAGCCTTTGGCAACCACCTATGTTCTTAATGCTTCAAAACAATAAGTCGCACAAATGAAATTATTTACTCTTCCAAAATACGGCTTCCTTACATATCAGAAAAAAACCTAGCAGCAAACAAACAAACAGAGTGTTTCAGCGCAAACTCTGGGTATTTCAGGACACCAGAAAAGCTTTCCAGTTTCAGGTGGCCCCCACTGCTTCTCTAGACCCTGAAACTTGCCCAATTAATTGCAGAAAGTTTCACCGTAGGGTTTGCTGCAAGTCCTCAAAAATTAGGCATAATTGTTAGATCACTGTATCAAAGGTAATCAGTACCTGGATAATTTTCTTTACAAACTGTTGTAAAGTATAAGTTAAAGTTTTGCCACAAGTAACTCAGTCCAATAGAGAGGATGATTGCTCAATTTAAAGAGTGAATTTATTTGACTTACATTATGCAGAAGGTCAGACCAAATCTTCCAAGAGGTTTCTTTTTCTCTACAAAAATCAATAATTCTATTGGCCTCAGAGGCAAACAATAAATGTGTCTGAGAAAGGCAAACACCTCTTTAACTTTTGAATTATTTATTTAGAAAATATTCTCTCTTCATGTGGATGCTTTTGTGAAGCTTTTAACGTGCAGTTTCTGAAGATGTATATTAAAAAGGGGGAAAGAAACAAGAAACTGTTGGGGAAACTGCAATTTTGAGATATTTCACAAGAAGAACCCATTAATAACATCAACAACTAATAATAATCATGATAATAATAATGACGGTAATATAAAAACAACCCTGGGAAAGTGCTTGCATAGTTCTTTTCAAGGAGGTCAGAAATCATTAATCCCCCTAATCAACTGTCAGGTTTCAATTAAACCCTCAGAGTTGATACCATAAAATGCTACAATACCAGTACTGAAATCTGCGTTGAATTAATAAATTAATACCGGGAAGCAGTGTTCAAAGTAAAATATACTGGATTAAGTAACAAAATCAACAGAGGGCCATTCCTACTGCATGTTTAAGGTACTTTAGTTTATATATGACCCCCAATGTCTTCCTTTTTTCCCTAACAGAAAGGATTGCAGAATTTCCTTCAGCACTGCAGAACTTGCAATTCAATTTAAGCCCAGCTTGTTAAGGCAGGCACAGAGCCATAATTAGACCCTACACTGCTGCTTATTGTGCTGCAGCTGATTTCTGCTGGATAAATGCATGTCATAGAACCTGCAGCACACCCAATTAACATTCAAAAGACAGAACAAGAATTTTTAGTCATCAAATACATTCAGAAACAGTCCAGTTCACCAAGCTGGTGCACTGGACTTCACTGTTAAAATTCCTTTCTTGTCTTCTCTTGTTTTCCTCTCTTATCACTGTGTACCAAGGCTCCAAGGAAAATGCAGCAAAGTCTGATAAATTCTAAAATGAAAGATATTAAAAACATCATTTTCTCAGCTACATTGTATTTCCCAAGTCTTCCATGGCAAAGAGGGAACACAGCCCCCCAGCTGGGATGAAAGGATTATCTACTAGAATATCATGTATATTATATAACATAATTTTGGAACTTTTTTGGTTGCTATGCATCCCAGCTAGATTACATCAAAAGCATGGACTCCTGTCAGAGTTTTTTTATTTTTTATTTTATTTTACATGGGGTTTTTAAATTTTTTTTTGTGACTTGGACAGATAGCAGTGTGGTGACTGGAATCACAGAATTGTTCAAGATTTTCTTCCCAATAAAGAGAATGGTGACTTTTACTTTCAGTACCAGACAAAAGAGCATTTGGGTGTGACTGTGTGCCTCAGAGATCCCAATAAACACCATGTACAGCCCTAAATACATGCACAATGAGTTCCTGTTCCAATCCAGCCCTGGGAGTTTGTCTGAATCCCTCTGTCTCAACTCTAAGCCTTAGGAACTGGGATGAGCAGGTCTGCTAGTACAATATATGTCCCCAAAACCTTCAAAAAGTAGCTTCTTTTAGGATTTAAAGTTCATACAGTCTGTATTCTGGGTGGACTGTGAGGGAGAATTACATCTTTTTTTTCCCATTTCAATCTCTCAGTTCCTATAATGGAAAATTTGTGCTAAAGCTGCTATCCAGTGACAAAGGAAAAGGAGTCAAACACAAAGTGAAACATTCTGTAATTTGTTCTCTTCACAAAAAAAAATAATTGTCACTATATTCCATTTCAGACCACAAATGATTGCTTCATTCATTAGCATTGTGCTCCAGTTTGATTTTCCTGGGGCTTAAGAACATAGTTAACAGAAAGTAAATTGAAAGGGACTATCTTTTACACATTGCTGACTGAGATGTTCTAATATGATGATGTCAATCAGGTAAAAATAATAAGATTAGGCTCAAGTGACTGACTAGGTCAAATAGTACACTTTATTTTCTACTTCTGCTATAATAATGGAATGGGCTGAGAAAACCTGAAATTAAAAAATAAAATAAAAGCACACCACGTTAATCACCAAAGCCTTACAATAATCCCCAGGGCTGATTAGCTTTCAGTCACTTTCTGTATCATTTGACTCCTAATAAGATTAAACCAGGCTTTTTTACTTCTCATTATCATTCAAAAGGTCCCATTGACTATTCACCTCTCTCACACTGTAATTCAAAAGCGACTTTAAATGAGTTGTGGACTCAGCTTTAGATAAATCTCACCAACCACATCTGAGCCACGTCCAAGCAGAGAATTATTGCAAACAGCACCAGTGCTCCTATTATTGTCACTTGATAGGAACAGTTCTAATCTCTTAGCCCTGTGAAATCACTCCTTGTCTAACTCATGGCTGAACGTTCATTCTAACGAATGAGAAGGGTTATTTAAAATACGTAAAACACAAAAATTACTGTTTCCTCTCCCTTAATCTCATCATACCAGAATCAGCATTGCTTATTTCTGATCAGCTCAAACAGAGCACCTTGAATGTCAGTGAACAGAACTGAAAATCATCCAGGGGCTGTGGCTGCTGGTCAGTGTGATGCAGGTAACTCTGCTGAACATGAATTTCAACAGCTCACTAAGTGGCATTTCTACAAATGTCCCTCCAAATCATCATGGATGATTCACTGGATTGACATTCATGCCCTTTTTGTTGTATAATCTTATTTCCCCTTGCCTTTTTCCTGTACCTAATCCTACCCAGCCAGGGTTGCAGAAAGTGAGATGTGACTCCCAAATGGAGAGAATTGAGAGTTATTAAGCATTGCTTCCAGATGAGGCTGTACCACAACCTGCATGAGGGCAAACCCTGAAGGGAGCCACAGCATCCTGTCAAGGTTCCTGGCATGGCAAACACTGGACTCTTCAGAAACTGAGTGGGAAAAGAAGGTGCACATCTCCACCTGGGGGCTGTTTAAATTCATAAAATTTAAATTGATTATTCAAATTCATAGAAAAGTTGGGTGTTGTTTTTTTGGTTTTTTTTTTTTTTTTTTTTTTAATTGGCCATTAGCTTCAGAGCCCTGAGGAAATGCCTCACCTTCTGCCTCAGTGGAACTGCTCACATGTTCTTTATATCCTGTAAAGCCAACAGACCCTGGGTGATTTTCAGCTGGGCAAACTCCTCCACTGCCAAAACCTTTACAGGAAGAAGTGCAGCCCTGCTGTACATTACCAAACTGAGCTTCAAAAAGCATTTTCACAAACACTTGAAAGGTATGAGAGAAAATCCCAAACTTTTATATTTCAAATCATTTCCACCTAAGCAAATAGTGACTACAACTGTACAACTATAGAGTTTTACTAAGAAATAAGTATCACTCTTGTTTAGTCTCTATATCGTATGAAGAATTTTCCTTTTCTGTGTTAGAATAAATTGCCTCTACTAAAAAAAAAAAAAAAAAAGAAAATTAATCTTCTTTTAGGGCTTTTATAACAAACAAATTAAGCCCTTTACCCACACGTTTGCCAAAACAAATGAGCAGTAAATAATTGTGCACAACAAAAAGAATCCACAGCCTAACAACCCCCAAACCTGATATTCCTCCACAGGACATCAGACACATTAATCCCTAAAACATAATTAAAGCTTTCAGGGCAGATGATTAACAGCTGTATCAAACAAACTGTTGGACCCCTGTATATCAGCTGAGAATTTCATGTCTTCTCTTAATCTTGCCAAGCACTTGCTAGATAACCACAGGATATTAGATTCACCTGTTACTATTTCTGTAATTCATGATGTTATCGAAATTGTTTTCTCCTAGGAAAGCACCTGCATGAGACAGTTTTATATCCCATTTCTTCAGGCTCTTTATAGTTTTATTTTACTTTTTGTCATGAGCACCTGCTTAGGATATTCATTCACTCTCACAAAATAGGTAACTTCTGTATTATTGCTTGGTGTTTCAACACCATTCCTAAGAACAGAGAAGGCAATTTATAGTCTCATTGTATCTGATATTAATATTCTTACTGTGTGTGACACTGGGCACAAAAGAGAAAGCAAAACATTTAGTTTGTCACAAATCCACCCTTGAGAAAACAGCTTTGACCTAATGATAGCCAAGCTGAAAAAGGAAAAGTAGCAATAAATACACAAAGAGGCAGCATTAATACCACCACCTACTCTGCTGTGGTGGGCATCACCTTGCTCACATTTCTGAACAAATACCACAAATAGAACTTCATTTATTAATTTGTGTATTTCAGGTACTGCCTGTCTGAAAAATAAAGTATCATGGTTCTGTTGGGTGCCCAGCACTATTTTAAAAAATATTTTGACATTTTTAAACTTGTGCAAATTCTATAAATATTTTGGCTCCATGTTGAGAAGGGTTGTGCTTAACAGCACATTTTAAAAGAAATGCTACCAAATGCAAAGCCATCTCAGCCTTTCCTTCTCTTCTGTTCCTGTGAGAGGGGACCTGGAGCCATGGCATCCACAGCAGAATAAATACATGTATTTTCCCATGTACAAACCATCACCCCAGATCCCTGTGGCCGATCTTTGGATGAGGATCTAATCGAGGATTTGCTATTTTGAGCCAGCAGCAGAAAATTTGCAGCCAATCTGTAGGCAGCATTCTTTTGCTTCACTTTGTAAGACACAAAAATGGCCTTTCTTATTTCATATTCCAATACTGCTCTGCAGTAATCCTGCCCCCAATCCCAGTGGGGATGCATTCAGCCATTATCCCATGTATTTGAAAGTGCATCCATTTGTGTGCCTCAGAGTATCACTGCATTACTGTTAACAGCAGCTGTGTTAAAATCTCGGGTCTTTTTTGTTAGTCAGAAGCATTTACTTTATGGCACATTGGGAATTATACCAGGCAGCTGTTTTATTGCTGTTTTTTCCTTATTTCCATGAGTGAAACTTCTTAAATCTTTAGGGTTTATATCCTGTAAGGTACAGTATTATAGAGAGCATAGGAAACCTTCAATTAGTTATCAATAAAAATAATCAGTGTAAATAAAAAATCATAAGCACATAATTTTATGTAATTTAAAAAGTAAATTTAATTTTTTAAAAAATGTAAATGTAAAATTGTAATAATCTGGGGGACATAGGTCTCAGTAACACAGCAAATAGAAGTGCAGGGTTATTCCTGCAGTGTTTCCTTTCATGGATGCCACACATTGTTCCTTGTACACTACAGGAAAATATAACATGCAACCACAACAAAATGCTACTGCAGTATTAGAGCTTTCCAAAGAAGGTCAAGCACAAATGCCTTCTACCCAAAACAGATGGTTTTAATTATTAATCCTTATTCTGTGTTAAATATTTTAAAAACTATAGAGCTGGTGAAAAGCGTTATCTTACTGGTCTGGGTTCTGGGTTTGTTTGTTTTTCTTTTTTTAATATCAGAAAAATACAGCTTTAAAATAGCCACAAATTCTAACCAGTGCTACTGCTTCTGAAGGAACATTGGAGTTTTTTGTCTTTGAGAGAAATGTTCACAAAATTATGATATTTTAGCTACATTTTCCTGTTCCAGGGATGGCTTCCCATCCTGAGCTCTCAGCAGCACTCCCGCCCAGGGGAGGACTTGTCACGCAACCACTTTAAAAAAAAAAAAAAGCTTTTCATTTCTCCAAAGATTGCAGCCATTCCCTGGAACCCTGAATGCAAAACAAAGGTGTGATCTGAGCCCTGCCAAACAGCCAAGGGTGTGCTCAGCTGCCTCTCACGTCGGATAAATGGTCATCATCTCTGCCTGGAGGATTTTGTGAGGCTTCTGCAACATTGGGCCCTGCTAAAAGCTCACCAAGGCCACCTGGAAAGCAGCACATTCCCGATTACCCTGTTGGGATGGGAAAGGAAACAACCCGTATCTGCTGCAGCAGAATTGCAGAATGTATCTCATTTTCTAGCATCACCTGGAGGGGTGGAAGCTTTGGAGCACAGCCTCGGGTGCAAAGCTTTGCTTCCCTGGGAGGTGTCACACCTATGGAGCACAGCTGAATGCGCCTCTGTGCCCTGAGACATTGCAGTTTCTATTTATAAAATGAAAATTGTTAATCATAACTTATGTCCTGCCCACTCTGATTGGTGTAACCAAGTGGCAGAAACTCAAAAAAAATATCTTTATCCTCTAGCCTTTCTATCCTCTGCCTCAAAAATGGAGAAAGAAAATAACTTTTTTTTCTGCAAGGATGAGGGCTGTCCCCTTGCCTGCTGCACCCTGCATTGCTCAGGCTGCAGGGAAAATGATGCTCACAGCCTCGTTCCAAGCACATGCTCTGTTATTAGGGGAATACAAATGCCTAAGCATTATTTTAACTTGCAAATGAGAGGATATAAAATTCTGCAAAATGAATCAGCAAGGGTGGAGAGGACAGAGAAGTCGCTGTGAAGCTCAGTGCTGCACACAGAAGTACAGACAGCTGAAGAATGCCACAACTGGGAACCATTACAGTTGTTTTACTACCAGTAGTGATAATTTTTCATGCTAAAGGCATCACAAAGCTCTGTGCTCTCCCTGCTAAGGGTTTTTAAATGCAGGATCTTTCCAGGGAGCAGAACAAATGCTACAGGAAGAGGAAACGGCTACAAAGAGCCTTTCTTTTAGCCAGACCCAGAATCTTTATTGCTCAATAAAACCTGGGGCTCGTTAGTTACATTCTTCCAGCGCTGATGAAAATATTGTCTGATCATTTCTTTGGGGAATGTGCATTAATCTGGGAGACAGCATCACATCTCTGAGTGAAAGCCTGGTGGTGGCAGGAAGACAACAGCTCCTCAAAGCCACAACTCCAGGTGACAGAGTTATCTCAAAGCCTAAATCTTGTCAGCAGCAAAGGAGATGCTGCAATTACCGCAAAGCAAACAAAGACAACTTTTAAGCCATGGAAGTGAACGTGGCTGTAAAAGTCAATATATTTACAAAGGGGAGAAGCAGAAAGAGATATAAAGGGAAGCCAGAGGGAGTACCAAACAAATTACACTTCAATTTTTATCCTGATGGTGATCAGTTACAGTAACACTGGGGTTATTTAAAGCTCTAAATACTGCTGTCACTTCCAATTGCCCTGACACATCCAGATTACACTCAATAAAATATTTTCCATGCCTTAATATTTCAGTTTAAGCTTGCTACAAGGTTAGAACAAGCTAAGCTGCTCCTTGCCTCTATATGCTTTATTTCACTGCAGATTTCTACTGTAGCCATGCATAACATTTCCCCCAAAACACTGGCATTACATATTCCAGGAATGAATAGAATTAACATGAGAAATCCTTTGTTACCACAGTATTGGGGAAAAAAAAAAAGAATTGATGAAAGTCTTTTTTATCTAACCCAGCATGACCAAAAAATTCAACATAAGTGAGCCAGCAGAAATTAGGAAAAAGAAATCATGATGGATGTGAGCCAACTACCCTTGTTTTGAAACTATACAGATGTCTGAAGAGTTGTGGATATACTAATTGCCATTTAATCCCCATTTTTAAATTTACTTTAGAAATAAAGTATTAGAAGCTGTTTGTTTTGAATAGGTTAGAATACAATGCCATGAATTTTTATCCATTTCTCAAGGAGATTTTAGCTTTGGAACTTGCCAGCTTGGTGGGCATGGCAGTGGGATGGGAAAAGAATATCACTTAGGGTATGGAAAGGTACCTTTAGGGCCAGAGCAGCATCACTTCCAAAATTACTGAATAGTAGAACTGTAGAAAAATGAGAGAACTTTTACCAGGTCTTTCTGTAGTGATTCAGTTCATTCCTACGTGATTTTTGATGTTAATTTGAAGATAACAACCAGATATTTCCCAAATTTTTAAATCTTACTCTCTGTATTTTCCCCCTGCTCTCTGAGAAGTGTTGTTGTTTGGGACACAATTCTAGAACTATTAAAAAACACCTCTGAGTGTGCAGGTGCATTCCAATGACATGAGGAAGGCTTCATTCCATTGGCAGATAAAATTTCATTTTCTTACATGTCAGGGCATTTTCCTGCTTCACCTTTATTAACAACACTCACCTTCATTTAAAGCTTTAACTGCTTTATTTTCTAGAACCATGCAACACTAAAGTATTTATGGAGGACTTTTTTGCTATTAATTTTGAGGGCAAAACAAATGCTCCTGTTCACACTGGTTTAATTTCATATTCATTTTGGATGCACAGGAACCTTAGTGCATTGCCTGGGTATGGAGAAAAAGAGCAAATTATTTATTCTTTGTCCACTATATTCATTCACACTTCATTTTCTGCCTTTCTTCTGACTCATAAGGAGGTATCTTGATGTGGTTTTGGGGTCTTTTTGTGGGGAGGGGATGTGAGTGAACAAAAATGTTTTTGTTCCAACTGTGTCCACTGCCTGCAGCATGCCTTGATGCAGCCATGTACAAAATTAGATTGTTGTAACTATTTTTTTGTGTTTTATAAATATCTTTGTGCAGCAGCATGAAACACCTCCTCTACTAATAATCCAGTTTTACTGGAGTTCTGCTCACCAGAGCTGACTGCAGCTGCTGATGTCCTGCTGAAAAGGAAACAACCCTGCAACAGCCCAACACCAGGAGAAGCTGCAGCACCAGAGATCCCTTCAAATCAGACACCAGAGCATCCTCAGGAAGGGGAGTCACAGCAAATTCCAGATGCAGGAATTCCTCAGGCAGCACTGAAACACCACAGCCCAGCTGTGAGCCAGGGAAAAGCCTCATTTCCCTCATTCCACTGTGTGTATCAACATCCATTTCCATCAGTTATCTTTATACAGCCACACTTAGGCAAATATTTTAAAAAATACTGCTTGCATAAATTTTGCATGTATTTTATACTTCTCAGATACCTGAGCTGCTACCTCAGCTGATGTAGCTGATATTTTTCTATCAGCTGAGATGCTGATAGAAAAATGGATGCCATAAAATTCTTATGATTTCCTATAATTTCACAGGTCATTTAATGTGTACTTTTGATTATTCTGTTCAAAAGAATAAATGAGGAATCCCAGATATAGATATTCACTTGAGGTAAGATCAAAAATGCCTTTTTTCCTAGCTTTTCTAACCAAGCTGCAAGCAGAAGCAGCTCCAAGTGATATTTCTCACTATGCTAAGTGAGAGCTTTTATTCCAGAGGTGATACCAGAAGCAGGTTATTTTATATATATATATATATATATATATATATATATATATATATATATAGTATATTTTATATAAATATACAATTTTTGGTTAGGCTGGTTAAATTTGCTGGGATTATTTTGCTTAGAAAAACAGAAGACCATTTTTATCTTCTAATAACTCCTCTCAGGGAAATTCGTGCTATTCATGCTTAAAATTATTACCAAAACATCTTGGCAGTAAACTGTCTGGACTGAAACACTTTAGACAGGCATTATGCTGATAATTGTGATGCTAAACTAACTTTCTTTGGGGTGTTAAACTTACTTGGGGGTGCAGCCCAAAAGTTTAATTCCTTGAAAACTGATATACAAGAGACTACACCATGGTACTTTGAATATTTTCAGGAGGACTCTCTGGTCTGTCACAGTGAAATGTACCTGCTAATATGTTGCTTTAGTGACTCTAATTAAGTGTACATCGATCTATACATTGCCAAATTATCTTCCTACCTACATTATGGCCGTAAGATTAAAAAACCATTACAGCTCATTGCAAGTGACAGCATCTGCTTTTAAAACAAAAGATTTCATGCTAAATGAGGGGTTGTGCCAATTACCATCCACTTCTTTGCTAGTTTTTTTTTTTTTTTTTTTAACATCTAGCTTGTCCCTTAACCACACCAACTTCTCCCCTGCAGATTTTAATTAATGGTTCCAGCCTCTAATTACCTGACTTCAGTAGAGTCCAGCAGGGCTGGACTTGTAATATCCTTTCAGTATTTGCTTTTAATTAGCCCAATTATTGGCAATTGACCTCCACTTAACAGCCTCTAAATCAGATGCAGTTGTTTCCCCTGTCGGGCTGATGGGGCCAGAAGCTGAGAGCCTTTTGGTGCCTCCCTCCCTCCATCCTCAGCCCTGGACAGGGCTGAGATTTCTGCAGGCAGGATTGCCTTTGATAAAATCCTCTGCCACATTTTCCTACCTCTCTCCTCCCCACACTATTGGACTAATTAGTGAAGTTTGGAGAAAAACGCCAAACACACACAAAAAAAATGGGTTAAAACCACAAAAAAAAAAAAAGGCTTTACGAGTAATATATATTTAGAGACTGTAAGACTGGCAAATGAAATCACACCACTCTTTAACCAGCATAAGCATGGGAAAGAAAAGAGCCTTATCAATCTCTGCTGTAAAGTATCAGCACTAATAGATCTACAATTATATCATAAAGGACATCAAATTATTATATTAAGGACAGAAAGCCTGAACTGTATTAACAGAGTTTGAATGCCTCATATTCAACAAGCCCAATGACCCAAACATGAATAGTAAAATATATTTTAGGGCATACTAAACTATTCTACAAGTAAAGCCAAGTTTCATTGTGTTTAATCCCTGTATTCTTGACATCTGATATTTCCAAGATGTCAAAATCTTTGCAATTGTGTTTCTTCCTATTGCCAGCCCTCTTTGAAAGTAGCCAGTAGCATGATCACAGGAATTCAACACATGTTCAGGGGAAAAAAAAGCCACTTTATCCACTGGCTAAACCAACAGGCATAAAGTAAGGCTCGACCTAAGACTTATTCATATTGATAAAGTAATTTCTGTTAAATCTTCTGGATTCTGACTAAAGTTACTGAAGAGCATTGCACTGTCCCGATGTGATGCCCTGTTAGTTTACAGAAGCCACATCAGCCCTGACAAACCATCACTGGCAGACAGCTATTTCCCCCAAAATTCCCCTTTAGAGCAAGTTTCCTATCTGGAAACATTTCCCCCAGTGTGTGGTGTTGCCGAGTCCTGCAGAGCTGCTCATTCCTGATCTCCCAGCACACACATCTGTGCTGAGCCCTGCAGGAGCAGCTGCCTCCGGAGTGTCCCCAGCCTCTCATCAGATGCCATTTCCTCATTTAGGGAAAGCTGGCGAGCAGGCTGGCCCCTGTGCATCAGAGGGGAGCCAGTGCCAGCTCACAGAGAAAAGGGCTTGGAGGATTTGGGCAGCATGAAAGGGCAGGGTCCGCAGGAGCTCCTCAGGGCTGGGGGTTGCACAGAGGTGACAGCAGAGCATTTTCCATGAGATTCCCCATCCTCTGCGAGGGGATGAGGTTTGTGCTGCTGGGCTGAGCCTCTCCCCATGGGCAGCTGGCATTTCCTGGGAAGCCCAGAGCACTGGGCTGGAACTAAAAGCAGTTTAAAGCAGCACGAGAGGCTGCGTGCTGCGCAGGAAAAACAACTTTTCACCCTCCATCCAATGGCAGAGAGCAAAGGCAGCAGAAATCCGAGGAGAGCAGGGAATTCACTGGTCATTTAATGTATACCTCTGATTATTTTGTTCAAAAGAATGAGTGAGGAGCCCCAGATGATACGCACTTTAGGTAAGATCACAAACGCCTTTTTTGCTAGCTTTTCTAACCAAGCTGCAAGCAGAAACAGCTCCAAGTTGTATTTCTGACCATGCTGAGTGAGAGTTTTCACTCCAGAAGTGATACCAGAATCAGACTATTACTCTTTGCTTCTTTCATCCTAATCTTAACTTCTGAGGACAGACAAAATAGCTTAGGCATCAAAAGATGTGGATTGTTACTAATGCAATCCTAAAACACTCCAGATTCCCCCATGGGGCAAGCTGCAAAAGGCAGAACAAAGAAACGTCCACATTTATTGAGATTTTACAATTAAAACAAACAAAGACATAGGGACAATCTCAGACTGTGAAATTCTTCTCTTCTGCCATGTATACTTTAAATACAACATACATAGCAGCAAATATCTAACAGGAAAAATAAACATTTTTAAGTAGCTACCTACTTAGTCATAAATAAAATAAATGTCTTAGGAATCCTGGTATTTATAATAATAGTTTATCATTATGAAATTATTTATGATTTATTATTATGAAATGTTTATAATAATTATTATTACGTAATTCGTTAGATTCTAACAATTTCTTACAAAGAACTAAAAAAACCAATCTGGTCTTCTGCTGTGAAGTATTGCTTTAACCGATTTTTTAAACAATGAAATAAAAAAAACAAAAGGGGAAAAGGAAAATATAGAAAAAATAAGGAGAGTTCAACTGGATCTTAAAATCATGAAATGAGAAAGCCATTTTGGCCCAGTTCCAACTGTCAGAAACCTTTGTAGCCTTTATGCAGACTAATAAATCTTAAAACATTGACTTATATTGCTCATTCATGCTTCCCAATAGTGAAGATTTTACTAATTATACCCACTAAAAATGCATTACATTACATCTACCTTACACAACAGGATGTAGGTGTGCTCCAGTCTAATGCAAATATAGGGAAATGAGATATATATACATATATATATATCTCAAGGTACGATTTTATCTATAGGAGTGGAACTTCACAGGAACTTTAAGAGGAAAAGCAGTGAAAGCAGCAGCTGTTATTCAGAGCTGAATGAAAGTGCATCACTGAGGTTTTTTATCAGTGGTTGCTTTTGCATTTTCACAAGGCTTCCCCTCAAGCTGAAGTCGAGAAACGCTGAATTTCCTCAGCAAGGGGTGAGACTGGGAACAAATATTCAGGAAATTAAATGGGGGAGGAAATAGTATCTCCATTTTGCAAATGAAATTTTTTATTAGTTGTTTCATCTATTTCTAATTAAAAATGGGAACCAAATCAGTTCTGACACTGACTCTTTTTTGGGGAGTGTTCTAACTCGCAAAGAGGAAGAAATGTTGCCAGGAACTGCCAATGGCGTGGATTGTTTAAAGAGACATAGGACCCAAAGGAAACAGCAAACACACCAAACTATTTCCAGCAGCTGGTAAATCTGTGCTATTCCACAGCAGCAATCTCATTGGCAAAGTACTGACTATCCCCATTCAAACAAAACAATTTGCAGGCAAGCATTTGAGTAGTTTGTTTCTTTTTAACTCAAATAACATGAAAATGGAACAATTAAATGCTTATAATCCAGTGCATGCAAAATCAGGGCACTTCTGGGAAGAAAACACATCCATGACAAAATCAAACCCCTTTTTTATTGCTTCAGCTGCTCATCTCTAAAACCAAGTATTTCAAAAGAACAGGATCTCTCACCCTACTAAATTGATAACAGACCCAAATACCAGTGCAAATGAAGAGAACAAATAAAACTGATCTCACTCCTGCAAAGTCCTATAAAGTCCTGCTGAGATATGGCATTGAATTTTTTTATAAATGGGAACTCTAAGTAATCCATCTCAAAACACTTTTGGGAACACACTAGAACACCTTAGTCAATTCTGTGTAGTGGGAATCCAACATAAAATCAGAGCAGTCTGTTCTCCTTAGAATGAAATAAATAGCATTTCTGCAGCTCCTGGGGGAAAATAATAATTTGACTCATTCAGAGCACACATTCCTTGTACAATAATGCAAAAGAACAAGAAAAATGAAAAGCAATTCAACAATTTAGTCCACTGGCTGTGAGCAGGGGAAAAGGTAGACAAATAAGTGCCCATTTTCTGTTGACTTTTAATAGAAGAGTGCCTATTTCTACACATGCCTTCGAAAAATTTTTCCTCCAGATAATGCACAAAAATCATACTAAATCAGTTCTGAAATTGGAAATAAATGGCAGCAAAAATGTCTCCAACATTTAATAATATAGCTGGTAAATGACAATATAGCCATCTCTCAGACAGTGGGAAATACAAAAATGGATACTCAATGACATTATTTTCAGGTCTGGATTCCAAAAAAAAAGTGTATTTATTTTAAAAAGTTGATTCCTTTCCAGTGCACAGCTCAGATTAAATGCCAGGGAAAACTCAAGAACTCAAAGGCCTTGTGAACATATGAACAGCTTCACTGCCAGGCATAATTGTTTTCTGATGCATAGCTGGCTGCCATTTAGCACATGCCCTGGTAGAAAAGGTCACTACTTGCAAAAAAATAAATTCCTCACATCTTCCATTAAAGCAGCAGCCTTCATGCCAGGCAGCACAGCAACACAACAATGTATTAATACATTATTTTCTGAAGCAGGCTGCCTTCAGTTTCACCATGCAGAGTTGCTCTTAAAATGGGTCCGTATTAATTAATCAGAGCATGAGTGACAAGGAAAACCACACCAGAATGAACAGGTTTAAGTTATTCCTGAAGATTAATCAACCGTGCCTTTACTCAATTTCAGCAGCAGCTGATCAGCCAAATGTCAATTTATGAGGTGAGATCCTGCTTGCCTTGATACCTTTGGAAATGTTGATGGGTTGAAATTAATTGTGATTTGGTACCACAATGCGTGACAAGTTTAGGAAGAGGTTATAGGTTGCCTAAAAACAAAAAGGTGAGCATTACTTCAGGTTATTGAGTGAAAACTCAGCAGTAGCTACAACTGTGGTGTTTAGAAACTCATCACAAAGGTTTTGACACAGAGGCAGATATAAAATGTAAGGTTTGCATGAAAAAAGAATTTACTGAGGGGTGGAAGGAAGTTTTAACCTCATTGAAGTGACAAGTTATTTATCAAGCAGTCAAATGGGAGAGAGGGCTCCTGGTGAAAACAAGCAGCACTCACACATTTACAGAAGGGAAACCAGCTGTACTTTAGGACAGAGAAAGTCACTGCCTTGTCTCTGCAAGGACAGAGCTTGAAGGACTCAGGTATGGAAAATTAATTTTGCCAGTGCCCAAGCCTGCCTGTAATTCTGCCCAGAACTTTGTTCTGTCTCAGCTAAGTTGCCATGCCTGTTTTTTATGAAAGCCTTGGTGTGCTGGAGCCATCATTTAAAAGCAGCAGGTCGCTGTGTCTCTGCTGATGCACTTGGAAGGCTCCAGCCACATGCACAATTTTTAGGTTTTGCCTCCCAGAGCATTGTGTTTGCTACAACCCAGAGTTTAGCCTGTATCACTGACACTTATCACTCCTGTCAGCAGGTAATTGATTGACTGCATGATTATATCTCTAATATGGCTCTCAGATAATCCCAGGATTCAGGACAATCTCAGGGTCAAGGGCATATCTGTACCCTTCTTCTCCACAAGACATGCAATAATCTTTTGAAACTCTTCTAAAAAGCAAACAAAAAAAAACTTCCTATAAAACCTGTGTAAGAAAGCTTTGAATTACCACAGCCCCTCTTTTTTGTTTCCTTCCCCTTCCCTTGGTTTTCTGTGACCTTTTCTGAAGTCTTCCCAAATTCATTCTCGCTCCACGCTCCTGACACCACCATGTGATGCTCATCACTTTCCTTAATGACCAAACAGATGAGAAGAATAGCAATGTGCTTAATGTTCAGCAGGAATTTACAACTACACCATCAAGTCAGTCATGACCTTAGAAATTTCCATCAGGAGCTCCCTGGGACTTGCAAAAGAATTCATATTCAAATACATGGTCTGTTATGTTGTCTCCTTCAAATATTATGGTACCCTTGCTTGGCTGCTGAATTTTACTGTTATTTAAGTAGCAAGTAAAAGACTACAAAGTTCAATATTGACTCAAAATGGAAGACAAAAGCACTAAGCACGATTACTGCTGGTTTTTGTTGATGCAATTTAGTAACACCACTGCCTTCAAACACTACATCACAGTTGTAATATTTGGATATGGCACTTCCATATGACAGAGACTCTCAGTTGCTTCAGTCAAAGCAGAACATAAGTGAATATGACAAAAGCCTTCTCTTTTCTTTATGCCTGAGCACAAGAAACTGAGACAAAGCAGAGCAGTCCTGAGTCCATCAGAATCAGGAGACAGCCAAAGAACAGCTAATTTCAATCCCAGGATTGTCCACATCCCTCTTCCCATTTCAGCAGAACAGTTCCTCTAAATCAAGGAGTCAGACTTGGCTTCCCAAACAGCAGCAATGAGTCCCATTCTCCTTCCCTTCTTCCCTTTAAAAATCCCATTAATATACTGCTCTGAACATCAGCCACCCAATGTATGATGCCTGATAGGTTTACTGAATTTGTCAATTAAATCCAGCTGCAAACAGAAAAGTTGTGGCCTATGGACAGATAAATGCCATCTCAATAGCTTATTGCTGTAATGAAATTGCACCAATTCTACTCTAAAAACTACAAAAAAAAAAAAAAAAAAAAACAAAAAAACCCCCAAAAAACCAACAACAAAGACAAGGAAAAGCAGGTGCAGCTATACCAGGTGTCATTTCTCTCCTCCTCCTTTCAATCTCTTAAATCATTTCACCTGCCCAAAAGCATAGCAGGCTGACCAGCAGTCCACCACTTCACACTGCCTAATTGGTTTGTTTTAGTACCCATCCTCCAGAGGAAGATCCCAGCTTATTCCAACCAATTCAGCTGTCATGTTGTGTGCTCGAAGGGCTGAACCCTTTTTGTCCTTTGCCCTGGCTGACCTTGTGCGTACAGTTCAACTTGAAACCTTTTCCCTTCTGAGGCTTTTGGGGCACTTCTTTCATTAAAATGCATCAGGCCTCCTTCCTCCCAGGGAGCAGCAGCCTTTTTTTGCTTTCCCTGACTTACATGAGTCATCATGAGCAAAATCTCTGCTCTCTCCAGCAGCAGCCAGAGGTGTTTCCTCTCTGTGCACCGCTCCAGGGAGACAGGCAGGGGCTGTGAGGCAATGGCAAAGGGACATCCCCCAATGTCCCCCTGTGTGGTGTATGTTTCAAAAGACAAAACTATCTTTTGAAGCTTTTAAAAACTCTACTTCTCTCTCGACAATATTTATCCTATTCTATATTTCTAAATCAACATTTCTTATCTCAAAGTTTGCATAGAAATACATACTGTATAAACCTTCTATCAGAGGTTTATACAGTAAAATTCTCTACAAATCCATTTCCCACAAAGGAGGCCGCACGGGTCGTGGATGTTTCTCTCCATGCTGCATCTTCAGAGAGTTTTATGGTATTTGCTCAGGGAGAAATCCTGCTGTGAGTGATGTGCTATTAGGCATGGATAGTTAAACAGAGCTCCTTCCATGTGAGAGGAGTGGAGCTCCCCCGAGCCCATCCTGGCACAAAGGAAAGGATGAAATCCAAGGCAGCACAGGCAGGGCACCCTCAGCCGAGGGCAGCACATCACACACGGTCACAGTGACCAAGATGTGTCCCCAGGGAGCTGCCACACTCGCTGCAGGAGCGTTGGTGCCTGCCAGGGGATCTGACTGTGCCCAGGGACCCGTGACAGCCTCTGCCAGGCCTCACCCTCCGCATGACAAGGTTCCATTCCAGCTCTGCAGAGCTTGCTGAGCGAAACGCACCCCAGGAGATTTCCAGCTCCTCTTGGACCGGAGACAACAGGGCTGTGACTGCCACGGACTTACTTATTCACTAAGGGTTATCAACAACTGCTCTTTTGCCTATTAAGATGAAAAGTAGGTATTTTTGTCAGCTGAAACTGTTTTAAAAAAATAAAGCATACTCCAAACACCAGTCCTCCATCATCCATCTCCCCATCTCAAAACAATTAATCTTTTAGACTTAGCTTTTCAAATTTAACACTGTTGTCATTACATTGCAAAGGTTCCATATTGCCAGTTTCATACCTCCTTGATGTTTCTCATAGGCAGCTCCTCCAGGCACTGACTCTCCCTTGTCCTCACAGCAGCCACTGACTCCAGTTCCCCCCAATCCACTCTTGTATAACACTCTGCTTATTGGCTACACCTGTGGCCTGTTAACATCAGGCCTGGTCCCAGTCTTGAATAATTAACCCAGCTGCAACTCCTTAAGGGGTAAGATTGCTTTCTATACAACCTTTATTTTCTGATATTGTATCCCCCTACATAACATCTTCCTGACATTTTGGTGAGCTCATTATTGAAATTTTAGGCATTCTCATCTCAAATACCTATCCTGTTACCTGTTTTTCCTTAGACAGTTTACAACAGGACAGTTTCCCTTGAAACTAATATTCAATTAAAATTTGAATTAGAATATCAGTTCCCAGTATTCTGCAATAGAATTCTCTGTATGTGCGGCCTGCAGGGTCCAGACAACTTCTACCAGGATTTTGTTACCAATGTACTTAAGACAAAATGGATTCCCTATTGTCAGGTGAAAGGACACCCATCTTCCACACTGTGTCCTTTGGATGCTCTGTTTGCCGTGATTGTGTACTCCTGCCTCAGGCATTTTCCCTTCCTGTCCCAAATCATTTTAACAGGATAACCTAAAGTTGATAAATGCCTTCTGTCATAATAACCCATGATTAAACATTTATTTTAGTCACAGGACATAAAAATACCCTCCCCAAAAAAATAAAACCTTTTCCTCACCAATCTGTAGAGTCTAAAGTTTTGTAACATAAACCAAAAAAGTTCAGAAAGTGTTGTCTTTGCTGGGTGACATTTAGTGCTTGGGAACCCCTTTGGGGTATCCCAAATATCCCATCAACTCTCTGTCACTATGTCATTATTCCTCTGTAATAAAACATCCTCATTGATACACTCATCTTTCAAGAGAAAATACACTGTATTATAGAGAAGACTCATCTAGTTAAAAATTTACAGTGAACACAAACCTTCCTCCTCAAAATATCACTCTTCAGAATCCTCTCTATGAATTCAGTCTAGGAGTAAAGAAGACAATTCAAACAAGTGTTCTTTTTCATGACAGAATTCATTTAGAATTGTTATCAAGAGACTTGATATTTCATTAATGGTCTTCTGTGAGGTTTCTTAAACTACGTTATCATTACATAAAAAAGATTTTATGGAAGATAATCAGGTAATAAATATACCATCCCTTCCATTACTTCATCTTTTCTGCAAAGTAGTTTGGTCATTTTGGCAAATGGGTTTTGTTAGGAAATTCCTGGCGCCCATACAGTTGTTGCTTAAAAAACCCAAGCAGAAGAAAATTATTTCATTTCAAGAAACAAGAAGAAAGAATCTTTCTAGAGCAACTACCCTGTTTTTTTCTAGGACACCCTCTTGCAGGCTTTACTTTGAGTATCAACAATTGCAGTGGGGTTTTCTAGTCCAAATTCCTCCTCGAGGATCCAGTGCAGCTGCCTCTATCTCCTCCTCACCTTCCAAATTCTCCTGGCCTGGTTATGGAAGAAATGTGTTATAAATCTGGGAAAAGGGATCACCTAATCAAGTTCTGACACCTGGAATGATGCTGACTTAAAAGTACCCAGCAAGATAATCTTTATCATGCTCCTGAAGGAAAAAAAGCTTCCAGATTTCAGCATCAAATAACACAGAATACATTTTGACTTTTAGCTGAAATAAAGTTACAAAGGCATAACTGGAGCCACGGTTTTAATTTTTTTCCAGGAAGTTTTCATTTGAAGTATCACATTTGTCCTTTTTCTAACAGGAGCAGTGTCCAAAACGCCAGATTTTTTTTTATCTCATTTCACCTCAAGCACTCTTCAGAGACATTGGAGAAAGGACACAGGGATGGCAAATGAAAAGAACCTAGGTCCTCCCATAGGTCATGCCAAAATGTTAGTGAACATCCACTGATTCAAGCTCAGAAAGGGGTCATTTTAAAATGTCCAAAACTGACTAAATTCCACTGTTCCACCTCCAAACAGCTTCAACCAGTTCTCCTTGTATTTCTCATTGTATCAGCAGTTTCCATCAATGAATATCATCCACTTTGCACGTTTTAATTGAGCTTCAACACACATCTGAGGAGAGTGAACTTCCTTATTTTCTCACAAGGCAAGCAGGAAAATTAAAATGCAACCACCAATTTGGCCATTTCCTGCACAGTCCTGGGGCTGTGCCAAGCAGCTCTGCCAGCCAGGAAATGCAGCTGAATTCTCTACCTGTTGGCACTGGGAAAGGCCTGTCATTCTCACAGAAAGCATAAAAATCCTCCTCTCACTTCTATCATTCCACAATTTTTTCTAACTCTTCCCAACCAGGTGACACAACTGCAATTAGGTATGAAACTCCTGAAGGGGAAAAGAAAAAGCAAAGCAAACCCCAGTAGTGGCACATTAAATTCCGTGGTTAAAGAAATTTGAATTTAGGTAAGTGTGACTGAACCACCATGCACATGTCACGTTATCACCTAACTCCTTCCACAAAGTCTGCTTTTACAGGGATTTTTTTTCTATCACTGAGCAGCAGTTTTACAGCGTTCTTGACTTCAGGGCACAGCAAAAAAACTGAGTTTCTGCACCTTAACAGTGAAGTGGTGTTGATCCAGTGATGTATTACTGAAAATGTGCAGCCTGCTCAGGGAGCCAACCTGTGCTTTTTAAATTAGGGTTTTTTCAGCTTGTAAAGATTGACAGTATTGACACCTCATAACTGGGGGTAGGCTGGGTGGATTTTACTAACAAAATGAATTTTACTTTCAGAATCAATGCTGTGGTGGCAGGTTGAGCCTGAGGCATCCAGTCACCTTCTCCTCTGCCCTACATTCATTCCCTCCCTTAATTAACTACAGAGATTTGGTAACACTACAGATTTGGGGGTTTGTTTTAGGTATTTCCATCACTGCTATGCATTTAAAAAACGGCCCCTTAGGAAATAAACAGAAATTAATTGATAAGCATGATACAAAACTAAACACATTAAAAAACAGTCTGAGCTTTTTATAAGTAAGCACACAAGTTTCCAGCCAGTCACTTCATAACTGAGCATAAATTACTGCCCTTCATGAATTTTCATTTCCAGAGCACCCCAAGATGTGGTTAAATTCATATAAACTTACAGCAATTCAATATCCAGATTCATTAGAAAGATTTGGAAATGTTACAAAAATAATTTAATTTTAGTTCTTCCTTGACTTTTTTTCTCCCTCCCCTCTCTATCTTCCATGGTAATCCATGGCCTAGAACAGGGTGAGGGCAAAGTGTTGCATGGAATTGTTTGGGTATTTTTGGGCACAGATGGTTTATCTTGCTCTCATTCATAGACAAATTAATAATTACATTGAAGAGGTCGTGCCATAACTTGTTCCCAGGCTGGGAATAGATATAGGGGGGATGGTTTCCTGCTTTCCTCAGAAACCCAAAGCATGGGGAGTCCACAAGGCTTATCTGGGCTTCCACTTACTCCTTAGACCCCTAGTGGAATCTGCCAGGCATTTAGAAGATAAATCTTCCAAAACAGAATATTTTGTTTGGATTTGTACACTGTATGTCTTAGAAATTTATAAATACGCTATTTGTAGGAAACAAAAAGTGTAATACATCTAAAATGGACCTCAAATGCAATCAAAAAGTTCTGAAATGCCTCTCCTCCCTCTGTCACTGGCAGCAAATCAAAGAGTTTTGTCCAGCCTTCTGCTGCAAGACATTCTGTGCTGAAAAAAGGGACGGGGAAGAGAGATGGATCTTAATTTAAATGTAAACAATGGAAGCACATATATTATACATACACCTACTTAGAGTAAGAATGAAAACCCATTTGTAAAGCCCAAATCCAGCTTGTCAGATGGAGATGGAGCAGCCCTTTGAAATCACTCTGTCTCCCAGACAGAGTGACAGGGTGGCAGGAGGAAACGATTCCTGCAGTCTGACTACAGAAGTAATGAATAATCTGCTCCAAGTCGGGTTTTTTGCATTATTTATACTCAATACACTGTCTTTGTAAGGATGATTAGTGCACCATCTGCCTGGACCACAAACAGGCATAAAGAAGACAACCTCCTGATTAAAATCTCATTTCTTTTAAACAGAGAATATGAACTCACTATTCTTTCTGGACATGCAGACCTCCAGTCTCCTAATTAATCTACATCAGTCATTAGATATAGATAGCCTGGCTAGACCTCAAGTTATTGAAATGCATCTCTGAGCTAAAATATAATAGAGCCAAGCCACAAAGATGAAGTTCTTTATCCTCTGCAACGCTGTGCACGAGACTCTGTGTCTCATTAGGGCAGAGCGTCAGGATTAATCAGGAGCTCTGAAGTGAGTTCCTAATTTTTATCATCACAAGCCTCTGACTAATGCTGGGATTCAGCTGATAGATGGCAATGTCTGCCTCAGAGCTGCCACCCCAGCTTCTTCTGCAGAGACCTCTTCATCAGAGACCCCCCAGCAGCTCAGGGGCAATTTGTCAAACATCAGGATTAAAAAGGGGAACAAATGAGTTGCTGCCTAAACACACAGGATTCCCTGGCTCAAGAGAACACAAAGGAACTAGGAGTGATCCCTCTGAAAATAAACACACATGCTTTTGAGGCCTAAATTAGATTAATTTCAGCATCTTGGCACACAATATCATTGCAAAGGTCTGAGGTTAGAGGAAATTCACAATTTTTATTAAATCTATAACGAACAGTACTAAAAAAATTTGAAGCACATACAATTTATTTTAATTACATTTTTGCTTATAATTAATAACCATATCCTTGTCCTGACCCATTTATTAATTTCTGTCTTTATTTTGCATCTTCTTTCTGCTCTACTCCAACATTTACAAGTGCTTGAGTTAAAATTATTATGCCAAAATGTCTATCCAGCCCAGGATGAGAGTATTTGATGCAATAGCCATTAAAACACACACACATCACCATTTTTACTTTTTCAGCACAAATTAAGGGCAATTATTTTTGTCCAAAAACTCGTGTGAGAACCCACTTTGAGATTTTCTGTCCTGAAAAACCACACATTTGTCATTCCTGAATTCATAAACTAGCAAAAATACAAACCCACTGTATAGATCCATACAGCAAATGAAAACAGGCTTTATGGGAAATAATATATTTCCTTGGGGATCTCCAAAGCATTTGGCAAACATTTATTACATTTCAGATTCTCCCTGTGGGTGAGCTTTATTTGCAGAGTGCTTTACAAACTGATCATCCGAGGCATAAACTAAGGCAAATCTCTCAGTTTTGAATTGAGAGAGTTTAAGAATCCCTGTGCTGAGATTTGTCTACTATTGAAAACCTCCTTCAGCTGCCAATAGGAGAAAGCCTAATAAACTTATAGACTTATGGAATAACTTATGTTGGAATAACCTCTGGTTCATCCACAGGATGGGTCCATTTCTTCCTAAGCCTTTCCTCTTCTCATGGATTTTATATAAACTGTTCTCTGTTTTTGTTACACACTTCCTTGCTGCTTACACATTAAGTTCTCATTAAAAGCATTTTAAGCATTAATATTTCCCAGCAAAAATACACAGTTGACATAATTGCAAATTATAACAGTTTTTAATGCTGGCACTCAAGAGAATTTCTGAAGCCATCAGGGTGAATTACACAACAAGGTAACATTTATAAAACAATAACAAAGACCTTCCTTTCTTCCCCCTCTCTCAAGCATTAGGACATCCAGCTCTGGTTAACATGCACACTGGCACTCAGAGACCAAGGTGATGCTGCAGGAAGTGGGAGCATGAATAAAGAAAGAGAAATTGCCTGTTTCACGGGAGAAGAATGAAATTCTATACTTGCTTTCCTTTTTAACTTAAAACAAAACCATGCTGATAAAAAGAACTTGGAATTTACAGCAGAACAGAACACAAAATGGCTCGAGGTGCTGTGTTGATTTTCTTTTTCTGCCCAGAGGAGCAGTGTGAGCACAGGGTATCACAGTGGCTGCTCAGAACATGATTAACAACAAAATCCCGCCCATGGAATTGTGGATCACTTGGAATAATGACTGGAAAAGAAACCGTGGCTATATCCACTGAAGGATTCAGCACATTCTGGTAGGCAAATGCAGGCACATTTGGCTGGGATTTGTGTCCTAATGGGGACAGAAATGAGTATCATCATTCAGAATATGTTTTATTGAATTGCTGACTTGCTGTGAAACCTTTGGCCTGTCAGTCAATGTCCCTCTCTTTCCATCTTTCACTAGCTGAGAATATAAAGAAGAAATTCATGTAGAGTAAGGACCTAAAGCAATGAAATGGACCCTTAACTCAAATCTACATGCTCTATTAAAATAAAAATCAGCAATATACATAATTAACATGATTACCAATGGATCGACCTACACAGAGAAGCTTTAGTAAGACTAGTCTAAAAGAAATACAATTTCTATTGCATTTTTATTTTCCATTTCTCCTCTATTTTATGATACAATTGGAAACTGTACTTTCAGTGTCAAGCTCCTATATTTCATGTCTTAAAAGAGTTTATTCTTATTTATAAATTTTCCTGTAAACAAGGGAAATAATGTAAAAATAACTCTGCTCTATCCTTAAGAAAATTATTATAGAATTTGCCTTCGTGATGAATATTTTGGAACTTTCAGTTTCCTAGTTGAAAGAAGTTCTCAACATATCTTGAATAATTAGAAGCTCCCATCCTTTATGCATCTTTAGCTACATTTTTGGCCAAATCTCCATTTTCTACAATTGGCTATTGGCCTGCAACTGCAAAGCAATTTTTTCTCATTCCACTTTAAAAAACACTGTAGTATCTGAAAATGCAGTCTATACAGTCCTCTCAAGAAGGGGAAAAGATATTTTCAAATCCAAAACTGCAGTACAAATTTCATCACATCATATTGCATACATAAATAAGATGAAGGAAACTAATCCTGAGTCAAGAAAAATTCTATTGCACTATCTATTTTTTTTTGGATGCACACAAAAAATATTAGAGCTGTAACGTGTTTCTCCTGCTCACACAGCTACAGGAGTTAGGCTCCTTTTTAGAAACAAGGGTATTTAAGGCATTTACTCTGTTTCTGAATTTGGATAAAGTGGAGAATTGTTACAGTTTAGAAAGGACAATTTCTTCCAAATGTCAGCAATATATTTATGATATTTATGGTTTTTTAATCAGAGAGGTTCTTAAAATCCCTTCTAACACAGTCCATTCTATGATTCTATTAAATCACACAAATTTGAGCTTTAATTTTACCTACAATAACGAGACTTCAAGTGAAGCAAATAAAAGCAGTCAACACACAAACCACACAACCATTATTTGCCTAATTGTGAAACAGCACAAAAAACCCCTTAAATTTAAGAGAATGACACATGCACTCAGCATTTAACGTTACAATCTGTTAAAACTGGAAATAAAAATCAAGATCTTTAAGTCCTTAACTACTATTTCAATTGTCACCTGAGCTCTCTTACAAAACAAGAGTGGGGCAGAACAGAAGATTTTGTTTGTACTATATGAAGTATTGGAGTTATTTGTACTATAGGAGCTATCAAATCCCAATATTAGATGTATTTCAAGGATTCCAATATACCACTGAGAACTGTGTCCATAGCTGGGGGCTTCCAAGTTTTATGAATGTTTCTGAAGCACTTTGTGTTGTTTTATGAATCAATATTCAAGTGAAATAAAATATAATCTTATTAATAAACCATTATATGTACCTCTCTGCTGGAGACATCAGCTTACAGGAGAAAGAAGAACAGCAGTCACTAAATAGTGATAATCAATGAAAGGATAAATTCAAGCACATGTTCCCTGTTTGGGCAGCATTAACTATGAAATTCTGTGTCACTTCCCTATGTCCAGTCCCACTTGGGAATTGATTCTCTGCTCACATTAGGACAGTGCAAGGTGACACTTGAGGTGCTGGACAGCTTGTCCCTATTACTGCTGCATTTTAGCAGACAAGATTTATTTGCCACAGAGGATAAACCATTCCTCCACTGCATCTTCCAAAAAAACCCAATTCTGACGTGACCTGCCAGGACATTTCTCACTTGCCAGTGCTCCATAGAAAAGATCCTTCAGCAAATTTGGGGCACAACTCTCTTTCCATTCCATGCACAGGCTCACTGGCACTATGACACACCAATTTTGATAGGTGCACACCATTGCAACAGAAGAAACAAGTTTTAGCTCTACCATTATTCCAATATTTCTCTAAGAAAATAAAATTTCCAAACACAGCATTGGAAGAACTGATGGTAGAAGTATGCAGAAAATAATATTTTCAGCTAAAAATTCCATCTCCCTTTGTGAATAATAAGCTATTGTTCAGTGCAGCACAGGTGGTGCTTTAACCAGGTTATGGACACATAAATCTTGAAAGAAAATTAAAAATCCTCTACACACTTCAGTTACTTTGAGAAGCCAAAGGGAGGGGAGAGAACACCAGCAAGCTGAAACAATTCCCCCTGACCTCCCTTAACATGAGAAATTTGTTCTTCAACCGGTTTAATCAAAATGTCCTATCATTTCCCTGAAGAATTCTCTCCTGCTGCTTCAGCAGAATTTCCATTCTCCCTTTGCCCTTCAACACCAATCTGTCTCACAGGAGACCACGGCCACTCCTGCACTTTATCGCCATCCAAATCCCCACAAGGTTTGTTTTCCAGACCTTGGAAGGTTTTCCTGTCTGTTAAATTAGAAAATGATGCAGCACTATGATCCTCAAGTATATTTTAAGCTCACAGAAAGCACAGAGCCCAGGTGAGTGGCTCCTTCTCCAGAGAACCAACTTAATTAAATAAAACCTACCAGGTAAGTAAGAGTTTGCAGGATTTGAGAAACTTCTGGAGTTTTAACTCATAGATACATACTGAAAAAAAAAAAAAAGAGATTAAACTCAACCTATTATATTTAAAAAAATCACTAACAGCAAAATCATCAAGACAACACACAAAGACAGGAAATATTTTTCACTTGAGTGAAACTGTTACAGTAAAGGGCAATATGAAAAGTTTTCATTATCTGTGAATGGGTGTTCTCATATTGATATTATTCAACATATCTATATATTGATGAATATCTGTCATAAGGACCAAATTTGCAACTCATTTTCCCACTTATCCATGTGAAATCTTCTATAAACTTCCAACATATTTAATGCTTTTCACGTCAATGCAATGCAACACATCTAATCCATTTCATCAAAGGAACACCCATAGAACTCAAATTTATCTCATGTTATGTGGGACACAAAGTCCTAAAGCAGTTAAGCACCCATTTAAAATTATTTGTATTTTTATTATTTTTTGGAGACTGTATTTTATGTAAATATCTCGTTGCTGATTTACAAATCCATTACAACAACTGAGAGCCTCTGAAAGCATGCAGCATGGAAATTCAGAAACACAATAAAGACAGGTTAAAGGCAACTTTTAAAACTCATTTTCTGGGCCCTAACAGCATTAGCATATAAACAAATACACATTTTCAAGGGAATGGTTATAAAAAATTACTTTCACACTGTACAACAACTTTAAAACCACCCTTTAAGCTTTTTTCTAATGCTATTATAGGTGTGATCAGCTTCTGAAGCACGGCCAGGGATTAGGCAAGGCATTACCTCCTTCACAGAGATTGGGAATCAGATGGGAGAGTGAAGGATGCAGATACAAGGAATCGTGATGCTCTCAGGGAATCTGTGTTCCAGTTGGAAATCCAGAGCCTGGTGGGCTTCTGGCAGGCATAAAACTTGCCACCAGTCAGGCAGAAAATGTCCAACAAACTACCTGGCTGAGAGTTTAAATGCAATGGCAATACATCACTTTCTTTTTCTTTTCCAGATGGGGAATTACTGGAACAAGTAAATTTTTCTGGTTGGGTTCAGCGCAAACCAGACTTTTCATATTTCCATCAAGAACAGAAAAATAGCTTTAAATTCCTCTCCTGAAGAACCATACTGGGGCCAGGAGAGAGCAGAGAGAGCTGCTCTGCTTGAAGAACTACAGTCCCACTAAAAGAAAGTTCAAATCTCTTTTCCTCATTCTCAAGCTTTTGAAAGGATTTCCCCCCCCTCTTCTAAGTCAAATATTTTCCCTTTAAGTCCTATCAGTAACAAATCAAACCCAGTGGTTTCTTAAATGAAACCTACTGAAGACCTATCACAGAGAGAGGGTTCATGAAAAGAAATGAGCAGGATTTTCCTGCTGCTGCATTTCAGCTTAAAATTGCAGGGGAGAATATTACAATAAGTGTAACTGTTTTATTAGCACCTCTGAGAACGCCTATTTTTCATTTTCCTAATGTTCTAAAGTACAGAAGGCACTTGAGGCTGCAGATGTTCCTCTCTAAACTGCAGAGGGTCCATAAAATCTATCAGTAAATAACAAGGAAGGAATGGACCGTGAGGAAATGTTTCAGTGTGGAAGAACTGAGCTCCCCCTTCCTCTTCCAGCACTTTTTTCTCCCCCTGCCATCCAACTCCATCCCCACAGGGATCAGGAACCATCAGCAGCAGGCTTGTGCCAGAAGGGTTTTTGTTTTTAATTGTAGCTAGTCTGGCCTGGAATTGCAACTGTTTTAATTTCTTTGTAAAGAAAAGAGTACAGTGGAAAAACTCCAGTGTAATAGATTTTCATATCAGTACCTGACAGCTCTGCATTAAAAAATATTGCAATATTTAGATGTTCTTTGCAGCTATTTAATTAAAGGTAATAGTAAATGTGCCAATATCTTTTTATATTGCAATATTAATATTAAGTGCCCTAGCTCTAGGGTCAAACATTAATTTATTGTATAAGAGTAAGAAGACTGAAAACTACAGCAAGATATTAGACCAGGATATTTTTTTTTTCCCCCTCATGCATTCTACTGAATGATTAATATTACTGAAGATTACTGGGGCTCTAGAACAGTAAAATCTATTTGTTCATTTCAATATCTGGAAAATTGGAAGGCATTATTACACAAGTCAATGTGGATTATACAATTCATTTTGGATTCTTCACAGGAATTGTAAATGTATGTCTATTAGAATTGTCTTAGAACTTGCTTTCCTTATTCTTTTAGTTCTTTAGTTCAGAAAAGTCTGAAAAATACTATTCTGAAGCTAATCAAGTGAAGACAGTGAAAAAGAAGCACTCAAGAGGGTCACAATTATAGCACTAAGGCAGAGTAAATCACAGAAGATTCTTACATTTCCACTGTCCACCTGGAAATTAGACATTATCAGCCCCCACTTGACATTAGAAGCGACACAACTGGATAATCAGCCACGAAAAGAGAGTAGCAGAAAAAACTTTAAACAAAGTGAGGAAATGTGGGGCAAGACAGACACTGTAGAGTGGCCACCCAACAGTTTGGACACATTTCTCAGATACTGTGGAATTAAAAATTATCTTAAATACCAGGAGAGTATTCAAGGAATAATTTGCTGCACCCTTGAATGGAACAATTGAGACATTTCTTCTGCTGGTAGGCAGCGATTTTCCTCACTGCCTAAGTGTGTTTGTTTTCCTGTAAATGATTCTTGTAAGTGTTCAGAGCTCTTTCAAGCTGACTGCTCTTATCTAAATTGTCATGAGAAGGAAGGGAAGAAGGAAGCAAGGAGTGGCCTTGAGAAGGACTGCAACAAGTAAACTTCTAATGCTAAAAATTCTGAAGGCAGCTGTTGATCAGAGGAAAAGAAAACAAGGAACCACATTATCTGATAAAAATATGTTGTCCTTTCTTTAATTAACACCTAGAGTAGCCTTTCACTATTTCTGCAGATAAGTACAACAGTTCCCCAGCTTCTCTCAGCTTCAATTCTTCATTTCTATCCCAGAAGTCTACACCAGGCCGGAATTTTCAGGAAAATTATTACTTTCAAGGATTGCTGTTCCAGCTTTCTACAGAACCTGCATTTTTGAAGAAATAATTTAGTTCATTTACTACTAGCAATATCAATATGTGATCACACTCGCAAACCTTCCTTGAAAGTGATGATATTTATCCTGTAATTAATGGTGGACAAAAACCAGGAGCCTCAAGCATTTGCAGAAGCAAAAACATGCTCAAATAAATGGGCCAGATGATATGGTATTTTTAAAAAAAAGCAGCAAAGATGACTCCAAAGAAAAATATTCAAGTGTCTGTACTGAGGGAGCATTTCTGAGTCACAGCCACACATATGATCCCTGATCCCCTCACTCTTATCCCATCCATAATTTTGGTACTGCTGCATCTTGGTGGGATTACTGCAATAGTTTATTTCTTCATCCACTATATTATTTCTTTTTAATGCTTCATCATCGGTTTTACTTCCACAAGGAAAAACATGAATTCATTTTCTCTTGTAAAACAAGAAATTTCTGGTTCTTTCAAAGCCACTAAAAATCCTTTTTGTTTCCCTTTAAAATCACTTGGATTTAGAGCAGCGCTGCCACTTTTGACTCTTCCCTCATCTTTGTCCCTCTCAAATCCTGGTGATGACTTTTTGCACTCTCTCAGAGGGTGCATTTCCATTGCAAATATGAATGTCACTTGATGTCACTTGTACTTGCAACAAAGCCCCTCCAGCCTTAAATTAGCCAGGACTGATAGCTGACCTCCAGTATCCTTGGCACCTTCTTTGTACAAATAAAACTTACACAGAACCTGTGTAACCTGTGCCACCGCCTGTAACTGCTACAACACGCACCACAACAGGACACCACACATGGCAAATTTTTCACATCACTGGTCATATCATGTTGTCTTTGAAAGGAATGTAAGGGAAGAAAACGTGCAAAATTGGGGTGAACTTCCAAACTTGTTCTTTGCTAACTATTTGCAAGTCCCAAGTAAAAACGCAAAATTTGCCCCCCCCTTTTTTTTTTATTTTTTTCTCCAGGGATGTGAAAAGGGAACGTGGGAATTACATTGATACTGTATGCAACCTTGCCAAAATTAGGTAAATGTTATCTAATGCAGTAGGAAAAGCATTTTCTTCTGTGTGAAGTGCTGGGTTACTTTCCACTTGAGGAAACAGACCTGCCTGGGAGGTGGGGGAAGAAAATTCCCAGAACTCAAGAAGTCTTCATCATTTTCATTCCAGCGTCTGGCAGTGTTAATTACTGAGTAACCTCATCTCAGATCTGTGATATAAATGACAAAGATCTCACCAGCTCACCAGACCATGTGCCAAACAGGGATGGAAATGGGCTCCTACTCCATGCATCTTTCCTGTGCCTGATGCCCCTGGGTCTATTTAAAAACAAGAGCCCTTGTTTTTCAGTAAATGAGATTGTCTACCTAAACATGTGTTGCACAAAAACTACTGACTCTAATACTTCAGGTTTTCTCCTCTTGTCTTATAAATAATCGCAAAAAGAGGGAAATAAATTCTCTTTTTTTCTTCTAAAAGCCTTTTTTGCCTGTGTACAACAGATGTTGTTTCCACAAATTAGCTCCTAATTTCTTTCATAACTCAGTCAGAACAACCCTTCAATTCCTAGTCAGGGAATAGATTTAGTGCCGCACATAATTCTTGTAATTATGCAAAAAACCTGCACTTTGCTAGGTGAAAACCTTGGCTATCAATCTCTGGGTTTAGTGTATGGGCAACCTAATCTTCTGTTTCACCAGCTGTGCAACACACTGAGGATTCCTTTCATTTCCACAGTGGGAAGGATAAATGATTCCTGGGACAGGGAATGGGTAAGGAGACAGCAAGGGGCCAGCTCCAGTGTTGGAGTCATTAAGAATGCCACTCACACCTCCTCCCCCCCAGCAATCTGCAAACACAGCAGTATTTAAATGTTTTCCAGTCATCAAAATGCACTTAGCCACAAGAAAGCAAATAATGTTCCTCCTGCTAAAAAAAAAAAAAATCTAGTATAGTTTTAAATCTATTAGCTTGCCTAGCTCAGGTGAGCAGTGTGGACACCTGGTGGATCGCCACCTTTGAAGTTCAAAAACTGCAAATTCCACAATAAAAATTGGCAGAGAACTACACTGTGCAAGAGACTGTTCATGCAGTTGTACCACTAGGAAGAAAATAATTTTGAATAGCTTGCTGCTTATTTTTTTTTTTTTTTTTTTTTTTAGGATATGATGTACTTGTTAAATGAAAATCGATTTTCATTTTTATTTAAAAGCTGTTCCATTGGCAGCCACTAAAGCTGAAGCTGCTGACATATTAACATGTGCAGAACACATTGAAATTTCTCCAGGGGGTCACATCCAGGTACCTGAAGGCGAGTGAAACCCCAGGGGTTACTGAGAGGGTTTTAAAGGAGCTGATTAGGCAGCCCTGCTTCCCCCATGAAACAGGCTCAGTGCCTGCCCTGAGTAATCCAGCTGGAATCATCATGCACTCCCAGGATACACTTAATGCAACTTTCATACAAAAATGCTGCAGGGATAAAGGGATCAGAATTTCTGAGAGAATGAGTACTTCAGAGGAAGTAGCACAATAAAGTCGTCATAAAATGGTAGGGCTGTCTCTTCCCTTCCTTGTCTTATTTGATGTTTTTTTAGTGTTTTTAGGGGGGAATGGTGTGACAAAGTGGTTTGTTCAAATTCTGTGTGTGTTAAATATTTTTCTTTGGAGTTTTTTTGTGGATTCCTTTTTGGGGGGACGGGGTGTGTTTTGGGTATGTTGTAGGCATCTAGACTGTATCTTCAAGAAGAATCCAGAGAATTAAACCTAATTAATGCTTACCAAAGAAAATTTGGCACAAGGCTTTAGCAGAATAATTTAGGTGACTGAAAGCCCAAAGGTTTGGTGAACATCCTTTCATCCTTTTATATTTTCAGTTTTGAAACAAACAGGTTACAGTTAACTTGGACTGAACATATGTTTGTAGAAGCAGGTTATGATCCATTCCCTTGACCTTACCCATATTAGAAATCTTATGTTTGAATATTATCAACTCTTACTCAGAAAAAGACACCACTTCTACAATTTCTTACAGAGTATGAGCATTAGAAGGCAATAATTCTGTGATTTTGGCTATTTTTCTTTTCCAGTGATGAGCTACCTTCTCTTTCTCAACTCTGCTTATTACACATTGAAAAAAACCCCCAACAAACAGAAAGGGGAATTAAATGAAACTTGCACTTCACGTCATGACCCTGAAGTCATAAATGGTCAAGTGTCAGTGACTTTAATAAGCCTGCTGCCAATTTTTTTTCACCCTAATGATTCACTAAATATTATGCTAATATTATTTCTAAGACTCCAAAACACAGGACGAGGATTCTGGGTCTAACTGGGCAGAGAAGTGTGTTTAAAAAGGTACGTGACAGGGGAGGCCTCAGAAATGGCAAGACATCCTTGTATCCTTGCTAAGCCTCTGCCACAGTCTGTGGGCATGACTGGATTTTTGTTGTGTTAACCTAAAAGGGAGAATTTTCTTAAAAATATCAGCAAGATTGAATAAAAAAAACCCACAAAGGTGGAGATACTTTCAGCTGTGTAGGGAAAGTAAAAAGCTTGTTCTGAGAAGACCATTGAAAATCTGCTATCATTTGAATGCACTCTGTGGTTTAGCAACACCAGATTCAAATGAAATCTCAGAAGCACCAAGAAATGCAATTTATCTTCATCAACAAGATAAAGAAACCTCGAGGAGAAATCAGAGGTGGCAACCCATTCTTACCACACTGTTCCAGGTATCAGGTACTTAAAACACAAAAGACAGGATTTCAGGCTGTTAGATGTATTCATTTTGCCACTAAATACTAAAAGCATGACAAAAGGATTTCACCAGAGAAATTCCCTGCTGCTGCTCAGGCATTTTGGGATTTTTCAACTAGTGCACACAGGAAGGCAATGCTCCCTCTTGCTCTCCCACTTACTTGGTTGCTTTTTTTCTTAAATAAATGGCTGTAATAAGGATGAAGGTTGGAATTAAGGAAGAAGGTCAGAATTAAGGAAGAGAAAAAAAAGCAGACAAGTTCTACATGCAAACCACACCACTGATGTCTGCACTCAGCTCACAGAGGTCTGACTTCTGCATTTCCAAAGGTGAAGGAACAAGAGGGTTTCAGTCAAAGTCCAGGAGCGAGAGATGGCTTTGCACAGCAAAAAGCATTTCATTCCAGCCACTGAAAGAGGGGCTAAGCAAGAATCACTCTTGTCTTCTCAGTCCCTTGCCCTCAATGACTTAATACTTGTAAAAAGAATCCTCCATTTCCTCCATGAAACAATTTTTATGCTGAAACAAACCTACATTCAGTCAGGATGAAATCTAGTCTGCTGCTTGTTTCCTCATGAGCATTCTGTTTTTCAATTTAATTAATTACAATATCTACAGATTTCCTGAAGTCTAATTACTTGATTGTTAAGAAAAAGAACAACTTAAAAAACAGGGCACAATCTTTGTGTTTTCAAGACAGCTCTCATAAGACCCAAAACATTCAATATCTGATAGTAACGTAATGAATAAAATCCATCTTTTTAATTATTGTTGACATACCAGGACTTACAAAATGGAATTATAATGGAACACTTGGATATGCAGAGGGTTTATAAAGCAACAGAGGAATTCCTTACCAAGGAATATTATGTCTTCAAGATGAAGAAAATTACAAATAGAGCAAAAATTGCGCATAGGCAGACTAAGTTAAACACTGCATTAAAAATTAAGGCCAAAAAATTGTTCACCCATTAAAAAAAAAAGGTAAGCAAACATGCACAATGATGAGGCAGCAATAATTAAAGATAATGTATGGAAGCCACACAATAAAACACTCAGTACACAGCAGATGATGGTGAACGTGGAGTATAGAAATAAGTAATCCCAAAACTGATGTGCAAGCAAAGCTTTAAAACACAACACACTGACCAGATACTTCCAAACCCACAAATTTGGACAAAACAGCACATAAAACTGTAGACCAAAGATTGGTACTTTAATTTATTAAGTGAAACAAGACATCATCCTAAAATAAAACCATTGCAAAAAAGCAAGTGGGAGGAGGGAAAGGAATGCAAGTCAGGCTGGCTGCTTTTAAGTAGCCTCAAAAGCTTTAAAATAAAAGTTTTCAAGAAAATTGGGGGAAGAAGTAAAAGTAGGAAAACACAAACAGCTTTATAAACAAAGCCTTTGCAGCTGAGAAAACAATCTCACCTATTTCTTCAGGAAAAATATAAATTCTAAGAAAAAGCTCATCATTGAGATGAACATCATATAAATTAGAACAAGTTCCTTAAAGTGAGTAACAAATTCATTAAAGTAGGAATGGTGACGTGCTCCTTTGGAGGCTCACAATGCTGAATGCCACACAGTTCCTGAGATAATTTATATTATATTCACCCAGACGTGTGGGACAAGGGCTGCAATGAAGTCTCTTGGAAAACAAAACTGGGAGAAACACTCAAAGGAAAGGATTGGAATTTAAAACATGGAGATGAAGATTGGAATAATAAAGAATTCTATGCTCAAGTGCTGAATCAAGCAAAGGTTACTTGGAGATTGAAAACCTGCATTTCAGTTATAACATCAAACATGAAGAAAAAGGTTTGTTTTAATCAAGAGCAAGGTTACTCCACAGCATAAACACACCATGCCTGTGAAAAGGCCAGTGGCATTGCTGATGCATCATTTAAATCACATCCAGAAGAAGAAAGGAAATTATTGCCTCTGTAGTATGCACTGATGTGAACAGTTTTCATGCAAGCTCTCACACACTCTGTCACAGAAAGAGGATTTATTCAAGTGGGAAGAGATAAAATAAGATCTACCAGAACTGCAAGAATATAAGCCCACTCCACAAGTCCACACAGGAAGACTACTTGTTTTCAAAATGAAGGCTGAGATATCACAGATCATATTCTGCATCAATGGTAAATGAATTAAAATGCATCAATCCCCACTGGGAGAGTGAATCTGAAGCAATTCAACACGTCCACACTAACGCAAAACAAACTTTAATGCAGATAAAGTTTTGCAATGCTTAGTAGTCAAGTTTTATTTTGAAGCACCTCAGTTTAAAATGTTTTTTTACAAAAGGTTGCATTCCCATATAAATTTGCATGGTTTAATTACTGATATAGAAGAGGTGCTTTTGAATTACTTTATGTTTTCACCCTTAACAGCATCTAACTAAGGTGATGCGTTTGCTTGTCAGCATTGCTACTGAGCCAATCTCAGTGTTCAGCTGAAAACAGTTTCATATTTTTGTTTTATGCATTCTAGAACGGAATAAAACCTAAATATGAAAGATGTGTGACAAGCATTGAAGTATGCAATGCATTTGTTTTCCTTTAGTCTTCTTTTCCCTCATTTTGCACTTTGTTTGTGTTCCAGCTTAACATGTATCTCTAGCATTGGCCTAAATCCAAGCAATTGCCACCCAAATATGTCTTGGACTAAGAGACTCACAAATGCCAAAGCAGACATGCTGTAGAATTGTTCTGGTGAGGTTTCATCTGCCCACAACTCTCCAGTAATGCCTTTGGAGAACCTCCAAGGAAACATTGCTTCCATTTGCCTCATCAGAATCACTTTTCTCTTCCAAATGCCAATCACAGCCTGTGCTTAGCAAGAGCTACAAATGACCATTGCTGGAGATGCAAACCTTCATTCTGACATACAAAGCTCTGATAACACTGGCACACCCATCAAGGCAGACATGTTAGCATAAACCATTAATTAAGAATGGTAATAATGCCACACTTTTCAACAAGTCACAAATCTGTTCCTTTCAATAGCTGCTTGCTGTGTGTTGAGAGGATAAAGATGCTGGCTTGGCTTTCCTGTCACAGCAATACTGTTTTGTTTGTATATTATGTTTTTCAAACCAGGGGTAATTTTTAATAGTCTACAACAGAGCCCCACGTGGGCTTCAGCACCTGAATGAACTAACATGGATATGTGAATCAGAACAGCAAATTGTTACCCTTGCTTTTCAATAATGTGTCTAAATATTTCAATTTCTATTAAAAAGGCGTTTTTACCCTTGGTAAAACAACAAAGAAAAATTTTTTTGTAAGAAACTTGGAAAAACATCTTGACAGTGGGCAAAATATTCAATCAAATTTTTATTTATTTACTTCCAGTACAAATGAGTTTCTTGAACAAACATCTTGACTGAAATGTCAGCTGTAGCACTGCAGGTCATTTTCCTGCACAGCTGAAATCAGTTTAGAACTAGAAATGAGAGTACAAATATTCAGTTCAGGGTAGCAGCCATTAGTTTTGGATTTTACTGTGTAGTTTCATATTCAATTACTTTGCTTTTGCACATATCTGAGATTCCCTATAGTCTCCCCATCTCAATTAAAAATCATAACCAAAAAAAACAAAGCACCTCCCCACCAACAAGGGAAAGGTTAAACTGCCTCCCTGTTCCCTCTTTTGCCTATGATAATCTGATCATGGAAATATCACAACTTTCAGCACAAAACCACCTACATTTTCAAGAGGGAAGTGCAGGAGGTAAGGAGATAAATCAGCTGTGGACCTCAAATTTGGCACCATGCATATTCCCTGAAAGATGAAGCATCTCAGTCCACGACTTAAAAATTCATGGGCTCATACTTTTGAATAGAAAAGCCTGAACAGAAAGCTTTAGTCATTACCACAAAAAAGAAAAAAAAAAAACAGTGAAAACTTTAATTGTTTAAAATATGGGAAATTATTCTAATTTAGAAAATAAAATTATGCCGACTCATTAAAGAAGTATTGAAAAGCAACCTACAATCCAAATTATTTTTGCAAGTTCTATTCAACCTGCCACAGATATGCTGAGGTATATAAATAAATAAACACTTCTCAGTCAGATGGACCTGCTAGCGAGAGTAAATTTCACCCAGATCAAAAACGAAACCCTTTATTCAATGTAGCTTCATGAGAATTACAGAAATTTCATATTCCACCTATTTTTGTTTAACACTTTGAACAATATTAAAAGGATACCATAGAGACAAGGTCTTATCTGCCTGCTCAGATTACACTGTACTTACACCGAACCTTACAGCATACATGATTAGCCCTAAAAGGTCTCTTTGGTGATTTTCTTTTTTAATGAACTGGTTGGAATTCATTATACAATAATTGTGAGGAGGTTTCACAGATAAGCCTCTGTCTTGAGGGGGCATGGTGCTGACAGACAGCAATTTTTCTCAAAAAGAAAGAAAATCCACACACCTTCCCTGCTAAATGAAGCGTAAATATTCATCTGAAACCTTCTGTGAGCAAGGAAAGACACAAACAGCAGAAAAGAAAGTCCAAGACAAATAGGGTAATGGGTTTCATTCAACTTCCAATTTACACCATTTTTGCCCAGGTGAAACTGTCAGTTTTCAGTGCTGACAAAAATTGCATTTCTCCAGACAAAAGTTCTGCACTGCAACTTTTGCAAAGGTCAGAGCCCGGGTATTTACATGCAGAGAACAGGTGCTTGTGCAGGCTGTCCTCCTGCCTGGACAGCTACAAGATTTGGAAAGCAATCAGGTCCTGGAATTCAGCTTTGATGCAACAGAACTCCTCCAAATGTTACCATAAAGAAAAAAATGATGGATTTTTTTTTGCCAGCATAGTCTAAATGCAGCATTGCTGAGGCCTTTCAACAGGCTGGCCTTAATCACCCTAGGAGAAAAGTGTGCCACTGAGTTATTTCACCTTGGGAATTTCAACTGCACAACCTTTCCTCATAGGCAGATCTTCCTCTTGTACCCCCCCACATCACCTACAGCATTCCTGGGGCGAAGCTGAAGGCCAGGAAAGTGCTGTCACAGCTGCACTAAGAACAAGAGAATGATTGCACTGGCTCAGATACAGAGAACCCAGCCCAAGATCCTGTGCCTGCTGGTAGATAACAGCAAGTACTTAAAATAATAATTACACGGACTTCAATATAATTTTATATTTTTCCTGATCAGGAAATCCATAATTTCAGGACTTGCTCACTCAGACATTACATTTCTGGGTTAGCTAACTCTGGACAGATTTTTTTATCCATTAGTCCACCTAAACATTCTTCACGCTTCTCCATACTTAAAACCACCAGAGGAACTTAAACTGTCCAGCTGATATGGGAACCAAGAGAACACCTCTCTGACACTGAGCAGAGTCACCTGAAAGCCACCAAGGAAAGACTTGTGGGCTTTCCCAGCTGCAGTCATGTAGACAAAACTCTTTGAAGATTCCTCTCCACTTGCAAGCTGCATATCCTGGGGCTTGAATTTTTATGCTTGCTTTTTTGCTCTTGAATACCTGAAAGGTCCAGAGATACCTTCATTCTTGGACACATTATATATTTGAGAAAAATGGTTTCACAAGTATACTGAACTGCAAATAAGTTGTTCATTAACCTTCTTCTCTGTTGAGGTTCTTACCTGAAGAATCCACAGCTTCAACTGCAATATTTAGAAGGCAGAAAGCACAGGCTAAAGGCCCTTATGCTTCTCCTGCCTGACGCTCAAGCTCCCTTTTAACTGCAGACAAGATAAAAACTGCAATCCATTTCCCAGCTGCACCCATCATCAAGCACCAAAAATTTCCCAGCTCCCAAAAAGCTCTTGGCCTCCCTGATACCTTGAGAAGGCTGACCTAGAACAGAGACTAGACAGGGCTAAGAGTAAAGTAGGGATTTATTAGAAGGCCTCAATGGATCCACTTTGGGCAGCACAAGAGTCCAGCCAAGATGAACCAAAATGGTCACAAAATGAATGACTGCTCACAGTGTCTCTCACTTCTATAATTTCTGCTCCATTTGCGTCCTGGAGTTAATTAATTGTCCAATTCCAGCTTTGGGTTATGAAGTGCCATCCTTCTTGTTTTCTCATTCTGCCATTGTTTGTGCTCCTGGGCTGAGATTTGGGGCATTTGTCCCTGGTGCCCAGCTGGAGCAGGAATTGTTTTGTCTCCCTGCTCTGTGCACAGATCTCACCATCCCATAATGTGAACCCAGACCCACACACTAAAGCAGCACAGAATCTGAAAATATAAAAGCTAAACCTGAGGCATCATCCCCATCCCTGAAAGCCTGGTCCTTCTGCATTTGCTTTTAAGCTGCAAGAAGGTGAAATCCCTGCATTAGGACTGCTGCTCAAGCACTGCACTCTGCACACCAGCCATCTCCAGGAGCACAAACACTCCCCAGATGGAGCCAAACCCAGAGGACAGCAATGTGTGAGCACACACGTACACCATAATTCCAAAACCAGGGATCGAAATATATCCAGAAATTCACTGATTTCATCTTTGAGACTGTTCTGTGAGGAATAAGCCCTGCTCTCCAGCCACAGGTAAAGAAGTTTTCTCTGCACTTGCAAGTGCATGGAGAGTTCTTTTTGCGGAAGCTGAAATCCACATGCTTTTCTGGTAAGTTTTAGGGTAACTAGAGTTCAAGTTAAATTTGAGACTGAAGATATAACATCTTCATTAAGAAGTTCTAGTAAAATACACTTTATTCATCTATCAGAGAAAGTCCTCAAACCCCCTGCAGATTCTCCACATGCTGGTAAATGTGGGAAAATTTGCACTTGTCACAAATGTTTAAAATTTTAATCAAAGCATGTCAGTGCTCATATAATGAGAGTTTTTTCCCCGTGGTGAAATTGTCATAATGAAGGTTGCAAAATTACCATATACTTTCAGATGAACTGCAAACAGCCTCTGTCTTTTAGCTGTTACATATTGCAGTACTCTTCCCTTAAGCCCAGAGCCTTGACTAACTGCTTTCCAAAACATGCCAATCAGTAATTTCCACCCTGGATAACTGGCACAGGCTACACAATGTTTATAATCACTTTTTTCAAATTTTCCCCCATTATGATCCCAACTTGCCAAGCCAGAGGTGCAAGTCTGAACAAGCCATGCTGAACACAAACCCTGGACATGGCCAGATCCAGATGTTTGATGTCCACTGGCCCACCTCCACCTTCTTAAAAGCCTTTCTAGGATTCTGCATTCATAGAAGCTATATAAACATATGCTTCACCCCTCGAAATTGTGAATTACTCTGGGAATAAAAACATTTTTCTCATATTTAGAAGCATGAGACAGATTTAGCGAAGACAACTACAGTAGGAGAAAGAAATATCTTGTGTCACTGGCGTCCAAATGGAAAGTAATATTTTGTCATGACATTCACATATTGTGGATTAACCCTACTGATAGATAATTATATAAAGTGATTTTATATTTTATATATATTGATATATAGTCAAATATCCCAAGATATATATTCCAAGAGATACAGATCCAAAAATCAAAATATAGTATATAAATTATACCCAAAGACAAAGAAATCCATCCTTTCTTTGTATGACCTTGCATCAAGGCTCCCAATTATTTGAGATGCATGGTGAAAACTGCATTTGCTTATTGTTGTGGAGGATGTACATCTACACACAAAAACCCCATGGAAACACAGGAAGACAAGAAAAAGCATAAGAAAAGTTTCCAAGTTGATTAATAACAAAGAAAGGATCTCTGTGGCACAGATGACCATAAAATTTGAGCACTTTACTTATACCCCATCCACAACACAGCCCAATCTGACTTTGGACATGTGAAAAATAAAAATGGTCTGAACAGAAGTGAAAGCCCAGTTTGAAAATAAAAACTTCTTGCAGCCATGACAAACCTATTTAGGAAAATTACACCATGTCCTCCTTCATCCTGCTGCTTTTAAGAAATCAGTAAGCTTTAAAAAACTTGATGGGAAACCAAGCCCACATTTCACAGACAGATGGTTTATAGTTTAAGTGCTCAAGTAAAACCTTCTCCTACCATTCCTTGTATACACTTGAAAGCCACTTAGCTGAAATATATCTGTGCAAAACAACAGCAAATGACCAGTAAAAAGCTTAATTATTCTGCTTTATATCTATGGTATGAAAGAGGGTTGGAAAGAGAAATAAATCTACTGATAAAGCTTGGTTTTAAATTAAGTGATGAGAGGTGGATTGGAGCACAGAACATGATAGCTGGGCATAATTCCAGGGTTTAAACAGCACCTCAGGCTTTATATGCTTTCATGCAAGCCAGGCTTTTATCAACCAGCCAAGTGTTCTGAATCAGAATGTCCATGTGTTTTTGTCCATCACAGAGGACCCTTGCTTTTACATGGCTCTAGCTACAAAACTGAGCTGAGAAATCCTTGTACTGCGCAAGCTGAACACCCCCAAGAGAGCAGCCTGAACACAGCCCAGAGCTGCAGGCACTGAGTGCTCTGCCAGAGCTCTGCCTCAGGCTCTGCTGACCCCAGAACTCCTCAGTTCACCCCACAGAGTGCAAAAAGGCACGGGGTGAACTCCCAGCTGGCTGCTGTTTCCATCACATCAGCACCTCTGTGTGAAGCAGGGAGCAATCTGCTTCCAGGTCAGCTCATTTAAAGGAGGGGGTGCAAATCAGGGCTCAGCAGCTTTTGTGTTCTCAAGCAGAAGGAGAATTTCCAGCTGGGAATGGCTGCCATATATTCACTATGATCCTACCAACCAGGATCATCAGAGGTGCATCAGAGATCATCAAAGCAGGTGCCATAAACAGGTAACAAGAGGAAATAAGTGGTTCACTGCATTTCTTAAGGTGAACTTCAGGCTGTCAGCCTAAACTTTGTTACATGGACATCTGGTTTAGAGTATGAAGCTTTGACACTGAAAACTCTGAAAAAAAATTATATACATGCAATATGTAAAAGAAGCACAGGTGCTGATTTTGCCATTAAATTCATTATCCAGCACTCCATGTTCTATCTGGTGCTGGGTGAATTTTGTGATAAGTTGCTTAGATAAAGCGCAGTCCAATATTAAAACATTTACCAATAAGATTAATAGATCAGCAACCAGACAGCTTAGTACACACCCCCAAGGACAACAAGGATTATAAGAGAAATCTAAATTAATGTTTTAGACAAGCCTAAACCCGAAATCAGGTGGAGCATGCAAGAAAGGATTGAGGCAAACACACCACCCAAAACCAGCCTGAGAGCATTCAATCGGCACCAGCTGCCCAGTGCTCATGCACTGTCCCTCAAATAAGAGATTTTAGACTGGTGGTGCTCAAGATGTCCTAAAGCTGGTAAGGTTGCACCTGTTGGGTAAAACCACCCTTTCCATGCTCTAGGAAGACCCCAATGGACCAAAAAAGCCACCCCAAACAAACAAATCTCATGTGACAAAGTTGTGTGCGTACTATAAATCCACCTCTAGCTGCCTTTGCGGAGATTACTCGGTATTACTAAACTTCAGTTAAACTTTCCAGCAGTGTAGTTTAGTTAGTGTTCAGAATATTTAAAAGTGAAGACTGAAACTGAGTAAGTACAAGGTATTAGCAAGTTGCAGAGTTTGAAATATTAAAACAAATGACAGACTTTACCAGAAAGTGAAAACATTTTAAAAATAGCCCATAGATACTGCAACAAGTTAAAATTAAAACAAAGCAGAAAACCCACATAAATACACACACAAAGAGGTCTATGTTGATTCCTTTTTTTCGGTGATCAAACTCCTTGAAAGATTTTTCTTTCAGCAGCTGGGTGTCTGAATTAGAGAGTGGCAGTATCTGATCTTTTTTATGTACCTATCCATAAACAGGGCTTTGTTATAGCCACCATCAATCCTGCCCAATGCCTCCTCTGCAATTTACTATGTGTATTTATTACACCAAAACCTCATTATAATAAATTGAAACTATCCAGCACGTCCCTGGAAGTATTCCCTACAGAATGTTATATATTCCAAAGCTCTGCTTTGACTTCCCAGCTCCCTTTCAGTACAAACATGGGCTACACGTAGAGAGTTTCATGTTCAGAAATGTAATTTATAAGAAATGTCATCTGTCAGTTTGCCTTCAGCAGCCAACACCTCACATCCTCCAAGCTAAATTATGTTCAGGCACGTTAGACAAAAGAACATATCTAACTCAAATACTTACACTTAAGGGATAATTGAGAACTGATCCACTAAATGAGCCCCTCTAATTACACATCCTACGTGGGGGAGGGGGAATTTCTTATCTCTAGAGCTCTCATTTTCACTCACCACACGTGTCTTTTGTGAATTGAAGCGATGAATACACATCATTATAAAATTCTCTTTGCAAATTAATATAGTTAAGGCTGAAAAATCCAGTAATCAGAGGGTGTTTTTTGACTGACAGGATCAGCACTCTTCTCTCATTCCAAAGGCTGTAGAACAGCATCCAAAATTTCACTAATGTTTGGAGAACTAAGAAATCTTTCTAAGAGGGTTAATATTCATTGCACACGGATGTTTTGGAAAAGTAAGCCCAAGTTAATGCAAGAAATGATGACAAGAAGACCAGGAGATGCAATAAGGCCTTCCTTGGCTTTTGCTACTTAGTTTTTTCTTCCATGGAAATAAAATAAATGTCCCCCACATTTAAAGGATGTTGAATTTGAAATACAGAAGTTATATTTTGTATCAGTGTACCATCACATGCTTTTAAGTTACTTGCTGTCTTCATTCTCAGATATTTTGAAAAGTCACATCACATTGACTGGCAGAGAGCAGAGACCACACGTACCAAAAAAGTGCAAACCAGAACACACTGAACACAAAACTGAATTTGAACAATACAAGGAACTCTGTTCTTTTCCCCCTTTAAAGGGGAGAAAACTTTTTCCAGTAGAGGTGCCTGATAATCATCCTAAAATCCCGCTCTTAGCCCAAAAAGAGGCAAGTCACTGTATCTCCTTTCCTCTGGCATTATCTGACTTCCAGAACTAATCCTCTTATTTGGCACACAATCATATTTTTAATCTAAAACCACCTTATCTAGACCCCCAAAATTTTGTTTCGTGTGTGTTTTCTGAGGGAAGGTGCTTTTCTTTATTGAGATAATGCATCACTGAATTATAAGTTCTGTGCAGCTGTCACTCTTTGCCAAACATTCAGAAACACAAATCAACTCTGACAAGTCATTTATCTGCTAATTCAGTGTCAAAGTGTAATAATATCACTGGGCTCTGTGCATTAGCAGTGTTAAAGCAGAGCTGAAGTTAAAACGCAAATTGAAAACACTTTTTGTCTATCAGAATAAAAAGTAATTCAGTTGGTGCCCATGCTGCTAATCCTTTAGATTCTCAGTTAGGTGAGAGTAGAAATGCATGGATAACCCCAAATGTTACACTCATTAAACCAGGAATGAAATGCTTAATGACTGCAGTGACACCTGTAGTTACCACACTGGTTTTAAGCCCTCAAGAGGGAATATCTGCAGTTTGCCATCCTGACTCACCCCGCTGTGGGGCTCACAGTGCCATCAGGAGAGCAGACAGTGCCACAGAGGAAAGCACAGTGTGCAGAAGAGAAATTCTGAGCACATCCACTGAATTTTCTAAGTTTGCTAAGCAAAGGCCACCCTGCAACAACTGCCACAATCCTTTCCTCACTCAGCCCTTGCTCAGTCACAAAACTCATTGTCAGATGTGGGAGAGCAGTCGCTCATCTTCTGAATGTCCACCCAGCCAAGGAGTTTCCATCTTATTTTACCTCTTGCTGTTATAAACAAACACCAAAACATGATGGTTTGGTGTTTTGTTTTTAGGGGTTTTTTTGGTGGTTCATCTTTTTTCTTGGTTGGGGTTTTGTTTGATTGGTTGGGGATTTCTTTTCATGGATGTAAAGCCACAGGCAAAGATTTCCTTCTCTTCTCTCCCAAATGGGTTATAAATTGGAATAAAACAGCCAGATCTTTCTCTCTTGGCTGGTGTTACAATCTGATCCACCTCAAGGAGACAAAGTGGAAACTTGTTTGATGACTCTGGTGCAGTTTCTATAGCTACAATTATATACTTTTAATAAAGTAAATTTAGTTTATGGTACTAGCCCATATAGTAGTAAATAATTATAGTTATATCAACTATATAGTTTATAAAATTATATATGAATTAAATAAAATATTAATTTATAGAATATATAAATTATATAGAAATCATATAGAAATTATTTATAAATTATATAAAAATTATATAAAAACTATATAAAATTATATAATATATAGAAATATAGAAAAAATATATAAAAACATAAAATATATAAAAATTATATAAAATAATATAAAGTTATATAAAGTTATCTAAAAATTATATAAAATTATATATAATTTATATAAATTATATAGTTTATAAAACTTTTATAAATATAAAATATAGTTTATAAAATATGTGCCTGCCCCTCCTCTTCCCCTCCTGATGAGGCTGTGACTGAGTGAGGGCTCCCCTCAGTCTCCCCCAGCTCAACAGACCCAGTGCCCTCAGCCACTCCTTGTGTGACTTTCTCACCTTTCCTTCACCATCCTTCTCCTCCCTCCTTTGGATGCTCTCTAACAGCTTTACATCCTCTTTATATCATGGCACTCCAAACCACACACACAGTACTTCTGTCAGAAAAGGGCCAATTCTCATTTTGCTGGTGGTAAACCAGACAGGCTAAACCTTACACACAAAAAATATGAAACAGGACAGTAAATATGATGCATTTTTCTGTCATGCAGTTGTCTAAGTTTAGCTCCAAGCTGAATGAGAGGTGATATAACAGACCAACAATCTTACTTCAGGCAAGATGAGATAGAAAGGATTTAAAAAAAAACCCAAACCAACAACAAAAACATCCCAAACTGTAAGATGGCAGTTTTACATGCTACAGGTAAATCCTCTAGTCTTGCAGAAAGAACTCTTCCTGATGTGTCCCAACTCTTCCCTTATACATAGCTTATTAAAATAATCCAGATTTATCCTTTTATTTTTGTAAAACTAGAATCCTGCACTGATATTTTGCTTTCTAATCACAAAGAACTTCTGCATGTTAAATCTGACAATTGCTGCTAAAGTTAACAGCTGACAGATGGATTATGTGGAGAAGGTAGAGAGAGTCTCACAAAAAGACAGTATGAACACAAAATTATTTTAGAAGGGAGTGTTATTAGGAGAGGAAGCACATGAAATAACATGTAGAGGATGTAAATCCAAGGGGTCTCTTTCTCTTCCAGTCTTGACCACAAAAATGCCTGATATGCCTCCTGATGATACCCCAAAACTGATACAGCAAAAAGCATCAGTCAAAAATCAAAGGTAATATCTAACAAGTTCTTCCTCTATTTTATTTTTATCTCTTCCTATTTCAGAAACACCTTCTATACATCACTACACCCCCATTTTTTGTGCCAGCCTTAAATAAAAGCATTAAGTACCATTTCCCTCCTCTCCTACTCACTTTTTAAGCACAGCCCACTCATGACTTGGCTTTAGCTTTTTTTTTCACCATGCCAAATCAAAGCCAATCTTCAATTTCTTTAACTCGGCTAATTATCTTCTATGCAGTACTTAGTTCCAGACAGTTTAAAACCCCTGAGGATTTCCCATGTCTCAAAAAAGAAAAGGGGGGCCAGGACTTACTACATCCACTTTTCAGGTTCCTTTGCAAAGATTTGTGTTTAATAAACTCAGGCAGCTTTAAAACCCTTGTCCAATCCTCCTTCAAAAAAAGACTCTCAAGCCTTTCTTGCTGCAGTTAACTAATGGCTATAATCACCTGAGGCAAATTTCCCAGATCCTTGAAAAATAAATAAAGTAAGGCCTGTACTTTTTTATTCTTGAGTAAAAAAAAAAAAAAAAAAAAAAAAAAAAAAGCCTAACAACAATGGAAAGCTTAAAGTACACCAAATGTACAACTACACATTTCATGACCCAGAACTGTCCACAAGCAAGAAAACCCTCCCCTCCTCCCCTTCACACAGTATTTTTTGCCCAAAACCAGCAAAGCTTGCAGGGAGACACTGATGACCCTGTGTCATGTAAAGAACATTTTGGCTGCATCACATTTGCCACTTCAGTTAGAAGATGAGCTTCAAGTATGAAGCAAAACATTTGCATCGACAATTGGTCCAAGGCACCCCTTGGAAAGCATCCATTTCCTGATGCTTCCTCCTGCCCTGGGCCAGAAGAGGCCAGCAACAACTTGAGCCTTGGGAAAACTTTACCAGAAGCAAAGCATGGCCTGGAATATGGTATTGATAAAGATACTAGCATAGGTTTGGTTTAAAGTCACCTGGAATTGTGATCAGCCATGTAAAACTCACATTGAAAGGTTGCTGGTGGATTTAATCCAAAATGCCAGTGCTTTCCAAAAACTAAAAGTAAATTCTGACAGTCACTCTCTTGGGACACCATTGTGTCTTGGGTCTGCCTTTTGTTAGGCCAAGTAATTTCTAAACCCCTGGCATGATTTAGATTTTTACCAAATGTCTTTATTATATCAAAAGCCACAATTAAAAAAAAATAGAAAGAAGTTGGTGGTTAAGATATTTATTTCCATCCAAGAAGTGGAACTGAGAAAATGGTGTCCACATAAAACCAAAATTCATAGACTGTATATCTCTTTCCTTTTAAACCTTTCTATCTCTCCTCTCAAGAGAACAGGAATGTTTAAAGTGTCTTCACTGACACTGATATTAGAAAATTCCACTGCATAAAGAACAAATAGGGTTGATAATCTTTCCTGAAATCTTCCTGGGCAGATCAGTGACACAGCTTTGTGGGGATGATTTTCTATTACACCAAAGACAAAGGAATGTTAGTAAATTCCCTCCTGAAATTTCCTCTCTGTCTCTAAGGATGACTCATTGAAATGCACATGCTGACTTCCCAAAATCCCTTCCTCTAACTTCTGGTATTCCACAGTAGTATCCTCAAACATGACAAGTTTGCTATGGAAATAAACTATTTCAAAGCTCCTGTGGGATCCCATATCCCAGGAGATGTTGATTTTTCTAGTTTGCTATCTTTTCATTGATTTCATTCCTTCCTCCCAAGAGACACCATTTTCCTGAAAAGTATTTTCCTCATAGTTTGAATATACTGCACTCCACAGGAATAATAAGATAAAAAATCTTTGAAGCAGTAGTTTTCCTGGTTTTTTTCCACATTTACCATTCTGAAACTTTGCACACAACCAGCAACAAGCACACACTGGGACATGTCTGAGATGGAAACTGATCCAAGTGATGTGCTGACTTGCTTCAGAAACAACGACAAAGCACATTTATTTTTAACTGACCACATACGTGAAATAACCTGTAACAGAATTTCCTAACACACCCCAATAAAGGTTCAAATAGCTGCATTTTGTAAATTTTAGAACAGCAACAACAAAAAAGATTTTTGCTTTAAATATTAACTGTGACTGCAAGGTAATATATTAACATAAGGTATCAAAAAACAGTATAGAACTAGATTAGAGCAATACATGCCTAGACAAACACTTGCAAGAAAGATGGACTAAACTGCAGCTTGAATTTGACAAACCAGACTATTTTTGATTAAAGACAAGCCTCAGGTGATGCAGGTAATATTGAGTAAGCTAAACATGTTACAGACTTTGTTACCCAAAAAAAAAAAAAAAATTGCTGATGATTATCACCTTAAAGGGATGCACGAAACCCAGGACTGTAACATTTCCACAGGTCAGGAGCATAATCTCCATTTCACTCCTGAGAAGCACAAAAAGGCCTTGAACCTCCTGTTTGCCACTAGACTGCTGAAAACCCCTGCATTCTGCACGGATAATCATGACAGGCCCAGAGAGAAAGCAAATGCAGAGAGCAAACAAATCACAAAGGGCTTCTCTGGGTACTGCTCAGTGGAACTGCCTACGTACCTGCATCAAAGGGAAACAGAGAGATTAAAGGCAAAACCCAAGCAGGCAGCCGGGAAAAGGACTGAGAAAAGTCTTTCCACCTCTTCCCCTCCTCCCATGACTTTCCTGAGGGAGAGCTTTGAACAAAAGTACCGAGGAGCAAAGAGTTTGGAGCTCCTGTTTGATGGCAGCACCGTTCAGGGGTGCTGTGAGAATTCCCTGTGCATTCTCCGCTGCTGAGGCCTCGCCCTTCCAAAGGATTTGCACTTTGTGCATTCATGACAGGAAACGCCACGATGGAAACAGCACAGTGTGGTCTCCAAAATGGCACATCAGAGAACTTTTTCTCCTTTTAGCACACTTAATTCCTTTTAAGAGTAATAGGAGCTAAGCACGAGCCAAAGGATACCACGATTCAAGACTTAACACAGTTTTGCCACCGTGGATGCAGATGTTATAGGAAATAAGCAATTCAGCTCCTAAATTTGTTCCAGACTACAAATCTTTTCTGTTAGCATGCATAAGGCATAGCTAAATGTGTCTGCTCAAACAGAAAAGAACATGCCTAATCAGAGAGAGTGAGACTGTTTCTCATAAAATGCAAGAGAGCCTTTGTTTGGATTGTGGCAGCTATCTCAGACTGGAGCTTTATCTAAAACAGGAAAGATATAAGAATATTATTGACAACACATGCAAATGTTATCATGATTTCTTTTCATTGATTTGAAGTTAAGTAATAGGCTTTGGTTTTATCCTCACAGTACTTCTAAAAATAGTAACAGTCAAGAAAAGAAAACCAAATAATTTTATATTTTAACTAGTTTTGTTACACAGAAAAAGAATGGGGCATTAACCTCTCAAGCACTAAAAAGGGTCAGGGATCATGGATATATTTTCAAATTTGTTTTCAAAGTTTGACAGTGATTCTGAAACCCTCAATAACCCAACACCAGTTTCGTTTCCCACGCCCTAAATCCTTTACTTTGCAGAATGTGTCCAGGCATGAGCAAAGTCAAGTGGGGCACAGCTTTGGTCCTCACAGTCACACACAGGCTGCTGTGCCCTCACTGCTGCTGTGCTCATCTCCAGAGATAAGCACAGCCTGTGGCTCTTGCTGCCTGAGACATTTTGGGAGTTTTTGCTCAGCAGTTCAGGTTATGCAAGATAAAATTTTCCTCACAGGGAGGCCATTCTTTACCCCTGAGAGGTCTATTACCCTGCCTGCACTCTGCTCATTAGTTCTGCTGTGTTATTTTGACATGGATTTATATCTTCATTCCTTAAAAGTATTTGGGTTGCATTTCCTTCAGTTGCTGTAGCTTCTTCCTCTATCTTACCTATGGCTTTCTGATCCTTACAGATCTACTTAGGACGTTTTTCATTTAATCAAGTGCTGCGATCTAAATTTCACATAATTTCTTTGAGAGTAAATGATTTTTTCTTTATGTGTAGCCTCTTTAGTAGCAATTGATTGCTAGATGCAGCAACTTTAATAATCTAAAGACTTTAGTCTAAGCGGTCTCATATTGCACCATATGAATTAAGGAGATGGGCTCAAAATCTCTAAAAGCAAGTTAGTGCATAAATGCAGAAATAACTTGATTTTATTTTGAAGGAAATGTTTCTATCAGGGAAGGCTTTTTAAAAGACAAACATATTATAGAGAAGCATAGAGATGGTGAACTGGGAACAAGTGCATACTCTCACAATACAGTTTCAGGCAATGTTGAAAATTTAAACCAGAGACTTTTATTTTCTCCTTTGCTCCTACCTAATGTAGCATGTGTCTAATAAGCACTTGTTGATTATACTATAATTAAAAACTCTCAATAAACCACATGAAAACACAAATTTTCCTTAAATAGAAAAACACTACCAACTTGGGCCATCAGAATGCCACTGGAAAAAAAGGAAGCTATCATGATGATTTTGCAATTGTGCCTGTTATCTCAGGGAACATATTTGCACTGTGCTTCAGCCTGCTAGGATCAGGAATGGCTGTGAAATATAACCAGGCTGTATAATTAAAGCAGCAATTAACCTTGCTTTTGAACAACTTGGGAATTACATCTTGATCAAGAGGCACACAGCCAATATCAGTTTCCAGTATCTTTTTTCCCCATTGAGATCATGCCAGTGTGATTGAAATTTTTGATAACCTGGTCCATTCTGTTTAGAAGCATCTACCTACCTACTAGAAATCCTACAGATCCAACCTGGGAATAAAATTCTGTGGATCTGGGCACTGAACAGAGCAGGAGTAACCATAAATGTTTTAAGTCTGATCAATTTTGCAAAAAATCACAGTCACAAGAACCATTTGTGAGCAGGTGACGTGCAGGGTCCTTATTCATAACTCCTGATTGAGCAGCATCAGTCAGCCAGTGACCGAGCAGACTCATCTGGAAATTCAACTGAGTGTTCAGCAGAACCCAAACACATGCTCTGAGTGAAAAAAAAAAACAAACAACCTCATGTGGGGCTGATTCTCAAACCAATGCATGCATCTTTGCAATAAATAAATATGAACAAGACAACAGGTTTCAAAGGTTTCTCTACGCAAATGAAGGGACAAAGCCACAATGGCTTCACCAGGTGGGGAGCAACTTTAGAGTCGCATCTCTGCTGTCATTCAGTAGGACTTGAAACATTAGACAATTAAATCAGGAGTTTGTAATGAAATCTTGATTTTATTCCAAACTGAAATAAAATGTATCCATGGTAAGGATTAATTTGTGGCACAGCACTTAGCTGATAATTAGCAAAAGCAACTAAGCTACAGGAAAGCCTTTAGGCCCTGTTGTGAAGATTTTCCTCATTTCAATTAAACCTCAAAATGACCTTACTTTGCTATGCCATGTAATGTCTGCAAAGTATCTGGAAGTCAGAACTGATGGGGAGTAAAGAATGCCCAGGGAATAGCAAGACAATGGTTCAGACATACATACCAGCATGTTAAACAACTTTCAGTAATGATCCCCATCGCAGAACTGGGCCCACAAGGCATCTGACAGAGATAGACATGTCCCCAAACTACTTTTGCATTTTTTCCATCACCCTATTTTACTGTCATTTTCAGACAGAACCACGGAGTCCTTTTGCTCTCATACTCCACTTTCTCAGACACTACCCGTAAAAAAGAAGTTTCTTTTCTATTTAACCCAAAAAGATTGCTTTCTTGGCCACCCTAAAACACATAACTAATAAGATTAATGAACCTCAGAAGAGCCTCCAGCCCCTTGCAGGCTGCACATGTTCCTCCCCAAGACACCTGCCTGGTGTGCAGCAGCGTGGCAGAGCTCAGTGGCCTGAGCCTCACCAGGTGGATAGCGTGCCAGGAACCCAAGTTAAGAGCTGATGGAGGAGAAAGCTTGCTCCACACAATTCCTGAGAGCCTGAAAAGCCAAAGTGCAGACGAAGGTTATCACTGAGGAGCAGCGTGCTGCGAGGACTAACAGCTATAAATAACACACAAAAGAAACTGTTTTACATTTGTTTGGTTTTGAGCACACATAAGAGAGATGGATTAGAGCTTTTTCTTGTGCAACACATCAGATTAATCCAACCAGCTCTTTGCCAAAGAACGCTCTTATGGGACTACATGTTCCTCTCCTTCCAGGACTCTTGTTTCCTTTGTTCAAAATAAGACTATTTAACACAAGTTTGACTTCTGAGATCACACCTTTTGCTGCCGACCCTTACTAAGTCTCTAGATGCTCCCTGAATCTTTGTTCTCTCTCAAAATCAACCCAAATCTCTTTACTCCTTCTTGCTCTCCACTCCCTGTAGGGCTTCACTCAACAAGCCATTCCCTGCAGAGCACGACACAAAACAGCTTCTCTCCTCTTTACTTTTCTATGCCCTTTCCTTGGCATTTTTTCTGCAGCTCTTTCTTCATGCTGTCCTTCAGAAAGAACAGGCAACCTTGAACCATCCCATGAATTTTAGCTCCATAACGCCAACCATAACAATTTCAAGAGCAAACCCACAACTTCCACAGGAAAGCAAACCATTTAAAAGCAACCCACTCAAACTGCAGCCCTGGCTGGAGTGCAAAGAAAAGGGGACCAAATCAGTGCCATTTTTCAGAGGGAACAAGAGCAGCAGCCTCCTTGCTGGCTGTGCTGGACCTGCACGACTTCAGCAAAGTGTGTGTCCACCAGAAACCTGGGACACTGAATCCCTGCAGTTTGCTCTCACCACAGCTCCATCCTCACACAAACCAGCTCCTAGTGCCCCTGCCTTCTCAAACAAGTTTAAAGTTTAAAAGAAGCAATACGCAAACAGATTTTTTTCTTCCTTGCATATTATTAGTTCAACATTTTAATATGACCTGCAAGACCAGAGACTCTGTTTCACTTCCCCAGTAACCCCCACCTATCTTGTGGCAATGTCCCGTTTTTAGTAAATATAAAACATAAAAAACATGTATGTAAAAAACATAAACCTCATCCATGGCAAAAGCTTGACAGAGGAAAAGAATGTGTATGGGTGAAATCTAATGGCAATGGATGCAGAATCCTGGCAGCAGGAACCAGCCATTTTTGCCAGTAATAGCAAATGATTTTACCCACATCACTGCAAGAAAGGACAAACTCAGCATAGCCAGACTAACATGTTTTCTGTAGTACAGGATATGATGAGTGCCATTGCTAGACTATGATTAAAATTATCACCAAAGTATCACCGTGAGATTGAATTTAAATTTGGATTACATCAGAACACACAGTCTGCATACTGTTGGCTGGAGCAGCTACATCCAAAATTTATGCATAACATGTATTGTTAAGGTTGCTAGAAACTTCTAAAAGCACTACCAGGCTAAGCTCAAAACCATGCGAAAAAGTACCCACAATTTGTCCTTGTTTTTGAGATAACAGCTCTTACATTTGCAAATGTTAAACTAGAATATGTTCCATCTCACAAACCAGCAGCCTTATGACTGTTTGTCTTCTGTTAAAAGGGAAAAAAATAATTTCCATATGCATACATTTCATGCAGATATCTCGTTATCCCAGCTGTCTAGGAGAGGAGTGGAAATCCTGAGTTTTCAGCACGTGTGGGGATCAGCCATCCCTGATCAGAAATCTGCTGGGGTGCCAGCAGTAGCCAAGGGGCCTGTGTGATCTGCCCATATGCTCCCTCTTTACACAACAGATTGACGCCAAGGCAAAGCACTTCAAATGTTTTCAGTGCTCCTTCATCACGGCCAGAAATCTGCAAACAATCTGAAACTGCTTTATTTAGTCACACTCTACAAGTGCAGGTTTCAGCTTGAAGCATAGGCTCCCCATTCAGACATAAAATGCCTCCACAGAGCTGAAAAAATCTTCCTGGAAAGATGAAAATCCTCCTTTGAGGAAGTCTGGCTGGGAATCTGTGATTCAACTTTTCAACAATGTTTTAGCATTAAGGCAAAAAAATCAGGCAGTAGGAAAGGTGTCTAAAAACCAAATAGAGCTGCTGATTAGTTCTTATTTAGGGATGATATTAATTAAATATTATGTTTGTAATGATAGCAAGGAAGGATTGAACATGCTCTGGGGACCAAAACTAGATCCCGGTACCTGCATAATCCTGTAGCAGATGACATCTTGAAACTCCAGTTTTTGGTATATATGCTGCAATCAAACACCAAGCACTGAGAAAAATTAAAAACAAAAAAAATCATAGCCTATTTCTGAGTATAAAACCCTGTACAGAAATGTATACAATACTCAAAAGCAGTAAAATGAAAAATAAAGTGTAGCCAGAGAAGAAAAAGAGCTCAAGGAAGACTTCAAACTCCACAGCCTGACCTAACTTTTCTTTGTCAGAGAACTACTAAAATGCTTCTCAGGCTAAGGAGAAGCATTTTAGTAGTCCTCTGATAAAGAAAAAAAAATCTTCCTTAATTCAAGATAGTGTCTCCTTGTATTCAGACACTTCATGAGGAGTCTCATCACATCAAACACATCCCATTCCGTTCTTTGCTTCTAACATGTTGGATCTCAAACTTGCTCATGTTTGTAAAGTTTGTTTTTTCTTCCAGACTGCAGGCAGGTAAGTGAAGTCAGCAAGAATGCATTGAAAATTGGAAAATCCTCCAATCAATCATCAAACAAGCAATTTGTGGCTTTTACACCTACACTTTGACATTATTTCAGAAGTGGGATCCTAATATTAGTCCAGTGTATGATAACATTATTTTAGTGTCAAAAGTGAGACTATTAAATAGCAATATAAGGAAATTTTAAATCAGTGAAATATCCCCAATATGAAAAATATTGCTGCCAAAAATAAATGTGGTGATAGAAAGGACAATCTAATCACAGTCAATTATAAAGACTTTTTATGGCCTTATGTCCCATTTTAGCAATTTTCTGCTCAGCATGGAAGCAATCACTGATCTTGATCTACTTTTGGCTTAAAAAATAGCTAAAAGATATTGTGCTTCTCATTTGTTGTTTCTGCAGCAACATTTTACTGTAGCTAAATTTTGGGAATGATAATTTATACAAGAGTTGTTTTTCTGGTTTTGAAACTTATTTATTATTGATAATTGACAATTGCTTCAGACTTCTCAAGGGCTGTATCACCTGGTGGGCTCTAACAGACAAAAAAAGAAAAATCTTTCTAAATGGAAGAAGCTGAGTTCAAAGAAAGAAAACTTCCACGAAGAACAGAAATTTTCAGTCCACACTGGAGGGGCCATTTCTGTAAGAAACACTGACTGAGAAGTCCTTTTTAATTTGATTTAAAATAAGCTGAGATGGCCTTACTTACATTTCCATGGATTACAGTAAAAATCAAAATTATTGAAAACTAACAAAGCTGCCCCCAAACACAGTAAAGAACTATATTACACAAGATTTTTCCACAGCTGTTCTGGCAGCAACACTCATAAATCACAACCAGCAAATACAACTGATTGCAGAGATGAATGTTTCAACTTCTACAGGATTTTTTCCATGCAAGCCTTTCTGAAAACTTTTTGCTCCAAGAGACACGCTGTAATTAAAAAGTCAGCAATGAAATCCCAAACAATATAAAGAATTATAGCACCAATTAATTACAGTGCTTTCAAGCTGAAAAAAAGCAATTTGCTAATGAAAACCACCATCGCTTAACTGTAGCGTTAACAGCAAAAAAATTGTTGCAATAAATCACTCTTCATAAACATGGGCTTATATTGGAAGTCTCCCTAATCCAAATGTGTTACACTCAGCATATTAGCCAAGATGTTCACCCCTCCAGGACCCACTATCCATATCCAAAAAAAGAAAATTACCTATATCTGGGGATATATGGATGCACAGTCAATGTAAGCCTTGAAACAGCCAAAGAACCCCGATCACATCTCACACATTAAATCAGCAACACCAAAAAAGCAGTTTATTTCCTAGCTACTCTGGTAAAGCAGAAAACAGTGACACAATACAGGGATGTCCAGTGCCAGAAAATGCCAGACAAGTCACTGGAAGCATCAACATTTATTCCTGATCCTTTCTATCTTCTGGACACTGGCTAAAGATGATATCCCTAACTGGTCGAATATCCCATGGAGCAAAAAACACACAATGCAAATAAAACGTTGTAAACAACATGAAAAGTTGCAAGGAAAGAGAAGACCAACCACATGATTTTGTTTAGAGGAAAATTATACAGCTACATTTTACAAAATCTCAGGGAAAAGAAGAGATCACATGCCTAGATGACAAAAATCTACACAAACAACTGAGGTATAACCCCCTTTTAACTGAAAGTCACCTTGAAAGAGCCTTGAGGCACAAGCTCAGTTTTTCTCACACAGAAAAGTTTGTGGGATTGGTTTCAGTGAAGAGTTAGGGCAGTGTGTGTTTTTGTGGAAAGAAATATACATTTAACATAAAGCACAATTTAAATGGTTCCTTTACACAGTAAAAGGTCCACAGATGGATCCCTTAAAAGGCTTCAGCTGCAGAACAGTTCTGCAGTTCAATTCTGATCTTGACCCTCTCTATTCAAGTATAAGCATGCATTGCTTTTATTACCTGCATTTAGCCCTTGTACATTTATTTAATTTTGCCCCTTTTTTTTGTCTTCTATTCCCAAAGCAAACTTAAAAATTTCTGGAGTTCAAGCTGCTTTTCTTCAGCCAGGCACATTTTGCACACATGTCTTCATGGAGTATTTTTCTATTCAAAGTTGCAGAAATGGCTGAAATTTCTGCTTCTATAGTTTTGTGAGCCTTTACCAAATTAAAAAGTCAAAATCACTGCTGAGGAGTGTCACAGTGGCTTCACCAGCCATGGATTTTGCTACAAGAAAAAATTACTCCAGTAGTCCTGAATGTTTATCAACTGTTATTCCCTCAAAAATACATGTTACAAAAGCTTGAGACAGGATTCATGATGCAGATTAGAACATATTGTTTACAGCCCATAAACGCTTTTTATTATAGTTTCATCATAAGGTAATTCCATTCTGTGGGGTAAATTAACATATTTTCCAGGGCTCATTAATCCTCATTTAATCACTCAGTGAACATGAACCAAACCCATTAAACGGAAAATCAAGACATGAACTCTTAATTTGCACCACTATTTTACTAATTGCATTTATCTTTAGGAAATCCTTATATATAATACTAAAACTAGTTTTTCCCCTTCTTTATATTTAGTGTAAAAAAAGGCCTTGGGATATAAACCATTCTCTAAAAGCTCTGTTCTCCCTGATCCTTGATTGCAACCAGTGCCAGTGGATTTGAAGGATGCAAAGCAGGATTGCTCTGTGTCCAGCAAAATTATTCTCTTATGGAACATCCACAGGGTACATCAAAACATCCAAGCTATAAACAGGGCTCCCTTTTGTGAGTTTATTGTGCTGTTACAAACAAATCCCACTGAGAAGTTCCAGGAGAATAAATGGACATGGGGCACGGGCAGGGTGATGCAGGAGAAGCACCAGGATGGGACTCAGTGGTGGAGCCACCAGAGGAGCACAAAGACATCACAACCACTGACAAAACTCCCAGGCATCAAAAGAAAGGAGGTTTATGAGGAGCAGAGACTGAGGCGGAGAAAGAGAAGGAATGGGAAGATGAATTGAAAAGTGACCAGATGAATTGAAAAGTGACCTGAAGTTCAGCGCCTGAGGAGCTGAGTTGCCTGACAAACCCTTTGCCTGATGAAGTTGTGCATTCCTCACTTTTGCCTCTCCTTCAGTCACTGGGACAAATTTGCAACCATTTTGAAGTCAGCCTGCCCCAAAACCCAGACAGCTATAATTCCCTCTGTAATTTAAAGAGAAAACAGAGAAGTTTAAGGATACCAACTTGCCAGAGGCTCACACAGCACCTTTCACAGGCCCTGCCCAATCTGCTTCTATCACAATTCCACTTTAAACTTTTTTCCAGGCTTAAAGAGGAAATCTTGCAAGAAACAATAAAGCAGCAAACAAGAAGTACCTTGGAACATGTACTGAGTAATACAAAAGAAATAGCAAATATTCTGGGACAGAGGACCAACTATTTCCAGCAATTCCCAAGGCAAATAAACTATTCCACTTGAGAGCTGCAGGAGGCGAGCACAGGCAACCCAGGATTTTAATTTATTTCAGTTCTAAACCCTTGCTTACATCTAGAAAACCCAGGATGGAAATCAAAGAAGCTCAACCAGATCCCTCTGACTTTTCCAGCTGTCCCACTCATTTCAAAAGTGTATAAAGAAACACAAAGTGTTTGCTGCAGAAGGCTGCTTATTCTGATAATTCTGCAAGACCTCAAACACACCAAAGTTGCATGGCTAAGTGGCTGGTTTACTCGTAAAACAAAAAGGAATTGGAGATTGCAGCTATCAGTTAAGAAGCTGCATGCCTGAAGTCTTTCTACAGCTGCTAATGATAAATTAGAAAAAAAAAAAAGGGAAAGCCACAAGCTGCTTCTGGAGAACTGAAAAGAAAGTAAATTAGTTTTTCACACACACTTAAAAAAATGTTTTAATATTTAAGGTCTCTGTGCTATTAAGAGGCCAATACACAATGCAAAATAAGAGAATTAATTCACTCTCTTCTAGCCAAAGGCAAGTATAAATAACCACCAAATAATAAATTAAATGAGGTCTAAAATGGGATCTAGAATTAATGACCTTTCTGCTGTTTCAGCGACAGTATTATTTTAAAAGCTACTTTCACAGAATGTCAGCTTCTAAGAAGAGATACCTTAAGTACGAAGTTAGTTGCACAAGTATATAAATCCACCAGCATTTTTTACCCACAGAAAAGAAGCACTACCAGACAAAAATCACTGAAATGCCTTTATTATGTCAGCATTGTTCTTTCCCATGAGTGTAAGGAACCAATTGCAAGCACTGTTATACAAATCCAGCAGATTTTTAGTTTAGAGTTAGACCTCTTTCTAGCATTTTCAAGCAACATTTGTCTGCTATCTATGGAAATTCAAGATCTCAAGGTGCTGACTGCCCTCAGCAAAAATGCATTTTCCCCACCCAGAGAAATGAGTTTAAAAGGTAACACTGAATATAGCAGGCTACTAAACTCAAATCTGAAACATGAATCATTCAACACTTCCACTGAAACAGTAATTGGTAAGTTCTTTAGGGAAGAGATCAGCTCGTGGTTCAATGTTTATATAACTTTCAACACACTGAACTTCTGATCCATAGCACTCTAATTTAAACAATAACAATCCCTTTAAAATGGGCAAAGTGTGTACTCAGCTTATTTATGATCTAAAAGGAAAACACAGAAAAATGTCCACCTGAGGCTAATGTAAAACATTCTCCTCCGGTCTTTGCACTTGACACAAGCCACAATTTTGTTATTTTTGTGTTGAATATCATGGATCTCAAAAAGATACTAAGTAGGCAAGAGAGATGGAGATTAAGAATTTCTATTTTTACCATACTGGTTTACTCAACTTAGAACAAATCTATAAGGCAGTTGTATGACCTGATATTGCCTTTTGTTTTAACGAAGATAATTTCTGCCAGTTCCGCTTCACATTGCTGTTAATGCATTTTCTGGACATGCTGAAAATACCATCAACATATGGTTTGATAAAATTTAGGTTTGCCTTACACAGTTCTCAAATTGGTCAACTCAATATCCTTTTTTCAAAATGGCAATCTTCTCCTCAGTACATCAAATATATCACAATAATGGATGAAGTACATCACCAGAAATGCCTGATAAGTACAAGACAGAAATGTTTTCACCAATTTAGATCAGCACTCCAAAGCAGCACCTTTCCATACCACTCTACAAAACAGAATTCTGTCTGGGAAAGGGAGATTTTGTGCATTCCAACCCTTGTTCTGTCAACAGTGTGGAGAATGGGTAAGGGAAATTATCTGCCAGGTTTGGATGGGTTTATTTTCTGTATGTCTCTCTGCTGAATTAGCGCTCAGAACTCCTTTTCCTTTAGCAAGCGATTATCACAAAGTGATTTTGGGGAAAAGAATCTTAAAAGCATAAAATATTTTAACTACAGAGGTAATAAAATAATAACAATATATATGAGGGTTTAGAATGATCAAAGTACATCTTTGACCTGTAATGCAGTGTAATAGTGGAGAAAAGGACATTGCTCACATCCTAAGGAGCAAAGGCAAGGCAAGAGCTGTAGGACACAGCACTGGGGCTCTCTGTGTGCCCTGCTCCTTAAATGTGACCAGTTCCCCATCAGGAGTGTCTGTTAATCTGTTATCACAGCAGCTACCTTTGAGAGGAGCCCTGAAGGTTTTAGGACACCCTCATCTGTCACTGCTCCACCCCACGTCTGCCCAGGAACACCAACATCCAACACCTACCAGGAGGTGCGAGCTGGAGCAGGGAGAACAAAAACCTGTGGATAATGTATTGGTGACCAACATGCCATCTCCTTGGAGCATAAAAGCCAAAATTAATACTTAATGTCATGAATTACGGATGCTGCTGGAAAGCTGCGCTGGCAGAGAGGCTGGGAAACCACTGTGGGGTTCCACGTTCAGGAGGCAGTGACAAAGCCTTGAAGGACAGGGTTTCTGTCTACACTTAAAAACTTCTTTGGCCATTATATTAATCGCCATTGTGCCCATTTATTTTCAAATAAATAATTTCTCAAAGAAGCTGAACCACCAAGAAACCTTCAGATTTGGCAGGGAACAAACTTAAAAACACAAAAAATGTTCTATTTCCAGGGACAAAGCATCCTGAATAAAAATAAATGTTCAGCATTCTTATGCTTCACTGACAATAAGCAATACACCATTATTATTCCTTCTTCTAGTTCACCTTCAGTACCTATTTTCATGTCCTTTTTTGTCAGGTGTTCAGAGCCCCCTTTTGTAATTCTGTGCTGCTAAACAGAGCTAGAAATGGATAATTCTGCCAGATTTCTGTGAAGGGTCACAGAAAACAAAACAGAATTAAAATACCTGCTTGGGTTTCTGGCAGACATGCTGAAGGCTGAGATTGCTGTTTCTTGAGTCTCTGACTTCAAGATTAATGCAGCTCAAACTAGAACAAACCTTGAAAGAGAGGAAACCCGCAGATAAGAAAGATTGCTTTCTGGACAGTGCTACTGTTAAGTTGATGGTGCCTTTAAAAACTGTCTTCTGAGTTGATAAAATTGAAAAATAAGCTAAAAATGCATGAAGAAGATAGAAAAACTCCAATCTGTGCTTTTTGATGATCAAGCTCTCACTAATCCTTGAAGAACGCCACAATCCTGTTATTTCAACAACAGTGTAACTCTTCCTCCTACACATTAAGCAAAACTGTTATTATTTTGGCTATTTCAAGTTTTACCTTATTCTTCCAATTTTTCTTTGATTAAAAAATGAATTCACTGTTTGCAAAAAGTAAAAAAATACCAACACAAACCTCACATCTGAAAAGTCAATTATACCCAGTTGTTTCAATTTTTCTCCAATTCAGCAAAAAATTAAATCAGAACAGAGGGTTTTTTTTCCTTTTTGTCCAAATTTCAGAGTCTTTGGAATAGGAATTAATCAAGTTTAAACCTTACCTAAACATACACTCACAGATTGGATATGGATTTCCAAAGTACAAAAAACTTATAAAAGCTGAATTTGTCTGTGTGATAGATGTCAGAGGACATCATAGTGCTGAATAAACTGGGTAGCAAAAGGAGGATGAAATCCAAAATAAAAAACCAGAAGTAAAAGCAATTCAGAAATCATCCTAATTTCACATAGAAAGTAATGGGCTGTACTGGACCATGCATGTGGTAGAACTTGTATATTTATGGTACACTATTATATCCACAATATATCACCTCATGCCCAGTAGTAGCCAAAAAACACAAGTGGGAAATAACTAGAAATGAAGCTGAGACCAAAACAATTATTATCAGGTCAGGTGAATACCAAACTGGATTCAAGAGAGCCTGCACAAATACCTTTTGGAATTAAATAAATATATATGTGCTGATTCCAAGTACATGTTGCTACAGACCAGGCTCAACAACTCTAAAATCTCAGCTGTTATTTGCTAAAATGTATTGAAAGCTTACTATAAGGAAAAAAAAATTTTTGAACATTTTGAAGACAAAATTGTTCCACCAAATAGGTATATCTTCCCCACATCCCTGGCACAAAGGACATCACCATGCTTAGACCCACTTGTACTGTTCAAGAATGTTAACTTTTTTAACAAGTTGGCAAGTTAATCCTTGAACATCCTAACAAAGCTGAGGTCATCAAGTTTTCTTTCACTTTGTGTTGTACTACTGTTGAAAATGAAAAAATGCACATAGAGCCAGAAATGAACCCGAATTCCATATCTTAGCTTAAAGCTTCACTTCATTGGTTAAAACATAGGAAAGAGAAAAGGCACAAAAAGGATGAAAGCACCTCTTATATCAAGAAATACTTCATGGCTTTACTGGTAGGTACCATAAGGGCAGACGTGGTGTAAGAAAACTGAGCCAAAGAGCAACTGGTGAAACTCACAAAGTGAATTTCACCTAATTAACAATCCATTTGCATGCTCGTTATGTCAGCCTTGTCCTGAAGGTGCTGTCCCTCCCGTGCCACACTGCACACACTGCCAGGCTCAGATATCACAGCACACCCCAGATTTGCACACAAACACTTCCCTCCTAAAACATTCAGCTGCCACCACGGCTGTCTGTCTGTCTGTCTCACACCGGGGGTGCAGGGAAACAAAAGAGCCCAGCTCTTCAGAAATTCCTGCCAACAGCACTGTGTCCTCCTTCTGCTCTGCTATTAGGGAGAGATGAAAACTACAAACTCTGCGTGATTCCACTGGTTCAACAGCTGCTGTGGCCTTCTTTTCAAGCTCTCCAAAGTAATTATTTGATTTAAAAAGCAGAATGCTTCTGCTTATGATGAGAAAAACAGTTATTACTTAACTAAAAGTGAGCATAGCCGGTTCCTTGGAAATTTAAATTAAGAAATTACTTCACCTTTTGCAAAGGACTTCTTGCCTATTTATATCAGAGTTGAAACTCTCTGCCTAGAAACTTTGAATTGAAAATAAATTAAAAAGGAAAAATAAGAAAAGAAAAATGCACTGGCAAAATCAGAACAATGAAAGACACCACCAAAACAGATACAATTACTTAAAAATAAATGAGCCTCATTGTTTTCTACCAAAAATTCAGCATGGTGAAATAATTTTCTTCCTATTCTAAAACCCTTAAACCATCACTTCCAGTGGTGTCTCTGAAAGGTTGTGCTCCCAAAAAGCAAAATATCCTTCTGCAAAGGCTCCCATGAAAGGCACAAGCACACTTCCAGGGCACCTGGGAAATTCCTTGTACATCCACTGAAATATTTTGCATATCCAAGGTTGGGTTTATGGAAAAGAAGCAATTGAAACTAAGATGAACATCTGTTAGCATCGACAAATATTTTTGTCCGCATAGTTCCTTTAGTGGCCCCCATGCCAGGCAGAGAGGAATGCCCCAGGAAATACACAGGACACTGCTCTTGGAAGTGCCACAGCCATTTCTGCCAGCCTAGGGAGGGCTATGTTTCAATTTAAAGCCAGATTTCAAAGCCTTATTCTCTGTAGTATGACTGCTCAATACATTTCCATTTATTATTTAATTTGGGATGTATTTGCAACAAAGAACTTCTCCAATCTGAATAATGTTTTGTACATTATTCTGGTACAGACTAGTTTTTCTTGTAATCTGATTTCATTCTTTCCAACTTGCAAATTGAAAAAGAAAAGCTGTCAGGGTAGATCATAGTTGGCATGTCACTTTCCAAATATCATTTACATTTTTCTTTTACATACGTCTTTAATAGCCAATTTCCTTTTTTCTATACATATTTTAGTGTGAAAATGTTTGCCATAAATATTAAAATATGAATTATCTGCACAGCCATGTACATAGCTTACAGAATTACCTCAAATTCCATCTATTACTCTCGTATTTAATAGCCAACACCCCTTTTTGCTGTTATATTTTAATATTAAGTTGCTTCCTTAGCTGTGCTCAGAAAAAACTCAGTGCCTTCATATACATATATATACATATATATATACACACACATATATCCTACTAGAGCAGAAATTAAATGAAACCCTAGTAAGTTTTGGCATGTTTAAGTATTGATAAACTAAAATTGAAAACACAGTCTAAAACATAAATAGTTAAATTCAGCTGCATTCCAAAATTAAGTATCTTGTAAGGTATTTTTGAAATTCCCTTTAATGCTAAAAAAACGACATTGGGAAGTGGTGACCAAATAGTTGTAAATCACTTCATGCACATTTGCAACTTCTCAGCTTGGCAGCACAGCAGAAAACCCATACAAAAGGTTTAGTGCTGATCCAAGCTGCTGGTTGTGGTTCCATATCCTCATGGCTGAATTGGAGATGACAGAACTAACACAGGTGAAAAAACTCAACTTAGCCATTGGGACCAAGCTGTGAGACATACCCTTCATGAATTAATAAATTATGTTTGTTTGCCCTTAGTATCCTACCAGGCCATACACCAAGGAGTGTAACAAATCTGAAGACAAAAGCAATGAAAATACACTAAATTTTACATGCTAGGGAGCAATGACACTGCATTTGTGTCTTGTCCCAAGCAGCCCAAAGGAGGAGTCATCACCCATGGCCTGGTTTGTGGACATGGGCTACTCCCAGCAATAACTGTTCATGCAGAGGCCTAGATCTAAAACTAAATTTGAAAGACAGAGCACTGCTTCACTGTCTGACATTTTAAGTTGTGCAGGGGGATTCTACCTGATTCACAGATTAAGCCAGGCACCAAAAAGGGAAATTAGAGAGATCACTACACTTGGCAGATGGCTGCTTCAGCTTGAAGCCAAATGCTAAAAGAGTCTCTGAATAGAAATATTATACCTTAAATTACCAAGCCTTGAAAAACACCCTCCATTTATGACACCCAGGTTGGAGCTTGCCCTAAAGATGGATGACAGATCTTTTAAAAAATAAGGGTGCTGGTTGCATTTTCAAGCTGAGATAATGTCAGTGCTGCTGCTTCTGTTTCCGTCCCCGTTTGATTTTGTTCAGCAGCTCACTGGTTAGGTCAGGCAGTTTTATCCCTTTCAAATCCCAAAGCAAACCCAGCCCACTGGCGACAACTATTGCTGCATTCCACCTCTCAGATCAAAATGATGAAGCTTTCTGGCAATCAGGCTTACGAGCGCTCCAGTTCCCTGCAAAATCTAGTGGATTTTTAAAAAATGTGTGGTGTCTCCAAGAAGAGAGACAGTGAGCATCTCAACTTAATACATAGGGTAATTAATTGGTCTCTACTAAAGGCCAGAGATGGATTTCAATGTCTGGGTTAGAGGATGGAAGAGCATCATGAGCATTCCTCAACTGGGAAAGAAACCCAGAACACCAGACTGCAAGAAAAAGCAAAATGCATCCATGCTGCTCCTTGAAGAATTATTCTCAGTGCTACATCTGCCCTTCCCTGGGGACCCCTGGGCAGTGGGAAAGATGCAAATACTTTGTCCCTGCCTTTGAATGAGCCTTTGTCACTGCCCAGGTTCCCTGGGCTTACAACAAACCCCAGAGTTTCAGTACTCAGGGGCCCTGCAGTTCAAATGCTGAGTGACCCCTCACTGTGATGCCTGCGAGGCCGTGAAAGAGTTTGTGAGGATTTCACACCTGGAAAAACCTGCCTGCATCTTCACTCTTTGGGAATTTTCGGACCGTAACAAGAGAACACAGGACAGAGTCACTTGAGGTCATTGATTCCAACCTCAAAAATGCAAAATTACACCTAACAGATGCCAAGGCAAATAAACTCAGCAGGAATAATCACTGCTGTTGGCAGGATTAAACATTTCCCCCCAAACCTTGCAGGAAAGTTGACAACAGTGAAATACACCAAACCCCTCCATGTGAGCAAAACAGAGCCCTGGGAAAGAGCAGGATGAAGCCAAAAGTACAAGAGCTCATTGTGATAAAAGTGCTAAAACAATGAATTATTTTTCACATTGCCAAGTGATTCTCACTACATCAAAGGCGTTCTTTTGAGAAACTTCCACTGGGGAAGTTTCCTCCAGGTCAGCTGCTTGCTTCAGGCAATTTTGTCTCAGCCCTTTGCCCACTCCAGGACCTGGAAGGCATCTGGTCCCAGGGTTTTGTGTGTTGGTTCATCTAGTGTCTACATAGCAGGTACAGGAATTTGTCCAAGCAAAGAAGGAAGGGTCAAGAGTTTAAGAAGCCAGTGCTTATGAAGTTGCATCTCAGCAGTTTGCTGTGCACAAAGATAATTTTTAAGCATCAGCCTTGATAAGGATTTTGAGGGAAAGCTTTGAAAACCCACAAAAGAGCTACAACCTTAAAAAGGAGACTTGCAATCTTAATTTTGTTCAAACACTTTTGAAAGGCCTAGTTATCCACAAACCAATCTGAGTATTAATATATTATTTAAAGGTGAATAATAAGACAATACAGAAAACATATTAAAAAGTACACCATAAAGACTGAAGAAGTTGCAAATAGAGACATAGGACAAAACACACAACATGCAACAAGGAGAGGAGGATGACGCTGACCAAAAAAAAAAAGTTAGGAAAGGTATATATTCTTCATCCCTTATGCCTTTTCAGTGTTTAAACACACGGCTGAAAATGACTTACTAGGTTGGAAAAGCTCCAGCTTCTCTGGTGGCATGGCACTCAAAACAGCAGGTGGTTTATGGTCCATTGAGCAGAATGAGGGGCAATGCCCTCCTCCATTTCCCTGTATTCAGACTCTGCTTCCTGATTATGTGCACGTTCACTCTTGGAGTAAAATTCCACACGCTCCATAAATCTTGAATTAGCTGTTGTACTGGAGGGGCTTTTTTATTACTGTTAGAAAGCTCCCAACAAAGCTGTCAACAATAGCAGGCCACCGAAATATTTCTTGTTATAAAAAAGGCAGGAGAAATCTAGAGGCATGACTGTCTGGCAATAATTTTGAGCTGTGGCTGTAAATTGCTCCATTCATTACACTGAGTTGAAAATTGCACTGACTGGATGAGACCTCAAGAAGACTCCCATAGAACTTGCAGAGAAAAATGGGAATCTCATCAATGATTACCCAGTAACTTCCAGTGCAGGAGCTGGGGGGGGGGGGGAATATGTTTGCATAGAAATACATAGGAAAAAAAGAAAAAAGTATAAACTCAGGCGTATATGTGCATATTTTATAATCTCAAATTGCTGGGCTTTCACAAGAATCTTATTATAGCATAGATGGCTCTGCTGGCTGCATTCAGATGTCAGATTCACAGCTAACAACCTAAATTAATTCAACACAAGTCATGCCTTGTCATTTTGTATTTATTAATTATCTCGGAACAGTAAGAAAGGGTCTACTGAAATGTGGGAGAGTAGTAATTTGTTCTGTGAAATAGGAATGGTCATTTCCTGTGAAATTTGCTTGTAAGCTTTTCCAATGAACTGCACAAAGACACACACAGGTCCCTCTTGCACAACTGAGAACTGACAAACCCAGGGCAAAAGATTCTGCAGCATGAAACACAGGAAAGTAACCCAGACCCCATGAAGCAGTAGAAACCAAAGATTTAATCCACAAAGGGAGCAATGAAGTCAAAGATGGTGTCATGTTTATGCAGAAACAGAAAGTCTTTTAAGTCTTTTGGATTTTTTCCTATTTGAAACAAAGACAGTTAAACTCATCTGATAGATTCAAGCCAAGGCAGAGAAAATTTCATTCCCTATTGGGTTTTGGGTGATTTACCAGTAGCACCTTCAAAAGCTGCACACTGTGTTATTAAAAAATAAAATCTTCACGGTCCACGTGCACTGCGCAAGGGTTCTGTTATAAAATAGCCTGCTATCCAAAAGGGAATGTTGCTGGGAGAGCAGGGAAGAGGCAGTGCTACAATATTTAATTTAACTGTCTGTGAACAAGCACTGAAGAGTCATGGGGAAGCACCAAGGAGCCCAACAGGAATCAGGGTTCACAGAGTAGGTGACAAATTCACAAAGCCCCAAGGAAACAAAGGGCACTGGGTTGCCCTGACCAGCAGAAAGCAGAGCACACACTGTCAGTGTGCCAAATGAAAAGCAATGAACCTGGCAGGTTTTTGTGTCCCACTGTTACCTGGGACTTCCCTGCAATCCTGGAAGCAGCACAGGAAGAGGCAAGGAGTGGTCAGAGAAGCTTTTGTCACCACAAGATGTTCAAGGGAAATGCAGCAATTTGGGATTTGGAACTTTAAAAATGCCAGAGGATGAGAGGCCGCAGAACATTGCATCTTCATTCATTTCTCAAACATCCGTGACACTCAGCTTCTGGGGAGTTTCCACATAAAACTTCCCTTTATAAGGTTTAAAGCAATGCAAGGAGTTAAATAATTTATAAACTTTAAGTCACAAAACACAAAAAGTAGGACAATGCTTGCCTTTGGTAGTCTTTCTCTTGACTTTATTTTTTTCCCAATGGCACAACTCACAAAAGGTGGAACACAGAAATTCATTTTCTGCTGAAATTTTCCCCACATTCTGACTACAGAAAAAACACATTTAAACTCAAATGTAAACAAGATTATTTACCAGTAAAGTCGCATTACGCATCACCACATACTGAATGCTAATCAGCCTAGGAAGCATCCTAGGGATTGCTTAAAAAGAGAAATCAAGACTTGAAACATTTTTAAGAATTTCCTGTGCATGCCATAAACACAAAAATGTGATGAACAATAGTCAGGCACAAAAGATGACAGCCTGTCCCCTCATATTTCAGTAGTGACAAGTCATGAGGATCAGTGACTGTCTCAGCCCTCTGGTCAGCTGAGTCCTTGCCCTAAAAGGCTTGGCATCTCAAAGGGCAACAAAGTGCAGCTGCTGAAAAGGAGATGGTTTTAACTTCATAGGTGATCAGCTGTAACATTTCAGACTAAAAGGGTTCACTGGGATTTCATTATCCAGTCTGCTGAATAGTGTCTCAAAAACCCAGTAAGTTTTTCACACTCCATTTTACAAACAATTATGACCCTCACAAAGGGAAGGCAACGATCCTCTTAGTTTTACTTGGGGGATACCTGCAAATCTTAAAATAGATTCAAGACATGCCATGATACCTTTCATAACAAATTTCTTTTGGTCACCTCAAAGCATGGCAACCTGAAGACAGCAATCTATTAAAAAATCCAGGTCCATAGGAAGGAGAAGACTTTGACATGATCTATAATTAAGTTACTTGCCTTGGTTCACTGCGTCTGGGTTCCCATAGAAAAAGATCTGAAACTCTTTAAATCATCACAGTTCAGAAGTTCCCCTCATACAGTCCAAGGCTTCAAGGTGGTTGGTCTGTGCCACCACAGAAATCTGACCCTGCCATTTGCTTTCCAATGCTGCAAAGTTCTTCAGGCAACTTTACCCATGTTAATAAAGCAAGCAGAAAGTGTTTAATGAGATGGTTTACCCATATAAGAAATTCAGGGCAAAGCTCTACCAAAATGATTTAAAATGTCCAAATATGCAGGACTATCATTTAGGCTTCGTCCTTTTTATAAAAAAGTCATCTTAAGATGGTTGCTGTACATGTATGAAACTCTTAAGCGCTTAAATTTTAACTCCTTTGTCTGAGCATGAGCTCTCTAAAATCAAGATCAGCTCTCAAGATGAGAATCTCAGTGCTCCTCGTTGTCCACAGCAATGGATTTAAAAAAGAACAACATTTAAGATTTAATTTACTGCAGCCCAAATTATCTCAAGTCATGCTCTGTTCACCGGCAAGTTTGGGCAGTGCCTCCATTCCATCTCCTGAATTACAGCACATTACACACTATGTAACTAACATTTCTCATCACATGAATAGAAGTTTCTCATGAATGTTTCTGTTAATTTGTTCCTTTCTTAAATACTTCATATGCTTGCACAGAACTAAAAATTAGAATCAGGAGAACCTGCCAACAGTTCAGTAAGGAGCTAGAAGGGGAAATGCAGAAGTGGGCTGCTTCCACAGGAAATCATCTGCCGCTTGCATGAGCACAAAGGAACAGATACAAATTCATTTTTATTCCTGTGCTCAGCACAGGTATCATCACTGAGGCAGCAGAGAGGTAAAACTCTCTATATAAGGAGTCATTTGAGCCACTCTTCTGCATTTTGAGGTAAAGTGGAACTGCAAACACAATTAAAACCATGTATGCAGTAGCATCAGTTAATTGATGCAGTGTCCTGGAATTTTCTTAGAAAAATAGGAAAGAGGCCATAGAACTGCAGTCACGGTCTCCTTCTACAAACAATGCTTTTGTTTTGGGAAGTCACACGTGCCTATTGTACCGGCTGCTATTTTGTAAGTTTGGAAAATGAAAATAAAACAGTAATTGAATATTCTGCTACACTTTTAATATAAAAAGAATTAAAATAAAAGATTTCTAACAAAGGGAGTTCCCTTCCTTGGAAATGACTGCTTCAAATTGAATCATTAAAAAGACTTTAACAGAAACCATTATCAGTCTCACTGTGGCAGAAATGTGCTTACCACTGGTTTTACTTATGCAGATAAATGATGGGCACTGGCTCTGGAATTGAACAGCTCATGACAAAATGGCCTTGGCTATAACAATATAAAGGATGGTCATAAAACTGCTGGAATAACCATTGCTCCACCTAAATAAATGTGATGGATTGCTGCATTCCCCATGACAGTGTGGAAGCAAGAAGGGTACACAGCACAAGGCACCTGCTACATCCTCAAACTCTTTAAGGTGTCAGCAAATGCTTCTAACCCATCTTTGACATAAAAGTGATCAGTTTTGGATCCATACATTGTAATTAACCACAGCAGAACTTCCACAGTCAAATAGTCTCCATTCCCCTTTATCAGACAATGCAGATGCATTCAAATGAAAAGGATTCATGTTTAGCACCTTGACATTTCAACAAGAAAATAAATCCCAAAGGCTTCTCTCCATTTACTCATCAAGCAAGGTGCAACAGAGAGGGGATTTTAACCCAGTGACACCAGCTCAAAGATCAACAAAGTGCTTGCAGAAGCTAAGTGAAAGAAGCCATATCCTCTACAAAATTACTCCTACAAATGCTGCCCCTACCACATTTTAGGAGTATATTTTTCCCTAAGCACTTGGTTTTTACCTTCATGAAAAACCTCTATGAACTGGCACGTACAAGGGACCCTACTGCCTAAGCCTGATGATTTTGACATCCTTAACTCGAAATGCATCATTTCTTCTGCCAGGGAAACCTCCCCATCTGCCTGGGGGCAATTTGCGTATGGAAATAAGTGCTCACTTTTTATTGAGCTCCTTGTTCTTACACACATGAATTCAAATTATTAACAAGTCTGAGACACTAATAATGAAGTGACTCAAGATAAGAAAATACAACACTGGAAAATCATCTCCTGCAGGAATTTGAGGTTTTAAATGAATATTGCTATTCATTTGGGCAATGGAGACAGCACCAACCACATTTTAATCATTACTCACCAGCCTCCTTGTCCTCTATTACAATTACTCATTAACCTAATGTGAAATAGTGGGAGCTTAGTTATATTTGAGAACAAAATTGCCTAAAAATACCTAGAAGCAAAGTGCTTGCACACTTTCCTCTTGTATTATGCATTTTTCCATTGTGCCAAAAGCAGGATGCAATATTTTTCCTTCTGTAAAGCACACAGAATATAATGTTGATATCTCTGAATATCCCCTGGTATTTCTGTTATTTTTGTATTCTACTGTCAAGTAACAGAGCAGATTCATTTCAGAACTAGGGAACATTTTAGAGATTCCTTCCTTTGACATGATATCACTCTTCTCCTTTTTCCCCTTCTGTGCCAGAGAGTGGGCAGCACCAGGACACTGCAGGGCATCCCTTGGATGCAGGACAGACATCCCTGTAAATACACTGTGCCCAGCCCTGGCTCATGACAGAAACCTGAACACACTCCAGAAGATTTCCTGTTACACCTCCACACTTGTTTCTCCCTTCTAAAACAGAAGGGAAAAAGCAAACCCAACCAAACCTAAACAAAAACCCCAAGCACACACAAATAAACACCCTGATAAACAGAAAGGATTCAAATAAATAGTCAGCAAAAATAAGTGTTTCACAGACTGAGTCCTGTGAGGAAGCTTCAAATCCAAGTCAAGAGTTGAGAAGTCAATTGACTGAAAATTCTTAATTATGATATTTATCCCCTTTGAGTAACAACATACTAATTCTTCTAGGTAAGAAAGGCAGATGGAGGCACTCTCCCAGCTTAAGTTTTCTGCAGCTGTAACTCTGCATTCCAATTAGATCAATGGAGGCTCTTAATCAAGATACAGAGTAGAAAATTTTAATTACACACAGAAAACTCTAAAGAACATGGCTGTTTAATCTACTGTGTGGTACTTTAAGAACATGAACATGTGAGTTGATTTATCAGGTGCCAAGATGTGAACTTAATGAGCCAAAGCAGCCTATACCACATGCACATGATGCTATTTTCTGCTGTCTCACACAAATGCTTTCAGCTATTTTATACCAAATGCACACAGAGAAACACTCTTCTGAAAGCAATATGCCAATTTGAAGCTCAAAACTGCAGCAACTCCTGTGCACTGGACCTGAAGTAACACAGCTGACACCAAGAAAGGTATTTTTACTTAGTGCTATCTTGCACACACCTGTATTCAGTTAACAGCATTTCAGTCCTGAATATATTTGTCACCCCTAAAGCAAAAATTTACTTCTAAAATCTGAATATCCTTGAATATCCTATGGTCCAGCTGCAGAGGAAAAAGCTCAGTGTAGTTCTCAGGTTGGTCATATGGTTGTTAGCAGAACCCTGAAATTCAAACAAGCAGGGTGAGCATTAGCAGCAAAGCCTGTCTCCAGTTTCACCTTTATTCTGCTTTGCAGATGTGCCAACTGATTCTAATGGGAAAACACTAAACAAATGCTGGCTATGTCCAACAAAAAAACCCCTTGATTCCCAGCACCTCTTGCAGTGACTGTGACACAATTAATGAACATAAAATTGTAAAACACAAAAAGCCAAGTTATTCTCAGAATTGAAAACAACAACAAGAAAATTACTGGAATGAGTAAAGAAGCAGAACTGAGGAAAACACATATAGCTCCTTGAATCTGTGATCAGCAAATAAATAATTACAAAGCCAAGATACCATTGTGAAAATTCACAGAAGCCCTGCTTAAAGACCAGATTTACAGAACAAATTCCAAGCCTGAATAAGTCTCTACGTTGCTTAAACTTGGTGACTTCCTGGAAATTCTCTTCGCAATTTTTTTCATTAGAGCCATTACTGCATACCTGTAACATCAGTCATTACCATTTTGCAATAGGTTGCAGAGGTGTAATGGTACTTTGGGTGATGTTAACAGGTGCTCATTGGCACAAAGCAACAGAAAACAAATAGGAAGCTAATTTGTCCAAACTGAAGAGAGTACTGTGTTATGAACAGTAATATCTACAAATATATCAGTCTCTTCTTCTCAGGAGAGGTTATTTTCACTTTAGAGTCAGAGTACCTGCTACTTGATGTCAATCTGTTCAACAGTTAAAAATGCAAGAACATTTTATCTCAGCCCTGCTAACAAATTGGCAAATGAAACAAGAAAGGAGGCAAAATATTCACATAGGCCAGTCCGTGAGATGCTGTGAGACAGGAAAAATTAATGAAAAAAGATAGTAACAACAGCAAAACTGCTGTTTCCTTTTGGATGAGAGGACAATGTCACCATGGACAATCCACAGCAGCGATAACAGGACATACAGGAAATCCCTGGAGTAAATTAGTTATCTCAGATTTATGAGTTCGCAAAAGATGCTACTAGAAAACATGGGTAGAAAGCAGAGGATGTTACTTAACAGAGTCAGAATAAAATTAAGTGCAAACACTCCTTGCTCAGCATTTACCATGCATATATATACATGCATATTTACATATGTGCTTTCTCTTAAAGAATTACATCCATTTTTGGAGTGGGGAAAAAGTACACAAAAAAAGGACAAGACCTCTTTCATCTCTTAAACAACACTAACACAAGCTTGGCAGTCACAATGTGCAGAGAAGAACCCAGCAGATTTATAACCCGTTCAATTCTGGCTTTTCAGACAAACACTGAAGTAAAATTGGTGTTTATTAAAACCAATGGACTATAAATACATTAACAAATGCTATCCTTGAGAAGAAATGTCTGCAATTAATGTAATAGAACATGGGATGTTCACTAATTTACAGCCAGCAAACACATTTGATATCCACAACACATGGTAGCAATTTCTTGACAACATTTGAACAGCAGTTTTTATCAGGATCCCTGCATGGGAGGACTTGAGCATCATCATTTACATTCTGCACCACTCAGGGAAAGTTGCCACCATATTTCCACAGCAGAAAAACTTCAGCATGATAAAAGAAATGGGTGGTTAAATATTTTTTCCATTTCAGCACCAATTTTTCCAAGACAAAGAATGGATTGCAAAAGCACAGGAGGCAGATAAGTAGTGTGTTAAAAGGCTGCTTTCTCTACAATTATCAATATTGTAAAACATTGGGGTTATCTTTTAAGGGTTTTCATATAAAATTACCATTGGATTTCTTATTTATGTTTGCTGTGCCAAAAAAAAAAATTACATATAAACAAACCATGGGTTGCCTATCTTGCTTAGACAGATGATTAATCTCAAGCTCTAGAAGTAACTAAAAAACAAAATCAAAACCAGGCACCCATTTAAGGAGAACTTAAATGGCTCTCTACCTTCTCTCCTCTCAAAAAAAATAATCCCCACAGAGTTGAAGGAAATCCTACCATTACATTTATCTACAGTATTTTATTTTATTGACTATGCAAAGAAACTCATCGTATCAGTTCAGTGAAATGCTTTGTGGATGTCTCTTACTGCAACTGGAGGAAATACCAACACATTCAAGTGTTCAGATTCTATTGACACCCTGAAACACTGGTCAAGTACTTAAAAACATTCAGCACACTTAAACACACCAAAGCACAGCTCTTGAAATTCAGCAACAAGAAGTACTCCCAAATAAACACCAGTCCTCTGGTTCTCTGGAAAACTGAAAATTAGGAAGACTCAAAAACATCCTTATAAAAGAAAGGCCATTACTCTGTATTGGTAGATGGGTACGACAGATCTGGATATTTCTGCTGTGCTCAGTACTAAAGATATTTTTGGGTCTGGCTGCAATAGGATGTCCTTGCCTTGTTGGTGTTGGTCTTCTTAATTTTCAATATTTCAGCATTAAGGGTTTTTTAAAAATCTGGAATGTGGGAAATATAATAAATAGATGTACAGAGAATAAAACACATGACATATCCTGTCATATAAATCCAATGCACCTTAACACTCAGTCCTACAAGCTCACAGGTGCTTGATGGCTACAAAGGCAAGAGATTAGTGACAGCAGTGAAAGACAAAGTGAAAAATTCATGAGTGTTCACTGAAACAAATGTAAGGAACACACACTCCCCATCTTATTTCTTCAAGGAATGCTTCTTTAAATCTATGATCACGTTCTTCTTGGAGAATGCATTCAGTCTGCCACTTGAATGTCAGGTAGTGGAAAAAATACAGCTAATTATCATCTTCATCATCACTCTTCAAGTGATTAACTTTTACTTAATGAAAGTATTTCTGAAAAATCTCTTCCAGACTCCCATTTCACTCACCACATATGATCTTCTGGGCCCACTAAGGGTTCCAATTATCCCCTCCTTTATACAGGCATCCTTTTGGATTAACTCCACATTTTTAACTCTGTGACTAATTTCAGCTCAAACTGAGGCATCTCCTTGCAGAAACATTCAGATGATCTGCTTTTATCCCAGCTTCCTTCACCTAAGGAAAAACAGGGCTCTAAAATAAATAACTGAGAATGGAACAGAATGTACTTGAAGATCAATATAGAGAATGAATCAGTCTGTATTAGGGGAAAGCACCATCAGATAAGAGTTCTGAATTTTCTTTGGGATCCCAGGCACTGATAGAAGCTCCAGTTACTTCTGCCATTAATTTTGCTAAGCCCCAGGACACACCAGATGAAGCAGCAGGGTAACTCAGGCTATTTTCCCCTGACTTAATTTTTACCATGTACCAATGGCTACTCAGTCTAATTCTCCAAAGTCAAAATAAGTCATCTATGACAACCACTGCTCCAGAGATCCCTTTATTTTGGTCTAATTGCCATTCTACCTTTCAGAAGAGAACCTTCAATGTAGCTGTCCAAATAATATCAGCAAATGGTGCTCATTTTCCATCACGCACAGAATTCCCACATAGATTTAAAATTGGAAAAGTAGTTAGTACTGCTGCTATCCAAGTACCTGATAAAGCACAGTGAATGGCACTGATTAAATACTCTTCAGCTATGGAAGTGAAAATTCACTCGGACATTTTTGTAACTGGTAGCACTAACATAGCCCAAAGATAGCTGATCTTATGATTTTCCTATTCTTTACACTAACTGCACTAAAACACCCAAGTAAATTATGAGTGTTTCTCTTTCTAATAGAGGTAAATAAAATCCAAGGTCTTTCTCATCATGGCAGCTGACAGGCTACAACTCAAACCTTTAAAAAAGCTGGAATCAGAGAACCTTTATCCCACAATCACAATGAAACTTTCCATACTAAAGAGAAGGATGGTTTTTAAAGACAGATTTTCCTCTTTCAAGGTAAGCTCATGACGGTGACAAAACCCAGTGAGACCTGAAGCTCCCTGAAATTATCAGCATTCTGTTACCAACAGCATAAACCCCCCTCATCTCACCTGTGTGTTCACAGAGCATCAACGCACTAAAATCATGCAAAACCACACAAACTTGCTCCCCATCCTCCTAAGGGCCAAAGAGGCTGTGGTACCCAAGTAATGATTCATGTCACATCACCTCCTGCACTCCTGAATGCTGCCCTGCCCCTGGGATTTAACCCCATGGCAGCAGGAAAGCTTCAGCCCCACTGCAAAGGTGCCAAGGGCACAAGGAAGATCTCTCAACTTGTTTCTGAATAAGTTCACTGTTTAGAACCTGTACTTCGAGCCCCATGGACTTGATTCTGTTTTCACTTCGACCCCAGGAAGCTTTTGCCACTGTTTGGGGGCAGAGGAAATGGCAAAGTGAGTGAAACTCTTCCAAGCTAACACAGCATATAAAGGTCAAATGATTGCATTTAGTGTCTCATATAATCTGCTGATTACTTTGAGGGTTTTAATGTGATTTGCTAACAGATTTTTCCTAACACCTGAGCAGTATTGAGAGCACCCAAACACCAGGTTTACATAAAAAATGAAATTTAGCCTATTTACCCACCCCAGAGTCCATGGTGAAATTGTGCGCTGCTTCTCAAAAGTTCTCCAAGTCCGTACCTACAGGGTGGTGTATGCACCTTCATTCTAATTGCTATCAGACTTTTACTTTGATTACTTTTCTCAAACTTACCCAAACCCAAGGTTGTTCAGTTCCACTTTAAATTAAGTGATTGAGATAAAGAATTAATTGCAATATAATTAGATACTTATAGTCAGTTAAATACTAATTGAAGGCCACACTTGAAACTAAATGCTTCTGATTTTTTCTAATGAAAAGGCAAACAAAAGTTTTAAATGTATCAGGCTTGTCATTATTTTTAAGCAGCTACTTTGTACATTTCTCTGTGATCTTCCTTCAGAAAAACTTTTTTTGGTATTTTCTCACAGAAAATATCTACTCGTTGAGCACTGCTGATTTAAATAACAGGTATCTTCAAGTTGCAAAAATTGCCTCCAAGGAAAGCACTCGCCCTGAAGAACTTTATGAAAATTAGACAGTATTATGATAATGAACTGAAAAAGAAGAAAGTGCAGTCAAGGTCTTCTAAGAAATAACTACACACTATGTAATTTTCTCAGTGGAGCCTAACTGCTTAACTTTCATAACCAAGCAGATGCAAAGAAGCACATGAATGACTTTAAACTGAAGGCAGGTAGCTTTAAATCAGATATTACAAAGAAATTCTTCCCTGTGAGGGTGGGCAGGCCCTGGCACAGGGTGCCCAGAGCAGCTGTGGCTGCCCCTGGATCCCTGGAAATGTCCAAGGCCAGGCTGGATGGAGCTCTGACCAATCTGGGGTAGTGCAAATTGTCCTGCCCATGGCAGGGGTGGCACTGGATGAGCTTTCAAGCCCCTTTCAACCAAGGCCATTCTATGATTCTGTGTAAGAAAGGCAAAATATATTTACTGTATTAAAGAGTGAAGATTATTTCCTTTGGAATCGCTCATGAAGTCACTCAAAAATAATCAAGTTCTGTACCAAGTGTACCTCTGGCAGCATTTGTCTTTTTCACGTGTCAAAAATAATATAAACCTATGCCATTCTGTTTGGCTTTTATGCCTGTGTAACAATAAAGCATGAGGTTATTATACATAATAACCAAAATATTTTTGTTGTAATTACTCTTCACAGGCAATTATCGATGTTTTTTTAAAAATATCTACCAAGATATTGTTACCATTTTTTTACAGGGAAAATGAGAATTTAAATTTTATTAGCAGGCTAAGGATACATTAATTGAGAAGAAAATGATTCTGAGAATTAATCTAGCATATTATCCTCTAATTTACTTCATCACATTTGAGTGAAAGGACACTCTAGATTTATTGGTTTATTGTGGTCCACAACCCAGCAACATATTTACACTCCTAAGTCCTTGTTATTTCTCTTGTCTATTTTGGAATCGAAAGCCCTTATTCACATGAAGCCTGCAGAATGCAGATTGGTGCCAGAGCAGATCTCATCTGGGTCACAGCAATGAAGTCCCAGCTCTGCTACAGAGTTCATTGCCTGCTGCATCTGCTATTTCTGATCTAAACCAAAACCAACCAGTTTGATCCATTCCAGGAGTCTTGGATTTCGTGCACATTATCAAGGCAATACTCAGCAGAAGGCACCTAGATTTGGGGTTTGGATTTCAACTTCTCTCTGACCCGATATAAATCCATAATCTTTTAACAAAATAGACTGTATATATCCATCAAATGGAGTGAGAACGTGGATGAATCAGGCATCAGGGGCCTGCTGGAGGCACCCAGCTGTGTGTCTGTCCCTGCCAGCAATGTGCAGTGGGGTGTCAGGATTCCCAAAACCACAACTCCATCATCACGTGGGGAAAGGACAGGAGATCCACACTCTGCTGGCACCAAGAGCCTCCTGCTGGCAAGGCAACCATCTGCTCATGCCAAAGGTGAGGGTGATCCAATTTGGAGGCAAAAAAAGAGGACTTCAACGACAGGTCCCAAGTCAGGAAAAACACCAAATATCTTAGGCCATCCAAGGGGGTGAGGAAGTGCGCAATAACGTGATAGAGAACTTCAGAGGGTAGAATTTTTTCTTTGTCAAAAATACCTCTCCACCCCTTTCCAGATAACTTTCAGCACCAGACTGCAATTAGATTCTAAAGCCTTATTCTATTTCCCCACTCATAAAAGATGTAGATATACCATTTGTCAAAAAAAATCCAAATTTTTCTTTTTCCACATCAGTAGTGTTCAAGTACTAAAAAAATTCTGACTGCAAGGTAGTAATTTTTTTTCCCAGATATGTGCAATATCAAATTAATAAAATTACTATTAGCATATTTTTATAGCACTTCTCCAAACACAGAAAGACAAGAGACAAAGTGTAATGGAGCAAACATAATGCAAAACTCTTCACAGCACATTACTTACAAATTTTTAAATGCAAAGAACAATGAAATTGGCTTTTGCCCTCTTCCCTCCCACAAAGCACTCCAGAAATAACCAAAGCAAGAGACACCTGAAAATTGTACAGATCCAAAGGGAGAGAGAAAACACACACCACAAAACACGCATTAAAAATCTGCCTATTTTTATATTCCCAGAATTGCAATTGTTGGATGGTGCCTTGCAGCACTCTTTTAAAAGCAAGGCGCTCACAAAAACCATGCTGTGGACTCCTCCATGCTCCTGACAAATGAACAATTACCCACAGGATAATTGTGTTCCAGATCACTACATCTGCACACACACACAAGTCCAAGCTGACAGGAAAACTTCATTGGGAAATCCCAGGGTCAGTCCCTGATTTTACTCAGTGCTTGTTCAATCAAGCTTTCAACAGCCTCTCAAAAATAAAGCTCAGGTCTTTAGGATCTGGTTCTGCCTGGGACCTAAATTTAAATCCTGAAGTCACCAGGATTCACCAAAGCCGCCTCAAGAACCAGAAAAATTCTGCTTCATTCACTCTCGTCCCTCAATCTGGGGTAATAGGGATCCCTGTGAAGGATTCAAAGGACACCCCACTCTCTTTTAGTTTTTACATTCAACAGGAAACAAAACTGAAAATTAACCTCAGCTTTAAGTTGTCCCTTTTTCCTTCATTCAGTGGGAAAACGGAGCAAAAAACCCTGTACCCTTCCCTTCATTTTGTAAGATAAGAACAAGAAGTTGTGCAGGTGGGCACAATCTGCAGAGAAACTGAGTCCCAGGCCAAGAAGTCAGACAAAAACGTGGCAACACCGCAAATGCAGCCCCCTTTGCTCTGGAAGAGATCTGAACCTTCCTCACAATGTCAAAGGGGCTGAGAAAATTCTCCAGGAGATCAAAGAGGCCAACAAAAGTTCTCTGCTGACCTTTGCAGGCTTCTAGAAGACATCTGAAGCACAAGGTTCATTCGGTACAGGTTATGATGAAACAGATGAAATGAGGAAATGAAGAAAAGCAGCTGATTGATGATCTGACTTAAGTGGCACAATCAGTTTGCAGTGGCTGAACTATTTCAGAGCTGAGCTTATTACAAAAGACTGACTTAATAACTGCATTTGGAAGATGCACAAAAATTATGTAAAATATCTCTTTTTTTCAATTAAATCAAGTGAGGAGCATCAGAGGCAGTGGTTTTGATTTTTTTTCCCCTTGAGGTATATCTTGATGGAAATCTAAAACCTGAAGGTTGCACTAAATTAAGCAAACAGGTTGAAGTTTCCTACTAGCTTGAAAACCAGCCAGCTCATCTCAGACTCTGTTTTCACCACTAGACTGAAATCTGGAGTTGCAAGAGTTGAGGATGACAGGACAGAACAAACGCTGCTGCCTTTTTCCCCTTCCATTTGACCTAAGAGAATGCAGGGGAATGGGGTGTAGTATAAACCAAAAAAAAAAACCCAACAGGACAATAATGGCATTTTCCCAAAAATTGAGTTGAAGCATTCATTGCTGGGCAAACACAATAAAGGAGGGCTGAGGATGGAAAGAGTTAAATAAAGAGAAAAAAAGCACTATTTCTCTGTTAAAATTGAATTGTACTCCAAAACTCTACCACAGTCAATGTTGTAGCAGTGATCAAGCTGACCAAAATGTAGATTAATAAACCACATGCTTCACCCTAGAATCCTTAAGGGAGGAACATTAAGCTATTATATCCATTAATTAGTTCATGATTGATGAAATTTAACTGTTCCTCCTAAGACAGGAATTGATCCTTACACAGTACTGTGATAACTTCTTGTGATTTAAACTTCCTACACCTGGCTAAAATCAGAAGTTCACCCAGCCCCCCACAGAATAAATACTCATTTCAAGACTTGAAAAGGGAAAAACCTTAAAGTGAGGAATCAGCTTGTTCAGTGACAGTTTTCTTATGTGAAAAAGGAGATCCACTACCAGCTACTCAGCTGTGTGCTCTTACAAGAACAATACATCCATCTCTACAAAAAGGAATTTAAATTCACTGACAATAAGCAACTTTGAGGTGAGGACAGAAAAAAAAAGAAATTAGTTCAGTGTGACTTTAGAAGCTGGCAAACATTATGCTCTTGTTCTGTCCACCAAGACCATTTTAATATCTCACTGACATTTGCCTACCCAAACATTTTCTATAGCTGACATTTTCTCAAACACCACGAACCTTACCTTGGTGGAGACACAGTTTCTCTGGCAGGATTGTAATAGGATGACACAGCTGTTGCCATTTACAGATATAAATACAATTGACTGTTATAAAGGAGTTGAAGCTCTCCTGAGCATGCAGAAAGAAAAGTTTTTTTTAAAAAAAACAGTAATTCCTTTTCAGAGGAACTTTCAATTTCAAGCATTTGTCACACTCTTACTTCAAACACACAATGCAGAGCTAAGGCACAGTAAGAAAATAGCATCTAATCCTTCTATGACTTACTCAGAAATGCAAATAGACTTAACAGGGGGTTTTAACAAAGTAAAAAATGTGATTAAAATACATTTCTCAGTTTGTGAACTTCAGTTAAAAAAAACCACTCTAAAAACTGAAAAACCAAACTGTTCACAAGTTAAAACACTGCACTCCCTCAAGGACCTTCTTCTCCAAAATCTTTCTGCAGTCCCAGGGGTTTGTGGGCAGTTCTCAAAGTCTCTGAAGTAGATCAAAAGACCCCATTAACTTGTAACTGTTCCCAAAAACTGTGGGCCATGAGCAAGGGGAAACACTTCAGTCCTGGGCTCTGTGCATGGACACAGCAGGAGACAAACTTCACCCTAAGGAGCTTTAACAGAAATACAAATGGAAAAGCCATCTCAATATAAGGGCTATGACATGAAGCCTTTCTTTAAGAAAGTTCCAGAGAAAGTTTCTGATCTCACAGCCATGTGATTCCTTCCAATACTACACCTCTTTCAGCTGACCAGAACATGGAATAGCTCTCACCCACTTCAGTACCAACTGCATTTCATTTTCAGCTCAGATTTAAGGGAAGACTTCTGTAGAGTCTTTGTGCAGCTCCAAAGAGATCCCAAAACCAAATTGGAGCTGGGCAGCAAACAAAGTGAAAATTAAAGCAAAGAGCAAGAATTTCAGTTAAATTAGAAATAATACATAACACCTAGATGCACACCTTGTAATAGCTTCAGAAGTTGTGGGATTATTTTTGATTCAACCAGAATTACTAATTTTTTTCTCATATTCTGTCTTTTGCTTTTTTCCATTTTTTTTTTTTTTTTTTTTTTCCAGTAGGGAATAGGAAGCTGATAAAGTAACTAATTTATACAGCAGTCTGGGGAAAAGAGACTCTGTTCCAAGATGGTAACAACCACAGAAATTACGTTTTCGTAGATTTGGAGAACACAAACAGCTACTTCCTCTTCAAACTCTGTACAGACTCTGCTCTTGAGGTGAGAAAGCTGAGATCTTTCCCTTAAGTTTAGAGCCACCTCTTTGTATCAAACACCTTTTATGTCAGAGAGCATAAATTGTCAGGCTGAAAACACCCAACAGAATCCTCCTCTATTTCTTGTCCTCACTGTCACACGCAGCCTCTGCCAATGTCACAAGTGATACCTGATTCTGAGACAGCACATTTAGATCTTGGAGGTTGTCACTGAAGAGAGGGATGTCCACAAAAGAGATTTTTCTTTGTGCTCAGAGAAACTTACAGGTCTTCCAGCTCAACATCCCAAAAACCACACAAAGCCAATTTTCTAGAAAAAAGTTGCATGGCAACTTTATTCCTAGGAGTAGAAAGGAAGGGGAAAGAAGAGAAGCTCCTTTTTCAGATACAATGACTAGTCAAGCAGAATGCTGGTGAAACAAGAGCAATTAAAGCCAAGGCAATCTTAAGAAATCTTCATAACAGGCATCTTAAAATATAAAATTTGATAAGTAAGACATTTGGAGACCATTGATCACCTCTGTTACAGACTATTTTACCATTAGATGCAGAAAATAACTTATCTGATGACATTATAATACTAGAGATACTAGAACAAATTTTATATATAAAGATTTAAATCTAAAATACCTCTCACTATTCAAAGTAACTTTGCTCATTTTCATTTCAAAAGGCACATACCAAGTAGCTCTGGCTTTCTTGTAATACAGAAGACACCAAACTCACACATTTTTAGCACATGAAGTAGAAAGAATACCTTAACATACAGCTATTGAAGTTTATCACCCTCTCTGAAAAAATAAAAATCCCAAACTCTCTTTTTCTATGTAATTTAGAACAGCATTTTTAGCATTTATTCACCAGACTGCTTATTCAGAGCAGACCTTACATAGACACACCCTTTCTCACATCACACCTACAGCCTGTGTAAAGCTTTTGTTCCCCAAAAATTGCAGAGAAAGAAGAAAGGTGATATTTAACTTGCTGAAACGAATCACACTGTTCCAGAGAACACCCCCTTTGCTGTGTGCATGTGTTCCAGAGCAATGTCAGGCTTACACAAAACTCCCCAGACAGTCTGGGCTTTGCACCGAGCCCTGCCATGCCCTGACTGGACACCAATGGCCCAGAGCTGTGTCCTGCTCTGCCTGCTGAGGCACTGCTGCTTCCTTTTGGTGCTCAATCCCACAAGGATCACAATTCCTACACCCTCTGGCACAGGAACAGGGTGAGAGAGCAAGAGGAGAACACAGACACATGTGAAATTGCTCTCACTTTCTGAGAGACTGGAGAGAAAAGTCCAGAACGTGACAGGCACACCTGCTAAACTGCTCTAAAAGTCATAGCAGAGCAACAAAACCTCTTCAGATAAATCTTCCTCAACCCTTTCACCCTGTGCTTCAATTCTGACACCTCTGCATAAGCAGCGCCTGCTGGGGTTCCAACTAATCCTTCACACTCCACTTGCTGTTTATAGACACTGCTTCAGCTGGAGCTCCACATTTCAGTGAGTTGGCACCTCCATTATCAACTTATCTTTTTTTATTTTTGGTTCAGCTAATTGTACGGGGGGAAATCACTCCAGACTGAAATCAGGAACACACGCACAGAGTTCTCCTTCCCAGTATTTGAAACATTTACACATGATTAATCTTTGCTTAGCAGCGCTGCTTTTTTGTCACGTACTCTTGTTTCACAGCAAATTAAACGCAGATCAGGAATTTCAAGTCCCCAAAAAGTACCAAAAGTCCCAAAACATCAAAGCTGCCCCATCATGTGGTAGGGTGATGCACAAATTGCCATGATCATGTAAGCACAACGCACTCATTGCTTTCTCCTCCCCAATTATATTTCCTTAGGGATAAAATACATTTCTTTCATTCCCTAAATTTCAGACCAGAATGTGGAACACAGCAAAATCTAAAGATAGATTGAAGTTACAAAAAACAAAACTGTCAATGCACAGTGGAACATACACTGAAGGATGTACAAAACACATTGGGAGAACATACAAAACATTTTTTGTCATGTTCCTGAAGTTTTTAAGTTTTCCATTGACTAAAGCAGTGCCTCTCAGTCATCAAAAAGAGAAAACAATTGGCATTTATGCAATAGGTATGTAATTTGTATGCATTGTTGGTTAAAAAATGACAAAGTGTACAAAAATCCTACCCTAAAATCGTAGTTCAATGATTTCAAGATACAGTGTGACAACACCACTTTTTGCGTGAATTCTCTGAATTCTGCATGCGTCAAGTGGACAATAAAGGAAAACATCCTGCATCTATGAAATTTCAGTTGTTGTCCCTTACCTTCTTGGAGTTCTCAGTTTCATCTTATCTCCTCAATATTAGCACTATTTAATTGAGATTTCTCAAAGGTCCACTTATTCAAAACTCTACTAGTGGTGTACTGTTTATTCCTGTACATAGTCCCTTTGCACTTGATGAAAGTAAAAGTGCAGTAGATACACTCTAGAAACAAAAATTGATTAGTAGTAAATATCACCATTAGAATTTTTAGCTTTGTTATTAGGAACACATTACTTCAGGGAGTCTTTTTTAAGAGGAACCTACTGTGCCACTGTCAGCAATTACACAAAAGAATAATGAAATATCAAAGTCTCAAGTGATACTCAGGAAGTTAAAAGGTTTGGGCAGCAGTGGGAGTTAAAAAATCAAGTTCCTCACTAACTACCACCTTCAGACCTTAGGGAGGACAAACAAATGCAGACCAAACTCCACAGGACCCAGGGGGAGTCAGGGTGATTTATCTTTGAACCTTTTCTTTCTCTCACTAATAATATTTTTCATAATATATTTTTCATTTATTCTTATGATTTATTCAAATCAGAGACCTGCCCCCTCAGGGTTTTATTGCTGCATCCTATGAACACAAGTCACAGGATGCCTGTATTTTCTGGAATGCAAGCCAGGGAGCATTTCTATACAGAGTAGCCTTCCACATGGTGGCAACTCTTTCCATTAAGTAATGCAACAGCAGAGACCAGGCTACAAAGAACAAAAAAAGCAGATATTAACTTGATAGTCTGGGGTGGACACTCTACCAGCTCATGTCCTTAAGTGGGAAGCATTCCAGACTGGTGTTTTAATAATGATTTGTTTTCATTAAGCAACTCTGAGTTCAGGTGACACAAACCAGAAGAGAGCATAGTGAAAAGCAAACACAAATTTGCTGTCAGGCTGAAAAAATAAGGGAGAGCAGAACAAGGTCAAATGAAGATACATTCATCAAAAATCTACATTCAAAAAAATCTGAATTGTTACATAAATAGCTCCTTCCTACCATAAAGGCATAACAGAGAAGGTCAAACCTTTGTCTTACTGGGCAATTGTCCTAACAATTTTATCTTGTATACAAAAACAAAAAACACCACGAGAAAGTTACACAAATGTAAAATAACGTGCACAAAAAGCTTTTGACCAGTAGGGACTTAGATTATAAAATATGATCCCGTTCATAGTAAATATTAAAAGCAACAAGAACACAAGCCCTCAACCTTTCCCCAAGACTACCTGAACTCCAAGAAAGGAGCACTGCAATCCCCAGTCACTTACAAATGATGATCTGATCATCTGACAAAAGACTCCACTCAAATAATGCAGAGGTTTGGGTGATGATGGCAATCTTTACCCAGATCTCACATTTGTGGGCACCAAAAACTTCCAAGTTATTCCTCTGTGACAAAGCTACCTTTCTTGTGCTTGTTTCTGCATTAAAGATCTGACTGTAGTCAATTTAAGAATGTGTAAAGCCTCGTATCACTCAAAAAGCATACTGTAGAAATTACAGTATTTTAAGTGTCCATTCCAGAATCTAACCAGTGAATTCCCCACCTTAGCAATGAAACACTTGCCAGGCATGAATTTAAGTAACTTGCAGGAAAAGTAGTGGAGAAAAAAGAAAGGGGGGAAAAAAAAATTAATGAACAGGTAGAAATTGTGGCATCAGAACTCCAGAACAGTGAGGAGGAGATAGTTTTATTTAATCAAGAGAGCTCTTTGATGTGACACAGGAGAGGGAGGACTTGTACACTGACAGTAATTGTTTTTCCCTCATTTAATGTCAGGATAAAAAAAAATTAAGTCATGGACAATCTAATACTACATCAGATAATTTACAGACTTGATAAGGTCCTTGACAGCACCCAGGCCTTTCAGAGTATTCTTATTGCTACACATGCTTTGAATGGATATTAAAGTTCAATGTGTAGAAAATGTAGCAAAACGCTACAAATACAGAAGAACAAAGGCTAAGATAACCTTAAATAATTCATTTCTTGACCATATCAGAGATAGTTGAAATTGAGCCTGCAAAAAACCCAAATCAAGTTATTGTGATGACAATTCAAAATTAGCAGTGAATTAAAAAGTGAGAAAAGGAATTACCTTTCATGAGTTTTTTTTTTAGACTAGAGTTTAAGTAACAGAACCTAAAATTCTAAAAATAAAGTTTTAACTCCTTTTCAATCTACCTCTCTCAGCTGTCACCCCTCTCTCACACACACCAAGGAAAATGAAATAGGAACAGCAACAGTAACTTTGCCTCATTTACCTGCTGAAAGCTGAAACAAATTCTCCTCCTTGTGCCATATCTACAAGTATTCCTAATAATATTTCTATAAGCGTCAGGGGTTTCCTAACAAAGTTATGTTGAAAACAGTTACAGCCTTCCACCAAATGAGGACCAGGTAGTGCAGCCCAGTGAGAAATCCTCAGGAGAAAACCATGATTTTCTCCTGTCTAATAAAACAAGAGCAGCAAAACCTTATCTAAGGGGTAGAAAGAAGCTCTACAAACACTTCTCCCAAAATATTAAAAAGGCAGGGGAAGGGAAGTGAGGGTGGAAACAGAAAAGAAAAATTTACAGAAAAGAAAATGAACTTATTCCCAGAACTAGAAATCATTCTGCATGATGGACTCCCGCTATATTTTTAACCTTGACACTTTCATTAGTCTGTGACATACATTAAATAAGGATGAACAGCAGAGCATGACATGATTAAATACTTAGCAATGCAGCATTAAACTCATTAGGTTATACTTCCACTACCAGCAATACCACCCTCTGCAAGAACACCACTGACAGAAATGAACAACATTGACAAAAGTGAAGGTATTTTCAAGCATTTCTCAATTTATCACACTTGAGCTTTAGCCCTCATGTTCAACATCAATAGAGCAACATCACTATAGCAAGGGTAGGTGAGGCTATGCAGCCTGCATTGTAAAAATGAGGATACATTCATCAAAAAGCCACATGCAAACAATCTGAATTCTTTGTTACATAAACTACACCTTGCTATCATGAAGACATAACAGGAACACTCATGGATGAATGAAACACTTGGCAGATGGGCACTGATACCAGGGACACCACCACCATATGCCATTTCCATGTCATCCCTGATGTTTTGAAGCCACAATTCTTCCCCTCTTGTCTGTTGCGTGAAGTAACAATAAATTTTCAAAGCCACAAAAAGGTGAGACCTGACATTTCCTGCTACAGCACCAAATCAGTTAAAAGACACATTCAGCCCTACTCTCTTAGCAGCCAAAAGGAAAAGAAGGTGCAGATAAAGAAACAGCTCTTATCCATTTACTTGTTCAAATCTGATAGAAATAAACATTCTGTGTGCTGTATGTAGAGGCACCATCACCTTTTTCTTCATGAAGTCACCTGGAGAACAATTACATTGTTTTCTCCTGTGTCAAATGGAGCTACAATAGAGCAGCCTTGTGGCACTAGGAGAGCTCCTTTACAGTCCAAACAAATTTGGAGGACTGAAGACTACAAGAAATAATCATTTAAGGGCATATTTATGAATATTTATTGTTTCTTTGTTAGTCAGCCATCTTTTACTTGCTTTCTCTTTCTCCTGGCCCTCATACAAATAAAGTCCACCAAAGAGCCACTTTTAAGACACTAAGAAGAAAAAACAGATTTTTTTTTATCATTTGGGACTTCTTTTATTTCAAAAGGAACCCTCTTCTGGTTTCTCCAGAGTTCTCCATTATTCTTTTAAAATTCCCAAATATCCTGTCACCTGTTACATCGGCTATTTCATAATTAAACTTGGCACTTAAGATCAGTAAATTCATGCTGCTAGGTCTCTTGGTCACAATAATAAAGACCCCAAGTTTTGTTTTTTTCTAAGAAGTGCAGAAGTGGAAAAGAAGGCTTTTAAGGTGTGTCAGAGTGCAAAACAGGAAAGGAAGGCTTTGGAGATATTTTATTGAATAAGAACTTTTTTCAATCTATACTTTAGAAATGGAATTGCAGAAGAAAATAGTTTTACAATAACTGCACGCTTTGATTCTGACTGAATTCTTTCTTCTTCTTGCACATGATGTCTTTGTAAAAGATGTGAGTAAAATCTCATGCACTCTTTACCATAATATGCTTGCTTTATGTACACCAGCTTCCTAATGAGCTGGCACATTAGTCAAATGCAATCAAGGTAATAACCTAATTCAGGTTTAAAATATTATCAAGATGTTTTACAAATTGGCTCAGTATTTAGCTATTCAACATACATTTACAAAGTTCCTTTCATGATGAGAATAGCAAGGCGCTGCAGAAAAAGTGGGGGAGAAAAAGGAAGCAGCAGCAACAGAAGAAATTTCACAGTTCTGCCAGGCTGCCTGAAACACCTGACATTGGTTGTGTACTCATCTGGTTTTTCAATGCACCCACAGAAGTGCTGATCCAATACCCTGGGCAGAGAATTTTGAGGCCCAGGGAACAGACGACAAGGGATCCAGCACCTGACATCTTCAATTTGCATTTGGGAGAGGATTAATAAATGACAATCTATTAAACCCATGGCACAGGATGATGTGGAGGAAATGAAAGTTTAGCTCAGCAGGACTGAGGTTATGGAAGATCTTTGAGATTAGAAGTAAAATGTGAAGTGAAAAATTAAGCAGAAAGCAACATATTTAGGCAGTGACTGCAACATGCTCCTCAGCTGGGAATTAACCAGAAGCATTAATATGTTTGGACCTCAAACTATTAAAAAACCCGCTCGTTCCTAAGAGAAATCATTTATCCTTTCACATACACCGAATAAATCCCCTCAACCTAGGAAACAGCAGCTACCCAACTGCCTGTGAAATCAATTGTTGTCCCCTTCAGACTCCCAGGGCAAAGTGCATGAAGTGCCAGCAAAGAAGTGCACTGTTAAGATCATCAGCTGCCACTCTTAATTACTGAAGGTGTATGGAGAAAAAAAACTCCCTTTTTTCAAGAAATGGCCCACGAGGTTCAGTTTTAGGCACATTGAAAGAAAAAATCCAGCCATCTATTTAAGAATGTGACTTTTATTCTGTAAATTAACACTCCTTGTAAAGCCAGATCAGTTACACACATCCAGCCACTCTAATTCAGCACCTCTGACACCTCCATTCAAACAATGCTAATTTAAGCATCCCCTATATGTGACACCGGTGGAAAGGCACCCAAGTTTCACTGTGACACCAGAGCCAAGTTAATGCCAGTATTATCCTCCTCAGAATTTCCACTACTGCATTCTCTTCATGTCACAGGCACAATTTCCCACTTTATTTCTAACTACAAGATATAATAAACACCAGACTGAAAAAAAAAAATCTATTAGGTTACTCTACTAATTTACTCATCACATAGTATGAGAAAGGTTGTATTTGGTCAGGATTCTAAAGTCATCCCATCTCTTGCTTTAATCACAGAGACCATAAACACCTAGTTTGGAAATAAGATATTTAAGACAAGCAAACAATTTCACAACTCCTGAAGACTGAATTTTATGTCTGCTAAGTACCTTGTTGAGCAGAAAACCAAATGTTGCAGCATGCTGGGACAAATAATATACCTGCACACATACCACTGGCATGAAAAGAAGCAGTTATTCACTGCCATCATTGCAACCTCAAATCTCTCAGACACCTTTCTTTTCACAGCATTCTTCCAGGAGATTTTTATAATGTTTAATGAAGCTATAAAAAATGGGGTTTTTTTGATCTTAGGAGACCAAAATTTTACTTGCATATTTTTTTTTCCTGTTCATCTATTTTTTACTCTGCTTCCTGTTTCATATAAAATTATTTCATCCTCTGACTTGCGCAAGCAATATTAATATTTTCAATTTAGCATTTAACTGTGAACATTTGTAAAGACATATGGCTGTCATGAAACAGCACTAAAATATCCAGAGATTGGGTCAATATCCATGAATCCCATGAATGGCTCCCATTGATCCTTGGATTCTTTTGGAGCAGAGATCATCAGATTTGTTAAATTCCTGGTTTCATTCTAATGCTTCTCACACAGTGTATTTAGGATTCACATTGCCTCTGGGGGAACTGCTCTTTGCAATGCCTTCCAAGTCATGAAGCACTTCGAACTCCAGTAAAAATTATGGGTTTATTACAAAATAATTAGTCACAAAAAGAAGCAGAGAACTGGAAAAAAAAGGAAATTAAAATTTAAACTTATAAAGGTTTATCTCCAGAACTAAAGTTTACTAGAAAAAATAATCCTCCCACCTGAGCAGGGAAAGCGACTACAATAGATTTTATGGGACTTCCCATAATAACGCTTCAACTAACTTTATTTTTGTTTTGTTACCAGTAAATATGATGTATAAAAAATGCTGAATATACCTGGCTAGTAAAATTCAGAGTATTGCTCTTTTTTGTTTCACTTTTGTTTTAGAATTTTAGCACTAAAAGGCAAAGCTTAAGGAAAAAATAAGTGTGTGCTTTTAGAGGGCTACAGGTGCAGAAAACTGCGCCCTTGTTAATTTTCAGGTGTATCTACATTTTGATCTGGTTCTCTTGTGCTGATGTGTTTCTTCAAATCTAGTTCTAATATAGAGGGAAATAAACTACAACTGAAGTTTTTTCCCACCAAGAAAAGGGGTGGCATGGGGCTGTAGGAAGGGGAAGAATACTAAAATATCCTTGCAAGATTTTAAGGTATTCCTTGACACTACACCAAGATATTCACATTAATATCACTTGTGCTGAGTATATTTACTTTCAAGACCCTGTACTAAATCTTGGCTGTAGAGGGTCAACACTGACTTGAAATTTTCGGAAAACATTCTGCATTTCTGTAAGAACATGGCAATGTATTTGATAAAATTTACCATCATCCTCGCTTATAAAGATATGAAAGGTTAAATTTTTCCCAGAAACATCAATTGGCAATTAAGTTTAAAAGACCAAGATTCCAAGTGCCTAAATATTAGAAATTAGGCTCAAAACCATGAGTTTGGAAGAATCCATTCCCAAGAGAAGATCTTGCATTCTTTGACTCCTGTTTTTATTACAAATTGCATCTGAATGCCTCCCTTGAAGACATTGGCTGAGTGTTGCTAAAGCCCTCAAAATAATTGCACTGACCCTCTTGGGAGTTCATGTGATTTCTTAGTCAGGTAGAGATTAACAGTCCACTATTAACTGCACTATTTCAGCTCAGCAACAGCTGAATTTCATATACAGAATGATTGGACTGCCCATATGACTTAAAAAGTTCTATAAAATTCCCTGCTTTGAACATTTAGTCATTCTCCAAGACCATAAGCATTATCTGACTTCATTTATAGTATAATATATGTAAAATGAATGAAGTGTCAAGTTTCATATGTTCCATTATCACATCACTAATGTGACGCTTCCTAGGTGTACTCTAAACCCCTTTTTTTGTAAATAACACTATTGTGGGATGAGTAAGTACCTATTAAACCAGCCTAAATTAGCAGCTTGCTAATTAATTATCATCTGCCCAATGTTTCTGTTCTGCTTACAGTGAGTCATATATATTCCTGTCTTACAACTTGCTTCTATATGAATAATGCATCACTCCAGCACATCAATCCATGGGGCAGCCTTCTTGTCATTGCCACACCTTTTTTTTTTTTAGTTTTTTGTTAATGGTGGTTTGGGCTGTTATCTTGGAGTCAGGACTCCTAGCTGTTTGTAAATAGAAAACAAGCATCTTCACAGATACTCACAGGACCTCACATTCAGGAATGTGATATTGAGTTTCACTCCTTTTCTCTTTTCAGTGCCGTTCACCTAACACATAAAATATTACCTAAGTCAGTGTTATAAAACATTCTTCTGGTTTTACCCAAATTTTCCCCCATATCCTTCACAGTATCTGTCAAAAAGAAACTCCTTTTACCACACAGCATCTTCCTCTCCATCTGTGCCTACCTAACCCAACAAAATCCCTACTCAATGAACTGTGTACGTACCAGTTTTTTGTGAAGTTGGAGAAAAAAATTTCCACACTATTCTAACTACTGGTTAATATTCTGGCCCTCCAATAACCACTAATTTTAGCAGCTCTGCTGCCAAAAACTTCCAGTATTGCCAGAGTTCCTGTTGGAGGAGACTTTCCTCCACTTTTCCTGTCACAGAAGTTGGATCTGCTCTGGTGCCAAGAACTTGACTGGGACACAGCAGGTTTGCTATGAAGCCTTGCTCCATTCCACCTTTTTAGGCTGTTTCTTTCATGCTACTTAATACCTACACCTGTTTTTGAGAATTATCCATCCCTGGCACGGTAAACCCACAGGTCCCAAGGAGTTCAGAGCTGAAATCCCTCACTGTCCCTCACAGGATGTTGTTTTACCTTTATAAATAAGGTGAGGTTTATGCAAAAAAACCTACATATGAAAAGCCCTCGAAATTGTTATTTTTCCAGCTGTGAATAGAGGGAAGTAATGAAAAATGCCTCTAAACTTTACATCCATACCATCCATACCAAAGGCTAACCACTTTTTGAAGTTGCAAAACACCTACTTATTGAGAATTTCGTGCAATTTCAGTTCTAAACTCAAATTACTGTGCAATCTGAACTCACATGAATTCAGAATGAACAATCTCATCACATTCATCATTTCCAAACAGAAAGTAAACAAAAAAAAGAGGCAATACTCAACCAAAACCCAAAGAAGCACTCCAAGACTAGGCAGCAATGACAGCTTCAAGAAAAATTGTCATGGAGCATGAATTAATTGCTAGGGCCAAATTTGTTTGCTCTAAAACATCCTTATCTCTCCCCCGTCCTATAAAAATGTAGGAGGCAGAACTGGCAGCAGGGTGTTACAAGTAAAATTATCTTAGAAAACATTTGTCAAGGAAAATTAGTGTTTGCTGGTATAACACCAAAAAGGAAAGAAAGACCAAAACAAACTTCTGGATTTATAATGAAAGTCTTCCTCAGTTCCTTTCTGTGTTAGAATTAATAGATTAAAAATTCAGCATTTGAAAGACTAAGCCTCTGTCAGATCTTTTTGAGTTCAAAGGGTTTCTTTATATAAATTTTGTTTTGGCAAAATTGATCAAAAGGGAGTAGAAAATATGCAGCTATTTGATAATGCAAAGAAAACTCAAGGAAGGAGAATATGTTAAGATTTTCTTGCCTGTATAAGGATTTTTATATTTACAGCACTTTTTAGTATTGTTGCAAATAATTATGTACATATCAAAACTCCCTTTTTATCTTTCATCATCAAGCCTTTCCAATCCTTACTCTCTCAAGCCAAACACTGATACTGAGGAGAAAACGAAAGTCTAAAATAAACTGGAAGCATTCCATGCCCTGCTCTTGGTGCCTTTTGCCAGCATCAGCCCCAAGGAAAACACCAAATAACAGAGGACATAATTCTTGTACACCAAAATATTTTTAAGAAATTAATTTCTATGAGCACACAAATTTCTGGGTGTGTTGATTCTTTTTTGCTTTTGGATGGAAACAGCGCCTCACTTCCATCACTCTGCACTGTTGTCAAACCACAAATGTATTATATTGATATGTCTCTGTCATTTAAAAATGATAATTTTAGGGTTTTTTCAGTTTAGTTGAGCTAAAAAGTCCCACCACTCAAACAGGTACACAGTCACAAGGTGAGCATGCACACCAATCCACAACTCTCATGCTTTTCCTCAGTGCTTTCAGAAGGACTTGACAGGAAATTTTCAACACCTCCTATCATAAGTGAACTGTTTGATTCACCCTCACTTCTTCCAGTACAAAAAGAGGACTGCAAGGTAAAATATAAAGAGGAATACCAGCAATCCATTTTCTTGCCTTGATATCAACAACAAAAAAAATCTCTATTCAATAACTTATCCAGCATGAACCAATCATCACCATTGAGGGCTTGATAAAGTGCAATTGACACTCACAGGGATTTTTTTCTTTTTTCCCCAGAAATTACTTCCTTCATGATGCTTCAAATGTATTTATAAATTAGATGCTAATAATCAGCCTGTGCTATATAGAGTACACTTATCTTTCTATGTAAGGAAAATAAGCAGGGCCAAAAATTTTGTGAATGCAGGAAGAATGAATTTCAAATTTAAAAAGGATAGTCACAGGATATAAAATACAGGAAAAACAGTTACCAAGCAAAAGTACATCATTAACATTTTTTGCATTTGGTTTACTGACAAGTCTGAGAAACAAAGCAAAACTCAATATTTATTATATCTTGACAATCTCTGTCCATGTAATAACTGTGCTTTCAATCTGTAAATGTGTAATTAGTCTGCATATACAGTACATTAGAAAAGCTCAAATACTATTTGCAACTGCCTAATTTTCTCATTCATCAAATAGTATCATCTCAGCATTTATTATTATCCTGCCATTTAATCACTTTATTGACAAGCTTATTTTAAAATACAATAGCATGCTATTTTCTAATTTACATTATCATCATCACCAATGAAATAGGTTTCATGTGACTGAAGTGAATGGGGCAGCAACATATAAGTTGCTTCTTGTCTATCATGGAAATATCCAGTGATTTATTATAAAATGAGCTTTTGAATTTGCAAAGCAGAACATAAAACCTGCCACAACTGGCCCTAATGCAGCAGCAAGACAAAGGGCAGTAGCCAAAAAAAATCAAATATTTGGGGGAAAAAACTTGGTTCCCTTCTGCAACCATGTCCCAAACTTTACATTCTTATTAGCTGTACAGAAGTTAAGAAGAATATATTTGTTTCCTGTCATATTTTCAAAAAGAAATGCATTTTGGCTGATAATGAAGCAAACAAATTATCATTTGCCTTCCTGCTTAGCAGAGTAAAGGGAGTTTCACATGAACATATTGAATTCAGCCCAAGTTAGCACTAGTAGTTATTACCATGTGTTACTCAGGAAAAAAAAAAATCAAATTACATATCATCAGCACTCTTTTTAGTACAAATCTCAAACACAGCCCCATTCCAGCCACTGGGAAGGAAATTAATTCTACCCCAGCTCAAACTAGCACAGCCAGAGAAATATACTAAAATGAGTATAGATGGTTGCAATTCTACCATTATTCTATTAATATGTTGTCTCAGTGGCATCTCTTTTTTTGTTATTTCTCACCACTGAAGGGACAGGACCCGGCAGATCCCTTCAGAAAAAGCCATTTGAGGTATTAGTGAAGAGATATTTATACCAACAGCCTGAACAGAACAGGTGACCTGAATTGTCCTGCAGAGGGACATATTTCATTTCCAGTCGCTTAAATTCACCTCCAGATATCAGCCTGCTAAACTAACTCCAGTAACTTCCTTTCCACAGGGACTCCTGTAAATGCTTGGGCTCTAAGCCTTTGTTTTAAATGTTGTAAATCTCATTTATTTTACCTATGAAATGATTTGCTCACTAATCAAAGGCAGCTTTTTCATCTCAAACTTGGGAAACTCAGTTTGGCAACTTTTAAATAACACCAATCAGCTTCCCAAGGCTTTAGTCTGTAACTTAAAATGATCTGCTATTCAGACAACATTAACTACTATATCATTCAAAGTCATGTGCATCATACCTGCCTGTAAATCTATCAGACTACCCTCTCTGTATACATAAGCTTAATTTTTGTTGACAGGGCTAAATTGGAATTTAACTTGTAGCAGAAGAGCATTTAAATGTAAATTTACTTTTTTCCCAGCACCAGATTTTCCAAACTTTACATGAAAAACCTGAATTTAATCAAGATATTTGCACACACAGCTTCCTGTGAAAAACAATCATGCAGGCAAATTTAGCAAGTGAGTTATTTCCATTTGGTTGCAAGTGTCAGTGTACATCCAATCTGACTGGGTAAAGCTTTGGACATGCATTCAATCCAGCAGGAAAACTGCATGGCAAGCTGCCCAAAAGATAAGGTTTCAAGAGCTGAAAGTGTTTGAAAGATTAGAATACTAAAGGAAATAATACTTAAGATATCAGTGCATTTCTTAAATACCTCATTACACATTTGTATCCACACTAAAAAGCAAAAGCCATGGGGCAAGAAGAGTAAAAAGCAAGAGAGCGAGGCTTTTGTTTCCCTTTGTTAAAGATATTATTGTGGTACCGTCAATGTGGAAACTGGTGTCAAAAAAAGAGAAAGAGGCTACAGAGAAAGCACCATTTTATGATTCAATGCCTCTTTGTAAAGTCTATTAGCAGAGGAGATAAAAACCTGAGCAGATACAAGTTATTTGCTGTGGAAGTTCTGGTGATGCATTTGTTTTCTAAACCAATAATCTACTCTGAGTTTAAAATAATGTTGAATTGAATACAGCGTTAAATGATTGTGAGCAGCAAGAAAATCATCTGGACAGAGAAGTAAAGGGGGCAGGGACAAATTTTGTTGCAGAGAACCACAGCAGCCCATGGCTCCGTTCACATCAGCATCCCAGAAAGAGCTTGACAGGCCTGACAGCAACTGCAGAGGAATGTTGATAAGGAGTGACAAAACTGTAATGGATCTTCAGATGTTTAGACACATCAACTATTTCTCTCATTATCTCCTAAACAGGTGCTTACAAACAATGAAATTCATTAGCAACTGAAATGGAAATGAATCATGATGTTAAGTTTGTTACCTCCCTGCAACAGCCTCCTAGATTGAATTCCCAGGAAGATGATCTTTCTGGCAAATCTTTTGCATCTTTTATTTGCTTTTATTTCCATATGAAGACTCTACCATAAATATTAGGAATGGAAGCCTCAGTGGACTGAAAATTTGGTTGCAAGAGGGTCACAAAACGGACGGTGGGCTTGCTTCTTACACCTGAGTCTGAGCCTGTAGTTCGGAATAAATATGTAGGTGCTTTATTATTAAAATAACGTCAGCACAAACCATTCCATACTCTCAGGTATAATTAAAGTACTTGGCCTGCACTGTTGGGGGGTGAGGGGGGAAGTGTATATCAATATAATATTTTAGATATAAATTAAAATACCACAAATTCAAGTTTTACCAAAGAACAGCTCATCTCCAGGGCTGCAGAGAGTAACCTTATACCATCTTTCTCAGCCTTCTGCTTCTATCACCTCATTAAATTCCAATGTACTATCTTCTTTTCTTTTTGGCTACTGAGTTATGGAAAGCCACTAAGTGTAAACTGTTATCCATTGTATTCCTTTATGGCCTTTCCTTATCTTCTTCCCTTTAGAGATTTTCAGATTTAAAGCAAAAGATGCCTTAGGTTAATAATCCTTTTCATTCCCAAGGGTAACCAGCGATGCCACTGATTTTGCTATAAAATTAGACCAATAGCAGGAGACCCTGTCATACAAGTCTGAAATTTTCAGGTTACTTTCACAGCACAAGAGGTGCTGTTTGCAAAACAAAAAGTTTGAATTATTCTGGTTTCTTCCTTTCTTTTGGTACAGACAATAACAATCCCCACATTACTTAAAACTTGACCAGTTTCTCCACCACCAGCAGTTTCAGTTCCTAAAGCTGAGTAACTTTTCTCCTTCCTCCCACAGCTCCACTTTTGCAGGAAACCCAAAGAGAATGAATAAAAGATAGGCCAGGTTCTTGAGGCTCATGCTGCTCTGGAAGCCATAACACCCACAAAGTTACTGAAAAGTTGACTCAGCCAATGTAATGCACTCAAGTTAGGACAAAAAGCTGAATGTTATTCCTTTCCTTATAAATAATGACAACTTTCATGCAGTCAGAGTGGCTGAGAATCCAATGGCAAAGGGTTCATGATATTGAGCTGTGTGTAGCTCTGGCAACAGTGGCCAGAAACAGAAGCTGGCAGCAAAAATCTTTGCAAAGAGGAAAAATAAAAATAGTGAACGTATGCAGACACGGGATGAAGATGTATTTGTTTAACCATGTTATGAACATGACTGTGTTATTACCACAAAAGAGTGGAGCACTTAAAGCAATAATATCCTCCCTAACTGTACAATGGTACAAGGGATTTATTTATTACACTCCAGCTATAGTCAGTGAGCAACTGAGCTCAAGCCCTTAAGCATCACTATTAAACACAATCATCCAGCCATTAAATACTCAAAAGACAACTCAGAAGGAACCTAATGTTTAAAGACCTATAATATAGATAAAATGAATCAAGACAGATGTGGTGTGAGCTGCAGAAAATCGGAAAATTAGACAGCTACAGATGAATTACTCTTTGGAAGTAAATGGGGAAATACCAGGGCAGCATACAGATCTCAAAGCTTTTGACACAATAATAGAACAGAATGAGGACAGAGGAGTGCCTTTTTTTTGTAATTTTGACCCAAGAGTTGAAAATAAGATGGCCCAAAGCTGCCAGGAGGTGACACACAGAGGCAATAACACTCCAGCCCCAAATGATGGTGGCAAGGACAGCACCAATTCCGAGCAACAACCACCAATGAGAGGGTTGGGAAATTTTTCTTCCTCAAGGAAAACCAAACCAAAAACCACCACAAACTGATCAAGCACTAAAAGCTTTAAAACTCAGTCTTGTGAGCATTCACTGTCACACTTCATGCATTCCTAATTAAAGCAAGGTAGGGCAGCATCTGCACAAACTACAACAAAGAACATATGACAACTATGTCTTACTGCACCTCAGGCTCCAAAACAACACTGAATATTTGGCACATAAATGGTGACAGGAAGCAATGTCTTTGAGGAATATTGTAATTGTGACTACTGCCTGTTTAGACAAGGGAACACTAATAACGGAACATAAAAACATGAACTCAGAGCAAAAAATTAATTAGATAGTGATCACTAATAACAGTGCCTAAAAAATTCACAGAAGGACTATCACTTGAAAAGCACCCTGCTTTAAAACAATTTTTAAATCTACTTTTTGCAGAAGAGAGAAGAACATGGTAAACACTTAAAAGTGCAATATAAAATCCTACTTTAACAACAGCAACAGGAGTTATGTATTAGAATTGACCTGCACATAATTTCTTCCTCTGTACTTGCTTTCTCCTCATTGTTGATTTCTCCTTAAAACCTTTTTCAGCCTTTTTACCCTCCCTCCAGGCTGCTCTCCTCATTGTCTGCTTCAGCATTATATTCAACACATGTAAAACTTTGAAATCCTGGGCACAGGCAGTGCTCGTTCTATTACCTCACAAATGGGCTGCTCTTTTCAGCCTTACCTGAGGGATGACACCTCCTTCACAGCAGTATTTGCTACCCAGATGTCCCACGGCAAAGCAGGAACAGCATGAACTCAGCCTCTGGGGTCTGGGATGATGCTCTATTTCCAACACTTCTCTGGTCCTGCTTTTTAATATTACTTGATCTTTTGGTGTTGATCGTATTTTCCAAATACACATTTGCTCTGATTGCAGACATCTGGAAGTCCAGGATGCTTCTGGGTGCCCTAAGCACATCCCATCACCTGATTTATCCCCATATCACCTTTGTGATTTCTCATGGGCTCACAGCTGCAAGACTTTTACAACTGTGTATTTATTTTTCCCCTTACTGATAGACCTGAAGTAGAACTTGAACAGGGCACAGGCTGCCACAATGCAAATGGTGAGTGCTGTCAGAAAATATTTATTTGTTACCAGACAATATAACGTGATTTAGAAAACTCTTATCCATACATTATAATGCAACCCATGGGTTGCTTAATATATCAGTATTGGATCCTGCACTGAAGGCCTAGAGACTAGATCTCTGCTCATTTATTCCTAATTTAACCCTGCAAGAAGGGAAAAAAAACAAAACTAGGTGAACACACAAAGCAGAAATCCCCAGAACCCACAGGTAATGTTCCTGGATAATGACAAGATTATCAGATCTTAATTACCAAGCTCTAAGAATAGCTGCTATTCACACAGCAGGTTGGAACAGCAATTCAGATCTGCCCATCAATTCTAGGTTTCAACTCAACAGAAAAATATAGAGATATTTATACAGATATAGATTCATATCCAGCCAAAACCATATAAATAGATGGATATATATATTTATATTCAACCTAGGGCAACATTCACTTTCTAAATCAAAAGAAAACTGCCCAAGAGTTCATTGCATTTTTTGACTCCCTTTATTGTCTTTTGTCCTCCTGCCTTAGAAACTACCTGAGACTTATGCCTGGCAGCCAAAACTGAAGTGCAAATGGCTGTGGCCTGGCAAAGATCCAAAGAACTGAAAGCAGACTTTTACTTTTTTACTAGAGCAGGTGCTGAATTGGTTTGTCTGCACTCAATGATGGTAATGCCACCAACAATAATCACAAAGATGTATTAAGGTTTCAGAAACAAATGGATAAACATTCAGGTGCACTACTACAAAACAGCAGTATAAATGGCAGAGTGCAAGAGCTCTGTTTAAATACTGGCAATTGTGTGAATAACACAATGCACAGCATTAAATTTGGTATTAGCAACATCAAATCTAAGAGCAGTTTTGAAAGAAATGGCTTTTTGTAATAAATACCTATCCTATAGAATATTAACTTTATCATAATCAGTTATAACTTCTACTTCAGCATTAAAAAGTATTTAAAGATTGCATTTCAAAGGGTCTTTTTTTTCTCCTCATATTTTGGAGCTCCTCATGGGCTGGGTTGGAAGAGACCTTTAGCATCATTTATACATCTCCCTGCTGTGGGCAGGGACATCTCACAGTAGACCAGGTTACCCCAAGTCCCATACAAACTGAGCTTGAACTCTTTCAATCATGAAGCACCCACAGATTTTCAGGGCAGCCTCTTCTAGTGTCCTGCACTATCTTTGTAGTACTTTTATCTTTATTTGCAGTCTAAATCTACCCCTTTTTCAGTTATTAAACATGTAAGAGTGTAATTTAATTATACATTTAGATAATTCAGTGTTATGGGAAAACACACATTTAAATTTCTGTATATTAAGGATCATTTTTTGTGGTTTTGCTTATCCTGAATCCTGGCAATAAGAGAAGGGTTAAGTTAACTTATACATCAGTACAACAGAATGTTTTCATGTTATTACATAAACTATTGTCATTACACAGTATTTAACTATATACAACTTAAATATACATATAGAAAGACTTTCTAAGTAACATTTTTGCAATGAGGTATTAACCAAAATTCAAAGGCCCTCTTGATCTCTCAGGCCCTGTGAATGAACATTTTCAGTCCAGTGGTAATGAATAAGCACTTACTACACTGCTTTACTTCTCATACTACCTTTGTTAAAATCAAGTTGATAGAAGCCAAAATAACAACAATTACTTATTTTTGTGTCCACCACACTGCTTAAATATACATTTCATATAGGTCTACTCATGCAGAGTTAGATTATTACATGTAACTATTACATGTTAGAATCACCTGGAAATCTCTAATAGTGGTATTTTCTTAATTTGTTCCTCTTGCAAAAGGGTTTATTTTGTGTCCTTGGAATTAGAGCCACTCTCCACTAGTAAGAAGCACCACCAGCCTACAGCAAATAACATTTCTTTCCTATTAACAATTCACAGGGTTAATTTTTGATTAAAAATTCCCTGCTGAAGACCAGAGATGAAGTGTATCACCATGCAGTAACATCAAATCTCACACTGTTACATCACAATCAAGATCTGGTTATTACCGTGCTAATCCTTCCTCAGTACACATTATTTTGCATTTGACATCCCTGCAAATAAATTTCTTTGGCTTGCCCATTGTTAGACGTTAAAAGGCACCCTGCTTCCCAAACAGTGGGTGCTTAGCCCTTTTCCAAAAATTAAGCCATTTCAAAGCATTTCATGCAGAACAAGTAGTGCTGGACAAAAAACCAGCTTTTTCTGCTCTCAAGACTATAAATTACCATGAATTTTTCCTGAGAGAAGCTGCAAATAAGGAGGGCACTTGATTAGTAAGAGGACTGGACAGAGGGCAGAACCCCAGTGGAACTGAAGGTTTCTGGTGAAGTTTTTAGGAAGTTGCCTTTTTTTTTCTATCAAAGACAAAAGGACAGGGAAAATCTCTGGTGGGTACTCTTTAAATTGCGCTTTTAATCCTTTAGGATGAGCACTCTGGACACAGAACACATGATTATGAAAAGTTATCACATTTTTTCCCCCTCCCAAAATCCAGTTGTCCTATAATAAAGAAATGCATGAGACAGACACGCTCTGGTCACTTCTGTACTTCATTCTTAGATACTTCTACCAGTATGCAAAAGGTCTGATAGAGATTTGAAAAACTGTAGATGAGAAATCAACATACACAAACTCTATTAATAGATTCTTGAGCCAAACTTTTTTCTCTGTGTATTTGTTGGTTTTTTGTGTTTTTTTTTTTTTTTTTTTTTTTTTTTTAACTGTGAGCAAATTTTTAGAGTACACAGAAAAAACTTCCTTGCATATTTTAGGACCATTCACAGAAAACAACCATTCATTAAGAAAATCTGACAAAGCTATTTGGAATTTTACCTTCTTTCAACTTACACTATTTTAATTGTGAAGTTGGCAAGATGATTCAGTATTAGATGACCAAGAAGACAAATCACACAGGAGCATAAATATAGAATAGCTGAAGACTGTTTGTGAAGATGCCAAATGTTTGTCATGCTATTTTTAATAATTGACAAATGCATTAAGCTGTAACAACAGATAATGTGCAATATGAGAGAGAAGAAAGTACACTGAATAAATAGCTGACACAGTTTCCCAGAAACTGAAGGAAATACCAAAGTCCTTCAGATCCCAGAAGTGGAGTGGCTAGGCCAGAGGACATTTCATGGGTTGGAGCCCCTCTGTTGTGAGGGCATCTCCACAGCCTAAGAGAATTTGGTTTCTTCAGCCTGAAGAAAAGGCCCTGAGGAAACCTTATCTGGAGAAGGCTTCAGGCAGTCTGGACTATTGGAAAGTGGGAGGTAGGAATAAATGGTCTTTAAAAGTACCTCCCAAGCCAAGCCTTTCTATAACTCTATGATACACATGGCATTCCTGAAGAAACAAGTTGAAGATGGAACAGACAAGTCTAAGAACATAATTTCTGCATCACATTCAGGTTTTAAAGGTGTTCATGCACGTGATACCAGTACATCTCCACACCTCCCCAGATGCATGGCATAAGCCAACACCTTTGGGGTTAAACTCATTGGTCCAGCTGAATTGACAAACACAAGCTACTGCGTTCAGAGCCCAACATCACTGAGGCAGCTTTTCTGAGTACCAGACCACCATGCTTGTTTGCATCTTACTGCTCATTTCCCCTCTTGTAAAGCAGATGCTGAGTATGACCACGCTTACAAACCTACCTGAAGCACACATGATATCAAAAAGGGATGGATGTTTAGAGAATTTAGCAATCCCAGGCCTTTAGCCTGATTAGTCCAGAGAGCAGCAACTCCCAGCTTTATGTGATGTACTGCTTGAGTCAGAAAGCATCAGAAAGAGCAGTAAGAAGTGAATGGATCCCCCTCTGAACACTCTTTGCTCGTGTTCTTTTACGCTTGAGGACACTTGTGTCAAAGGTTGTGACTAAAGCCACTTTGCTGGTTTAGACAACATCATAAAAGAGGAAAAAACAAACAAGTTGGGAATTCCATGGCAGCTCTATATTGCTTTTCATTGTTCCTAAGCAATCTATCTGAATGAAAAGGCATTGCATTGAAACTGCAACAGGAAAAAAAAGAATAAATCTCCAAAGATAGATACGGCACATTGTCATAGTCTAGACAGTTTTGATCCAGTTAAGGCTGCTGAGTGATAATCCCCAAAAGGTACTTGTTTAATATTCAAGACAAATAAACAGGGTGACTAGTGAGTATTTAACAAAAAGAAAAAAACAAGCTTGAAGATGAGAATGCCTCCCTGGGGATAACTGCCAGGATTCATACATCTCTGCAATCTCTGAATGGTAAAGAATAAAAGAAATCTTCCATACACTTCTTATATATAGGATGACACCTGTAGTTCATTTGGGTTTGTCTAATTAAAATATCAATTAGTCTTTGTGGTCCTATCAGCCTTCTGAAACACTTTAATCACAACACAAGCCCTGCTGTGATCCTAGTTGCTGTGTTTCATAAGATACATATTCTTTGAGTTTTGCCTTTCCATATCCACTTTTTTTAATACCCTGGCATCAATTCCAACCACATATCACTTCCCAGAGTGCTGTAAATGGAGAAAGAAGTGACCTTTGGGTACTCTGAGAGAACTGCCCTTTAAAGCTAATCAGTTTGCTCTATCACTCATGGGAGTGCCACCTGGAAACTCCATGAACTGAAGGGAGCACAATCATGCCCTGGTCACCAGGCTTGCTCATCAGAAACAAAGAGAGAGTGATATGCCAGGGGACTGCAGGCTGCAAGAATAGGAGTTATCAAATAGCTGACAATGAAACAAGATGGTTGAGTCTGAAAGAAGAAAAGTAAGTCATATCTCAAACTGAGAGACATTGACAGCTTTGATACACTTTTCATTTGCTTCAGAGAAAAAAAAATCCTACATTTTCATAGTAAGGGACCGAATTAGTGAGGAAACACACTTGTCTGAGGAATTGTAATATTTCACACTCATCTCTCCCAATTTATATAGGAATTAATCTTCAGCTTATTGTCATCTTTCCATCCTTACAGAGCTCACTTTGGCCTACTTGCTGTGCCAGGGTTTCCTAGTAGGAAATACAAAGCTAACCCACTGCAAACTACCACCACTGAGGAGTCACCCACTACAGATACAGCTGGCCCAGGCTTCACATACACCTCACAGGACATCACCCTGAAATCCCTTTTCAGGAAGCCCCTGCAGGATGTCACCTGCACCAGTTGGATTCATCTGCTGTCCTTATTCCATCCTTTCACCAAGTCTTCCAGCCTGGTTTCAGCAAACACAGAATCACAGAACGGTTTGGGTTGAAGAGACATGAGAGACCCTCCAGTTCCAGCACCCCACCATCACTTCCAGTCCCTCTAGGGTGCCATCCACCAGATCAGGTTGCCCAGGGCTTCGCCTAACCTGGCCTTGAACACATCCAGGGATGGGACACCCACAGATTTTCTCTTCCACGGTTTTCTCACCATCCTCTGAGTAACGAATTTATTCCTAATCTCTAATCTAAATCTCCCCTCTTTTAGCTTGAAACCATTCTCCTTTGTCCCATCATTATCTGTCCATGTAAAAAGTCACTTTGTAGGTTTTTGTAAACCCCAAGCCTTTTACCCACTAGAACCACCAAGTCTTTCTGCACAGGGCTGCTCCCACTAAGTTCTTCTCCCAGTCTGTATTCATATCTAGGATTGCTGCCAATTTTGGGGCAGCGGGCTCTGCTTTGCAGGGAATATTACTGTACTTGCTCAGATTCTATGCATTTTACCAGCCACTTCTGCCAGATTTCCAAGTGTTAAGAGAAATGTAAAAAATAAACAACACAAAGGCAACAATAAAAACAGATTCACAGCTTGATCTGACAGTGAGAAAGAAAAAATATTTTCCTAGATGGAGCTGGTATCTTCTCTCAGAAGCCCAGCTCTACTCCAAATTAAGGTGCTGAAGAAGACAGAGCACTCTCCTGTACCAAGCATAATCCTGGTTTAAAAATTTATAAGCGCACCACTGTCACAGAAGCCTCTGCAATAAACCACTGCACTGTTTCATAAGACTTTTAAAGGAATACTCAGATACACACAGTCACCATGGCTGACTCTACAAGGGCAAAGGAGAGAAGAGACTCTGCAAAATCTCCCTCTTCCACACACAAACTTGCTGTGGAAACAGGATGAGGGCAACCGAGCTGTTGATGCAGGGGTTGCAGGATGCTGTACTTTACTCCTGAGCCAACTTATGTAACACAGCCTCAGCTGTTAGCAGCTCTTCTGGTTTTCTTGTTTACCCTTGTTGCTGGCACCTGTGCGAAGAGCTTCTAGAAACATCAGGGTAAATCCACCTGTATCCTATGTTCTGATATTTGCCATATGCTCCTTTTCAGATATTTTATGGCACCCAGACATCCCTACAGATGGTTTTATAGTACTCTCAGAAAGAACAAATTCCAGAAGAGGTGGGAGGTTTCCAAGAGCCCCCAGCAGCATACCTGTGGCTTCACACATCATACTCAAGTGTACTGAACTGAAAGAACATGGAACATTTCAAAAAAATCTATTACTTCATGGAGAGAAGATCCTATGTGTGGTTAGTGATATAGATGCAGTTCAAATCCACTTTTTCTGAGGTATTTCACACCTTTTTTAGCAAGCTTTGTAATGTATCACTGAAAAATACATTTTTGTTCAGAAGACCTGCACCATGATATCAAAGTGTTCTGTGAACCACATCCCTGTCTCTACATTATACAGTTCTCTCCATTACAGCCCAAGTTTCCAACAAATAGAAGCTGTGCCTATTATCCAAATTTAATGTGAACATTCTTCACAGCTCTGTACATAACAGAAATGCAAAGCAGCTATTCAAGTGATGATCTGATAAAAGAACAGGTTCGCTAAAATGTAGGCCAACAAGTCTCCCATTCTCTGTGAATTTTCAGCACTGCTCCACAACCTGACATATTCTGAACTCACTGTCAGCGTTAGCTGCAGGCTAGGATGTTAGCAACGAGCAGCATCTGCCACTTAATAAGGTACTGTAAGTTCAAGGATTAATATATTCATTACTTTACTCCCCAGATCTTCACCTCCATCTAACTTGTACCACAGCACTGCCACACCATCACAGACCAAATACTCTTCCCATCCCTCAAGGGCAAAAGAATGAAAGGACTGATTTATAAAAGATATTTCTTCTGAGATCCTTGTTGAACGTGTGTAGCAAAGCTGGACTGCTCCATGCCAACCTACAGTGAGAGAACTACAGTTTCCATCCTCACCGTCTTGTAAAGCTTTGCTTTTTCTTCTTCTCAGCTACAGCAAACTGGGGCAAGGCTACAGTACATGTCTCAGCTTGCTTTTGCAAGTCCTGCTGTATAAAACCTACTACAGGATTTCAGATAAGAAAATTGCAGCTTCAAGTTTTGGGGTTTACATTGCAATGCATTATTTATTAACCTGTCCTCTTCGCAGCTTGCTGTACTGGGAATCCAGGCCTGGGGATATATCTGCTCAGCCTCCCACAAAGAAGGAAATGTAAGCATGCAGAGATTAACACTCTTCATTTTGCTTCTATATTAAACTTTCCATCACTGAATGTCCCCTAATATTTGACTGATTTTCAAGATCATTCATTTACCACTGTTAAAAAATATTTGGGGAGAAAGGAAAATTTCCAGGAGTCTGAAGTTGCTGATTTAGAGGTGAAGAAAATAAAGGGAACTCTGCTGTTACACTTCATCAGCTGTTCAAACTTTTACCCTTCTAAAACACCACTTTACCAACACTTTCAATGTTAACTATGTACAACTTTTCAACTCACCTTTTCTCTTCAAAGTTCCCTAAGCCTAGACTGTAAGCCAATGCTTTCTCTTGGTGCCTTCTTGAGAACACTGATGTTTTTACCACATCAGGTCCCCCTCTCTTTTAAGATCAATGTGAGCTGCATTTTCATTCTCTCAAAAGAAGCTCCTTTCATAGTGAAGAAGATCCAAGCACTGCAGGTGCACCAAGTAATACTGAGGGCTTTAGCAGTAGCCCAGGGCTTAACAGCCTCTGTCTCTCCCTGACCTACTTTTCACTCAACATGGAGTTTTTGAGTCAGTGAGACCACAAAGACTCACCTGAGTGAAAAGGAAAAGCCTGGTTAAGACACGTGAATTCATGCTAGGGACAAAGGCACAAAACCTATGCTATGCAAGGAAAAAAAACCAGCAGTAAAATGGACAAACCCCAAACCAAACACACACACACTGTACACTTAACACGTGGCTGTCACACAGAACGCACGAGCCAAGCAAGAGTCCAGCAAGTGACAGTGACATGGCCTGTCCCATGCATGTCATCCAGAGATGACCACCACTCCCTCTGTCCATCACAACAATCCCCCTGCATGGCTTTTTACCCTAATCAACATGAAATCATCAAGTTCTGGGTACCTGTTTTATAACTCCCAATCAGAAAAATGAGATTTGATTGATTTGAGCTGTGTCATGTGGGGTTGATAGGGGCACATTAAATGAAGTATGATGTTTCCAGATTCACCCAGCTCTGAAAGTTAAAATAGTGCCAGGTACAAATATAACTGTATCATTCTGAGTTTTCTTTTGCATTTTGCTCATTTCTTCGATATGAAAAGCTGCTGCAATTCATTACCTTGACAAAAGGCAATACTCTAAGGATGAAACAAGTAGTGATTTGAGGTGAGCTAAATCAGGATGGAAATATTTTACAACAGGAGAGCTGCAAGGAGCAAAAAAAGAGTAATTCTGCTATTAAAAAGTTATTGCCAAAAACAATAACCTTTATGGAGTCATCATGCCTCTGATTTAGCAGAGCAGAGAACTGAGGCTTCAGTCTGAGATACCAGTGCAATGCTTAACAAAGACAAACGATGCTTTGCATGAGAAGAGGCTTCTCTTATTACTTCACACATCAGCAGTCTAAACTTTTCCCAGTTACTTTGGTTTATTAATTTTAAAGATAATGACATTTAGGGGCCACAGTTCTCACAGGTGTAGGTATGTTTGCTGAATTCTGTAGACCTGGAGGATTTAAAACAACAGAAAGCCAATTCTTGCTGTTTGCCTAAAACAAACCTAACTCCTTTGAGAATGGCAGATGAATGGTGCCAGTGCTGTGCCCTTATGTTCTTAGCATAAAATGCAAACACAATCTTTTAATATTTGTCATACATACAGCTAAGTGAATTAGCATTGCAGTGCTAGATTACTTTTTCTTGAATACAAGAAAAGGTCAGAAGAATTCTTCTTATTGTACTACTTGATCTTTAATGAATAGATATTTTGTTCCTCTGAGGATCTAGCCCTAGGCTTTGACAAGAATGGAAACATGCACCATTTGCTGTCTGAGATAAATACTTAACATTTAATTGGTATTAATTGATATCATGCCAATAATAAGAAACAAAAATCACACTCTTCATTGAGAAAGCTGATAATTCTCAGTGAGATTTGCATTTGACCTCTATCTTTATAATTAGAAAGGATTAGAACTGTGGCAACTGAAGTACAATTTTTTTTGGCAACACTAACACACTGCTGGTTTTTCATTGCTGTCTGTTGCATTACAGGAAGTCAGTTAAGAAGCTATTAAATTACTTTCTCCCTCATAATAAGTCCTATCCCACTGCATTGCTTTCCATCTTTATTAATTGCCACATTTACATGGGCTGTACCTCAGTGGACATTGGGCAGGTCAGAGGGGCAGCAGGAAGAGGAAATACCTGTTATGATGAATATCAGAGCTCCTAGAACATCTGAAACAAAAAAGAACCTGGATTTATTAATTTATTTTTATCTTGGAAGATACTGTCTCCTTCAATCTTCATAGCCAATAAAGAAAAACCAATTATTTACCATGCAGTCACTCACAAAAATGAATAACATGAAAAATTTTTCCTTTATAGCTTTCATAACCCCCTAAAATTATTTTCCCCAAACCTGTAGGCTTCCTGATACTACTGTACATTAAAAGACTGTCTCACTTTGAAATCTATGATCTCCACTGGGGGTTGCTGACATTTACAAGGTTGCTACCACAAAAAAAAACAAGGTACAAACTCCTGTCATTTCAGACAATGAGGAGGCACTCATCTACCACGTGCCAATCCTCATTTACAAAGCAGCTGGCAGTGAAAAGAGTGGCTAAAAGTGATTAATAGCTACCTGTCAGCAGCATGCTCTGCCTACACTGGCTGCACCTCTGAGCTCCTAAATATTCCACAGAAACCCACATTTGAACCACTGAGCTATTCTGCTATCACTGCATCAACCACACAGATGGTAAAAAAGATTCTGGAGTTGACTGCCAAGAGACTGCTGTAAGTGCCCCAACAGTGGTGGAAAGATCCTACTAACTCCATGCAGATTGGCATGAGAAGCACACCAGACTGACAGCTTTGCAGACCTGGCCCACAGAACAGGGAGGGCAACAGCTGTGCCATCCTCTCCATCCTGCCCCATCAACGCCTTCCCACTGCTGACCTGCAGGGACCACCAGCAGAAGCAAAGAAACATTTCATTTGTTTTGGCATCTCTGATGAGGCTGCAAGCAAGGGTGCCAATTAGCACCAGGCTTCATCATATTTGTAAGGTGGAAATGTGTTTACTCAGAACTGGGCTGAGACCATCAAATTAATTTTACACAGAGCACTCAGCCACTGGGTGGTAACAACTTCCAGCTGCTAATGATTTGGCTGGCTTTGGATCCTGGAGGTAAAATAGGAAAGGCTGCCTGTCCCACTGGTCCTTTGACATGCCCTGACCTCCACTGAAATTTTATAATGAGGAGTGAAAGCTGTACAGCTGTTGGGCACACCAGGACATGAGGAAGATACCTGTTCTCATACTACCTTGCTTTTCAAACTCACTTAGGGCTACATAATGTACCACATTTGAAAGAACCTCTATGAACAGGTTGCAATTTCAGAGCAAAAGTAAAATCCCTTGTTTGTGTAGACCACAAGGATTTTTAGTGCTTTAACATGTATTCAACATGCATTTTGCACTGTTTCAGTAGCACGAGAATCTGCTGGACTAATGCTTATTGCCAAGGCCATGAGGGGCCTATTTTGTTCCATTGAACAAGATAAATATCTCCAAATAATTCCTATCACAAATGTGCAAATTGCAGAGGCACACTTAAAACAATTTTATCTTACAGTTGAGACTTCTACCCAAAATTTAAGGGAACAAACAGCACTACAACCACTCTTACATCTGGAGTACAAGTATCATGAACTTGAAAAAAAAACCCAAAGCATTCTAAAATATGTCCTTTAAAACCATGCTCAGTTCCTTATTAGGCAAGAGATCATCTTTGACTTCAAGAAAATAATCTAACTGCTCATAAATAACTCGAGCAATGCCATGTTTTTGTAGCCCTCTCAGACACCAGGCCACCAGAACTATACATGAGGCACTACAAAATTGCCTGGTATGGTGTTTAATGTCCTTTCTGCTCAGGTTTTCTTCACAGTGACCCTTTTTGTGTGCCTTTTTTGACTAGGCTGTTCAAACCACTTTTAAAATGACTGGGAACCAATATAAAGTACTTCAGCTCACATTAGAAGGGGCATTAATATAGCAATCTGTCAAGCTGAAGTGTAATGAGCTATATTTTTGAGTCTGGAATTTGTAGACCTAATCTACATTAAAATCTGCATTGAGAAGCTCCACAGGCAGATACCATCCTTCAATTTTCATAAGGTTAAAAGAAAAAAACTTCCTGTACAAAATTTCATCTACCCACCCTCCAAGCTTGCAAATGCACCTGCACTTTAGTTCAGTAGCTTGGGTTAGGACTTTCTTTGCTTCAAAAGCCCAGATGACAAGGGAAGGGAGTGAGAAGGACACACATACCCTTCCTAAAATAAATTTACATTAACTTGGCTTCCACAAGTAAAGCCTATGAACACCACTATTATAGGAGGAAGGTGTGCTGGTGGAAAAAAGACAAGTTCAGAAAGCCCAAATGTAATCCTCCAAGCATAGCAATTCACTGGGTCTACCTGAGATGGGGTTAATTTTCCTCATAGCAATGCATGCACTGGTGTGTTTTGAATACCTGACTGAGATAGTGCTGAGAACACATCAATGTTTTAGCTGTTGCTGAGAAGTATTTGCACAGCATGAAGGTTGTTTTGTTTTGTTTTTGTAACTCCACTCTCTCTCTCCCTCCCTGCAAGAAGGCCAGGGTGGGAAAGAAGTTGGGATGAGACACAGCCAAGACTGCTGACCTCAACTGGCCAAAGGAACATCCCATGCCATATAATGTCATAGTCAACAGTAAAATTCCTAAGCAGAAGGCAGTTTTGGGAGGTGGTGAATCCTCAGAGACTGGCTGGACATCAGGCTGCTGATGGCCTTTGCATCTCATCTGGGATTTTCTTGTTTGTTTCTCTTTCTCTTGCCCTGACTTATCAACTATCCTTAGCCTGAATTTCCTAAATTTTGCCTTTTTCTCTTCCACATACTGCTGAGGTGGGGGAAGGGAGTGAACAACTCAGTGATGATGGCTTAGCTGATGACTGGGGTCAACCAAGCACAATCAACTAAAACAAAAAGGATTCTTGAAAGCAGTGTCCAAAGTACCATTGCAGCTATTTTCCTCTGATGAGTAAGGTTAAGGAGGAAATAAGGAAGCTGGCATAGCACAGATAGTGCTGAATTTAGATTCCAATTTTAATAAAATGTATTAGTCAAATTAATGAGATTTAAGACAGTCATTTAAATTCAAGAACAGAAACGTAATAGCAGATGTTCAATGATCTCTGTTGTTGAAATGAGTTTGTGTGAAAGAGATGAGAGAAAAGTGGGAAAAGGATTCTGTATCATAGGGGTAACCTCTGACCTATTCAGCCATAAACCAGAAAATTTGCACACGTACGGACACAGGTGAAAAATACAAATATACAGGCCTGCAGCTGTAATGAAAAATAACATGCAAGGAAATGCCTTATCTTTCCCACAGACCTAACAAGCTCCTCATTCTGATATTTACAGAGAGCAAAACAGCAGAAGTTACAGAGCAGGGTGACCTTTTTGGGAGGTCCCACCTGAAGGTTCCAGTGGTTTCACACTGCCAGGGTCACCATGGAACCACAGCTCCTGCAGGACCACAGGCAGGCAGCAAAACCCATCCATGGTGCACTGATGATGCCACGCCTATAGCCTGAAAAAACACATTCAAAGCTCTTGGAGGGAGGTTTTGATTTTGAGCTTTTGTGTGTTTTTACTACACCTGTCACTATTACTCAAGCCCCGGTTTTATTACCAAGCCTTCTGATCCCATAGGCCTCTAAAAAGCCCAGAAACAAAGGTGGTCCTAATTGTCTTTACATTTCACCCCAATCAACCCAACGTGAGGTCAAAATTCCAGTAAAGCAAAACCTTCTGTAGCAACCAAGCCTTGCCCTTGTGCTATGTCCTTTTTTTTAAGTAGGATTGTCTTTCAGACTATTAAGGATACTTTAGTAGTAAGAAAATAAATAACGCATGGGGGTGCTGGGACAGATTACCCCACAGCTCGTGATGAGCATACATTGGAGAGATGGAGATGCTAAATTTTATGAGGAAATTGTCCAAAACCCCAAACCAATTAGGAAAACTGTGGTTTCATTGAAAAATAAGTAAGCTAATTGATTAAAGAAAAAACCCAAGAAAAACAAAAAGATCACAAAACCCATTTAGTTAGAGAGTGTTGCAAAAAAAGCAGAATTCCTCCCAGAAAGAAACTGAAAAACTTCATTGTAGTACACACATTAACTCTTCCTTTTTCTTCCCTAGCTTGCATTCTTGCTTCTGCCAGCTATATGGGGAGTTTAATCAATAACTTAATTGAATCTTCTATAATAATATTACCACATTCCATGCTAATTTTGCAAGGCCTCAACTATATCAAGGGCTGTGTGCAGTTATCACTGTCATCATTTGAGTTTATCCAGCCTACAGCATTAATAATTGAGATAAACTTAACCAAGAGCCATAATTCCGTCATCCACTGCACTAAAGCAAATGGTGTTTACAGTTTGTCTGGAGCATTAATACAGTAAAAACGTCAAGTGCAGAGTTTTCTTCCAATCAAAATAACAGGAAAAAAAAAAAAGCCCTCTATTTTTAATTACTCTTTTGTATCTGATTTAAAAACAGCGCATGAAATCCTCCTGGAAACAGCATCAGCCTAATAAAACAACCAAACACCCTTAACAGTCACTGCCTTCAATCCATCTCATTGTATCCAAACCAGCCTCTCCACCATTTTTCACTTTTACTTTGAATGTCAAAATAGGCCACTGATGAAAGAGAATTTATCCAGTTATTATAAGCAAAGTAGCTTAAACTTGCTTTAGATTTCCACTAACAAGATATAAAATGACACTTCCCGGACACATCACCAGCACAAGAAGGCCTCTATTGATTTTCAGATCATGTTCTTTAGCCTGAGATGATTCTCCTGTGGGTTCTGCTTCCCAGCAGGAAAAAAATTGCCTTTTCTATGTTTGAATTCAATCTATTAATGCATCCCTTGCTGTAGACATTGTCTTTTTTCTTCTTTCCCTCTGTAGTTGATGTGTCTACACCTCGCTGGCATGGGGTCCTAATGGATCCCAGGGTTACAGGTCAAGGTACAGAAACCAAAAATGAAATTGCTCAGCTTGGGAATCAATAAAAAAGAGACTCTTAATCTTTCTGAGGGTGAAATGTGCAACCAATGAGGCACAATAAGTGTGTTCAACCTTATGCCAAAGCTATAAATAGAGTATCAAATTCCAAAGAAGTTACACACCTAAACTAAGTTTAATATCATTGTTCAGCTGGCATTAATGCCATCAGGAAATGCCATTAATGCCATCACAGCTGGAGGAACAGATACTGCTCCTCTTCTGTCATCAGGAAGGTTTCTCTGGTGCAATGCTGACATCATCTCTTTGCCATATGATTTAAAAGGCTAAGAGACATTCAAATTACTTCTGAGGTAAGGTTCACAGATCAGGATAAATTAATTAGTCATATGTCTGCATTTAGCTGCAATTACACATTCAATCTGGGAAAAAGAAACAGTGATACAAACTCTTGGAGATGGCAGGAAGAAGTTCCCACAGCCTTCACCTGGACTTGAAAGTACAGGAAATTAGTCTGGTATTGTGCAGTCTATGACTTGCAGGAAAGGACAAACTTGAGGAAACATTTCAAGTTTCAAATATCAAAATAGCTGGATAAAAAATACAACACCTGATATCTTGTACCACCCAGTACAGAGTAATATGGTACTTAACAGCCAACAGTTACAGAGCTTAGATCACTGGAAGATGAAAAAGGGAAACTTAAAAAGGCACAAAATAATTGCATGGATCAATTTTTGCCAATCTATCTTTGCACCAGACATAAAATAGAGCTGTGTGACAGTTCTGACAGGAGCTAACTCAGTGACAAAACAAGAAAATCACTTGACAGCTAAAGAAACACATTCTGATAACAGACACTACACACACTGACAACAAAGCTCTCAGCTGTGAGCCCTACAACATCCACCCATCTGTAAATTCACTCCTCTGAGCAAGGGTGTAGGAGAACATCCACACTGGCCAGGAGGTTGAACCAACCTTCATTCCCCACAAAGAACAGCTGTTTCAAGGCATGACATGCACACAATCCATGAGTTCATCTTTCTGCATCTTGGTCTCCAATTCTTCTTGCACACTGCAGCCCCAGGTAACGTACATGTTCCCCTTTGCCAGCTAGGGGACAAGATCTGCTGCAGCATCAATCATCACCTGCTACAGTCAGGTGTCACAGGCATAATTCTGGGGGGATACATGGAAGATAATATCCACATGGACACCCAGGAACAGTTTACAAGCATTCACAGAAATTAACGGACAGCTCTTTCAGTTATCTCAATGCTTAATAATACCAAATTTCATGTCAACCAATGGGAAATCTATGCATTGTTGTTTTTCACTGAACATTTTAAACAGTACACAACAATGACCAAAACATTAGGTTTCATCTCTAGGGGTTGTGTCCCTAACTTGCATTTTTAGAGAGAACAAGAAGTCAGGAGGACTCAACTCGCAATTTGACAGATCTCAAGAATGTTTTGTGCACATTCCTGCCTCCCTGGCAAGTTTAGCAAAAGAGGTGATTAAAAACCATCCAGCAAGAAAAGCCAACCACCCTCTTACCTGCTTCTCTTACTTCAATTATCAGTCACCAAGATGAGGAAGAAATCCAGCTCAAGGCCTTATCATACAGTTTCTACCTTATACCTGAACAGCTCTGCTTCCAAGTACCCCATCTACTCAAAATTTAAATGCAGTAAAAAATAAAGTCCTGAACAAACATATATGAGATTGATTTGTTTTTTTCCTAGTGGACCACAATCATCTGGACAATTTTATTGTGAAACACCAAGTTTCTTAAAACAAATATCTTCATCACTTTGAACTTGCCTTCCTTATAAATATCTTATTTATAAGTGAATGCGGTACACTGGTCTCTACATGGAATTCAGAGATTTGTAAGGGCTTTAGATTCCTCAGCCCCCCCATCTACCATTAGCAATCCTTTACCACCTGCCAAACCTTGCATGGTATAGCAGGGTATAACAGGTATAACACCTGCAAGGTGTCTATCTCTGGCTCTGGAGAGAGAGCTTTGACCTCCTCAAAGGTGTGCTTAGAGGGATCCTGTGCTTTAGGGCCCCAGAAGAGAAGGGGGTCCCAGAGGACTGGTCCTGGAAGCAGGAGATGCAGAGAAGGTGGAATTTTGCACACCTTCTTCGCCCCAGTATTTACTGCTGAGGGTGGACCTCAGCAATCCCACACTTAGAGAAGAAAGCTGGACAAAAGAGTCTTTTCACAAAACCACATTTGCAGTAACTCAGTTGAAAGTCTCTTGTTTTATCAGCATCAACTGATTAATTAACCATATCCACACATTATATATTGTTGACACTTACTAGGGCATCCATGACCTGCCAGAGGGGATATTTGCCATTCAGCTCTGCTGGCAAAACACCTGCTGAGCAGAGACAATCCCAGCTTTGGCTGGGACAGCGTAGGGAATGTGCACACAGCAGGAACCCTGCAACAATGACTCGGTCAATTGATTCAATCTGAGCTGTGACCAGCAGGTGTCTTTTCAGCGTGCTTTGAACAGCTCTCCGTGAAGCCCTGTGATTCACAGGAGCTGGATGCACATCAGTTTGGTCATACATCAGCTGTCAGGATTTTCTGATGCAAGAATTTCAAGCTCTCAGAAGTAAGCAGCTCCCCACATGCTTCAAATTCAGGTATCTCCTCGGGAGATCTCTCAAAAATTAACAAAATCAAAGACAAGAGGAATGTACTCATTTGAGTTGGCTTTGATGAGGCAAATGAAACTCGGTTTGATTTGTTGCTTTTCCTCCCTGTTTAACAAGTGAAGGATCAGAGGAGTGCTGTCATAGCAGCCAAGTCTTGCTGCAAACTGTCACTGGGCATCTGAAAAACAGATTCGATTCTGTTGTGTTTTCAAAGCAAAATACTGATATACTTCTCTCATATTCTTCTAACATGCAGTTTGTCAGATTTGCTGAGAGGCTCAGAGTAAATACCTGACTGTGAAGAGGGCTCATGGCACTTCACCTCATTTCTGGAGTTTACTGAAGATTTTCTAGATCCCCATGACACAGCCTTTCTATTCAAGCCTATATAGGACCTTTCAGTAACACTTAACATGCACCAACATAGACAACACAGCTCTTCAGTGTACTGCCAGGAAATTCAAATGCACCAATTTGTTGTCTGTAGCAGTGCATTACAAAAAAATATATAAACATTTAAAGCAACATGATTTAAAAAATACCAGCAATTTACACACCACCATTCCCATCAGAGTTTGGAATACCTGACTGAAATTGCTGTGCATAAAGAGGGGTTATTTGGAATTGGCATTAAAAAAATAATGACATGTTTAACCTCTGCAGCTTTATAATGACAAGACATCCAGCAAAAAGAGCCATGGTATTCTCAGTCCCAAAGCAATACCAAAATCCTAGAGGCAAACCAGATTCACACTCCAACTCCAAATTCTTTCACTTACAAAATCACCTGTCCACACTTTAGTCTGATACATTTGGTGCCTCTGTAAAGCCACCACTTAAAAATATTTGTTTTCTCTATACAATAAAGACCTTGCATGTGATAAACTGTCAGTTTTGTAAATGGCAAAACTCAGCAAATAGTTTGAAATAGAAACAAGAACGTACCATTATTTAACAAGGTAACAACACAGAAAAAATGGCTCAACTACCCAGAGCCACAACTGATGTTGAATCTCTTCTGTGGATGGATCAGTAAACACCTCCCACAACACATGACAAATTCATGCCTATTCATTAAAGATCCAAATGAGATCTAACCATAGACATAGCTTGATCTCATGATTTTTTTTTTTTCATTATTCTTCATAAATGCAATTTCACTAGCAAAAGCAAGCACTGCACTAAACTAAGTCTGACTGTTGCTCAAATGCAAATCACTATGGTCTGAGGTTCAGGGACACGCTCAAAGCATTTGAAAATATCTAACTCAGGTAAGAAGCTATCTCCCACAAAAAGTGAGGAAGCTGCCCAGGAAGAATTGACAGCCTCTCAGTAGCAATGTACACCTTTGCACAATCAGATATTTGGCCTTTTTTATTAAACTGCAAATGCTACAGTTGGCTTCACAAGAGGAACATGGCACTGGAGCAAATTGCAGCAGAAGGCAGCTGGAGCGAGGTAAAAAGTTTTAGTGATCAGGTTAAACCCTCTGAAGGGTTAGCATCAAAATACTTCACAAGAGAGCAAGTCTGGCAGTGTTTTATGAGCAAGGTACCACTGAACCTGCAGCAGTAATTTACAGTACACACATCTCTAAGCACAGCCATCATCTGCAGGCTCAATAAACAGCCCATTACTCAGGATCAGCTCCAGGCTTCTAGAGGCAGCTGTGTCCTTCTGAGGAAACTGTTAATCCTTGAGGAGCTCAGATTCAGCTTTGCCACAGAAAGAGGGGAAAGTCAGAGGGGCCTGGCAATATCCAGGGGCCACAGAGGAATTGGAAGTAGCTGAAGCCAGCAGGAGCACAAAACAAAAGCCCGCTGAGGCTTTTTGGAAACAAAAGCTGCAAAACACAAGACTGCTGCTCAAGATACGAAGACCCTGGGGGTGCAGTGACCACTGATCCCCAGCAGCAGTCCTATGCACTAAACTGGCATTCCAGACCCTGACATTGGCAAAGGTCATGCCAGAAGAAGTTGCAGGGTTTCTGTGCAACTCTGACCCTGCCCTTACTCTTCCCCTATTTAACCAGTAAGCATTTCCCTCCATTCTTTTCTCAAATGAGGATTATACCCAGGCGCACTTCATATCTCCATTTTATGCAGCTCTTCAATTGCACTGGGGGAAGAAAATGCCAAAAATCTTTACCTTGACAAGCAAGAGCTTGTAATCTAGCAAGTAATAATTTCTTCTTCCATCTCAGACCCCAAGCACAAGCAGCACTGAACCACAGACCCTGAAATAAACAAGCCTAAGGAAGCTGAGGGCTTTGGGGACACATATTCCTCATGAATTTGTCATCTTCAAGTCTAACTCCAACTGGCTCTAACTCCAACTTCCAGTTTAAGATTTAGGCAGTCTCACTACTCTTTCAAAATACATCTGTGGCTTGATATGAGCCACTGCCCAAAAAAAGACTGAAAAGCGCTATCTGGAGTATCACTATAAATACAGCCAGAAGTATTTCCACCAACACAAAAAGCTGAAAATATCCTTGAGGTTACAGTTTCCATAACTAACTGAATCACATCAGCAATCTTATTTATAAGCTGGGAAAGGATTTAGAAACACTTGACCTTCAGGAGTCAAACAAAGATGCAGCTGTCCTCGTTACCACTTGAAACTTCACTGCCACTTGCTGAGGCAGATTTAATGCATCCTCACAGCTTATCAGTAGAAATGGTAAATAGTCCTCATTAATCAGCACATAACCATCTCATCTTTTTGGAGATGACGGTCCATTAGGGAATCAAAAGCAGATAAAGCAGAACTTCAGTATCTTGAAGCTTCTACTCTGACTCTGCTTGAATTATCCTTGGTTTCCTCATAGAACAAGGGTGGAAGAAGTGATTTATTTTCCAAGATATTCCCATTAAGAAACAAGACAATAGATTTCCATTTTTTTATCCAGTTTTTTAAAGCACATAAGGGCAGGCAGATGCCAATAGAACTGACAACTCAGTGTTTCCTGGATTTCCAGCAATCAAACACTGCTCTACACTCAGCACTTTCAGATCAGAGCAGCTGAAGGTACTTTAAGGCAAGTTAAGTGAGGAAAAAAAATAATAAACACCATCAGCGTTTACTCCATGTTCTTTTGAAATAATTTGACAACTGCTGTAATTTCCAATTCTCAAAATTAGCTGAGGTTTAGAACACAAGCAGCCTGGATGTGGTACACAAGCCATTATCAAAGCTGCAGTCATTCTTCCTGTAACACCTGGTGTGACTCTCAGACCTTGCACTGGGATCAAGGCAAACACTTGCAATGCAAACATGTTACAGTGAGGTTTTTTTCCCTGATTATATGACTTTTGGCATAAATAAGATTTCATCAAGAACCATTTTCCAACAACTACACTGCTTCAGCAAACTCGGTGCAGGCATAAAACGCTGATTTAGACAACCAGGATAATTCTGGACAACCATGGACTTCAGTTCCTTGTATCTCATAGGTTTTCATTGTCAAAGGACTACAGAACTCACCTTCCCACGTTAAAAAATACCTTTAATATAGATTTTGGCTTCTCTCCCTGCACAAGATAACATGCTGTAATTCTTATTTATATCGCTGTCATCTCATGTAAGTAAAACCCATATAAACTCAGATGAAACCCTTCAGACTGAAATATTTTAAGACACATAATGAAGCAGAAAAACATAGCAGAAAGCTCAAAAATAAAAATGCCAGCTGTGTATATTTTGTGTAGAACCATACTCTTACTTCAACCACCAGGCACTATTCCTGGGTTTTAAGCAAACTGCAAGGAGCCAAATTCCAAGGTTGTATTCAGTGAAATTGTGGAGCCACTCAGCATTCAGAGCAGCAGCATGTTCATTCCTTCCATGCAAGGAGATGTTAGAAATGCTTGCAGTAAGTAGCTGCATTTGCTTACATTAAATCCAAAATAGCAAATTTTTTTCCACAGAGATTCATTACAACACATCACAACCATTGCAATGTTTCTTGACAGGAACAAGATGATTTTGTGTCTCCTCTGAGAGGGGAGGAACAGTTCCTGAAGAAGGTAACAGGGTAAGAAATTCTCTGAAAGCCTAACAGCATGTAGGGCTGGTTACCCAGCAGTTCATAGGGTTCTTCAAAAAGATACAATACACCTCTCTCAAAGTGATCCCTTCTAACTGATGTTTCTGAAGAGCAAGAGGAAGAGAGACCTATGGCAAAAATAAATAAAAAATTTAATAAATCACTAGAGTTTGCTCAGGTTGAATCTACTCTGAAGAGGCTGACATCATGCAAACCCATCCAGAGACACAGCAAAGCCACGTGAACTACCACTGTGATCTTACAACATGTTGTACATGAGTATATACAGCACACATTGAGAAAAGAGTGTTTTATAAACACCTTTTTTCCTTCCAGTGGAACATAACCGTGTTTTGCATAGAAAGCTTTTGTGGAAAAGACAAATTCAAGTTCTGTCATTTAGAAATCACTTTTTCCTAGGAAAAAAAAAAATGCCATCTCAATTTCTAGCTTGTAATGAGCAATTTCAATTTCTATAGGCAAACTTATTCTGAAATCATAAACCTTCAGACTGATTACACCTGACAAAAGACCTATCCAATACCAACAGCTTCTCTCCACCACTGTGGATCCTCTGAGAGGAAATAGTCAGGAACATAAGCCTGGGGCAAGCAGCATTTGTGGTGCTGCATGCACAAGCAGCTGGCACCCTGGAAGGAAGCAACACACAGGAGTGTGACAAATTCAGCCAGGTACATTCAGAAATTAAAACTGCTGCTCTTGGAAGAAAGCTTTGTTGCTTTCAGAGTTTGCTTCGTGCATTTGTGGGGATATTTCTTGGCTTTTGTGGGTTTTATCTGGCCACTGCTGGCAAAACGGAGCACATCAAGTAGAAAGTTGGCTTGGTTTTACTTGCCTGTATTAAACAGCCTCAACACACAGACAAGTCTGTCAATAATCAAATGGACTGGCATAGAAGTCACTACTTTTCCTTCCTTCAAGCAGTGCTGCACAGCAGAACAGAGAAGTGGGACAGGGCAGAAACTGCATTCTCTTCCCCTTGGGAGGAATTCTGCCTCCTTGCAGAGAACTGCCAGAAGCATCCCAACACACAGTGTTTCCATGCTCCTCGTGAAGGGCTTTGCTTTAGACCCACCATCACCCAGTCTCCTGGCAGATGAAAAAAAATTATCCATTGAAAGCAATTTATCCAACAAATATTGGTATTTACTCAAAATTCCTTTCAGCAGTTCATTATTTGACCAGCTCCACAGACTGTCCACAACCAGCAAATAACTCTATAAACAGTTTTTTCCCAGCTCCTGAACACCTGCTTAGGAATAATGATTTTTATTATTTGACAAGCACATCTGTCAAGGAGTAATTTGTCTCCACCTTCAGTGTAGTGGCACTACAAAAGCAGAGGAAAGAGGACACATGGTGGCATCTCTAGAGGAGATACAGGAAGGGCTACAAACCTTGTAAGGCAAACACCAGAACTCCTGATGCAGAAGAGTTCTAGCTGAAATGAAGATTGATGCAGCACCAATTAACCCTCTGCCATCCCTCACACAGAGCAAAGGAGCACAGCCACTAATTCTCCACTCAGAGATAACGTGCTTGTGTTGCAAACCTGCACCCTGCTCCCAGCCTGGAAGTGGATTTCACCACACACAACGACCTACAGGACTGCTCAGATTGTACAGATCTAGGGCCTGAAGCAAACATTACATCAATCTTGACCTCTGCTGGGAGGTACAGGATGAGTCTAATTCTACAGTCTGATCCTTTATGTCATCACTTATCATGGTGTGAGTAACAGGGAGGCAACAAGACCAAACGGCTTTTATAAACAGTCTTATAATAGCAAACAATTGCAAAAGCAGCAGGTGAATTAAGCATTTGCACTCCTATTTTAAACAGTGAACTCTTTCTGGCATCACAAGGAGATACTATCAGGGTAAACAAGAAGGAAGATTTTCACCATGGATAGCCAAGAGCAACTATTCTATACTGTAGAGAAAAAAATTAAAACTCTAAAAATAAAAACCAAAAGGAAACTTACTGGGTTTCATGGCTCTGTTCTTTTGCCCCCTCCACATTTACAATTTAAACATAAGGAACAACTGGAACTACAGAGATTTTTCTGGGTTGTTACTTCCTCTACCCCTCCTTGCAAGGAATCAGCAAAACAAACCGCTGTACCACCACACAAACTAAAGCTCTCCCTCCTTGTGCTTTCAAGTTCAGCCCTTTTTGCCTGAGGAATTCTCTTGGCTCACGGGTTTGATGTCAGCCCTTGATTGTGTTTTGATGTTTCCGCAGATCTACAATTGAGTTCAATTCTCAGCAGCCAAAACAGACATTTGTCATCCTGTATGCATCAAATTTCCTGTGCCACGCTGCCCACTTAATCATGCAGGCAAGGGGAGCTTTGACAGAGCGAGGGGCCGTCTGCAAGCCCCCGTGACCCAGCATGTGTGGAGTCACTTGTAATTACCATTACTTAGAAGGATCACTCAAGGCTTCCCAGTGTTGCTGCACACCAGCTCAGCCACTCCAGAGTGTCTGAGTAAATATTTGCACGCAACGAGGAGCCGGTGAGAGGGTTCTGTCTGCAGCCGCAGCCCCCAGCGCATGAAATATTCAGCACGTTAAATGTCTCCACTGATGCAGAGTGGTGGGTTTTCACTCTGATTTGATTAGCAGTGATGATTCTTTCATGAGGTGTGACTGTCCTTCCAGATTAGCATCAGCCCAGATTCCATGCAGCAGTCACGGAAAAAGGGAGAAGGAGGAGCCTGACACGTTCCAGGGGTTACTGTGCAGAGACTGCCAGGTCTGAGAGTCCTGGTTTACTAGAAAATGCTGGAACCTAAATCCTAATTTTATAAAAAGCATTGCTAAGTAGACCCCCAAATTTAAACAAATGCAAAGCTCAAATGTCAAAATTAATATTAATTAACTAGAAAAAACCTAAAACAACACAGGTTTAACTGAAGGAAAGTCTGAACGAACATGACAACAACTATTTATCCATAACAAGCTGGATGCATTTCACTGGATGACATGCTTCCGTATTAAGCATAATGATCATCTCCTAATGAACACTGTAGAACTTCTACTGATTTCAAATGTGGCTGCATCACTCCTAACAATTTTTCACCTAAATACATCTCCTCACTACCCAAGCAATCAGCAATTTTCAATGGTGATGATGTGACATTGGCTGCACACTTTTAATGCCTATTTTAAACTATTCCCTTATGGTAACATTCCCATACTATTTCTATACCATAGCAGTGAAGTGAATCTAATGGAAGCCAGCAGATTCTGCAGGAAAAAGCAGTTTATTGGACTGAGTAATGTGGCTGGAACAGAGAAAAAAGGGCTGGTACTCACAAAAGCTACACTTGTTTGCCAGTCTGATCAGTTGCCTTGACCAACAGCAGTTTGGACACAGCTCTGACTTGGACAAATTGGATTTTGAAAATATTTGAAACTCTGCAGCAAGCATTCTGCCTTAATATGAAAGGCTGACTATGCACCCACTTAAAAAGCTGAGCACTAACCTCCCTAGTTAAATCTTGGTATGTAAGTCAATACTGGCTGCACTGGGGACTAATGAAAAGTCTCTCCACAAACTCACAGGCACAGCAAAGAGAAAATCCAGGGTCTATCAGAGAGAGAATTTTCACAGTACATCAGCAGCAGTTCTTTAGCACAAGAGGATTCTGTAATTGCCACTGAATGGGAAAACTCAGAGTAGCCAATAAGCTTCTGTTCGCTGTGCAGGCTTGTGTTAAAAAAGCCAAACAGAGAAGCATATCAATTTCTGGAGACAAGCTATCTTCCACAATAAAACTGGTTTAGAAACAGCATGTCTTACAATCTGCTTCAAACCATTAGAAAAGTTTTAAAACTATCAAAGCCCAGTGTTGAGCTTGGGAGGCTTCAATCCTCATGAGCAAATTCATCAGCACAGTACTAAAAAGGACAACAAGGGGTAGAAGCCCATGGAATTCCTTTTCCCTACACCACAGGCCCCAGACACAATCCCAGCTTTCCATTTAGCTCTCATTTAAACTGAGGTGACAGCAGGCTGCAAGTTACACTCACAAGTGATGCTCTCACTTCCTAGGAGTCCAACCAGCAATTTTATTTTTCCTAATCAGACCAGCAAGGATGATGGGGGCAATTGAGCTACACAGGGCTAAATTTAAAAAATTGTAGCAGACATCCAGCGCTTTTTAAAAAAGCATTTTAAAACACTGTCACTGGAAACTCCAAGATGAAGAAGCCATAGTATTCCTTGTACTTTCCTAACTTCCAGTAATGTATGTTGTATACGATTATAGTTTCCTACCAACAGACAACTGATGAGAATCCTATGATGCCCCCCCAGAAAATAAATAAAGCTACATGCACTTGCTCCCAGCCACATGTAGATTTCACTACACTCCATGATATGTCACTTAGCTTTCTCTGTATTTCCAGCCAATTCTTCCAGGTACGAAAAAGAACGAGGAGCCCTTATTCACCCTTTTCTCAACCTTCACAAAACAGTGGAGATTAGGATAAGTGTACACTTTGCTGGCACACCAGGTGAGGATTTGCTTGCCACAGTGGCAGAGTCCATGGAAACCTTAAACTTTCTGTGCCAGGAAAGGATCTTGACCCTTAATTACCTGAGGCATGATTTGAAGGGCTACTACAGCAGATTTTCTCTTTTGCACATTCAGGTAAGGATAGTTAAAATTAAAATGTGTCTGTCAAGATGAAACTCATGTTTATGAACCCCACTTTCCTCTAAAGTGGCACCTGCAACCTGTGGTATTTGCAGAGCTATTGATTAAACCATTCTCAGGGTCAGCAGTTTACCTTGGAATAAATAAAATCCACAACTACTCCGTACAAACCAACACTTAGATGCATCATCATTCACACAAGCAGCTTCCCAAATCACAAAACAGCACTAGGTCTGCTCTGCAGAAATAGCTACAGGAGTGCCAGCAACCTCAGGAATCACTAATGATGACAAATGGCAGGTCTGGAAATTCCACAAGAAGCCAGTTTTCCATAAACTGCTGAATCTCTGCTTTCTGCTAAGTGAGGCCCCTTGTTCTGTCTCCAAAAAGCAATAAGCAAAGAAAAAGCTACTTAAAATTGCTGGAGTAGGAAGTAGAGAAGATAGGAACACAAAAATGCTGTCCAGCCAAATGAATCAGAAAATGCAAATAAACTGAGTGAATGCCCCAGGAAAAACTTCCCCAAAATTTCATGCACTGAAACAGACCAATCACTTGAATAGATTCTGTGACCATTATTGACTTTTTGATTAAAGCTGCACCAATATTTAGAAGACTTTTGGCAACAATTTCTACCAAATTTTTATGGGTCTTTTTTAGCTTTGTTAGAAAGGATGGAGTACCTGCAGAAACTTCTCATATCCCTCTTATTTCTTATGGTGCTTTGAAAATTCACTTATAGCTGATAGGCTGAATTCTCAATTTCTGTTGAGGTCCAAACCTTATCTCAAAGAGCTGTTTAATAAAAATGTAACGCTTCAATAATAAAATGCTACTAAATAATTTGCATTCCAACATTATGCAAGCTTCAATACAGGGTTACATTTTATACAGACTGAATAGGGTGAGCCTATAGATCACAGAAATCTAAGATTCAATAAACCAGCACATTAATTCTTCACATATGCAGGGGTACATGTGAACTCAACAGCATTAAAGGCCACAAGAGACAAAAGTGCACTTCCTGGAAAACAATACCCAGAGATGCTGAAGTACTTAAAAAAAACCCAAAAACCAACACCAACATTAATTACATCTGGAAAAGATCAAATGCTAACCTGATTTTGACGGAGTTGCTTTTGCTGTTGTCCTTTTATGTCAAGTCAAAAATCCCCACGAAATAATAATAATCAAAATATTATTATTAATAATCAAATTATTATTAAACAAATTGTTATTAATATAATTAATGGGATATAGCAGTTTTCCCTGAAGCAGCAGGCAATCATCTTATAACCTTCCCCAGCCATGAAGTGCTCTTAAATTAAAAAAACAAAAAAACAAAACCAAAAACTAAAAGCACAAAACCACACATATCAATAACCCAACTGTAAGAACTCTTAGTGTTCTGACACAATTTGGTTTTGAGACCTGGAGTTTCAAAAGGCAAAGGACAAACAAGCTCATCTCTACTCTCAGCCTCTCTGCCAAGTTTGAGAATCTGAACATCTCTTCTGTTTCTTTGTGAAACTTCTAATGTCAACATTAAAAATTAATTATGCTGACATCATCTGAAAACGACATGAAGATTTAAAACTCATTTCTAAAAACCTTTAAAATACTTCAAACTAACTCTTTACAAACAGCATCACTAGATTTATAGTACATAGACATAAAAAAGCGTTTTAACTTAACTGGCATAAAGTTAAGAAGAGGAGTAGAAATGCCAGCATTAGTGATGAAAGAACTAAAATTCAAAAACAGGATTAAAAATTGAGAGAAACAAAATAAAAAGAAAAAGCACCGAAAAAAAGTAACCAATCCAAGCTCCAGTTCCACCACACCACAAAAACCTCTCTGTTGGGTCAGCCCAAAGTCTGAGGCTTTTAAAATCTTAATCATTAAAACAGGCCTAAGACAAAATTTTACTTGATTTGGCATTGAACATTTACAGAGAAACTTAGCAAGTGGAGAACTATGAAAGCAGTTCTTAAAAAAATTATTTGGCTGCAAATCTCATAAAAACAAAGGTTGAAAACTCCTATAGTTCTCAGAACCCTCTGAACATGAAAGGCTTGATGTTTGCAAGATACCAGGCACCACGGGGCTGGCCTATTTCTCCCGCAATTTACAGCAAATTTAACCTTATCAGTATTCAGGACCAACCCTAATAGGGAGAAGAAAGATGTCACAGCAATAGAAGGAGCAGAGATAAAAGGAAAGCAGCGAGGAAGAAAAGCACATCACATCTTAATTGAACGGGGGATGAGATAGGGATGGCTGATAGTGCCTGGAGCAATGGGAAAACGTTTCTGATGGTGCAGCCTGCGAGCCCAGCCAGGGTGGATCGGGCCCAGAACCTGTCACTCCTTGAGCACAGCTTCAGAGTGCTTGTTAAAGCCGAATGAATAATTTGCCACGAACAATACGTTTGACAAACTTAGGCTCTCTCTTTTCATCGTGTTCCTAGAACGCCGTGAATGGAATTGCATTATTCAGATGGAGCTGAATTTCTCCGCGGCTTTTCCCCACGTAGAGCTCAGCTGCCAGCATTCAGAGGGTTGCTGAGCTGCGTTCAAAAAAGACAATCTGGTACTTCTCCTTTTCCTGACTGGATGAACAAATGTAACCTACTTCTGAAAACAGACATGCACAAGTATTTAAAAATTGATTTCTGTCAGTAACTGGCTATGTGACACTTTCAGTGTGTAGAAAAAGGGATTTAGTAAACATGAGTAGGACTCTCTTGCACACTGATTGTGGTATTTTCTGAGGCCCCCATCAATGCAAGGAATGAGTGAATCTGACTCCATGCTCTTAGGAGGCTAATTTATTATTTTATGATCTATATGATATTAAAGAATGCTATACTAAAGAATAGAGAAAGGATACTTATGGAAGGCTTAACAAAATACTAATCAAAAACTCGTGACTCCTTCCAGAGCCTCAACACAGCTGGGCAGTAATTGGTCATTAAGTTAAAACAATTCACATGAAACCAATCAAACAATCACCTGTTGGCAAACAAAGTCCAAACCACATTCAAAAGCAGCAAAACACAGGAGAATTGTATCAGATAATTATTGTTTTCATTTTTCTCTGAGGCTTCCCAACTTCCCAGGAGAAGAAATCCTGGCAGAGGGATTTTTCAGAAAACATGACGGTGACACACCAATAGTTGAATTTACTAAAAAATTTAACTACACCAAAACCAACACACTCTACTGTATGCTGAAGGAAGACTTTTCTCATAAAAGTCACTTTTTCTGGCTGTTCATGAAATTCAAAATTAATAAAAGTTTAAACAACTTAAATATTAAGTTAAGAGTTATGGCTGCTTACATCCATTTCGTTGTACAATACTAGTCCAGACCCCACTACCATTATTAAATTGTGTTATCTTTCTAAAGCACTCAGTCATTTATAACTACCTAAAAAAAAAACCCAACAATCCACAACTTGTATCTCACTGTCCCCAGGATCTGCTCCTCACACAGTACAGCAATGAGAGCACAATTACTGAAATGAAGATGTTGGCAGCCATCCAGGTGCCAGTAAGAATACAACGGGTATTACTCACCAGTTCCTTGTGTGCTGTAATCTGCCAGCTCTAAAAACAGAACATTCCCAGCAGTGCCTGTTCCCTCCTTTTGATGCCAGATTCCTTTGTACAACGCTGTCATCTTAGCTTAGCAGGAGCATTACTTATTTTTTAATTCCCTGTTGGTATTTATTTTTCCCGTTCTCTAACGTGGACCCTTGAGACAGCTGCCTTACACCAAGAGCCCAAAACACAGCAAATGAGCACCTAAAATCGCTGCCACCTGGAATTTAGCTGAGTGCAAACAGGGCCTAAAAGCCAATCTTTGCCATTTCTTGACCTGTGGGTGATGTGGAAGGCTTTCAAAGCCCAATCCGAGCAATAACTTCAGAAGAAAAAATCATTCTAGGCATTAGAAAACTACCACTTTGGACGATGATTTGCCTGCAGATACCAGTTTTGCACTCCTCAAGCCCAGAACAGCAAGGCAAAATGCAGAGGGGTTTTGGAGAAGCTGACAGGCATCAGCCAAAGGCAAATTAATCGGGGAAAGGCAAATAGAAAGAGCATTCTGGGTTTAATTTAGGTGCCTAATTACATTTCCTGTTCAACTCTTGAACACTTGGTTAACCTTAGCAGAAACACTTTTATTCCTTTGTAACCCCTCTTCTGTGAAGATATGCTTGGTCACCTGCCTTAAACATTGTGAATTTCAGAGTTACTTTGGAAAAGCGCTAGTAGGTACAAGCAAGAAACTTTCACATGACCTCAAAAAAAGCTGTACTGGTAAAACCAGACCGTTTTTAGTGTTGGATGTTCTCTTCTGTCCCCCTGACGCTTGCCCAGCTCCACTGTCCTTGTCTGGTCACACTCCAGCTCCTCACAAAAGCTGAGGGACTCAGAACCGGGCACAGCACTTGGGGTGCCCCTCATCAGTGCCAAGCACAGGATAAGCTCCTGAGACAGGAGCTCAGCTCCTGAAAAAGTTTCCCTAATGCAGTACAAGTATCAGCACAAAACCACACCATTGTTACACACCCTAAAGCATTCACGGGTGCTCAGAAGCCACAACCACCCCCCAGCAACAGGCAGTATTGCACTCACCTCCACACGGGCCTCCAAAGGGCATGCTCAGGAAGCAGAAGTCAGCCTGGAGGAAGAGCCAGAATCAGGATGATGGTGGAAGCACAACCAACACAAAAAAAAGCTTCAACCACAGTACAACCTTTTGTACTCTTCATCCCAAATGCATTGCACCTGTGTGCCCTCTGTTCCCTTTGCTGGTTGGTCAGTGCCTCTGGGCACTCCATGGCTCGTTATCTTGAATGCTCTTCACCTGTTTGGCTCATTATCTTTAATGTTCATCACCTGTTTGGCTCATTATCTTTAATGTTCTTCACCTGTTTTTCACAGGTGTAGCCAATTAGCGATGAGGCAGGGCCACAGCTCCACTCCCAATCCCCACAAACTGTGTGCCTGCAACAGGCCAGGATCAGGCACAGTGGGCACCCACCCTCAGCTGTGGTGCTGACCCAGGTGTTGGACAAGATAAGAAATGAAAATTTTTTTTTTTTTAATGTATCTTTATTCAGTTTTCACAGAATTGTAGAATGAAAAGACCTCTGAGATCATTAAATCCAAGCCCTGTTCACCCTTGCCCTATGGAAGGGAATTGAAGTTTCTTTCCAGGTGAAGCCTGGCGAGACCTTAACATCTCAACATGCTGGGAGTAGCACAGAAGATACACAAAAGGAAACAACCATGAGTGGCCATTAATTTAACTAATTCCAACATCTCTACTAACTCCAAACATCACCCCTGGCACTGTTGGAGACACCTGCTCTGGTAAAGGAGATATAAAAGAACCAAGGAATGAGGAATTCCTAATTATAGGAAGCCAAATACTAAGAACTGTGTAACTTGGGTCCAATGAACACTGAACCAATGAATTTCTAGTGGTTTTGATTTATAAGTATCTGAAAAATGTAGCAAAATTAATGGGTCATGGAATGATTTCCTCTGCACAGCTCAGGCCCTGTGTGGATGAAATGATTTCTATTGCACATCCTGGCCAGCATGAAGTAATGCCTTGATTCTCCAACACTAAAAATACTGTTGGCGGGTTTTTGTTTTTCCCTCAGTTTCAGCGACACAGGGGCTGTGAGGGATTGCAGGGGCAGCCTGGCCATGGGTGGGGTTCTGAATATTCATGGGGCCACCTCAGCTCACAGAACAGCACGACCAATTAGGCAGGAAAAGTCCATCATTGAGTCTAACCTGTGACCCAACACTGCCATGGCACTGAGTGCCACCCTGAACACCTCCAGGGATGGTGACTCCAACACCTTCCTAGACAGCCATTCCAATGTCTCATCACCCTTCCCGTGGGTTCAATTCCTCCAAAATTCCCCCTGATGTCCAACCAAAACCGTCTGGGGTGCCTGTGCCCACATCAGAGCATGGCAGGGGGATCAGCACCAAGTCTGGCGTCGCAATGGGGTGCTGGGCATCAAAAAAATTAGTTGCTTATGCTTAGGAAATTGAGTTGGACGCCGGGCTCGTTTTTTTGGCTTGTCCCCCTTATGTAAAAATCATCTCCTGCCTGATTAACATGCATGCTACAACCCTGAGCTGGGGAAATCCAGCATGCCTTGCTGTAATATTTTAATGGGTTTGGATCTGGATGCAAGGAAACAAGCTGGCATAGCAGTAATACAGCACAGCCATGCACAGACTGATGTGTGCTGCTGCTAGTAAAATCCCAGCGGGTATAATGATAAAACAGTGGTGGCCACAACCCCAGCTACTGACAATGGCTCACACAGATATCATTCCCAAGAAAATTTCTTGTGTGTAATAATAAGTCTGATGGTAGCCTAGTGATTGCACATGAGCCTGAACGCCTTCCTTGGGAGGATGTTAACAGATAGGCACTGAGCCTTGCAGCTCCCACATGGCTCTGCAAACATCACCTCCTTCATCCTGGAGTCAGCTAAGCAGGCTGGATAATGTTACCTCATTTTATATTCAACAGCTACAGCAAGCAGATTTGGGAAAATAAATAAATCTGTAACTGTGCCTAGAACTCAGGAAAGACTTTCAGGGCTGGTGCAGATCTCTGTGTTTTCTGACACCTGTGTTGTCTTATTGTGGTGTTGTGAGGTCCCCAGGATGAGGTGAGAGATGAGAATTTGACTCCATATTCTCAGAAGGCTGATTTATTATTATATTATAATATTATTCTATTCTATTCTATTCTATTCTATTCTATTCTATTCTATTCTATTCTATTCTATTCTATTCTATTTGTTATAAGAAAATTATATACTAAAACTATACTAAAGAAAGAGAAAGGATACATCAGAAAGCTAGAAAATAATAAATACTAAATAGTAAAAACCCATGACTGACTCAGAGAGTCTGACACAGCTGGCTGTGGTTAATTAAAAACAATTCACATATTTGGATAAATAATCTCTAGACCACATTCCAGAGGAGCAAAACATGGAAAAGCTGAGGCTTCTCATCTTCCCAGGAGAAGAAATCCTGGTGAAGGGATTTTTCAGAAAATATCACAGCGACATCTTTTAAGGTAAATTCTGACTCACAAAACAGAGTCATCTCAAGTATTTAATGCCATCCAGCTTTGCAATGTGCTGACATTACTTTGAGATGTGGCAAGGTAAAAAAAAATTTAAAAAAAAAGGGTGTATCACTTTAGACTGCAAGTTATTACAGCAAGCTCAAAATCCACCAAAAGCACCACCAAGCTTGTTCCTTTTTACATTTATAGTTACAAAAATAAACCAGAAATAATCCATGCAATAAAAACTGTTAATTTTTTCCTTTATTAAAAATCTTCAAGAGAACAAGGTTTTTTTTCTCTCATCCACAAAGAAACAGGGAGTAGAAGCACATTCTGAGAAAAATGGTTAGTGAAGTAGAATTTAGAAGTTTCCCATGAAAGCAATTCAGTCAGCTCTACTCCAGTATATCTTCATCCACATGTCTCAAGTTATTATTTTCTTTTAGGAAGACCATAAAAATCTCTTCCTAAACACAAAGTGAAAAGACTGGCCCAAGCCTCTCACTAAGATACAAAAGAAGAAACTTTGGCTCCTGAGACCAAACCAAAATCTGACTAATAACTATTCAGTGCAAAAATTACTCATCTGGAGTGCAGCATGATTTTCCAGCCTTCACTCAAGATCAAGTTCTTGATTATCACATGCACAATTAACTTCTTGCAGCTGTGAATGAAGTTTTCTCCAAAATTTTCCTTGCTACATTGGAATAATGAAGGAAAGTAAGATAACTGATCTTTCCAGCTAAGTATAAAGACATTTTAAGTGCATAATGCACCCTAAAGCTGTGGAGGACAGCACTTTAGCAGACAGCTGAAAAACAGAAATTGTGCATGAAATTGCAAGTGGTTTCTGTTCATTTGTTAAGAGAATTACATCTAGAAAGGACCTGGCCACTTGTGACTTGCCTTCAGAACGTGAATTGATCCATCTATGGTCTTTTGGACCAAGCTTTGACTTTTTTATCCAACAATCATGAACCTGTGCCCTTCAGACTTCATTATTCACATAGATGACTTCCAAAATAACATGGTTTTTAGCCATAAATTCCAGTTTTGATAAATGAAACTGTTATGTCCCCTTTTTCCCCTTCTTAGTTTTCAAGATTTAGTTGAAATTCCCAAGTTGCTGTGAAACTATTGAATGAAAGTCATAAATAACTAAAAGCCATATCTTCTTTCAGGGGTTGGGTTAGCACACAAAATAGACTCTACCTTGAAAGAGTTTTTTCTCTGCATCAGTCAGTGCAGGAGGATTGTGAGCCAGTTTTCCAGGCAACATTCCAAAATAGCTTCTTTCCTCTGACCACAGTAGACTTTAAATAGGCCATGTAGAGAAAGACATTGGCCATTCACAGGGATGTGGGTTTAGATGTGAGTTTTCTCAAACAATAATTTTGTATTTTGAAGGAGGCAGGAGTGGGGTTACTGAAAATAAGGTGTAAGACAAATGGTTTGGTTTACAATTTTTTTAGAAGACACTATTTGGAAGACCAGAGAACACCAAGTATTGAGCAAATTATGGAGAAAAATCAAGAAAATATTTGCAGTCAATCTCCATCAATTACAGCTTGTTTTGTTCTATATTAAAAATCATGTCATTGAGCAATAAGAAAGAGCTCAAGTTTGTTATTCTGACAAGAGGAGTTTTTTCCCTGGAAAAACATCAAACTGACTATGTGCATATGGTCAAAACCCAACAAGATAAATCATTAGTGCTTCTATAGAGTATTTAGCCTCAGGATCTCAGAGTGTTTTGCAAACTTTAATTAATTCTTACATTATTTTGGCAAAACAGGAAATAAAGTGCTACCTCCAGATTGCCACCTCATCAGTAATTAGAGTATCTCTTCCAAGGCTGCACACCAAACTGGTTCCCACGTGAGACTGAACCCAGATTTTGTGAGTCCCTGCTCTGACAACTGCTGAGCTCTCACAGCTACTGCAAAGCAAAGTAAAAAGTCCTGCAGATTTCTGGTTGCTCCTTATTGAAAAAGAGCACAAAACCTACAAAAAACACAGTTCAAATAAACTGCTGTTAAGGCCACTGGCTTCTGCATTTGTAAATTCTGCCCCAGACTCTCTTTATCTAACATTGTAAAGCAATTTAAAACTCCCAGCTTTGATTTGGAATTCCTCTGTATAATACATAAACCCATTTATTTTGTGGGATGGTGATAAAGAAGATTGAATTGTTTTCACTGACAGCTGCTAAGAACATTCTTAGCTGAGAGATCAGGCTAAAACTTAAGGGGTTTATTTTTTATAAATGCTTTCAGAGCTCAAAGGAAACAGCTCAAACCCCTATTAGTTTAACAGTTTCCATTTCTATCACCCACTACTCCCTTTCAAATCGTCATGGGACCAGGCTCAAGAGAGGATTTCCCTTTTAGATTTATTTTTCTGATTGCCATTGACATATTCCTTACATTTTAAGGCTGATTTCTGACAGTAGGTGCACTTGCTAAAATTATGAGCTGTGTTCTAATGAAGAATTGACTCCAGCTGCAATGCCCATGAAAAACTCCCAGCTCCTTACTCAGCTTTGACAGGGCTGTGTTTCATGGGACTGAGATGTGTTCTTACTACACCAGGACCTATAAAGCAAAGCAGTCATGGTGAGGGCCCATATATTTCAGAGAAAGGTGCCAAAATCTATTCCCTTTATTCTATTTATTTATATTCACAGAAATTCCTGTGCTAATGCCAGCCAATGTATGAAACAAAACAACTGGCAATTTGACCTTTTAATACAGTAAGTAGGATTTTATAAGTTTTTCTTTGCCCTTATTTACACATTTATTTAATCTTTTTTTAAGATGTAATTTTACGCATTTTTTCCCTTACTTACATACATACTTACTGACGCAATCCTGTGAAATCTGTTTCAAGTGATCTGAATCTGATGGAACCTGGAAAGAAGCTCTGGAGTGCAGCAGTGTTCTGGGCAATAATTAACAACATTTTAGCACAAAAATCTCAGTCAAATTAACTATTAACTATTTTTGGCCTGCTGAGTTTTCATTGTCCCACCCCATTTCATCCCCTGCAATCATTATTTTCTAGAATAATGCCTACAAACACAACCAACTTAAACCCAAACATAACCAACTAAAATCCAAGGACCTGACTCCTCTCTTGCTCCTCTTTCACCCTTCACAAATGTAGATGGGAGCAGAACTTACAGAAAGGAGCAGAGGAAGGCTAAATGTCCTCTCTGCATTAACTGTCTTCTTTATGATTTAAAACCTTCTGTATTGTTTGAAAAAGTGTGAGGAAAAAAAGGGGTTTAGTTTCTATTTCTATCAAGTCCTGCTGCAGCACCATAGAAAAGTTGTGTGTCCTTTGACAGAACTCACGGTGTCCATTAAAAATGTCACTTCAGTCCTTTCCCAGGAAGGGGTTAGTGTCAAGTGCAGGTGTTGTTAGCCTGCAGTTAAAACCATAATTTTTGTAAAAAAATTATGTAGTCAGTGGATTTCAGACCTTTGTGAATGCTCAGGTAAAAGCACCTGGCAGCACCTTATCTCTTGCAAATCCCACAGCCTCTCTCTCTTTATGTTGAACCAGTTTGCAGAGGATTTGGGAAGCATTTAGAGCATTGCTTCCATGTGTAGGCAACTGGTATTGATTGCTTATACAAAAAACATCAAACAGAGAGGTAAATTTTTAAATATTCGACATGGTTTTTGCTTAATCCTCTATTTTAAACCATGATTTCACTCAGGGAAGTTGTAATTTTCTTGATTCCAGCAGGCACCACGATCTATGTGAGACATTGTCTCAATTCTACTTCAGCTTGTCAGTGCTTGATCATTAATTCTCTGATATCATATGAGTGGAAGGTCCCCAGCAATGTTTTATCATATTAGTGACATCTGCTGTCTCTCTCACTTGCATCTGTGTAGCCTGTGGTGTATTTTCACCTATTTCTTTCCACGAAATGCAATCCTTTAGCTGTGCTGCTTTAGGCAGAACACTTGAAAATGCGGAGGATGTGCCAGTGGGCTGGCAGAATCAGGTATTTGCACAATGTTATTTTTATGTTAATCTGAAGTTTGACAAATATTCTATTTATATTCAGCAGTGCTTCTGTGTAATAAAATGTGTCTGTACATATGTGCATATTTTTGGATAAGCAGAATACAGAATAAAAGTATGATTTATGAACGGTGCCAGATTTCTTTCATGCAATGTGCAATAATCTCTAACTAACAAATATAAACATTTCCATTATAATGCATTAACCCTTAAATAATCTGCCAGAAGGAGAAGCAGGTACATATAGGTGTATTAGATTATAGATACACCCCTTTGTCTCCTCTTTTTCAAGATGAAAATACAAACCAGTCTCCAAATTTCTGGCATGCAGACCCATAGCAATTGCTGCACTGAATCAGAGCATTAAATGACTTATTTAATATACATATGTGGGTGCAGATGCTGGGAGACAGGTATTAAGTCTCATAAAGAACAAATTGCCCTGTTACATAATGCTGAGAACCGAGAGAGAGCAAACTTTTAGTCAGAAATTACTCCCCTAACTAAAGAGCATAAGTGCCTCTATGCCTGTGGTCATTTTCACTGATCACCCTTGGACCTGTGTCTATTTATAGTTTCTATAAGGAGGATAAATGAAGAGAATATTTTTGATGAGACTATTATTAATATGACACCACATTATTATTATTATTATTATTATTATTATTATTATTATTATTATTATTATTATTATTATTATTATTATTATTATTATTATTATTATTACTATTACTATTACTATTACTATTACTACCAGACAGATAAAAGTATCCTGGGATGTTGTACTCTGCAAACTGGGCCCCTGCAAGAACCCAGGTTAAAACTGAACATTAAGTGAACATTTAAAACTGCTGTTCAAGTTGGTTTTTTTTTTTTTTTTTTTTTTTTTTTTTTTAAATCACAGTAATTTCTGCAGTTTGACTCACCCTGACTCACCATAACCTCATGGATGGGAAAAAGAACAGGAGTGACTGGCTGGAAGAAGCTGTAGGAGGTGGAACAATAAGTGGAAAGAACACAAAGGGAAGGTAGTTATTAAGCTGAAGAAACACTGAAAACCCTTGGAAAAAAGCTTAATTTCTGATTAAAGTTTTCATGAAATTAAATTATTCATCTGGCTCTGAGAATGTCAGGGGTGATTCTTGATTTTTGAATTAATATCAGTTAAAGAAACACATTTCTGTGTATGAGGTGAAGGAGAGAAAGGAAAAGCATCTTGGAACAGGCAGGTGGGGCCAGAATTCCTGCTCCTTGGGAAGTGGCTCTTCCTTAAGGCTCCTGGCAATGGAAACTTCCCTTCCCTGTGCATATTGGCTGCAATCCCAAATCAACCTTCATCCATTCGACAGATGCTCAGGCTTAGCTGCCACCTTCTTCTAGCAGCTGTCACCTTTTGTGACAAATTGTCACAATTTGCAGTCCACATTCAAATTGTGTCCATACCCAGATTTTAGGCACCTCCAAACCATCATTCCCAAGGGATGTGGAGTTTATTACCCCTGCTGTCCCTGGACCACCACTCAAATGCCTCCTCAAGGCTGGTGCAGGTGATGGTCCCAGCCTTTAGATCTGTCACCTCCATCATTTGTCGAATGCTGACAGCACTTCCACTCATCATTGGATCTCTCTCAGTAGATCCAGCATCATCTTTGGCCTTTTGGACAAAGTCAGTGCATTATAAATCTCCTCTGATTAATATTTTCACTGAGATTCTACCAGCAAGAGACAGGATTTTCATCTCATCTCCTCTCTGGTCTCAGAAAGCTCTGTGCCCTCTCAGTGGTGGTCAGGGGGCTGCTCTCTGCACGCAAAATGAAAATAATTCCCTGAACAAAAATCCAAGTGTTAAAGATACCTCATCTTTAAAAATACATTTCTGTAGAGGGCTTTATTGTTTGTCTTTTTCTTTAAAAATACCCCAATTCTTGCATGACATAAGCAGACAAGTCCTGGCCTGTCTGATCACATTTCCTAGCTGTTCAAAAAGGGAATGAGGAAAGGAATGGAATAAAAGATGAAAAGAGGTTTGAGTGTGCAATGAGAAGGAAGGGCAATGACTAACGTGCATTTAGGCATAGGAAAGGAAGGCTGTAGCAGAGTCAGGTCACTGTCACAGGGGAGAGAAGTTCCAGACTAAAAAAAGCCAGAAGTTTTCCTCTGTGAGAGGGGAAATACATTAAAAATTGATGCTACTGCCCAGCTTCAGTTCCTGGATGATTTTTCTCTACCATCTTTGGTAAAGACATTAGGAAGCAGCCTCTTGTACAGATCTGCCCTGATTTTGGTATTGCTCTTGTACCTCCTAAGTTGGCAGTCATGCATCTGGTTCCTTCCAGTTCTGATCCAGAAACACCACCCTCCTTAAATTAGGCTTCCATTTATCTTAGTTATCTTGATTTATGCAGCGTTCTGTGCACCATTCATCATACAGCTAATCTCGAGTAACCTTGAGTAATATTTTAATCTTGCTGCCCCCAATTTTACCCTTTCTTTCTCAGCATTAGCCTTGAAGACTTCTCTTTCTGCCTTCAAAAAACACCTGTGAAATCTTAGCCTTGAAGACTTCTCTTTCTGCCTTCAAAAAACACCTGTGAAATCTTAGCAGGTAGCTCATACTTTCCTGCTAAATTTTTCTCCCAAAGTCTTCCCTTCTTCTCAGCAGGTCTTGTTCCCCACTATGATTAAAACTGGTAAAAATTTGAAGTATTTAAAGGAGCACCTCACTGGTGTGATACTGACTGCCTACAAAATCTGGAAAATTTCATAGCATGAAGTGTTTAAGGCTTTGGTTCTTGCCAGTTCTCAAAATCTGGGTTATTTTTTTGGGGTTGCAGAGGTACTTTCATTAGGAGTTTTTTCTTCTCTAGCAACTTGAGACTGTTTAAAACTTGGTCTGATAAACTTTGTGTGCCTCTAGACCAAGTTGCCAAGTGAGGCATCAAACAATATCTCCCAGGCATTCTATTTCAGAGTCCATTCTTCAGGGACTAGACCTTATTTATTTAAAATTTAATGCTTTTTAAACCTCAGTCATGTCCTCTGTTCTCATTCTCCCACACTCCCACGATCTGGGAGCTTCTGAGGGCATGTCTTCAGCCCAGCTTCTTTTCTCATGGTGATCTTGAGGCTTCTTCTGATCTTGGTTCACCTAAGCCTGAAACCAAGCCTGCCTACCCCAGAAAGGGGTCACTCCACTCAGCCTCACTGATTTACTAGAAGAAAACTCTCAAATCAATCCAAAGGTTTGCACTCCTTCCTGTGTTTCCTTTCTCCTCCCTGTACAAGCTGATTTTTATTTAGGAAAAAAAAAAGGAACAATAAAAGGAATCGCTCTGTATTTTGTTGGCAAGTTTATGCAACTGTAGCATGAAAAATTTAGAGGCCATGATAAAGTTTTATTCTGCAGCTCAATGTAAAGTGTGAGAATCTAAAAGGTCTCCAAACAGCAAGTAATTTCTCAAAGTGTATGCTATGCACAGTGATTCAGAGTGTACTAAGGACAGAATTGCAAGCTAAATGAGTTTTGTGCCTTGATTTCTGCATAGTTTGTGCTTTAATCTGAAAAATTAGCCACAGACACCCAAATTGTGCAGTACTTACCATCTCTGTGAAGCTGTTTGATGAGAATTTGGAACCAGACCTGTTGCCTTTGCTTCCTCTAGAGCTCAATTCAGAGCACTTAATGAACCCAACTTGAACACAGCCAAGGCACAGTTTTGCTGCCTCTCCACCTTGATGAGTTCCTGCAGCTCTTTCTGCTGAAAACAAAAGGGGCAGGAAAGGTTTTACTGAGGGATTTCCCACAGGAGTGTGTTTTGTAGGCTGGGATTTTTTGCTAGTAGTATAATACACAACAACACTATTTGGTTAAATATGAATATGAAATAAAAATAAATATGAATATGAATAGGTTGGATGGGGCCCTGAACAACCTGGTTTAATGGAAGGTGCCTCTGTCTATGGTAGTGGGGTTGGAACTGGATGATTTCTAAGATCCCTCCCAACCCAAACCATTCTTTGGTTCTATGATTTCAAAAGTTCTCTTAGCAGGAAGCAGGAACAATATCCCTGGAGACTTTCTGACAGTCAGAAAAACCACCACAGCCCCAAAGTCTTGTTGCTCTAAAATCAAGCCACTGCACTCATTTGCCCTTCTCCTGATAGCATGGGAAATCTTGGAATTCCTTCCCATTGCATTAGTAGTCTGCAATGTCCATTCTTAACTCTCAAATCAAAGTGGAAACAGTAGCTTGCAGGAATTTTCAAGTGTGTGTTGAAGGACACTCAAGTTTGTTCACTTTCCCCCCTCATTTACCAAATACTTTTCAAAAAAAAAAAAAAAAAAAGCATTTTGGAAATCCTGAGTTTTACTTTTTATCTCCTTTTGGAGGAGGTAACAAAGAAGATGAACATACAAATAGAAAAACTCCCACACAACTACTGCTTGTGTTCCTCCTGGGATAAAGCAAGCAAACAACTTTTTTCTGTGGAACAAATTTTAGTATATTTTTAATAGAAAAATTTCTATCTGGGAAAGGTTATGTATTTAAGAAACATGCAGGTTAGGTCAAACAGTGTTTTGAACAACAATGTATCATTTTTTTGGGGAGAAGATCCACCTTTTTTATCAGGCAGTTCAGAAACAGTATTAAATATTAAGAGAATTGAAGTTCCTTTTTAGCAAACACAAACCTGGAGTAGAAAACATTACCAACCTTATAAATTAGATCAGTTTGAACAAGAAAAAACAGACTTAATATTCTTTGCAGAAGAGATGAAAGATATCTGAACTGTCCATCAATAATTAAAGTAGCACTGAATATGATAATAATACTTTGCTATCTCACTGCGTGGTAGATAGTTGGATGAATTCACCTTATTTTCATTTCTTTTTCACCCAACAAGAATTCTGCTATTTGTGTCCATAAAATGCTGCCACTTCCAAGCATCTCTGAATTATTGATGAATAATTCAGGCTGTGTCACAATGCCAATAGCATGGCATCTAACTAAAAACTGTTGAGCCTAAATAAATGTATGCATTTAATGTAAACATAAAAAATTAGGTTCATTTTGAGACTTATCTTGAGCCTAAATGCCTTTTCCAGAAAGTGAAATCATACAAGTGAAAATATCAATGCATAATTTGAAAACACGGCAAATCCTGCACTCCTAAGGAGATTTTTTTGTGGAGATGCTGAGCACTGCTCACATGCAGTGAGTCAGGGAGACTGAGATTCCCTCCTGGCAGTTTCTGTCAGCTGTGAAAGGATGCAGTGAAAGGATGTGTTGGATGGGTGTCATGTGGGGACAGCCCTACTGAAGCACTCACTGCTTCAGCTCCATTGATTTTGGCAGGAATCTCCCTGACACAGAGCTTGATATTGAAAGGATGCTGACCTCCCTTATTACCCCAGGAGATGGGGTCTCAGGAGCTTCCCTGGAGACTATTTCCTATTGATTTTAAGTCTGCTTGTTGTGACATGGATCACATTAATCTTGCAGGATGAAGGCAGCAGAGCAGCGCAGCACAGACAGGATGGCCTGGGCTGGCTGCCTCTGTGGTGCCATCCATTCCCAGCAGCTGGGTGCAATCCAGCTGGGAAATGTTTATGGCAAATGACCCAAACAACTGGCAATTTTCAAAAGCAGAATGTGCTCTGCTGAGGTTTGCACGTAATCTCCCACCACCAGAAGCTACAGGCTAGGGTTTGATCCACATAAGGGAGAAGCTGACCCTGTGGAGGTGGGATAGTGCTGTTGCCTGGAATAAAACATAAAACTTTTTTCCAAATGGTGTTAAAATAATATAAATAATATAACTATTATAAATAATATAAAACAAATCTAAATAGTATGTAAATCAAAAAAATAAAAAATGGAAAAAAATAATATAAAAGCAAATCTTTAACTGAAAGCCTTCAAAGTGCAAAATATTGTGATATGCACACGTGGTACAGTATTTCTACAATTTTATAAGTTAGTTGAAGTTTGTGTTTCATGGGTTTCCCTCATTCCAGATGGATCAAGGTGGGACCATCAATCAATGGACATCAAAATTAGAATAATCAAGGCCTATCTCTAATTTAATGGGTGGTGATCTCTTTCTATTCTTATCCTTTCTTTCACTTTCTTTTTCTTATACATTTTCTTCAGTGTTATTTTTGTGTTTTTATATTGCTTTATTTCCAGAGGTAAGAACCCAAATCGCTACAAAACTCCTTTCCATTGCAACCAACTTGTCCTAAAATAAACCCATATATATATACACAGATGCACACAATTAGTTTGGAAAATAATTGAGCATGAAAAAAAGATTGAGGATTCCTAGACTGCTGCTCTTATGTCGAGAAAACAAGAGCAAAAATCTTTATGACCCCAGCATGTTTCCATGGGAAGTAATGTTTTGTATCTCCATATTCTATTTTATGTCTTTAGAAAGCACTTTTAAGGTACTAAAACTAAAAATAATTCCTGAAACCAATTGCTAAAATTCAAGTAGCAACTTGGAAAGACCTATGGTTTGGAAAAATCATAGATATATGTGACATAAAATGTATTTTTGGTTTATATCTTTGCATACAACACTCCCATCAAGCCAATCTCAATTCTTTTGCACAAGTTTAGGTATTTCTGTATGTATAACCCTCACAGAACAAGATAAGTATTTACTAAATAAGGTCTTGCTAGATTTATATAGACAAAGATTAATTTCTGTCATTTTCATTCTGTGATTACTTAGTTATCCCAAGATTTTTTTTTTTTTACATCAGAATTTGATGTTCCTCCCTACAACTGCAAGTTATCTCTCACACTCACAGCAAATTGTATCTGTCTTTGTGGTCATACATCAGTGCTACTCTAACTCTTTAAAGTTGCTTTAGATCCCAGATGATTTTTTAGTGTTCCAGTACTTTGGGATTCTAATGCAGTTTCCTGTAAGCATTTCAAGGGGAAAAGAAAAAAAAAGACAAAAAAAGATAAATTAATTAATTTAATTAATTCCATTACGGTCTCCTCTGTTGTTTCAATGCTCACATGTGTTAAAAATGTTTGGAAGGCAAACCTGAAACAGAGTGGCATTGTGGCACTGCCAGGGCAGAGACATGGGACAAGGGGATGTAGGATGCAGTGGGGTAGTGCTCACCCACCCCACAACACCTCCCTTAACACAAAAGAAAAGAAAATCATACATTCTCAAACTGGTATTAAATAAAAGCAATGTGAAAATAAAATTTTTGGTATAAAAAATTTAAATGACAACTGTACATTTGTTCCCCATAAAGTTTCAGCTGTCGTGCCATTTCTGATGAATATTAAATTATGTATCCACTGAAATGTTTAGAAAACCTTCCTTAACCTCTGTTAGAAGAAATAAACATTCTCCTTAACAAAAAGAAAAAAAGTGGACCAAAAGTGCACAGAGTAACATTTGGTAAAAAAGGAAGTATTGTTAAAAGTCACTGAGTAAAATCTGTGACTGGATATGCTTAGCATGAAGTAAAGGAAGCATTTGGAGGGACACCTCTGAACCTCTTCTACTGACAGTGTTTTGCTGTGTGAGAATGAATATTAATTAGAGCAAGGAGTAAACACTGAGGGAGCAACACCTGGATCAGAAAATCTGAATTCCCGCGGCAGTGGGGAGGAGCAGTGGCTGGGACACTCACCTGGGCCATTCTCCAAGTCTGGCAGCGTTGGCAGAAAGAGCTGAGAGCTCCTGCTCAGAATCACCTCTCCATGGGGGCATCCCACAGGAGGGAGGAGAGGCAGGCTGGAAGCACCGACAGGTTTGGGATTGCCTACACCTTGGGGAACACCCCCACCTCCAAGCTCTTGAGGAAAAAGCTGAGCCCAAAGATGCCATCTCCTAACTCTGCATTTAATTAGCTCCAACCCCCCAAGATCTTTGAGTTATCTTCCTGAATGTTTTAGGGGCAACTGAACCCACAGAGCTTGGCTAAGTATCATATGCCAAAGATATCAATCCATTTCACAGGGCTAATTGGCATAAGTTATTCCTGCTGGGTGTCTGGGGGATTGGATGTGTGCCAATTCCTCTTGAAGATTGTTTACTGATTTGATGTGTTAGAACCTTTTATCAGATTAATTATTTATGCCATCAGTTGGAGGAAAAAATAATTGTAAGTAAATGCTTGCGGACTATTGAGACAGCTTAAAAATAAAAGCCAAAACAACTCCATAAGCTTGGATCCAGACAAAAAAGACCCCAGTCTATCTTCAAAGTCTTCCATACATTTATTAGTGTGCTCAGAAAATTATTTTGTACAAACTGCTGGTGCATTTCTTTAATTAGATAAAAATACGTGTCACCAGGAGCTTGCACCCTCCCAACTCCTTAATTCTGCTTACAGAGAACAAAACAACAAATCCATCTGGAATGCCCTTCCCATCACTAATAACATAAACCATGTTTGTTAGCTGATTTAAATAAAGAAATGAAAAGCAGATCTTACACACAAACACAGCCTGTGTAAACTCCTGCCTGTAGGCAGTACAACCATGGGAATGTTTGGAAAAAAAAAAACACCACCTACTTTATTCTAATTAATTTGTGAGAAATTGAAAACCAAAGGCAGCATCTTTAACAAAAAGGGAAAAGCTCTAATAAACGTTAACAAAATTAGAGCTTCATGGCCTTTTATGACTTAAATTATTGACTAAGAAGAGAATTTTCAAACCTGCTCATGAATTTTGAGGAGGTTTTTTCATGTTTCTTATTCCCATCAAATGATTTTTGAGTTTTTTTTTATTTTGGGAAAAACAAATTATCTGACACGCTTAAATGCAGACTTGTCTAGCCAGATAAAAACTGTAAGTCAAAAGAGAGCATCATTCTTTACTGTTTTGACAGACAAAATGCAGTTTCAAATTAAAAATAAATGGCACAAGTAACTTTTTGGTGGAGAGTTGGGAAAATAGGGGGAAAGGTCTTTCCAATTAAACATAACACAACCCATCAGTTGAATAACAATGCCACTGTAAATAGAGAGTGTTCATCTCATTACGTGCAAATTCAAACTTGAAGAGGAACAGTCAAAACCAGCAAAGTGCTCAGCTCTTCTTTCCTACAATGAAAATTCCACCAAAATACTGTGGACCCTAATTTTGTAGATAAAATTTCAAACACAGCATTGCTACTCTCAGAGGGAGGACCATTTTTTGGGGGTATCCTGTGCAAGATCAGGAGTTGAACTTGACCTTGTGGGTCCCTTCCAACCCAGGATATTCCATGATTCTGTGATTCTGTGAACAGGAGCATGGGCTAAACCAGTGCAGGAGAATGGTTAATTTGAAAGTTAAATTCCCACATTCAATAGGCAAAACTATTTTTTCCCCTGCCAGAGTACCTGGATATAAATTCCAATTTTGCGCAGTAGATGAGAATAATGTATGAGAGAGGTGCCTTGATACCAATCTTCCAGCTGAGAGGGAGTCATTGCACGGCCAACTGTGACAGCTTCTTTTGAACAGAACAGCAAAAATCTTTTAGTACAGGACATCAGTTGTTTTTCTCCCCTTAGTTAAGAATGCTTTAGATGAGACAAATTAATTTGTTTCTTCAAATAAATTTTTGATTTCATATAAGCTAAGTAGAAATTCTGTTTGTTAATGAATAATAACTTCACAAAAATCAACTAAGCAATACAAACTCACTCACACCTCAGTTATGTCTCCAAAGTTTGATGCTTTTTAAAAATCATTTTAATTATACTGTTAAGGCTAAACCCCCTTGTTTCCAGGGAATCCATAACTTTTCCTCTCTGAGTCTACAGCAACAAACAAGTTTCTCTCTGTACTGATAAGAATTAGTTATGCTATTGCACATTAATGATGTAGAAAAATGAAGCTGTTGACAATCAAAAGCTGACAGTGTTGACAATTTAAAAACTGCAGGGTTAATTTCAGATTAGTGCAAAACAAATCCTATTTACCAAATAAAACCTTATGACTTTTAAACCAAATAATATGGGCTTGAGGTTTTGTTTGTTTGTTCTCTGTTTTGTTTGGGTTGTTTTTCTTAAAGAACAAACAATGATATTCTGAATAAGAAATGTTCTAAGTAATGCTTAAATAAATATTCAGACTGAAAACTTTCTTCAATACTGCAGTAAAAAACTGTATGAAACAAAGTAACTGAAGATAAAATGGGGATATTTCTGCTCTTTGGTGATTGCTTTTGCCCTATTTCTCCACAGATTTTCAGGGTAGGTTTAATTAAACCTTGGTGAACAAAAAAGTAATCTAAACAAAGAATATAATTTTTTCTGTTGTTAAGTTATTCTGTGGAGCAGTGCTGAATGCAGTATCTTAACATCTTTTAGAATTGTGTCTTTTAAACAAGACACTATCAGAGTTCACCAGTTTTTATTTGGATTCATAATCCTGTTATTCTGAAGAAAAATCCCCCAACCATTGGTATTTGCTGTCCCTAAGTGAATGGTTGGGATGAACTTTCAAAGAATGGTCTATGAGGTCTTAAAGAACGTTCCTTGTGTAGGACCTCATTCTTGCTCTCTGCTTTCCTTTTCTCTTGGTGAGCATGGCAGCATGGCCTTATCCCTTGAGAGTACTGGGGAATTTGATTTCTTCTACAGCCTTTGGCTGCATTGGGGTCTAACTCAGATTTCCTGTCAGGCTGCCCAGTCCCAGAAAAGGGAATTATGCACCAGGCCATGCTCCATGGGCTGTTTAGGGTCCATTGTGCACCAGGCCATGCTCCGTGGGCTGTTTAGGGTCCATTGTGCACCAGGCCTTGCTCCATGGGCTGTTTAGGGTCCATTGTGCACCAGGCCATGCTCATTGGGATGTTTAGGGTCCATTGTGCACCAGGCCATGCTCATTGGGATGTTTAGGGTCCATTATGCACCAGGCCTTGCTCCATGGGCTGTTTAGGGTCCATTGTGCACCAGGCCATGCTCCGTGGGCTCTTTAGGGTCCATTGTGCACCAGGCCATGCTCCGTGGGCTCTTTAGGGTCCATTGTTCACCAGGCCATGCTCCATGGGCTGTTTAGGATCCATTGTGCACCAGGCCATGCTCCATGGGCTGTTTAGGGTCCATTGTGCACCAGGCCATGCTCCATGGGCTGTTTAGGGTCCATTATGCACCAGGCCTTGCCCCGTGGGCTCTTTAGGGTCCATTGTGCACCAGGCCTTGCCCCGTGGGCTGTTTAGGGTCCATTATGCACCAGGCCATGCTCCGTGGGCTGTTTAGGGTCCAATATGCACCAGGCCATGCTCCATGGACTGTTTAGGGTCCAATATGCACCAGGCCATGCTCCATGGGCTGTTTAGGGTCCATTGTGCACCAGGCCATGCTCCATGGGCTGTTTAGGGTCCATTGTGCACCAGGCCATGCTCTTTGGGCTGTTTAGGGTCCATTGTGCACCAGGCCATGCTCATTGGGCTGTTTAGGGTCCATTGTGCACCAGGCCATGCTCTGTGGGCTGTTTAGGGTCCATTGTGCACCAGGCCATGCTCATTGGGATGTTTAGGATCCATCGTGCACCAGGCCATGCTCATTGGGCTGTTTAGGGTCCATTGTGCACCAGGCCATGCTCATTGGGCTATTTAGGGTCCACTGTGCACCAGGCCATGCTCATTGGGCTGTTTAGTGTCCTCAGGACTTTTCCTGGACCATGGATCTGGCAGCAGCATTGGGCTGACAGGAACTCTACTGGAAGTTTTTCTTCCTGGGGATCTCCTGAAGGTTTGGAATGCCAGGTTGGAGGCTGGCAGTCACTGCTGTGGCACCCTTTATGACAGTCTAGAGTGGCCCTTAAGAAGTAATCAGCTCCTATTAAGGAGCTGCACCAGGTTTTTTCCAAAACCTGACTCTTGGCCAAGGCAAGAAGAACTTTAACCAGCTGTTTCCCTCACTCAGGAATTTTCCATGACAGCAGCTCAATGCAGGCTACAGGAAGCCTCAATGGCAAAGGTGCTTGGCCCTGAGGGCACATTAAAAACCACTAAGAGGAAATTCTGCAAGGTGACTCTTGTAGAGTCACTCTCAGACTATCACAGCTCAGAGGATTTGGTGCTCAAAGAGATCTTTTCTTTGTATAAAAACCCACATTGGATTTTCCTCTACTAAGGCCCTTTGGGAACAGCTAGTGCAAAGTTAGTCCTCCTGCAAGGTATGAAGGTTAACCCAAGCACTCCCAAGTCCTGTGGGAGGTTGGTTGAGGCACCAGCCCACTGAGGCAGCTTCTCCCTGCCTTTGCAGATCCCTGTTTGAACACCAAGAAAGAGGCTGAGCAGGGCAGCTCTCAGGTGATGCCTGACACACAGTGCCCAAGAACAACATGAAGCCAAGAAAAAGGGACTCTCCAGATGAGCAAAGAGCAATTTCTACAGCCTGTTGATTGCTGTGTTCTTCCTAACCTCCTGTCAGCACACTATTCCCTAGGCTTGGGTTTTGTCTGACCATGGAGAAAGCACAATCCCATGTTCTACACAAAAATTCTGTGTATTTTCTGCACCCTCTCTTGCTGACCTTGATCTAAGGCTGGCTCTTTATTCTCAACATATAACCAGGCAGCTGTAATTATTGCTTTGTGTGCCTGATACAGTGCATCTGAGATAACACATTTCAGCTGGAGGCTGATTTGACAAAGGGAATCCAGAAAAACAGATTTGTTCACACTGTCAGGCTGGCAGCATGTGGACTGCTTGACTTCTGTTAAAAAAAAAAAAAAAAAAAGGCACTCTGTGAAGTGGTTTCCAAAGTACTGCTATCAAGATTCAGAAAGTTAGTCTTTTTCACTAGTGAAAAGTGTGGCATTTATAGCTCACTTGCTGAATTTTTTTTCTTTTTTTCCCTTGTGTATGAGTAGCTCTCAGCACATTGTAAATGGAAAACTTGAAACATCCATTAAAAATAATTGAAGCTGGGGAAAAAAAAAAGTGAACAGATAAAATTACTAGTTTTTCACTTCCATAGAAAAAGGCCAAGAAGGATATTGCCTAACAAAAGCCAAAGGAAACTTTTTAAACATAAAACTTCTCGAGAGTTTGAGGCAAGTGCCCTGCAGTTCAGCAGATAACTAGATGACAGACACAAACACCTTTAGTTTGGAGCAACTACAGTGAGGTTCTGTGCTCCAACTCAATTTTCCTTGAGATTTTTATTACTGACCTATATACTAAAAAAATGGATAACATAATATTAGTTCAATTGCACTGCTGACTCTCTGCCTTCAGATTATTTTACTTCAATTTTTTTCCTGCATCTGTAAATTCAATTAGCAAACAATAAACTCTTCTGTAAGACTTCCTTGTCCTTTCCATACAGCGCTGGGTCATGTACAATCCTTCATGCTCCATACACGTAAAATGACTCCTCCCTTTGAAGGCCAGTGTTGTATTTCTTTCAATTTACTCAGAGTAGCTGCTACAAGCTCTGTAGGACAAGAGTGGCAGATCAGGAAAAGCTTCATGAAGATATGGCCAGCAAAGCCCTGGGAGAGATTCTCCAAGAAGGCTCAGCTGGAGACGTTCAGGGATAGATCAAAAAAGTCTCTGCGATGAGAGAGGACCCCCCTGGGACCTCCTGGTGCTTGCTCTGTTCTTCTTCAGTGATTTCCTAGGAAATCTTCTTCTTGTTCATTGATTTCCTAGGAAAACTACCCTTTTTATGCCAACAAAGCAGAGGATAGAGACTGACACAAGCGTGGCATCCTTTTGTTCCTCCTGTCCCAAGGAACAAGAACTTCCTCCTCCACTTCCCATGACTGGTCTCCAGGTAAGTGTTTGAGCCCCAAATGCCAACTCCTCCCCATCCCTGCCTCTACAGATTCTCCCTTTCCATCCACACCTTCCTCCAGGCACATCCAACCCCTCTTTCTGCAGCCTCTGACTGTCCTTTCTCCTCAGCTCCAGAAATCCCCTCTTAAATGCTCCCCCACAGCTCCCCACTGGGCATCTCCACGCATCTGGTCCTCAGGAAATACTTTTTGTCCTCCTTTCTACTGCTTCCCATGGCAGTGTGAACACACAGGGAACTCTAGAAGAAGAAATGAAGGAGCAACAAACATGGGAAGTGTTGTTTTTCTTCAGTTTTCCTGTGAATAGTGTCCCTTCTGCAAGTCCAGGTTGTCTTTTCATTTCCACTGAACACTCCTCTGAGAGATCTGTCTTGAAGGTGATTAATTTTTAATTATTCATGGGATTTTGTTTCCTAATACTTTGCATTTTTATAGCCAGCACTGTGAAAGGATCTCAAAGCACTTTCCAAATGATAAATGATAAAGCACTTTAAAAACTCTATATTGTGGCAAAAAAAAAAAAAAAAAAAAAAAAAAAACACCAAAAAACAAACAAACAAAAAAAAAACTATGAGGAAAGGAAAAGTAACTCACTTACCTCTAGCTGAACATTTGGTCTTCAAATTACCCAAGACAAAGACCCCTCCATTCACTGCTTATTCTTGTACTCTAATATCACTTAAACTACATTGGTGGGGAAAACTGCAATCAAATGTTTTCTCCATGATTATGGTTCCTGATATTATCATAGAGAAGGCTTCCTGCAATTGTATCTTAGTCTTATGAAATGTGTATGTTAATGAATAGATATGTATACCATAAATATAAAATAAAAACTACATCTTCTACTACTTCAGTGAGAATACATTCCAAAAAAAAAGCTTTCATGAAATTTTGTTCTGCAGGAAAAATTCACAGGAGGAATCAGAAATATCAGCTGAGTTGTTTGCTAGGTGTTTTAGGCAGCAAACGTAGTAAAGACTCAGGTGTGCTCCCAAGTATTTCTGTTTGCCTTCCCTCTCTCAGTTCATTGATTTCATAAATGAAAAATTGCCTTTTAGTGTATTTGAGGGGCTTAGAAAAGCTTGGAAAGAGAAATTAGCCTGAGGACTATTAGAGATGCATTTTGACTTCTTTTGTATTTAACAAATTAATAAAGAAAAAGAGAATTAAACATACTTCTGAGTTTTAGGAAGAAGAGGAAAAGAAGCCACACTGAAGGGAAGAAGTAACAAATATGTGACAGAGAAGCTAAAATGAGCATAATCCTCATCAGGGTGAATTCAGTCATGAATTCAGTTCAGGTCATCAGGCAGAGTCTTGCTAACTCTGCCCTGATGGCACCTCAGACAGGCTTGATCATCAAAGGATGCAAAATCTGCCCCAGCACCATGGTAGCACAGAAGGAAATTGGTCAGAGAGCACTGTTGGGGAAACAATTAATCCTCAGTCCTTGGCTGCCCACTCCCTGCTGATAAAGCTCTGCAGAGGGAGGCTCCAGGCAGAGCCAGAGTGTCCCTGCCATGGCACCCACGTCACCCAGGCTGCTCCAGTCCTGTCCAGCTCTCCAGACTCTCCTGGTGTTGAATCCCTTTTGCACCACGGTGGAGGGATTTCAAACTGCAGCCAAGCAGGATTTGGTGGTGGTCAGAGCACAGTCTCCCACCTGACAGTGTCCTTTTAGCTTTGTTTTTTTTTTCTCTGGGAAACCTCTGGTGCTCAGCTGCCACTTCAGAGCCCGTTGTTTATTGAGATGCTCCTGGCTTCCCTTGGGAGTTTTGTTCCAGGGAAAGCTCCTGATCAACAAGTAGCAGTTTGAACACAGATCTCTGCAGCTGAAGCACTGATCTGGCAAGACCTGTTGCAAGCTCAGGAGCACAGTCTCAGGCTGTCACAAGTGTGACCCCCTTGCAATTCCTTCTGCTGTTCGCAGTGTTTATTCGACAGTGTGAAAATGCACCCCTCCGTGGTACTGAAAGGCACTGCTTCATTATCCCACATAAATTGGCATTAAATATATTAAACTTTTATGGTTGTTATTGCTAGCTTTGGGTCACAGTGAAACCTGTGCTTGGCTAAGGGTGTGAAGAATAAATATAATGAAAAGCTGCATGACATTGATAGATGCAACTGATGGGAATCTATTGGCAATGTCAGTAACACTCTTGAGAAACAGAGTTTGGAATTTCTGATCAGAAGAACCAGGCATGTTATGAGTAGGTTTTAATTTTTTAAGGACTTAAGGAGGTTTTTCATGCCATAATTAGGTAAAGGTCTCCTTCTCAGAGGTGCCCCTTTACCACACAGCAGAGCAGATTCTCAGTGTGGGTGATTTGCTGCAAGCCACCAGAGCTCGTGATGTGCTCTGCTGCACATCACCTGCCATTAGCACTTAACAGGAGTTCATTAACAGGGTAATTTCACTGTGATGCTGCAACAGCCACTGCTGAAGCATGTGCCAGAAACATAACTGTTTATCCATAAATATCCATTTTCTTTTATTTTGGTAATAGAGCAATGTGGGTTTTCTTCCAAAGCAGCTGGATGGTATTTTTGGTCCATGCATGGCTTGTGACTGAACTGAAGTGGAAAGTGCTTGCTGGTTGCTGGAAATATAAGTCATCTTTAGCATCTGCTGCCAATCTGACCTGCCTGGGAAGGTGTATTCTGTAGGAAATTAGAAGCAGAAGTGGCATGGAGTGAAACAAAGTAAACACAATCAGTCAAGCAAAAAAGGCAGATGCTGCACAAGTTCCTGTCTTCTGGAGTAAGGTGCAAGTGCCATGGGTGTAGGGAGGGTTTCTACAGGCCAGATAGAGTCAGCACAAGCTAATGTAATATATAATCATATAATTAATATAATGCAATAATATAGCCTAACACAAACCACTGCTTTCCAACACTGAGAGATCTGCCTCAAAATATTCAGCTAAAATACTATTTTCTCCTCTAAATGAACTGACAACAAATCTGAACTTCAGCAAGCAGTTTTGAGGGGTCTTAGATGTTGGATGGGGAGTCAGGACCTCCGAGCTCTGCCAACAGAAATGCTCCTTGAGGAAGAGGCTCCTCCTTGTCAGACTCTCGTTCCCTTGGGCATTTTCATTGCAGTCCTTAGGGACAGGGCTGTCTTTTAGCAAGTCATATGAAGGCAGGTTTAGCAAAACAATCCCTCCTCTGCCACCCTCTTTCCCTCCTGCAATTCTACCTGTCTTTAGCTATTATTTGTATCAATATTTCTGTTTCCAGGGGTTTTAGGCTCCTCTCAGGTTATTGCAGTGCCTCTTCCTCAGCTCTTCTGACGGAAGCAAAGATTCAGATGTTAATTACTGAAGAAACTAGGCAGGCATCTTTACCAAGAGGCATTTGTGTGGATTTGTGCTGGCAGAAGGATGCACCTGAAAGAGTGCTAATGGCAATTTGGCTCAGAGGATGTACAGAAACCCAGAGGAGGTTTGTTTTTGCAGTGAATAGTTCACCCTGTTGAAAGGCTGCAATGTGTATGAGGGTGTACGCATATATATTTATCACTCTTTTTTTTTGCACTCACATTAAGATACTGTTCTAGTAGCTGTTTCAAATAAAAAAAAAGCCTCTGTGACTGGTGTGTTGGTAAAGATTATTTGCAAAGAAAAGATCTTACTGTGCTGTGGATCTGTGTCCTATGCAGAACAATTGTTTTAGTTACAGCACTTCTGCATTGCAGGGTAGAGAAAATAAAGCACCACAATATATATTTTTTTAAAGTTTTTTGTTTGTTTGCTATTGGGAGTTTTGTTTGGTTTTGGTTTATTGGAAGAACTGAGCCAAATTTTTTAGAACTAAATAAAGTAATACTGAAAAAAGGAGCCTACCATCAGAAATTCTTGATGCTGAAAGCAGAACAGACTGAGGTTTAGATCCTGGTTGTGAACTTGGATTTGCATGTTTTCTTGTCAGAAGAGTATTTTTAGCTCAGAGACAGGCCAAAAACCAAAGAGATCGCTTCACTGAAATTTCATAAAATCAATTTCTAAGCCTTCTTGGACCTCAAAGTCAGTAAAATTCAATTTGCTTTAAGCCACAAACTGTATTTCTTAATGTATTTTGGTGGGCAGCCAACAGTTCACATTTGACAAAGGCTTTTGTTCTGTGTGCATTTCCTGAGCTTCTGACATTCTCTGGGGGGAGCCTTTTTCCTCTCTTCTGGATTATTTGAAAGAGATGCAGACTCCTGCCCCACTACTGAACGTCCAAAAGCAACAGAGGCTCCTCCTTGCAGATGCAGAAATGATGGAAGAGGACAGAAAACTCCTCATTGTGCAGTGAGGCTTTTGACAGCTTCAGCTTTCCTGAGCTGAAAACATCTACAGCCTCTGGACTTTGAATTCATTCATCACATGATGAACTGGGAAAATTATGCTGATTTGAGTATTTATTTTCCAAAGGGTGTAACAGTGAGTATTTAACAAAACAAGCAGGATTTTTTCCATAATCTGCTTTAAAAAGCATCTGGCAAGAGGCAATACCAGCCCAAGCTACATCAAGCATTGTGGCTGCACTGACATTAAAAAGAGAGGCTTTTTCTCTTTCTATCAAAAAATGTGAAATACAAGAAATCCACTATTACAGCACTGAAAAGGATTTCTACTGAGCTACTCTAGAGTTACCCTGGTTTAACTTGAAGCAGAAATGGGAACAGAAGTTATCTTCCAATTATTGTCAGAAAATTCATGATGACTGAACTACGCAGAAAAATCCCACATAGCTGTGATGAACAAAAATCCTGCCAACTTGTGCTGCATCTAGAAGTGTAAACATGTCATGGCAGAGAGACAAAACTGCTTTGATTAGAACAGGTCACCGCTCATTTATTCCAAATAATTTCATTTCTCAGAATCCCGTTGTGCGCGTTCAACCCACTTCACTACCTCTGTGGGAGCAGAGACAGATTCTGCAGCTCTGCAAGAATTTCTTTTCTTTTTCAAAACTCTGGGTGTAGGTTGAGGTGCTGTTTTCAAGTTTGTCAGCAGGCTGCTCTGAAAAGGATCAATGATAAAGCAGGCTCTGATTCCAGGGACATGTCTAGAGATGCGAGGCACGTAGAGAACGAGGGAGTGACTAAAAATCTTGAAAAGCAAGGAAAAGAGGATGTGGGGAAAACATTTAGGTCTTCAAGCTATTTCAAAAGATGTTTATCATGATTTTGGAGGTCTATCATACACGGCAGGTGTGGATTTATTGCACAGATGTGCCCTTTATTGACTCACAGAGTGCAGGCTTTGTGCCTGTGTTGTTCTACACACTCCTGAAGTTTTACAGCTTCACTGATTTCTGCACTAGAGCCTGGGTGGCTTAGAAAGCAAGAAACAAGCCCCCACTGAATAGAACTCATAATTTACCCAAAGATTAAAGAAAGGCAGGTGAGAGAGAAATATCAGGGCTTTGGGGTTACAAGCTAAGCTGTTTTCATTTTACTCTGAGATGCAGATATGTTCATCTAAGCCCTCATTTATTTTTGTCAAGTATTACAAATCTAGCTGCAAACAGCAATATATGAGTTGTCCACAAGATGTGAATATTTCAGTAAGGACTGGTAAAAGCTGAGATGTAATGATTGTCTTGAAATTTTTTTTCCTTTTGCCCCAGCAAGAGGCAGTTCCCTTTCACTCTGTACTGAGCAGTGATAATCCAGCAAAATCCAAAAAAATTTTCCCAAACTCCACTGAAGCCAGAGAAAAAAACTGTTGATTTCAGTGAGTTGTGGACCCGGCGCTTCTCAGACAAGAAGAGGAATGGCCAGAAAGGAATTCATATAATAATTTGCCATTAGGACAAAATTTTAGAATAACATCACTTGAAACGATAGAGGTTTTTTTGAAGATAATAAAATTACTAAAGTGTGGAAAATAGTGGTATGAATAGGCATGGACCTCTTTTGCTGGAATTTATTCCATGATATTTTCCTTGTGGAAATAAATTTCTGCATGCAAATAAGACATTGTTTTGTTCCCATGGGAGTTAAATTATGTCTTAGAGAGAAGCTTCTTTTTTATTTTCTCACTGCTGCCTAATGATAAAACAAGTTGGACAATTTGTAAGGAATAGGGCATGTTGAAGAGAATACAATGAAATTCAAAAAGAAACAAAAAAACCCAAACAAACAAAAAAAATCACCAAAAAAACCCCAAAAATACAAAAGAAAACCAAAAGAAAGAAAAATAAACTTAAGAGACTGCATCAGCTAGTACTGTACAGTGAAACACTGTCCTCTTGATGCTTTATCTCCACAAAGCTGGCCAGTTGTTACTGTGTTTTTAGTTGATAGAGTGATATTCCAGGCAGTCTCCCTAAACCCTGGGATGGGCTGAAGGAGAGCAAATTGAAATCTCAGAAATGAATATATGAACCTATCTATAAGTATGTTTGATATTTGAAATTGTCACTGACTTCAAAGCAATGCTGCTCTATCAGCACAAGAAGTTCAAAAGAAGAATCCCTTTTGAGCCACAGCAAAGGGCATATTATCATTTCTTCTAGAAATACTTACAATGGCTGATTTTACAATCATTTTCATTAACATAAGACCTTTAATAAACCTCTCTTAATAACAAGAAAACATGCAAAGCATGTGGAAGGCTTTTCTCTGGGTCTCTAACCTAAACATTTTCCCTCCTTTTGTCTCCTCCTTTCCCAGAGGTGCCAGCAGCCTTGTGAGGACCACATCTGCTTCAGAACAAGAAATCTTGACTAGAACAGCTGCCCAGAGGCAGATCTATGAAATATGTGACACTTCTAGTTTAAAGTTGTCAGAAGAGTTGATGAAACTGGACAATTAAATCTAAAGAAACATCATTTACTGACTTTTTAACCATTTAATCAGCAGCACCCTCATGCTGACTTCTAGCAGAGGACCAGCCCCTGGTCAGGTTCAGGGCTCCTGGCTGTGAAAAAGGTTATTTTCTGTCCAACTACCAGAAGGATATCAAAGTTTCTTAATGGGTGTCACAGTTTTTTAACAGGTTTCTCCCATTCAAATTCAACAAAGGAAACCTACTGACTCAAAAACATTCAAACTCATCCTGGCAGAAGCTGTCACACTACTTAGAATGAAGAAGGAATTAAAACCCAATGATTGTGGAGTAAAAACAGGTGACTCAAACGAGGAGAGAGGAAATGAAAACCCCTCTAGCCCAGGGCTGCTGATGGAGCACTGAGGCAGAACCTTGCACCCCACAACTGCTGGTGCTGCAGGGTTGCAGACATCTCTGGGTTTAGCTTTTAACTTCACATGTACTCTTGGTTTCCTCATCCAATTCAGGAGCAAAACTGCTCCTCTCTTCCTGTTTTTGTCACAAATCCCACAATATCTGGCTTACCGTGTGGGCAGATAAAGCAGGTATTAATTTAATAAATTAATTTCGATAAATTATAATTCATTAAATAGAATTAATTAAATAGAATCGAATTAAATAGAATCTTCAGTGAAAGGATGCAAAATACATGGAAATAATGCGAAATTAGATGAAAAGGGTTACGAGTTTAATGGAGAGCTATTTAAAATGCAGGATGAGATTCTTAGACAAAAGATGGTTGTTGTCTGAATTCCAGGTTTTCCAATTCTCCTGAGAGACATGAGAAGCCTCCAGAAGATGGAAGACCAAAATAAAATCAAAATTTTAAAACAGGAACCATGACTCTATCCTCAAAACAAATTTATTTTCCTCAGAGCAGATGATAAATACTGTTTGAGCCTTTCCTAGCTGTTCCCATAAAAATTCAGTATTTCCCTGCAGGATTCTGAATTTATTTTCAGTTACAGCAAGTAGATATTCAAGGATAAAAAGGAAGAGTACCAAACTTGCCTCCAGGCTGTGTTTTTCACCAAAGTGCATTGCCTGGCTCTATTCATCACCATTTAGATGCTTAGGGCTACAAAACCCACTCCCAGCATTGCAATTCCTGCTTTCCACTGCTAAAATCCTACCCCAGGTTGCTTTTTTCTTTTTTCTTTTTTTTTTTTTTACACTTTTCCCAGTCGTCCTTTGAATCTTCATTATTTTAACTTTGTGATTCTTCCTCCACACCTCTTGCATGCCAGAGCCAGGGAAACTTCAGCTCATGTCCCAAGGCTCACTGGGAGGATTTTATTTCAAGTTTCAGGTCCTAAGGGGGAGTCTTGTGGCTCCTTGACCTGTGTGTAATTCATACTCTGTGACTAGAAGGGAAGAGAAAGAAACTGGACTTATCCCCAGCAAAATTCACTATTTTCAGTGAGGAATGAAAAGAACAATTTTGTACTCCTGGACAAGAAATTCAAAGATCTTTTTTTTTTCAAGAAACTTTTTAAATTTCTGCAAGTTATTTTAATAATATTGAGGGGTTTTTTCTTATCCAGGAAAATAATCCCAACCAGGTGTAATTTCTTAGTCTGCATCTTTTTTTCTCCCTGGTCTGATTAGCAATGAAGCTTTGTGTGGAAAGGTTTTATTTTTGGTTTTGAAGGAAGGGGATAGGGATGCTGGTGTTCATGTAGACTTTAAATAAAATTAAATGAGGTAATAATTTTAGCTGCTCTAAATTACAAAAACTTCTATGACTGGTATGATTAAATCTCCCAGGCAAGTCCATTTTATGTTGAGAATCATGATACATTATTGTTGCTTATTTTTGACAGCAAAAAAGGATCACCTTTGACCAAGTTTTCCAGAAAGAGAAACCATAACAAACTGAGAGCATGCAATGCTTTTTTTTCTGTCACTCACTCCCAGGAGGTCACTGAAAATTAGAAAATTAACCAGTCTGAAATACAGAAAATTATCATGCAGATCTTAACTGGAGAACTAAAAATACCATTTTCCAAAGCTGAATGGCTTTGCAAGGCCAGTTCCTTGAAGCTGGTAAAGAATAATGAAGAAAACTGAGAGATGGAAAGGAGAACTACTTTAAAAATAAGTGATTTGATGGCAGGAAGCAAAGCCAGGCAATTATATGGGGAGTGGTGTCTTTTGTCAGTAAATAATTGCACATATGAAATAAAAAACTGCTTATCAAAGAAAGCACAAAACTTTACCTAGAGTAGAAATAATGTCAGTACTGTACCTCCCCTAACTTTGAGTAATCTCCAAAATACACAGGGACTGCAATGCAAATGAAGGCCTTGAATTGGTGATACCTTGGTTTAAACATTAAGGTTCTGCTGCTAAAGGCTTGAGTAAATAGCAATCAATTTAGGCTGTGATTTTCAGTGTCTGTATTCCATGGGGACTGGGTTCTGCAGGTCTCAAAGCAGATCTATTATCTCATACCCAAGATGATTTTTCATTAGTGCTTTTATTAATTTAAATCAGATATGTGCTGTGGAGGAAGCTTTTGCAATCCCCCTGCTCTCATAAAGCTGGTTCTATTACCATCTAAAGAGAGTGCTCAGTTTACAGCCTTGTTAACATGCTAACAAGCAAGATTTTATGTTCTACAAGCCCCTTAATAAAGTGATAAATTAATTAGCTTGCCTGGACAATAAAGGTCTGAGACCATCAGCTAATAAGAATTTAATTTTGCTTGTGTTCCAAACAGGGGCACTCACATTCCCACAACAAAGCTTCCAAGGTCAGGTCAGCGGTGTCAGGACTGAGTTTTTGCTTGGCCTCTCTTCAAAAAAGTAGAATTTGTCCTGTATCCCTTTCTCTGACAATGAAAAGCAGAATCCCCAGCCACCACTGGAGTCCTTCTTTGCTGCTCTAAATCCAAAAGTAAGTAATATTTTTCTTCTGTGGAAAAGAAGTTTGGCTATAAGTATTATAAGTACTTGGCTTTCAGCACTCAGTGAATTTATTAATCTTTTTTTTTTCTGCTTTCACATTTTTTATGCCAGTGGAGAGAAAGTTGTCCACCTCTAATTAGTGAAATGCAGGATTAATCTGCATTTCCTATTCCTGTTTGGAATTTCAAAAGTTTATCCTTGCTCCTGCTTCACCCGTACCTATTAGTAGAATTTCATGTCGTCCTATGAAGTAAAATATTGTTTGCCTTTCTCTTCTGGCTCTATTCTCACACTCCTTTTCCTACCCTTCCTCACTCAACTCTTTTATTTCTTTATCTCTGCATTATTTTGGGGTTTTAAATCTGTTTTTAAGAACTTAAAACTCACAGCTCAGCCTGAACCTTGCACTTGCAAACCGAGTCTGTTCATTTGCTTATTGGAAAACCAATATATTTTGTAGGGATGCAGGGAAACCAAGCAGCCATGCAGCCCAGGCTGGGAATGGGGCACAGCTGGATTATTGGCAATTGGCAAAGAGAGAAGGAAAGGATTACAGGGGTTCAATCTATTCTGTGTGAAATAGAGGCATGAAATATTATAACCTTTTAGCATTAGCAGCAGCCACAAAGCTGAGAAAACTTATTGGAATCCTGCTTGTTTAAAATTTAATGGTGTTTTCTTGCACTGCAGATATTGTTATGGGCAGATCACAGTTAAACACATTATTCTGAACTGTAGACATTAGTGGAAACAGGCACTAAAATCCAGAAGGGAGTATCATTTTCTAAGCGAGCATAAGAAGTGATCAATCCATGTCTTTCAAAACTCTCATTATTAAAGTCTAAATACTTTATGGATAAGAGATTCAGATAATTCCCAAGCTGTTTAGCAACTGCAAACAGGTGATGACTTTACTAATGGGTTTTCAGCTGCAAACAGTTCACTCGTGGCTCCAAGGTTCTAGAACATTTTGTTTGTTTCTTTATTTATTTGTTTATTCAATGTTTGTTTCTTCAAGAAGAGAAAGAGTGGGGTAAAGTTGTATTTGTTTGTTGAGTTTTTTGTCTAGTTTTTTTCCCTAGAGATGTTAAGGTGACACACAAAAATTTCCTCATCTTAAAGGCAGGCAAATAAATAAGACCTTTATAAACAAGAAGCCTCAACGATTTTTTTTGCTAAGATTACTATGGATATCTAAGAATTGTCTGTCCAGAAGGATCTGCAGTGAGCAGCCTCTGTTTGGGTGACACAGAATCCTCACAGATCTTTGTACCGTCAGAAGAAGGGAAAGTGTCCCATAAATCAGAGGAACAGACATCAATGAAGACTGAGTTTTAATCTTCTTGCAACCCATTATTCTTAAATACTTTCTAAAAATTTATTAAATAATCAGTGGAGACATAAGAACTATGCTGAAAAGCAAAATGCAATCAAATGTTCAAACAGATGCCATGTTACATCTGAATAAGAAAGAATTTATGTTGATAGTTCTGATTCATAGAGAAGGTTCAAAAAGAGTTTTTTGCTATGTAAGAGGGTGAAAATTGTAGACTGAGTGGGTGGTAATGAATAGGTTTGGAGGAGTTTGGTTTCTATAAGGAAATAAACGCATTTGAACCTTGAATTATGAAAAGACAGAGGGCAAGAGAATGTGATTGAAAGATAACACTTTTTCAGCCAATAATTTAGAGGTAGGCTGCAAAAGGCTGGGAGAATATATCAACATGATTGCAACTGTAACATTAGGAAAAGAGGTTTAAGATTAGAATTATCTTTTAAGAAAAGAAATATCCTGCTTTTAAGGGAGGAATTAGCAATGAAACACTGTACAAGTGAAAAATGAGAAACCAAGGTCATGTCAAATTCTTACTCTGAGTGCATGTTTACAAAGAATGCCATTCTTACACATTTTCCAAATCTCTCCTCTTTTGTCCTTCAATGTCAAATTAAGTACTTGTGAGGAGAATGGCAAGAGGTGAAATCCAGTATGGATTGGGTGCAGTGTGGTCTGTGATCAGCTCCTTTCAGCGAGAGCATTGGTTTCTTTACGATGCTGTACACATCTCCTGACACCTCTTTGGTGATATACAACCCCCTAAGGTTAAGAAGGCCATTTCTGCATGAGTGTGTGCTCAACCTGTGATCTTCAGCAGAGCTGCACTTCTGTATTTTACTGTCACAGGCGTCTGTGCACCAGGAATTGGTGTAGGCACTGTAGGTCACTGACAGAGAGGAAGGAACAGCTGCTATCACAGCAGAATTTATAAGGGATCTGAATGGATCTTTTCTCATTTCATCTGAGACATCCTTGCTTATCAACAGCAGTGAGATGTATTTTTTAGTCTTTGCCTTGCTGGCAATCTTTCCAGTAGGATAGCAGCATTTTCACACTAAATTGTTGTTCTTAAAGATTTCTAGTGATCTTTACGTTCCCACACTCGGGGTGTTTCATTAAAACTCTACTGCAATTGTCAGGAATAGAGCATTCATTTCTCCCAAAAAAGTACCAGACTCCTCCTGTTTTGGCCCAGGCTACTCTGGTACTGCCTGGGCACCCCAGTGAGATCAGATACTTGGGCAAAAGCTCAGACCTTGGCTCTGAATCTGGGGAGCACTTGTCAAACATGAGCAATTCCAAAGCAAGTGTTCTGGCGTTGGAGAACTGATGGTTCTCCACAAACACAACTACCAAGCATGCAGAAACATAAGGGCAAAAGGAACTACAACTACTTCAGAAGAAATGTTGGATTCCAACCCTGTTTCAATATATTGTAGCTATGTTCTGAAAAATCGTATCAACTCATCCCAGAAAATCAACTTCTTATAGTCAAGGAGAAACAACCACCAAGACAAATGTAGTTGACTTAATTGCAGCTCTACAGAAGTGGTTCACAAGCAATATTACAGCTAATAATGCCATGCTGCTGGGAAAAGGATAAAAAAAAAAACCCCAAAAAAAACCATTCTGGAAAATATAACCAGGCTAAGTAAGACACAGAGCAGTTCTCTGCTCTGCCCAGCCCTAGAGAGACCTTGGCTGCATTAATGTCTCTGTAATGTGGGATATTTAAACAAGCACAATGGCCACTTCATATTCACAGAGAGACAGAAGTAATGACCCAAGCTCTAGAAAACTGATCTATCAGGCAAGATTGAGCCAATAGGCTTTGTTCAGCTAAAAGAAGAGACAGAAACAGGCTGGGTCTTCTCTTGGGGTGCACAAAGAGCTGCTGCTGAGTAAAAACACAAGGGAAACAGTTTGCATTTGAGCTAGATTTGAGCTAGGTAGAGGGAAGAGTAACAGTGACAGGATAGACTGAAGGAGATGTTATGGACTTTTCACTGCAGGATCTAAAAAAAAACCAGGCTGGGCAAAAAACTGTTAGGAATTCGTATTTCTTACCATGCCCTGGGTATGAGCTGAACAGTTCCTGCCATCTTGTGCCTCATCCTTCCCAGCCTCTGATTCCCAACCAGCTCTCTGTGTAAGAGAAACAAATTTATTCATGGCTTCTGCAGAAAAATATTATTGCCCTTGATGGGGAGAGGTAGATAGGACATCATCAGTGTCACAAAGAGCAGCCCCAGATAAAGGAAAAGGAAGGAGAGCTCCGTGCAGCCTGGCTGGCTGAGAAACCCTTCCTGCTTGTGCTGAGTAACCCAGAGATGTTTATTTGCCTCCCTCTCTTCCTCCTCCCCTCGTCTAAAAAGCAGTCTAGACAGTAAGATTTAGATTTTATGGAAAAAATTTGTTCCATTTTATCAGCACTGGGTAAGGTAAGAAGATTTAACGTGCTAAAATAGGAAAAGTAATTGATGTTTTATCTAGGGATAATTATCTGTCTTTCACATTGCTTTTTCCCACACAGAAGCTCAGCTAAAAACAGTTTTACTTTTCAGTTATATTTCTTCAGGAAAACCTTTTGCTTGCTAAAGCTTCCAAAAATGTGGAACAGGTTCTACGTAGTACAGCTAATAAAAAAGGCTCTATTAATCATAATCATAAATTGTGATCAAGTCCACTACAGGTGTAATTTCTCTCTCTCAAAATATGATAAAAGATAGGATTAATAATCTAATATGCTAGTTACAGCAGTATTTTTCTTTTAGACACATTCTGGATATGCTGAGTATCACAAAAAATATTTGGGAGAAAAAAATAAAAATATAATACTTTTTCAATGGAAATTACTGTTAAGAAATCTGGCAGTTCTGTTTTCCTTCTTAACTTATATCACAGTTTAGCCTTATGCTAGAAAAGTCATAACCTCCAAATCTGCCTCTTGAAATTCCCAACTTACAGATGTTAAGATCACAGAAGGGGATCCTTAATAAAATATCAAATGCATTCAGCTACAAACGTCATGAGGGCCATAAATCAAAATCAAGGTTTTCTGAAAAGCTTCTGTCTCTGTAAGACATGAAATCAAAGTTCAAGATTCACTGTAGATTTTTCAAACTGTGGCTAAAGCTCAGCAGTTTTGTAGAGTCCTCATTAAGTTCTAATTTTATATCCATGATGGGCAAGAGTCATATAAAGGCACCCAGATTTCTGCCTGATTTGGCAGCCTAGGAGATGAACATGGCTCTAACAGTATTTCATCTCTGCTGTATAAATTTGTTATTAAAGCTATGAATACAACTTGTCCTCTTAAAATAAAACCCACCAGGCTAAATAGTCTAATTTACATCTCCACTGAACTCCAGCATTAGGGTGTTCTATGAGCTTTTTAACTTCTGTGTCAGCAGTTTTTCTGGCCCCAAGACCTTCAAGCTTCCTTTAAATGGAAACTTAACAATTTGCACCGATGTCTTGGAGAATAAAGTAAAAAATTCCTTGATTTGGGAGAAGAATCTAACAACAAATCCAAGTGGATGTTCAATGGAAGTTCTGAATTTAGAAGTCCTAATGCTGAGTAAAAAAAGAACAAAGACAAAGGGATCACTCACTTCTGTGCAGCATTTAAGTCATACCAGGAATATTTTGCTCAGTTTTGATCTTCCAAAGTTTGATAAAGACTTGTAAAAATTGCCAGTATAACGTCCTTGAGGGATTTCATAAGATTCTCAAGGGGAAAATCCTCATCTCTATTTATCTTATTTATAAATCCTCAGTTCTATTTATTTATAATTTACAATAGGTATCTATTGTATCTATCAGGGGTACCTACCTGTCTAGGCTCCTGCCTTGTTAAAATAGTACAAATAATTACAGTTTAATTTCTGATTTCAAAGCTAAGCTCTTTTAATTTTTTAGGAGGACTATTACCTTAGTCAAAATTCAAAAATTTCAAATTTTGTGCCTGCACTCCAACTCTTCTAGCAGTAACTTAAAACAAGCAGCCAAAAACACCCCTCTAAATACTTTTTAAGAACTCAGGCCTAGAAATGTAAGAATTTATCAAGAAGAATTCATATAATTTCATACCCGACTCTCTATACAACAGCCTAGACATTGTCTGTGATTTTTTTTTTCTTGCTTGGATGATTTTTTTTTGTACTAAGTGTTGTTTTGCCCTCTGATGTTTTATGTCTACTTCACACTAAAATTGTCATACAAATGTGACCCAATGTTTAAATCTGCAATCTCTGCACCCTGTTAAATGTGAATTCTATTTACACATATTTGTGCTGATAGACAGAATTCTACAGTAGGACTGCATCCCTTGCAGAATTCTTTGCCACTGGAGATGAAAATTTTTGTCTTCCTTTTAGTTAAAGGAAGCTAAAGATAAATGAGTTCAGTTCAATCCTGTTCTTTTCCTGCATCTGAGTTATCTAAAGTGTCTGATAACATCTTGACCTGAAGATGTTGGGAAAAATGTATTATCTTTGCAAATTCAATTAATTTCAAAGACCTGATAATTAAAAATGCTGGAGAAAATTGTGTAGCATTGTTGTCTTCAGTTAATCAAAGAGAAGAGTAGGTGGCAGTTTCATAGGGTTCAAACAAAAAAAGTCTCTTGTTGGACCAGCTCCTAGGATAAGGTAGATACTACAGAATTTGCTTTCTTACCTCTTGTAAAATGTGCAGGCACAGTGAGAAGACAGGAGTTGAAATGAAGCCTAAAAATAAAGCAATTATTAGACACTTATGATCTTTTTTCAGGGTTTGGAGGTTCTTTTTCATAATTAGCATGTACAAACCACCAAATTTGTCAAACAGTGTAACAGATGCAAGCCATGCCTTTCTTACATTGCCCTTCTGGAACTGCTCCCTGACAGATGGCCTTGCTGTCAGTATTAAGGCTGATTTTTATTTTTCTTTTCAGGCATGCTGATGAATATTAAGGGCTTTTAAAAAGAATGAGTACGTAGGTAAAATCCACTACTGTTTGTATTAATTGCCTGAAAGCCTGATTAAAAATTTAGGATTTTTAAAAAAGGGTCATTGCTCCACATTGGAAGGAGCAGGAGCAACATACTAGGCATTATTTCATATTATTTTGTTCAGCCCATTAGATCTATACATGCTTTAAGCTGCACAATAATTTATTTTGTAACTGGCAAATCATTATATACTTAAGAAAAAGTGCAGCTTCTGAGTTTCAGCACAAGCATAAAGAAAAGGGAGAGGCAAGGGCTGCAATACCCTTCCCAAAACCTTTCACTTTGAATTCCGTGGTTGGTTTTGGGGAGGTTTTTTTATTCTCTTCTTTTCTCTGTGTTATTTAAGCAAACAGTTATGAAACAGCCAAACAAATTACAAAACAGGCTCGAAGTTAAATTTAACCTCACTATATCTGAGACTTTGAGAAGGCAAGTCAAGCACAGGCAGCCTTCCAAAAAGAGCTCAGTCCAGCTCTGCCAGGGTCAGCAGCCAACACGAATCCTCAGGCTCTGACTTTATCAGGAGAGGAGATAGCTATGAAGGAAAAGCAGCATTTTCCCTCAAGTAATGTGATTATTTTTATGCTTCCTCCATCTGAGGTGTCAGATGACATCTTTACAACAGAGAAATAGATTTTCTTTTTTAACAGCCCAACAACTGAAATGGGAAAAATTGGCTGTTATCTCCAGCTTGTAGCTGGGTAGCAATGTGGAGAAATGTTAAAGGAAGTGACCTGAGGCAGAATCCCAAGTGAATGTGCAGTAGAGCCCCATCCCCTCTGCTCCAAAGAGCCCATCAGCACAACAGCATCACTGTTTCCCAACCTCCACACTCCTTACACTGCCACTGCTGCTGCTCACTCCAGCACAGCCAGGAAATCTGTTCCTGCCCCTTACCTCACTCTCCCATCCATATGGGGACCCACACAGGTGACATTGGATGATTTTAAATGCTAACTCATCAAATTACATCCAAGAAGCCCCAACTTCAAAGTCTTGTCTTCTCTTCCAACAGGATTCCCTGACCTGTCCATGTGAAGTGTCTCAGTGAGCTCTCTACCTGAGGGACACATTCTTTCCCCATAGAAATCTAAATTTAAAGTATTTAACATTGCATAGTTCTTCTGGCTTCAAAACTGGCACTACCTGTGCATTGATTTTTGAGTGGAGTGCAGCTGCACCATTCCTTATGAAATCAATTCTCTTAAAGCATCACCCATTGTGGTTTTGAGCAAAAAATACCTCTTAGAAATTTCTTAACCTGTACTCTGCTCAGTAATTTGTCTTTTGGATGACAAATACATGAGTAACTTTGACACTTTTCTTCTATTTTGACATTTTTTCCTTGTGTTCCACTAATGCTTGTGGAAATACAGGGAATCTCTTCTAGATCGATAAATCCTGTCAAAATATGGGGGAAAAAACCTCTTAATTTATTCATTGTCCTGAACATACAGAAATAATCCACAGAGCTAATGAGATCACCAGGTCAGAAACCTTAAACTGAAAAGGCAGATAAAAAACCTGTCAGTAGGGATCAGAGATATAATTCCTTTTTTTTTTTCTCTTACTCAAGCCATTCTTCAATGCAGACAGGTTTATTCTCAGTCTCTGAGCTCTCATCTGCTGCAGTAAGGCAGTAAATGCATCACCATGAATGAATCCACTAAAATTTAACTAAATATAAGAAATTATACTCAACAGAGAGGAAAGAACATGTTGTGTTATATGTGTGGTTATAATTGTCCATATAGGATTTTCTCATGGCTGGTGAAAATGAACAATAAAGATTAATGTTGGCACCCTGAAGACATTTTGTTTCATGCATATGTGAGTTCTTATAAAGTCTCATTATGCCTTCATCCAGACAGAAGTACCATGAATTATTCTTTTATGCAGCCTCACCTTCCTTTCCCCAGCCTCCTCTTTCTGTGCTTGAAACAGTCAAAGGCAACACAGCAAAGTCAGATTAGATAAAATGAATATATATGTAAAAAATATATTAAATATATTACATGAGTTAAACATTTGCTCAACATCTGTCAGGGCAGGTTGAGCATTCTCTTTAGGCAATCTGCAGTAAAACCCTGAGCAGATTAATTTTTCTGAAGCTTCCCAAAATCTTTCTCAACCTGCTCCCCAGCTTTGTCAGCACAAGTAACTACAGCTGCCCTGTCAAAACTACAGGGTTGTCCCCTGACATTGACACTCAGTTCATTCTTATTTACAGCCAGACATCCTAACAAGGTTTTCACTCAGTAGCAATGCACTGAGATCCAGAAAATCAGGTTTTCAGAAACCACAATGTGGTTCTGTTTAAGTCTTCCTCAAACTTCACACACCCTATAAAACACAATTGCAACTCATGGGATCTGGCTGTATAGAAATTATAGCTCTTAACAATTTTTGGAACTTATTTCCTGCCTGGTTTTCTCTATGAAATTCCACTTTACCACTCAGTGACATTAGAGAAGGTCTACAGAGGGACTGTCAGGGTACTTTGGAGATGGTGAAATATGGTGATGGAAATTTCCCATGCCTTGGGAACACCAGTAAGGTAAGATTTTTCTCTCTAATAAAACATATCTTTGCAAGAGCTGTCTTAACATACTTTTAAAACCTTCTTGCACTGGAAATATTAAACTTGACATTACATAAAAACTCAGAGGAAATGTCAGTCCTTTAGACATGACTGAAAATGGGGTTATCATTAAGTCTAATTACCCAGTTCTAGTTCAGAAATGCTATTTCATTTGTGGGCTAACCCCTCTCTCAGATATTTCAGGGGAAATTTCAGCTTCATGGGATCCTGTCCCTGAATTACCCTTAACAGCTTTTAACATTTTGGTATTTAATTTTTCTTAAGTTCATGACACTAGAAGTTGCATCTATAAAAAGACTTGTTAGGGTTTCCTGGCAGAGGGGAGATTTCAGTGGTGGTGATCTCTGTGCTGTTATCAATTCTTACATTTATCTCTGAAATTTTCCTACTGTTGGTCTGCAGATCCTTACAGGGACACCTAAAATCAAATGTGTGCCCATCAGGCTGTTCATTTTTAGGACTAAAAGAAACCTAACAGCTCATCCACTCAAAAACTCATACACAAAGTTAATATCTTACCGAATAGTCAGGCAAGCAGGCTTCAGGAAGCTCATGGAAGGCAGTGTTGATGAAAACATCAGGGAATTGAGTGACAAGTGAGTAAGTTAGTTTTTAACAGCTGGAGAGAATCAGACATCAATATATCTTAGTTGCAAATTACTGACTGTCAGTATTTGTTTTACGATTGTGATGTTTCTTTTGCTGTTGACAACTGCTTGCTGCTCAAAATTGCAGAGAAGCCTTTACATAAAATACGGTATAGCAATTTTTTCAAATCATCCTTTCTTTTTCTAGTAATAAATGTATTCAAAGTTATACAGAGATCACTCTATTTTCATTGATAATGTGAGAAGTCCATTTTAGCATTGACCTGTTTGCCCCTTTTAGCTGGTTTTCCCTCTTTTAGGAGGAGTTTAGGATTAGCAGAATAACCCAAATATTAATAATATAATATAAAACTATAAAATATTTTTCTTTTTGCATATTATATTAAACGAAAATTATATTTATTAAAATATATAATATAACATAATATAGAATATTTTATAATATTAAACTATAAAATGTTTTCCTTTTTGCTTTTCCTGTCATACATTTCCTGAAAAATCAACGTCTTCTGAACTGGCTGAACAATTAGATTTTGGTGTAATACAACAAAACACCTGATCAGCAGGGTCTGTTTTTAAATTTACTTCCCTCTTTATGTTTTTTTTTCCCTATAAGCTGTGCAGTGTGGGGTGTGAGGAACTCCTCCTTTTCCATTTAACCAGGAGGCAGCAGGTGCAGCACTCCCATGCCCTGACAGATGAAAATAATTTGGCAACAGGTAAAATCAGCAGTGCCTAGAAATCAAACAGTGGTTATCAAGGAAAACAGGTGGAGTTTCTTTGAACAGCTGCTCCTCTGCCCTGTCTCTGAGCCCTGCCCTGCCTGCAGTCACTGGAGGGGATCAGGGTGCAGAGCAGCTGCTTTTATCATGGTTTTTATCATGTTTTATAATGATTTTTTATGTTTGGATATCTACCTGAGATATTTGTGCTCATCAATAAGTTCAATAGCACAGAAATAAAATGAGAATGGAGAGGGTGAGCCCCCTCAACATGCCACATATAAATGTGATGTAAGTTGTTCATGGCTGTCCCACTCCCAGGTAATTTATAATAGCCTCAAGTTCCAGTATAAAAAGCACAACTCAGCTTTTCTTACACTGGCTGTCATTCCCTTGGAAACATAATAATTAAGATGTCTGCTGTAACTGCTTCTGTCAGAAATGTTTTTAGATTTCAACCCATTTCAAGAAACCCAGAACATAAGGGGGAAATTTCTGTATGCTGAATGACAAACTGAAGAAAGTCTTCCTACTGTCAGGTGAAACATGGGAACAAATAGAGGCAAAATTCCATGTCAATAATGTGAAAATTGAATTTTCCAAAGAATCTATAAATGACAAAAAAAGCACTTAATGACAATAGGAAAGAAGCGCATTAGTTTGGCAAGGAACAAGGGCAGCTGCAACGGAAGTGAAATGGTTGGTAGTGATGTGAGAGATCTCCATCTGCTTAGATGTGGAGTTTTCCAAGTTTTGCAAGTCTGGAGGTGCTGGTGTGAGGCAGCAGCTGCCCCTGCAGGGCTCTGGATGGATGTGGGATGATGGGGCTGAGCAGGAGCTCTGCTCTCCCAGCTGGGCACTCAGAGGCTCTCACCTGCCTGAGAACAGCCCTCACGAGATGGAACAAATGCAGTGAGACAGGGACTCAATACTGAGGGTGCTGCTGGCCTGTCAGAAATAGTTAATTCTCATTTAGCATTAATCAACGAAATAAGACTCAATTAAACAAGCTGCAACCAGGATTAACAAGTGACATCAATTTGCCAGTTTGGAAAGGATGATTTTTCTGCCCAGTTACACACTTTTCATGTAAGTTTCCATCTGTGGAGCTATTTAAAGGGAGATAAGTCTGCTTGAGTTGTGTTCCCAGGCTTTTCTCTGTAAATATTGCCACTGAAAGTCTACTCAATTATTAATGCCTATATTCTAATATACATTAAAGGCCAGGGAAGAGCTTTGACTGCTCAGTGTGGAGGAGAGACCCCTTGGCTGCAAGTGCTCAAACATCACCTCCTTCTGAAGCTGATCAGAGAAAGCATCCAGCAAGGATCAGGCAGGAATGGCACTTCTCTGGTTTTAAGAATTGCTCTCTGCTGTCACCCAGCAGGTTTGGGTGCTGGAGGAGCCACAGCAACAAGCATGGCCATGATTAAGCAGTAGACCTGGCAAATAAAGTAACAAAAGTTAGAGAACAAAAGGTTAGGAAAGGAGGAAGAAGAGGAAAACTGGTCATGTTTTCAGTTTTCCACATCTTTCCAGGAAGGTGGACACTGAATTCCAGCTGAGGCTGAAGGTGTAGAAATAAGTGAAGCAAAAGGATTATTTTTCATGCCTTGTATAGGTGGGCCCACTTATGTACATCATTATATTGTCTGTTGTTCTTGAAAGGACACAGTGCTGTTAACACATGTTCACCTGATAATTGTGTGCCTTTTTCCTGCAAAATTGGCATTTTCCAATATACTGTCACAGGTCATTGTTTCCTTGCTCTTTCTTTCTACCTCGCTCTTGTTGTATTGTGCATTTTGGTGCCTTCCTCTACCTCAGCAAAGTCATCCTGAATCTGAATTTTGTTCTCCACTGTGTTTGATGCATCCCTAGTTACAGTTCATCCTCAAATTCCATATTCCATATTCCCCTACCCAAGTCACTCAGAATTTTAAGCCATCATGAAATCTGTTGAATCTCATTTTGGGCATCCATCCCTTTTGACAGCAAAGCTCAATTATTATCTCCTTCTGGAATTCTAAATACATTCACACAGAACTTACATTTTTTCCTATGTTATTTATTTTTCCCTATGTTGTGGATAAGAATGTCATCTGAGAAAATGCCAAAAACTTTATCAGGTTCCTGACATCTATTTCTTCTCCCTTTTCCAATGAGTTATGATTCTGTCTTAGAATGAAATTAAGTAAGTCTCAAGTGACTTTTTTCTTGATAAATGAATATGGATTCTTATCTTCTCCTTGTCTTCTGGATGCAAACAAATATTTTGTTCAACCATGAATTTCAGCATATTACCAGGAAAGATAGGTCAATCAAGTTAACCTTTATGCTTTAACTGATTCTTCTTCTCCCTTATGAAAAATAGCTGCCTTTTTTCTTGTCTTTCAGGGTTTTTTTAGTGCAAGAATTGCCTGTGAAACTGCAAACTGTCTGTATTTTTTAAAATAATGATATCAGTAGATATGTTAAATTGCCAGTTCTTTATTTGCATTCAGTTCCCTAAACAATTTTTCTATGAAGAAATATTTATTTTCCAATGACAATTATAGGTCTGGGTGATGCTAAAAGTAGCATAAAATTCTCTAAATTCATTGTAAAAACTTCATCTTAAAGATATTAATTCTACTTTTCCAAGCATGGCGAATCACTGATTATAAAAGTCTAGTTTTTATTTTCTTGATGGCTTTTTTTCTGTTAAAGACTCACAAGATCCGTAATTTTCTGCATTAATGATCCAAATGGGTTTTTTTTTCCCCCACATCATAAGAAAACCTTGCAGAAAAAGGTGATTTGTATTCACAGACTGCTGAAAAACTCTCCTGGCCTTAAAACCTGAAGTTTGACCCTGAAGTTTGGATCAGGGTTGTTGAGACCTATGAAATTACAACTGGACACACACATACACACAGAGAGAAGTCCATAATAGGAATAACCTGAAATGATTGTAAGGATTGGAGACCTTTGAATGAGATGATGATAAAAACTTCCTCCTACAATCTGGGTGGAAAGAGCTCTCTCTTTTGCAAGAAAGAAGAAGAATTTAAGTGGATACCAAATTTTATCAGATGAATGCTCTATTATGTACCTTCTCCAGTCAAGGTTCTCCATAATTGAAGCATTCTTTTGAAAGGGCTGATATATTCAGTTTATTTTTGTCCTCAATCACTCCATCCACTTTTTTTAAAATTTTTAATTTAACCTTCTGTACTCCCATCTGCCCTTATATGATTATTCCAGCTAAAAAAAATCCAATTCCCTAAGCTGTCCATAAATAAATATTTTGTTGGCTTTATTTTACAGCTGCCAAAAGATACTGAACAACAGAGATTAATCTTGTGGATGTACTAATTCGATCTCCAACTATCTTTCAATTAATTTTTCAGTTTTAACTACTGAAAGGAATTGCCCAAACTTTGCATTTTTAAACTAAACATGCACTAAATTGTATTTATCTAAAGCTTCATTTCAACCATATAGCCTGACACACTTTTTTTGCAGTTCTCAAGGTTGCTCAGTCTGTTGGTGATCTGACCTTGTCACTTGAAGTTCATGTCCAAAATTAGAGTAATTCCCACAGTATCCTGCATTTTCTCCCTTATGAATCGTCCTGGCTACTTCAGAGATTCCCAGTCCTCTGAATAATGAATGAATAATTTAAGATTCAATTTCTTAATCTGTTGCATTCATTCATTTTGCAATGACTTTGATGAGAAATGAAGGCACTGACCATCTTGCAGGAATGAGTGTATCAGATGTGATTTTTTTTTTAATGACTTGTTCTCAGAAAAAAAAAAAAAGCCACACAAAAAATTTAGATAGAATTTAAAGGAATAATTGAAATCCATGGGCATACAGACGTTAATTAACCCTCCTTTCTTCCTAACCCCAGCAAATGGAGCCTGTAGCTGCATTTTAATGGAAAAATTTCACTTTCATCACCTCAACAGGACAACGCTGTGGTGTGCAAGGACAGCATCAGCCATGTAAACAATTTTCCACTCATTCCCACTCTTTGAGGAAATTAATAGATTGCAAAAAGATGTTTTTAAAATCACCTATACATATCTCTTAGAATTCTCCAGATTTATTTGAAAAAATCACCTGCATAATATCTTCAACTTCTTTGCTCTGCTGTCTTGATGATTAAATTATTTTTAATAGAAAGCATAGGAATTTTAATATGTCATTAATAATTAATATTTCAAGGATAAAATCTCTTAGAAGTTCTTGTTTTAATTCTGCTCTTTGGAGCTTCACAGAAAATCTAAAAGACAATTTAGAGTAGTTAACATGCAGAAATGTTGGAGGTGAGACTCACCGGAATCCAACTTTTTTGGACTCTTTAATTAAAACAGTGTTTATTAAAAGGTTTATTTTATTTCCTACCTTTGTCTATGGAGACCTGAGTTTAGTTAAGAGAAGTTAGAGAGAGCAAGGGAATTGTGATGGAAATAAATAAATAAGCAAAATAAATTTGGAACAGGAAGGAGTGGTTGATTTTAACCCATGAGATACTTGTAAGTGCTTAAAGCTGAAGGAAGAACTGGTCTCTGCTGGGGGACAAGGTAAGAAAAAACAGTTTTTACGGTACCCAAACAATTCTTATCAACAAGAGATTTCATAGTTGGTGTAGATTTTGTTAATATCTCTCATTTATGTGCCCCTCCTGAGGGCCAGCACATCTCAAATGTCCCTTGTTTTGACACACAAATGATATAATCAGCAATGATTGCAGAGACTGAACCAGTGCTAAGAGTTTGTGCACAGGAGAGGCTCTGGGGCTGCATTTTATTACTTAGAGGAGTTTCAGTGCTAACTCCTGGAGAGAGAAGGATGGCAAGCACAAAGTGAACATAGAGCTGAGCACTGTTACTGACAATAAAACTCTCTGGCATAGAAGATTAAAGAGAGCACTGAGAGCCCCTGCACACAGGGTGATGAGGAGGACAAGAACCTGTATTTATCAATGGTGATGGATAACTGGGTGATTGTCATTAGCTCTCCTGAACCTTGGGCCTAAAAATATGTCTGGTGTGTTCATCTGCTTAATGAGACTCTGGTACCTCTTTACACTCTCACTCTGGGTATATTGAGCTTCCACCTACCAAAAAAGCATCTCATTACTTGTCTTTCCTTCCCCAAAATGTCCTCTTTGCTACACATAAACATTATCCAAAGCTAGTGGGCTGCAGTCTCTTGGTTTGGGGCTTTTGGATAGATATGAAGGACTGAACCAGGAAATCAAGAGTGCTATGGGACTGTTCACTCAATTCCTGCTGGCATTTTGGCCACCTTAGCTCTTGCTGAGCCCTGATGTGGGCTAGGAGCAGCAGCATTAGGTCAAATCCGGGCTTGGCAGGCAGGGCAGGAAGGGCTAAAGGGCATTTCTGCAGCCATGGTCATCTGCAAATCCCTGTCATGTTTATTTTAATTCTTAATGAGCTCATGAAATAAAGTTGAAGTCAGAGTATTGGTTGTCCTGCCAATTTGAGAGATCTAAATGGCCCTTGACATGCTGTTTGATTTAAATGCCTTAAGTAGTGTTCCTTACAGGAACTGCAAAAAGAACAAAAATAAAAGAACCTGAACTAAAAAAAATTGAATGCAACTGCTCTGAGGTGTACTCTTTCTACAAGCAGCAAATGTTGAGCTTTGCTGAACAAAGCTCTGAGCGCTTTTCTTGTCACAGTGTTTAGAGAGAACAAACATTCATTGTTACACAAGTTTCACCTAATTAACCTGACAGGCACACCACGCTCTAAACCAGCCTTCCAAAAAATTAAAATGTTTCCAATGTAATCTCGGCATTTGTGTCCAAATAGGATCAATTCCCTTTGTGACTTTTCCTGAAAATATAAGAAAGGTGATTTTTTTTTACCTGTACTCATGCTCCAGTGACTTAATTCCTTCTCTCATTAGGAAAAATGCTGCAGTTAGCAGGTGGATTCGTACTCCTGAGAGCCCAAACTTCTCCACAACCAACCCTAGGAGAAAAAAACCAAAAACACCTTTATGAACATGTAACTCTTATTTACCCACTGGCCTAAACCAGTACCTTTTTCACTACAACTTTTGCAGTAGATTTATCTTTTTTTTTTTTTCTTTTTTTTTTTTCTATGGCTGAACATTGCAAAAAGTGCCTCAGATGAGCTGTTTGAGAGTACAAAGAGTTTGAGCTCAGTATGGCTTTTCCAGACTTTAGATATTTAAAAAATACACCTCTTGTTAAGAAGAAAATACTTATGTGATTCATTTACAACAATTCCTCATGGATTTTGCCCACTTTGCAAAAGAAAGCATCAGCAATGTGCAAAAAAAGCAAATAACAAAGGTTTTGCTGAATTGAACTTAAAATTTCTGCTAGGATGTAAAACATCAAAGCCAGATGCAAATCAGAAAGAGATTCCTTTCAGGCTCATCATAATTTCCTTGAAAATTCTCAGATCTCCCCAAGTGTTGCAAATCTGCTTTCAAGAGACCCATTGCATGAAATTATTTTTTTTCCCCAATCACCTCACACATCATCAGCTCATCTTCTCTCTCTGATACAATTTTACCAATTCTTTAACAATCCTTTCACAAACCTGGAATATGACAGCTTGAAAGAATTCACATCTTACTCTCTTTCATGCAGCTGATCCTTGCTAAATCATAATTGATCTTTTCACTTTAGCAAGATGATATTCTTACTAAATATTAAATAATGCACCTGAAAACAACAGTGTGCCACACTTCAAAAATCTCATCCTAAACTTTAAAAGTGTTTGGGAGAAAAAAATCCTAAAAGGTTGTTTATTTCCACCCTCCATGTTCTTCTCAGTATTAACTGCTCCAACAGTAAAATTAATGAGGCACTGTCAGTAGGGCACATGCTATTACACCCAGCAAAAAGAATGCAAAATCTGAACTTGCACCTAATCCAAATGTATGCTCAAGGCAGAAAAGACCCCAAATTTTGCAGAAACAGAATTGCACCATTCTACCTCTTTTAGTGTCTACTTCTCCTGGAAATTAACAGGTGTTGTACATTTCAGATCAAGGAATTGTCTCACATAAATTGCTTTTCAGAAGAAGAATGAAAATAATGAACTCAAACTCTTGGATTAAATTTTTGTTCATATATATATATTTTAAAGCAGGAAGGAAAAGATTTTTCTATAAGGTTAATGACAAACTCACATGGTTATACTTACTTAGTTCAATATTTTCAGTTGCTAGAATAAAAAATAACCTTGAGAGTTTATTCTAACAAGTTTTTCTTCTGCAACACCAGGTTTTGCAATCAACCCATACTCCAGCTTTCCAAGTTATGCAAATTTGTATTTGCTCAGCTAATGCTTGGTTACAGAAAGTACAGACACTTATTTGCATTTCACAGCTAATAAAATATCATGAAGTTCCAATTTTAATCAATTTAACTTAGCCCCCATGCCAGTCCTGGAGGAAATATGAGGGGAAACAGGGTGTTTTGTTCCTATTAAAAATAGCTGATTGATGGATTGATGGACTGATTGACAGATAGATAAATAGATGATGTGTCACTCATAAAAGAAGATCAGAAGCCTCCACCATAATAAGAATACCATTAAAGGCAATAGTTCTAAATGTGAGATAAACTGCTGTGAGAAAAGCAGGTGCATTGTCAATACATCTTCAGTTTTTCCCTCAGTGTTTTACACTGTCCTGCTTGGATTGATGTCCCCCACATGCAGAAGTCTCTCACTGATAGATTTTATTACTTAAATTCAACAATGAGGTAATAATTTGTCTATTTTGAGCAGACAGATTTGCCACATAGCAGTAAATGGAAATACTGAAAAGGCAAATGCCAGGCACTTGTTGGTTTTGCATTATGAGTTTTTGCTTTTATTTTTCTGGAGACTTTGGTAAAGGAATACCAGCATTCTCAAGTCCAAGGAAAGAGCTGGAATAAACCTACCTACTCAGAACTAATTGGTATTCAAATGAATAATTACTGGCTTTGTCAAATAGATCTATTCTGATTATTTCCCTATATTAGGTCTGTCACTCCTTCTAAATTCAAACACTGTCTTTTACATCAACCTGTCTTTAGCAATTTGCCAGAGCTACACATTTGCACATGTAGCAATTTGAGTGACCTGGGCATCAAAATCAGCTCCTAATAGAACTGTGGATCAGTACATTCATTCATTAGGTTATTATCACTGATAACATAATGACAAATGGACACATTAATTAAGGGATTTCTTTTCTAGATAATGATTGTTATGTTCAAAACTGCTTCAGGAGATATTTCCATTTATATCTTCTTGAATACTATATGGAAATAGTAGTTAAGTCACTTATAAATCTGTCAGATTTTCTAATATTCATGTGAATTATTTAGACAACAAACATCCAGCTGTGTACACAGCACACATATTTTCCCCCGTTATGTGTGATTTTACCTTTTCAATGTGGTATCTAAATTCACTGCCTACATTATATGTAGAAGCAGGGACTTTGAAGTTCATGTCTTCACAAGTACTTCTGGAACCTCAGGTGCAGCACAGATTAACATATGGCAGATGTGGGAGCCTGCAAACAAAAAGATTCAGCTTAGTTCCAGACAGTGACAGCCCAGAGCTCTCAGCTCTGCCCCAGCCCTGCCTCAGTTTCCCCCTCCCAGCCCTCAAAGGGGGAGCACCAAGAGGCACAGGTTACTCCTGTGCTTAAAGCATCATTCATGCAGCCCACAGCCCACTCTGCCCGGCTGGCAACAAGCTGCAGATGTGTGACAAGAGCATGGCTACTGAACAATTTGGTTCACAAAAGCATGCTACAAACCCAGATCTTATTAACAGGTGTGAAAAGGTTCCCTACACTCATTTGCCCAGAGCTACCACAACAAGATGAAACCCATTTCCCCTCCTATTTGTGTTCCTCAGGAGTAATGTTTTGTCATAAACTCACCCTCTGGAAAACTTCTCTCAGGGACATTCAAGCACTCTCTGGGTTTTGTGGCCCATTTCCCACCACACTGTGGGCACATGCAAGGCAGATGAGTGCACATAACTCGGGGAGCTCTCTAGAAGACATTTTTGAATATATAAACAAGTCCCTAAGCATGAACACTAAAAGCCTCTCAGGCTTTAGGTCTTACAGGAGAATTCATATTCATGACCAGGACACAGGCTGAGATTCAGCTCCTCTGATTTTATGTGTCAGGAGCTGAATGTCAGATGTTATGTGTCAGATTCAAATGTGATTTGGTTGCTGTTGATCCCTTTTACCATTTATTTACAGTGTCTCCCAGAATGACATGCATATGACGTTTTTCCATGACTTGTCAAGGATTTTTGCTGACTCCTTGAACCAGGGAACCCTACAAGTGCTCACAGTAGAACAGCACTGCAGGATTCCCAGTGACAAACACATCCTGGCAATGTCCAAGGAATAGACAGGAATTCCAAAGAATTCCATCCTTGGAATTCACCAAGAACAAATACTAAAGCAGAAGGGCTGTAAGAGAATATCAAATGTAGGGTTTAGGTGTGAACTGGATGCCAAATTCTCAGCCCTATGGATGTAAAAGTGATTTCAAGTGGCCCCATGAGACAAAGATCCTTGCAGGACAAGACCAGTGATTTTCTTTTTCTCTCCCCTGATTTTACACTCAGCTTGAGCCCAGCAGAACAGTGGTGCTGCACATTTGAAACAGTTTTCCTTGTAACTCAGACAGATTGCAGCTCAAACACCTTTTTTCTCTTTCCCTGAAATCGGCAATGCTTGTGGAGTTACCTCTCTGAGCTTAGAAACCCAAAGTAACACTCACTTCCATGAGTGCAATTTCAATAAAATCACACTTCCTACACAAAATCCCACCTTCAATCACAGAAGGTGAAGTCTGTCAAAGCCCTAGACAAGTGAAACCTGTTCCCATTTCCACAATTTAGACATATTTTGTATTGTGTTTTACGATATTAGCTTGATTTAAAATAACCAGCCACCCCTACATGAGAAAAATATGGTGTTATATAGGAAATCCATAGAATTTCCATGTTGATCAATAACTACTGAGCAGAAAGAAGTACAAAAAACAAAATGATATGACAGGTTCATTTGTAGACAAAGCATGGTGTTTTGTATTAATAAAAAACATTCTCACTCTAAGGCTAGTATTAATGAGAAACTTATTGATTCATTCAAACTTCTTTAGTTTTTCTCTAATCCATATTGAGTTGAATTTAAAACTCACTGAGCTGTCTATAAATATTTTGCATAGGAATAGCAATGTGCTGATCTGTGAAATATGTGGGCTTTTCTGCATAAAATGTTGCTTTTTATTTTGCTTGAGTGCAGAATGGATGGGTGTACACATCTTTTAAATTGCTCTGTTTTTATTAATGCTTAGATCTGTAATAGCTTAATTTTTTTAAGTGCTGGCCATTTCACAGATGATATAATTCTTCAAGTTGCCATCAAAAACAATTAAACAACAAATAAAAACCCCAAACAAACAAACAAAGAAAAAAAAGAAATTGCAGTAAAGAAAACAGTATATTTAAGATCACCTATAAAAGAGAAGTTCTTCAGCTCAATGCTAAGATCAGCTGTGCCAGCTGCACTACTGGTGACAATCCAGTGCAGACAGAAAAATGAGGTTATGTTGGAAAAGGATGTATCCAAAAAAGGTGAACAAAATTTTTTTTGCTTTGATCATTTTTTCTGTGGGGTTCTTTTTTCTCTTGTTCTGTTTCGTTTTTAATGAAAATCCAGACTACTTCCCATAGTACTGGGAATTTAATATATGTGAGGTCAGAAAAAAATCAGTGGCATGATTTATATTAACAAAACACATTTAAAAGTTGCAAACATATGGAAAAATGTCCTCCTAAAAATTAAACCCCTCAAGTTCAGGCTAAATCAGATGCCAGCACACCACCCATGTGTTCTCCAGCACCAAACCAATCTGTTTTTCTGGCTGTGTGCAAGAACAGGCACCTACAAGCCTTGCTTGTGAATCAGAACATTCCATAAATAGGCCAGTGGCTTCACTCCATGATTTCCCTCCCCACTCCTCCACCACAGTCACAGAGAAAAAATTGGAATACTTGTGGGCACAAGGCCACAGAAGGTTTCAGTTCAGGAATTTATTTCTGCAAACAGAGTGCAAGTGTGCATCTCTGTTTTCCTTCAATTTGTGCTGTGCTGTTAGCACTAAATCAGTCTTCAGCTACGTCTTTGGTCATTGAAGTCTGCACAACTTGTGCAGAGATAAAACAGAGTATTATTTGCCATTTCCTCATTCAGGGATATATTGTTACTTGTTTACCTGTAAATAGACACTTTTAGGTGTTGCTTTGTCTCCCAAATACACTTCCTTTCTTGCAGGCCACTTCAAACTCAATATACTGTAACATGCACCACCAATGTTTTAAGTACACAAAGAAAAGCACTGAACACTTCAGAGATCCTCACTGCCCTTCTCCACATTGCTAACCTAAGGGAATAAAAATGAATATTCACAAAATTCTTACAAATTTGCAGATTATTCCAGGACTGGTGCTAATAGCTACATCATCTAAGCACCCAAGAGAAACACTTCAAAAGGGAGAAATAAAGAAGAGGTCACATTTCTCTAATTTTCACAATCCCTGGGTATAGTCAAGTGCCTGACTCTGTTCTGGTCCAAATAATTTCCAATGTGGGCACTTCATGGAGACAAGTGTGGGGAGTGGTGGCCACTGGAAGATTTCCTCCCAAAGCCCACTTCTGATCTGAAATACAAAGTTTGAAAATGCTACTAAAACCAAATACATCTCACCTTCTGAACATCTGTATCCACAGTACACCACAGCAACAATAGGGACATAACTTTGGCAGTTTCTCGAAGTTCATCAGTGAAAAAACACCTCTGGAAAGCAAAGGCAGCTCTGTCTGTGAGAAGTAGGGCCTGTTTTTCCTCTTCTGCCGCTCACCCAACAATTTGTACCTTGCAGTGGGATCAGCAAATTCAGCATGAACATTTTCCACAGTCACACTGGCAGCTGCTCAGCTTGAGTCAGCAGGCAGCACACTGAGCCTGCAGCTTCCCTAGATCAGGAAGATAATACACAAGTAATGCAAATTAGTTACTATCAAGCCCTCTGTTCACATAATAAGCAACTGATCAAAATTTTCTAGTCAGAAAAGAGTCAGCAGAGTAAAGTAGTAAATTTCCTTAGCATCTGTTGTGATGGACATGGAGAAATGGTTCACAGGCAGGAGCTGGAGTTCTCAATCAGCTTAGTGCAGTTATGGGAATAATCACTGTGGACAGGAGTTTTTCAGGGAAAATAGAGTTCTGGGTTAACAAATTGGCTGTGAATCATTAAGGGATAGGGCATGAAATGATATTAAGCCACGGCAACAAAGGACTTTCAATTATTTATGAAAATAGTCAACTGAGACAAACTGCTGTAGCATTCATTAAACTAATGAGGGGAAGCACCATGGACTGCAGTTGGAGGATAATACCTTGAGGTCAGAATGCAATTTGATGCAACTCTGGTTTGATCTGTCTGCTGAGAACTATGACACTGTTTAAAAATTAAATTTTATAAAGATCTGAAGCTGTAGATGCGACTGCCCTTCCTTTGGAGAACAAAAGGGAGAAAAAAACATGAAAAGTGTCTCTATGCAGTAAGAATGTTGGAGCCTGAAGGACTGCATTTGGGTTTGATATTCATATACTTGAGGAATAAAAGCTGGAAAAAGGATGAAGAGGCAGAACTGGCCTGGGTTTTCGTCTATCCCCCAGCACAAGCACAGCAGTACCCTCAGACTCCTACAGTCTCCTGGCTAAATTCTGGCATGGCCAGAAGGACTTCCAAAGTCAACACAACAACATATCACTCACAATTCTGTCTTATTGCTAAGTTTAAAGAACAAAGTATCAGGTCAGAGCCCTAAATATATATTATGGTTGTGTAAACTCTGGTATGAGGCATTCAAAATCTGGGGAGGAGGTTTTAGTGCCATACACACTGTATGAGCCATGGCAAGCTGGAAGCCCTGCTTCACATTCTGCATTTCATCCAAGAGATAGATGAGCAAGTCCTCACTGCTCACAACTGCTTATTCAATAAGTAATTTTCTAATACCAAAAACTTGTCATGAGAGACACAACCAGAGGCAACAACAAGGTTAGAGGTTGATCTAGGCAAAATTAGACAAAAAAATTGGGAGCACTTTTACCCAGTGCTTAGACTATAAGCATTGAAATTAGAATGGCAGGAGGGAGACGGGCTTGGAAAACAAAAGGTGCATTTTCCAGAGATTACTTTCATTCTGAAAAACAAACAGAAATAAAATTGAAAAAAGCTTATTTAAGTTCCGAACAAAATCATGTTGTTGCTATCGAAATCAGGATCTTCTATTTTTAAAGGTTTTGCCATCCAGGAGATCAGACTAGGCAATATCAGTAAAATCCAAATATTATAATAAAATAAAATATCAGTAAAAACCCAGTTTGGATTTTAAAATCTTTACACACATAGGACAGGAAAATTATCATAACACCTGGGCAAGCCTAGAGCAGGAGTTTGCTGAGACATTATGCACGTCAGCTCTGAAATCAGCCTGGCCTGCTGTCTAACAATCAGCTGCAGCACGGGGATCCCTGACAAGAGGGCTTTTCATTCAGCCCCACTCTGCCATCACTTCTGATTTTCTAAAAGTAACAAAGCTGGTATTATTTCAAACAAGAGAGAAGGAGACAAGATAATTGAGTTTCAAAACTCCTGCAGAAGCAAAGCAATCCTCCTGGATTCAGGTGGAACCATTTTATTCGAACACCAAGATATTGCATCTCTCAAACTTCTGTTGAGCCATGGAAGTGGAGTCACTTTAACAAAAGTTTGAAATAGATGCATGTGCTTGATCTTTTCTGGGTATAATTCATATTAAATATTCTAAATAATATTTATTATCTATGCAAGAACTGCATAAGTAATATTTCTACAAAGCAAATGCCATCACAAACAGTTAAAGTCTTCTGAGGCTGTAAGCAGCTATAAATTGCTGGAAATAATAAATAAAGAGAAATAAAGAAAGAATAGGATTTCCAAAATGGTTCAGAATATTCATTAGTCCAGTCTGGTGTCCTGTCTCTGTCCTCTACCATACAACTCACAAAATGAAAGTCCTTCAACACACCTGCTAATCTGCAGGAAAAAATTATTCCCCTCAGCTGCTCAAAATAAGAAACCAGCCTTGACAAATGAGATTTGATTACTTCTGATTCAGCCTGAAAAATAATAAAAAGTCATCACAAGATTATCCACACACACTTTCAATTCAGAAATTATATTTGGACCAATTTTCACTACTGATGTATGTTTTATTATCTCCACATGTTATGGTAGTTTTAGATCAGAATCAAGTTTGTCCCTTAAACCTTTAATTTTCTCCTTCATGAGCTCACAATAATAATCTGGCCATGTTTTAAATTATTCAGTTATCATTTGCAAGAAAGTCTCGTTTTCTGTGCATCCTCTGGTATCAGTGAAAGATTAAAATAAAGTGTGTTGTGCTGCAGCTGAAATGTGCTGCAGTGTGCTTCAACAGAGTTGCTTGAAAGAGCAAAAAATAGTATTAAAAATGAATATAACTGCTTGTTACTGATTGACAGGATCAGCACTGCAGAGAAAACATACAGAATTGGATCATGTTCCAAAAAGAAATGAAGGGAAGGAACCAACACTTTCCAAACAAGGACAAACTGAGAGCAAAAGGAAATGGACTTATGCATGCCAGAAATAATGAGTTTTTAAAAAACCACTGAGAAGTAAAACAAAACCAAACCCACAGCAGAATTCTTGACCATTTCCCTTTAAATGCCCAAGGTACCTCTACAGCTTGGGTTTTGATCCCAGCTCTTCCTGCTGGAGCAGGTGTCCTTCACATTCTGGGCTCACAGTCCTCAATCATTCATTGAAGGGGAGAGCTGCAGAAAATTCAGGGAGACCATTGGAAGTCTGGGCATTGGATGCATTTTTTATCTCTTTGCATTTTCAGTAGTCAAAAAAGAAAACCCCTCATCCATCACTTTGATAAAAGTCCATGGGGCATCCATTTATTCTCTTCCCAATATGAACTGATGAGTTTGGATCCTTATTTATGTTCTTTCAATTCTCAGATGTTACATTTTTTTGGCAATTATCTGAGCATTACTATTTATTATTGGTCCACAATGGAGATCTTATTGTAATGAACTGTGATGCACTGACATTTTTCATGTTTGATGGTTATGCCAGATTTATTGCAATTACTCTTGAAAGGGATGGAGTAATTTACTGAAATCTCATTGTGGGAAAAGAAACTCCTGCAGGAGGTTCTCACTGAATTTTCTATGAAGCTCTGCTAAGATCTTCTGTTCCAAGAGCCTGAATGATTGCCAGCCCGCCTAAGACTCATGCTTTACAGAATAGAAAGTTTTAATTAAAAATGAGCATTAAGTTCATGCTAGATCTGTCTTATATCAATAGCAGGAGCACACAATTCTAGTATTTTTAAAGGTATTGTTTAAAGATGTGTTACAATGAAATTCCAAGAAAGATGATGAGAAAAGACTTTAAAATTAAGCCTTTCTTATGAAATCAGGCTGTCTGTGGAAATGCTTGGTTTCCAAGGAGGTGCTTGGTTTTGAGAGGTTCAGTTGCTTCTTGGAAGTCTCTGGGAATTTCCCATTTCAGCCCTTAACAATCTACACCATGAACTGAGCCCTGCCCCTTCCTGAGGTCAGCAAGGTGTGTGTGACATGAATGTGCTGGCACAGATTTTCAATAGATTGGCTCTTTTTCCAGGCTGAGCTTTTGGATAAATATTGCAAGATTTCATGTAATTAGGAAACATGCTTGAAAATTAAAAAATGTTTTCAATCAAAATGATCAGACAGACATCTCTCAGTGACATAGGCAGTTTTCTTTCATTCATTACTGTTGTATTATTGATTTTGTTGGTGGTACATTTGGGATGAATGTGACTGCTTCTTCCAAAAAAAAAACCACTTGAAGTCTTATTGATAGTAACCAAGTGAGCATCTCATTATATTATCCCCTAGATTCTTAACAATAGGAGGGAATAACCACCAGGGAAGGAGGAAAAGGCTAATCCATAAATTTCTCATTAGCTGAAAGAGAGAGAAACATTTGCTTGAATAATGGAATATGTTTAGCATCACAGCCTGCAGTTAATCATGTTTACTCGCCCTAACTTCTCCAATATTCACAGAATGAGAATGCATGGATTTTAGCACAAAATCATCAGCTATCAATATGTAAACTGATGGTTCAAAAGCACATCTAAAGATGCACATTTTGAAAGCAATGATAAAATACCTGTGTTCAGAGTAATAATAAAAATATTGAAATTTGCATATTGCACCATTATTCTACTTAACCACCAATAATAAGCAAAACTTAGAGAGATCAAGCTAAAGTGAATAATTCACAGCAAATAAATTACCCAAATAATTTTCCCTAGTTTTCTGCTTAGGAAGATCAGGATTTTTTTTTAATCCACTCATTGACTTGAATTTTTTTTTTTTTTTCACATAGACTATTAGATTCACCAAAATCCAAGGTGTCCTCCATTCCTACAGTTTTATAAACTATTTGGAATAAAAAAACCTTTGGCAAGACAAATCCAAAGGATCACTGGAAATAATTTGTGACTTGAGAATAGCTTGGGAACGAGAGAGCCAAAGGTGACTACAGCATCGAAAAATTTTAGGAATTTTTTTGTTAAAATCTGCTCTTGTTCTTTTTGCTGTGTGTGGGGAGAACAGGTTGTCCTCTTGCTCTTAAGGGAGAAGCTTACTTCAATACTGAATTTCTTTTTCCAGGATTGAAGCTGACTCAAACTTTCCTTGCAGCCATTGCTTTCTAGGTTTTCTGGGTTAGCCAACTTGTTTCCCTGGCCACATCAGTGGTGATGATTTACATTAATTTTATTATATTGCACAGAGAATTGGTACAAAGTCTGTTTCTCAGCCTGTATTTGTGTTTTTGAGCTTTTGTACCTCAGCAAAACCTCCCTTTCAAAGTCCACAGCTCCTATATGTCAAGATCACCTAACTTCTAATGCCATCTGCAAATTTTCTGCAGTCTCATCCACATGAAGGTCTAAGCAAATTTTAGTCAGCAAATTTTCACCTAAATGTAACAAAAAAATGGCTACTTACAGGCCCAAGAGAAACCTTCAGCTGTACACAATACATTCTTTCATTTTCACACATACGTGAATGAGAAGTCACTTGCACTTGATTGTGGTTTTTTTCTTCAGTCATATTTTATATCATACAAAAATGATATCCTGTCATAAAATATCCTTCATAAGAAATGGAGCTCTAGTATCATGATAGAAAGGTTGATGTCATTTCTATGATTACAGCTGATTTTCTTTTACTTTTTTTTTTTTTGGCAGTTCCCCAGCTAAGATATCAAAGTGCAACTTAATTTTTCGGCATACAGAAACGTAATTGTTTAAATACCAGTTGCAAACTTAAAATTTCTTCAGTGTCTTCATTTGGCAAATGGCCTCATATTTCCTTCTAAATACTGTAATTTCTATTGGACAAGAGAACCATTTTTCTAAGACATAATTCCCACTGCAAGAGAGATAAGTTGGCAAAAACATTCCCTAAGAGAGCTCCAAGCAAACAGAAAATGGCAGTCCGTGGCATTTAACCCCTTCACCAAGCAGTGCCTTACTTGCCAAGGTAATTGCAATTGCCTCACCCTTCTCTCTATATGCCTTCAGTAAAATATTGGGTTTAAATGCCTTCAAATTCCAATTCCATGGCTGACAGCAGGAGCATCATAATTAGCAGGTAATACAGATGTACTGATACTAAGTATACCCAAAGCACTCAACCACAGACAGGTGTGACACACCTCTCTGACAGATTTGCACAATTTCTGTGCCAAAACACCAATAGGTGCCCACAACAGCACAGGGCTAAGACCAAACAGAGCTGGCAACATGAGACATCTTCTCAGAACCAAAACAAGGGAGTTGCTTGCCAAAACTAAGATGCGAGATGAAAATACACTCAAAAAACCCCAAGCAATAGTGGTTCTCTGGGTCTTCAAAAGCAGATTTCTGATGCCATCATTTTGTGCATTTGTTTAATTTAAATGTAATAAACCGACAAGGTATAGACAAGTGGTGGCCCTTAAAGTACATTCTATGGATGGTTTAATGCATTTTAAATATTTTTTTGTGCCAAAATGGTGTTATTGGTATGATCTAAGTAGCTTACATGAATCCTGCTGTACCAGTCTTTCATGGAAATGTGGCTAAACATCACAGTTTCTTGTTTCATGGAAAAAACCAAGACCTTCAGGTCATTAGAATACATATGTGAGACATAGAAACTATCTGTACATCTAGAGGATGGATATTTTTCTGTGAATTTAGCAAGATTATTGAAACAATTAGTCTTAACAGGATTATTGAGACTAATAACTGGGTGGGTATGCTAGAAACCATGCATTTAGTTTGACCTATTCACAGATAAAAACAACTAATTTTCTTTGCAATCCAGACCACAGTTAGTTCTACCTTTGTTTTAAAAATTTAACCAAAATTCCTCATCACTCATTCTGTGCCTTCAGAGCTGCATTTGAAAACAGGGATATCTTATCTTAAAAAAGTTTTTTTAGTAGCCCTTCAGTATTTTTTCCTAGCAAAGTTCTATGCTAAAGACAACCTGTTCTCAAGAACAGAGACCTGGAATATGTCTCCTGCCTCAGCAGTCTCCCTGCTCTGCTATTTTAGTGCCTTTACCCTCTTTACATCATCCCACTTATCAAGCTATCAAAAGCTATTTGGGAAGTGTCAGCTTTCTTACCTCCTCCAGTATCCCCACATCCACACAGCTCTATTGAGAAAAAACCTTGCAAAGATGATCCTTTCAATTCTTGCCAGAGCTGATCTGAAGATCAGGCCCTTTCTCTCTCTTTGGGTAAGAGAATCTCACTGCTCCACTGCTCTTTCCTGAATTTAAGTCAGTTTGAAACCTGTTCTGGAGCAAAGCTGGTTAGAGCTGAACAAAATCCTTCCGTGTGTCAAGATGACCCAGAAAATTCTGATAAACCTAAACATCTTGGTTTATCCTGCTGCATAAGGAAGAACTCCAATTTTAATTGGCCAGCTTAGCTGGGAGCTTCCAGAACAGCTGAGAAATCCACGTGCATGTGCTAAATCACTGGCCTACATTTCTAATGTGCAGGAGGTCACCAGGCAGTGATCACAAGTTTCACAAAGACATTGAGAACTTGATGTGGGATGCACTTGTCCATCACACTGAACTGACTTTGCTGTGTCTGTGTTCAGGACGGTTTTTCAAAGCTGGTCTGGCAGTGCTGCAGATGGAAACGAGGTAGCAGGCACAAATAGAACAGCACTTATGCAGAATTTCAGAGTAATTGCTTTTAAAACCATCAGAGTTGGTTAGTTTACATTTCAGTGATTTTTAACAAGTTCCCTGCTTTGAATCCCAAAGCTGCTAAAGTTCCATATTTATTTTCCATAAAAATCGAAACAGGCTGTCCTAGAGTCTGTAATTTTCTTACAGTTTGGCTTTCCACTGTAGTTTGAGCTACAGAGAAATATCCCTGAAAAGAAAGCAAGTCTTTAGAGATCACAAATAACCAATTTCACAGTACAAGCAGTTGTAAATAGAGCTAAATTCCCTTTAGTAATAAACTATTCATCTTTGTGCTTCATTGAGTTCAAAGAAAAGCATTTTTCAAGTTTAAGCAATTAAGTTTACATTTTATTTTCTCCTCTTGAAAGGAAGTTATCACAAAAGCAAGGGATTGAGAAGCCACTGTGGTATTGCAGGTATTCTCTGCGTATGAAATTTCAATTTAGCAAAGCATGTAAAACTCCACAGACAGCTAAGGTTCAGTACACTAAACCCACTTTGTTTTCACACTGTGTTTGTTTTGAATCATCACTGACCCAGCTGATTAGCTGCTGAATTAGGATATCTGAACATCAGAACCATAGAATTGCTGAGGTTGTAAGAAAACCCTTAAGAGCATCAAGTCCACCTCTCAGCCATGTCCCTCAGGGCCATGCCCACAAGTTTCTGAAATGCCTTCAGGGATGGAGTATCCACCACTTCCATTTTGCTTTCAGCACAGCTGCGTGACTCGAAATTCACGTTCAGCCTACACAGTCTGATTCCCAGTATGCAAAATACCTGCACTCCTCCTGAGACCTATGACAGTGAGCCAAGCACAGGAGACAGAGGGGCCTGGGAGCTCAATTTCTCTTGTGCCAGTGGGGATATAACATCATTTCCCTCTGAAGAAGAAACACAAGGTGAAAAACCAAGATCCCAGCCATTTATGGATGCTGGTAATGTCCCCATGGCTGTCCTGTTAAGTGCAAAATTGCTCATCTCAGTGTTGTGGCCAGATTTAGCCCCAGGTAATTACAGTTTGTCAACCTAAACTTCCCATGCACATCCAAGTGGGTTTCTGTGTAGCTGAGCAGTTCCTTTGTTTCACAGCTTTTCAGCAGAGCATGAAATGATTTCTACACAAGATCTGAATACCTTTAAAGTTTGCCTTCAGCTGCACAGAGGTAAGACCAGCATTATTGACACCATATAGCTGCATGCTAGATTTTGTGACCAGTTTTTCACTGGTTCCAAGTGTAGAGCTGTATTGACAGTCCATCCCATAGAAAATGTACTGAAAAACAAGTTTAAATTGTGCCTTGCAGAGGCCAGGTAAAATCCCTTCAGATTTTATTCCCTTTATTCATGTCATGGTAATTGTTTTCTTTGGCTCAGTAATAGATGAAATGCAGCTGAGCCAGTAGACTCATTTGTCTAATTTTGCCCCTTTTCCCAAGTGGCTGAAACATGTGTGGCACACCATGATTGTTTGTTCGCACGTTGATTCAGCAAGAAACTGAACCAGTAGATTGGAGAAATTACTGGACAAAATCTCTTCATGAAAAGGTGAATGAAGACAAGGTGCTGTGATATAGGTGCAGCCCACTGAAAATCTCTCATTTTAAAACAAGCTAAAATTTGGAAACAAGGGAAGAAGTGGTGAAGCATGTGACCTTGGTGCTATAAAATCAGATGTGGGAGCTTAGCAGCAATTGAAAGAAATTCAATCTGTCAGGGAGAAGCCTGTGAAAAAACAACACCCCCAGCGAGCTTTTTCCATGAGGAAATATGAAATCTAAATATTCTGATGCTAGAATCCAGGCAAGCAATGTTGGAGCAGCTGAATTCTTGAAAACAGAAGAACAAGTTACCTAAGGAATATTATCTTTTGATGCAGAACTCAAACCAATATCATTCAGTCATTCATTCCATCTTCTTTCCACATATGAGACAGATGACACATGAATGAAAGCTCTGCCAATTCACTGTTGGATTCCAGTAAATCTACTCTTTACCCAAGCCAAACCAGTTGCTCAAGCCTACAAAACTCTGAAGAAAATATGCATTGCTTATATAGTATTTTTTGGATTCAAAAGATTCTAAAATTTAACAAGCCAGACATTTCATGCAAGTATGGCAGGTATATTTAGGATAAAAACCCTGACATGGTTAAGATGATTTACTGCAGTTAAAGGATATCACAGCAGTTGTGAATGCCATTCACAGCATTTATGAGGTGCCAGCACTACACAGCCCATATTTTCTTTACAACCCAAATTCGGAGAGACTGGGCATTCCTACAACAGCAAAGGAGGCTGTTTCTGAGGGTGAATTTACCAGGCTCCTCTATCTGGATGTTTAATACACTTGCCTGGAGTTGTCTTTATCTCCCACACACACTTTCCTTTAAAAAGGAGATACAATCCTTTTAGCAAGTTACTTATCTGCAGTAAACCTTCCATGACCAGACCACAACCACCACCCCAGCCTAAGCTTTTAATTGAAATAGATTACCATAGGTTTTCTATATTCTTTTTTTCTTCATACACATAACAAATCCTCCAAATCCAAGCTTTCTATTTTCAGACTATTTAAAACTACTACAGCTTTAAATCACCATACTGTCATTAGTGGCCTCGCTGCCAGTCACATATTGTTGTGCCACTCTATTTTGAAGGGCCTAAGATTTCTTGTTAGCTTTCTGAAAGCACAAGTTTTTTGTTTGAAATAAGTTTCTTAGACCATTGTGTGCAGCTTACAGCACAAAAATAAACACAGGGAAATGCTGGAAATAAATTGCTGTAGAAATACTGACATTGAGCATGGCCTTTTGAAAAGAAGAAAAGAAATCTGGATATGGTAGTTACTGTCAGCATTATCCTTCCTCTAGGAGAGGAATTCAAAAGCAGACACACAGTTACACCATTTATAGCAAAACCTACTAGTCCATGAAATCAGAAGCTGTAAGAAAAGAATCTTTTTATATTGTATCAAAATAGCAGAGAATAGAGCTTGGCTCTTGCAGCTCCCAGAGAGCCTTGAGGCCTTGACTCATGACTGTTTAATAAGCAGGTCTAATTCTGCAGCAAGTGCAAACAACACAAAACCCCTTTGAATGGGTTTGGAACCTCTTGTGGTAGCTGCAAAGACCTTCAAAACAGACCTGCCTCTGTTTTCCACGTTATGCACATTGGGAAAACCTACCTAAAGTGGGAATTAAATAAATGAAAATGTCTATGACATGCAGGAAATTTTAAATCTACCCTTTAATATTGCCTAATCTAATTTTTTTATGCAACACTTAAACAAGAGCAGGGAAATGAGAGAACCAAACTATTTAAATACCTACCCAGTCCAAAGAAACTAAAAGCCCACTGCAATTTTTTTTTCTTGTTTACCAAGCCAATAACAAGCAAAACCTGTTGTCAGATTTAGGTTTAGATGGTTACAATTTCAGGCAGAAAAAGATGCCTTGTGCCCTTAAAAGTTTTGCTCAATATTTAGTTCCATGTAATTTGCTTTCTGAAGTTAGACGAAACAAGTAAGTTATTTCTGAACTTAAAAGTATGTCAACGTTTTCACATGCTCTTAAACAAAAGATATCTGACTAGATTTAGATATGGAACAATACATTATCTCAAAAATATTTGCCCAGCGACTGGGGAAGGACTTCAGCAAACATTTGGAAAAGTACAAGTTAGAGGGATTTTGAGCTTTTCCATTTTTCTTATCCCTGTGGAAATGAATTGTTACTAGACTTAAAAAAAAAAAAAAATTAAAAATAGTAGGGGGAAGAAAAGAAGATAAAATACATATTAAAAAGCAGCTTCACTGTATTCATTAATAACACACAGCCACTGTATCATTGTGTGCATACTAACATACAAACACTTATTAAATAGAATTGTAAATGACTCACTGGTCTTTGCAGGCTGTCTTGTTTCCAAATTTCACAACAGCAAGGCTGGAATAGTAAAACAAGTTCTATTTGAAATGCCTTTTTTTCTGTACTCTAATTGGGATAGTGAATAGAATTAAATGAAAAATACATTAAATGATCTATTGTGGCAGCTATGGGCTCTATTTGCTGTACTCTGTCTTTTTTCAATACAAAGTCTGAAAATAGAAGATACCCAGAATCCAAATCTGTTTCAAGTCTGAAGAAATGTTTCTAATAATTAGTGCCTACCAAAAATAAATTTTAATCATAGATTACTCTCTGTTTACTGATGCCATTAACAAACAACCAAAGTGTGAAACGTACACCTTGTCATGTGTCCTTCATTTGAGAGCTGACCAAGTTTTCATGCACTGTAGCTTAAAGAAATACTGGACTAAATACATATTTCCCTCATAAAACTCACCTGAAGACTGGGAACTTGAGAAGTTGCAGAAACACAATTTCCATAATTGTCTTCTGCTTTTATCACCTAGAACAATATTTTAATCCACACACTTGCCAAAGCTTTATAACACACAAGACAGAGATATTTTGAACATACTATTTTAGAAAAAAACAGAATTAAATAAAAGATTTGTTAGCAGCAGAGATGCATATTCTTTTAAAACAACACTTGTTAAAAATTATTGCGCACCAAGAGGCAGAATAAATATATTTTATTCTTCTTCTTGCTGTAAGTGATAAACACCAAAGGGGAACAGAAAGCTGTTATTACTCATTAAAAACTCACTATATTTTACCAAGGATGCTTTGGACTTGTTATAGAGTCCCAAGATCTGTATGAGACCCACAAATAAATCTCAACTCACAAAAATGTTTGGAAGTGTGGGAGAACACTCCTAAGGATTAAGAATGTTTATCAACTTTTGATGACATATCAGGACTCAGAAGACTTGGGTTTGATCCATTAAGCCTCACCTAGTTTACAGAGCATTTTAAAGGGATATAGTTTGCATATTGAGTTTTCTGGAAATATAAACATTCATTAAAATTTATTAGCATTTGTAAAGATAAATAAATTGTAATATACAATCTGATGCCTGTTCACAGAGAAGAAAAACCCAGGGACCTGTCTTAAAACTAGAGAGAATATTTTGTTGGCAAAGTGCTATAAAAAACTATGTGTGGATGAAGTACTGAAACACAGGAAGATGCAACAACGATTTTTTCTTTATTCCATGTAAAAAAATTGCATATTTAGCGCGTATCTGACTTTTCTAGACTCATCATTGTTTAAAAGCTTGTAAATTTGCTTAGAATGTTTTGTATTAATTACATGTTTTAAAAAAATCTGTCCTCTGTAGAAACAGAGGATGCCCTGGGTCCTTTGTGTGCTTCCTGTCCTTCTAAAGCTATCTTCACCCTGAACTGTAGCAAAAAGAAAATATCAACCCACACAAACACTTTGAAAAATACCTTTCAGAAAACTTTGATCACCAGCTTACCAGACTGGTTTGTATTTTCTTAAAAGATAATCTCAAAAACAGCTGTTAATCAAGGTGGTGTTTTCTACAGGTTTGTCGGTTTGTCACCTTGAACAGCTCCTTCCCTAGGAAGAGTTTGAACAAAGTTCTGCACCAAAGACCATATTTTTTTTCAGTTCTCCATCATATCCCCAGGCAGAGTCCCAGTCCCCCTGGAGCAACATCTTTAAGGTTTGAAGATTTTGACTGACATGCAGAAACAAATTTAAATCTGACATTTACGGAAGTTGCTGAACACACATCTTGGTGCTTTTCATCTTCTCCCCACAGATGCTTTCCCCACCATAGCAGCTGCTGCTACTCTAAGGTGATGCCTGGTAGCTTGGAACAGGAATCTCAGGAACAAAGAAGAGAAAAAATAAACGGGGGAATGGCTTTGAACGTGCTAACATTTGCAAAACAGAGTTCCAGTTGATATGAAGGTAAAATAGAAACAAGACCTTTAGGATGAACTTTGTATTTTTAGCATATGGCCTTTTTGTGTGCAAAAAACTCAAAGCCTTTTCTGCTGACACAAACATAATTTAATGAGAAGTAAGAAATGGTTTTGCCATTAGGCTAATTACTACGTTTTGTACAAAACAATGATGATAAGGAATGAGGATATTTTGTTTCTTCTCAGTTCAGTGGGACCTCAGCATTTGGATCCCTTAGGCAGCTCAAAAAGTCTTTATTTAAGTGCTCATGTTGATGACTCAGAAATGCATTTCAACCTCTGAACTTACTTTGCAGTACAGGCATAACACTAAGTAAGCACAAAAACTAAATAAAAAAGAAAAAAAAAATCTATATATCTAAGTATTTCCTACAGAACTTACTGAGACACAGGAAAGAATTTTCTAACAAATCTGAGAAACAGATATTGGCTCAATCTATCCTGAAAGGTTTTTACAGCACAGTAGAAGATTGGGCAGACAAAGGAAGACAGTGCAAATTCATCTGGATTTTAGCAGAAAGCTCAGGGAACCTGGCAAAAGAAGACCATGCTAAAATAAGAACTAAGTGGTGATGGAAAGCAACACCACTACAATTACTACAAAAGATGTAAAATCGCAGCAGCATTTTCAAAGCAGCAGCAAGATAGAACTAGACGTAATCAAGTTCAGTATGGATTTATTTTCCTAATCTTATGGTTTTACCTAGAATTTTGTGAAATGCTTGTCTAATAAAGATGAGGGAGAAAATTAAAGGATCAGTTCAGAGCAAAAAGAAGCATTTAAAGATCACCCCCATGTCATTTTCTGTGGTCATAGGATTTCTGGTGTACTCATAAATAAAGGCAATACTGTCTTTAATGCTTGATTGTTCATCATAGCAAACGTGAGGTGAATATGGCAGTAGAGATGAAAGTAATTTCTATTCCTATTTACTAACCTTATGTCAGTGATTTAAAGATTATCACTTCAGGCCCTCACCATAGAGAAGAAAATATTTTTCCAACAATTCTTTGCCACTTTGCTCATGTCCACAAGGAGTGTGAACATCTCACTTCACCCTGCCCTGCAGTTCTCACTGCTGCATTCAGACTTCTTGACAATTCACAGTCATTTCAGTGGCACTGCTCTTTGCAGCAGGAATATTCATTGATCTCATGCAAGGAGCAGAAAGCTGATGTAAGGGGAGCTGGCTGGAAGAGAGGTGATGAATGGGATCAGCAGAGTTCAGCTCCTGGGGTCAGGGCTCTGCAGCAGAGGGCTCAATAAACTCCTCTGGAACCCTGCAAGGCACAGAGTGCCCCAGGGCAGGATAAAATGCAGTGCCCCACTGCCAGGGATGGCCTGGAGGCTGGCAAAAGGCATCTGAGAGGAAGTCCATGAGAAGCTGCTGGAGTTATTTAGCACGAGCAGAGGTTGAGTGAGGCTGCTGGAGAGGAACAGAACCATCAATCACCCAAGGTGCCCAGAGCTATCAGTCATTTGTTGCTGGATGACAGTGACAGGACCAAGGGAATTCCTCCTTGCCATCCTCATCTCCAGGGTAGCAGCCATAGGATGTACAGATGTTACCAGGGTCTCAGCATTTTGGAGCACCCACTGCTGGCCTGCCAGGCATGGGAAGGATCCTTGACCTCCCAAGGCTGAACAGGACAGAGCTATTTCACTACTCTCAGATGCCTGAGGGGGCTCCAGAGTGAGGGAGAACGGGACTTGGACATCTCACTGTAGGACAGAAACATCTCACTTGGACAGGCCCACAGCAGAAGACCAGGCTCAAGAACATCTGAGGAACTAAAGGTGCACAAACCCATAAATCCATGGGTCCTGATGAGATACATCCACAGGTCCTGAGGGGACAGCCTGAGGAAGTGGCTAAGGCACTATGCAGCACATTTGAGAAGCCTCACCATTCCAATGAAGTTCCCACTGACTGGAAACATTGATCAGAGAGCTGGAACACTTCTCCTACAAAAACAGGCCGAGAGAGCTGGGGTCACAGCCTGGAAAAGAGAAGGCTCTGGGGACACCTTATATCAGCCTTCCAGTACCCAAAGGAGGCTACAAGAAAGATGGGAGTTTTGACCAGGGTGTCACTGGGAGGAAAGGGCTAAAAGCAGAAGATTTGAAGAAGAGGGAGTAGCTTTGCTCAAAGTTACCCTGCAGCTGAGAATGCTGACAAGTGTTGCTGTGGGAATCCTTCCCTTCATTATACCTATTGTTGTTCATCCTCTGCCTGCTTTGAGAGGAGGAATTCCTGTGTGGAGATAACACATTCTGAAACACAGGCTTGAGTCTCCTGCTGGGAGAGAGAAATCATAAAGGCAAAACCTGGTGATAAACCATGTGTGCACAAAGCTCTTTGATATTTTGGGGCAGGCAGCAGCCCATGGATGAACTGAGACTAAGAGAGTCCCTGTGAGTCTCTGCTGCCCAGCACTGTCAGAGAGATAATAAATAAATCTCTTTTGCATTTCAGCTGTGGTTTGATGGCCACCCTGGCTACCTGCATGTGCCCATTCCCACAGACATATTGTAAGTGAGAAGAAAAGGAGAAATGGCTTCAGCTGGGAGAGGACAGGTTTAGATTAGAATTTAGGAAGAGATTCTTTCCTGTGAGGGTGGTGAGGCTCTGGAGCAGGTTGCCCAAGAGAGGCTGTGGATGCCCATCCCTGTAAGTGTTAAAGGCCAGGCTGGATGGGCCTTTGAGCAACCTGGGACAGTGGAATGATTCCACGTCTATGTTGGAATGAGATGATCTCTAAGGTGCCTTCCAACTCAAACTGCTTTACAAAATACTTACTCAATAAGAGCTTATTTGTCACCATCATATTTTCTGAAAAATCCTATTTGCCCAGGATTCTTCTCCTGGGAAGCTGAGAAGCCTCAGAGAAAAAGGAAAACAGTATTATCTCATTTGCTTCTCCTGTGTTTTGCTGCTTTGGAATGTGTTTGGAGGTTGTTTATCCAACAGGTGGTTGTTTCATTGGCTTCGTGTGAATTGTTTTAACTTAGTGTCCAATCACAATCCAGCTGTGTTAGTACTCTGGCAAGAGTCACAAGTTTTTCATCAGTGTCTTGTTAAGCCTTATGTAAGTATCCTTTCTCTATTCTTTAGTGCAGCTTTAGTATAGCATTCTATAATATAATATCATATCATATCATATCAAATAATAAATTAACCTTCTAAGAACATGGAGTCAAATTCATTCCTTCCTGCCACAGGGGTCCCCAGGAAAAAACACACTTATTGGTTGATAAATCTAAGAAATTTTTGCTGACATACACAGACCATTTAGGGTTTGTAGTCCTTTTAGTTTTTGCAGCTAACAATCTTACCTCTGCCCCACACTTCAGGAGAACGGTGTGGTATGTGCTTACACAGCTAAATTAACTTCAGAGTTAACAATCCCACCCACTGAAGACAAAAAAGGAATAAAAGAGGAACCATATTGCTAAAAGAAATAAAAAGTCATCTTTAGCACGAAACAAAAATCAAAACCATTAAGATATACGCTACAGCAAAATCTTATTAAATGACATCTGAATAGACACACAGGTTTATATTAATAATGAAAATTATGAATATTGGGTGTGAAAGAGGAGACAATCAAATAACCCAGTCCTGTATACTGCCACCACGAAGAGTAATGAAATTACAGGGTTTTCTCACCCATCTATATATTTTCAGAGCACTGTGATCCTCAGTTCATGCTGCACTATTTTACAAGAGCTTCATTATAGCAATATTTTGCTGTTGAGGAAACAGCTTTGAAAATACTTTTCATTTAGAGCATGCCAAGAAAATCAAGTTAATGTGCATGAAGCAAGTTTAAAGCTTAGGCAGCCACTCATTATTATCCAGTGTAAAGGTTCCTATTCTCCAACAAGTATTACTCATTGCAAATTAAGTTAACTCATTTTATTAAACATGTTTTAAATAAGTCACCAATTGCAACAACAAATTTTAAAAATAATAAAAAAAAATCCCCAAACATTCATGCTTCTTTCTCTGGTTTTCCTTCGTTTGCATCTTGCTGCCTCATGTTATAATATTTACAAATACTTTTGGTCAGCCTGTAATACAGTCAGAGGAGCACATACACTTTTCTTTTTTGGCATAAGAATGTCTCAATTAACATGATCTAGAGAATAACATCATCTTATACCCTAGAAGCATTCAATAATACTTGCTTGCTTCAAAAGAAGGTTCATTTTTAGGCCTTACTGCTTTAACCTGTCCAAAGGCAATAAAAATCCAAAGGGGGAAAAAAGTCAATTCTGAACAGCCGAGGTTTTTAGAAGCACTGCTTTTCAGAGCTTGAGAGCTCAAAAAAAATCTTAGCTTTTAGGTATTTTGCCAAAAAGCTTTATTAATATACAAGTCCTGCAGAATTATAGTCAAGAGTTCACATAAAGGTGGAGAGGAAAGAAAAAGGAAATGGTGAAAGAGAAGCATATGCATCTCATAATGCATATAACCACATGACTTTACATATTTTCAGCAGAACTTCATGCTCTTGGCACTTTCAGCCTTATGGGTGGGCTGAAAAAAATAAAAGCTGTTTTATTCAGAATTATATTTAAGGTAACTTATTCTCCTTCCACCCTGCTTTTAAATATTTTATTGCCTGCAGCAAATTTAGAATACGTGGTTGAGTTCCACAGAGAGCTCTCTGATATGGCACCTAACACAGAAAGAAATTTTAGCTAAAATATTTACAAAAAAAATCCTGAAGGAATTATAGAAAAACTGACTGGATACAAAGGAACCCTTCCAAAAAAAAAAAAAAAAAACCAAAAAGCATTTATAAGTATGACATTTCCCAGAGATGTGGAAGACTTGATTTACGGATGCTGTTACGTAAAATAAAATGAGCAACCTGAAAAGTTTCTAGAGATCTGCTGGTCACTGTGATCCATCTTATAGGGCCTAGATTTGATAGGCATAAAAAACACACTGATCATCTAATCTGGTGATTTGGCTTTTGCCCCATGATCTAATTCCAAGTATAATAAGTAGGTTTCACTTAAAGATAACTTGTGTTTTACAATTCCAACAGAGATCTTATTCTTACAACTTAGGCAGGCAATAGGTGTATTTGAGCTTCATTAAGCTCAGTTTCAGGATTCTTCATTTTAATGTTAAGGTTTTTTAACGTAAATTCAACCACTGGCCATTGAGCTTTCTTGCAATTCTGTGTGAAATACCAAATCTAACAATGTAATTACATTTATTTTAAAGTTCTGATGTTCTTTAATGAATTGAATAGAAGACATTTCTGAAGACTCATTATGAAAAACTCAAATTCTGTTAGATTCTGTTAATGCTAGATTATTTTAGTGGCTTGCCTTCTTACACTGCCCAGTATTTTCCCCCAGCCATTGAATGGATTACAAAAAGTCCTCCTAGTGATGACTTGTCCACATGATAAGGGAAAACACAAGAAATGCAAAAACAAAAAAATCATTTAAGGAGAAGCTGGGGCATTTTTTCCCCTCTGTCCCATTGACTTTGCATGGCAAACACCTGATTATTTCAGAGAAATTACACAAGAAGTGAACTCAACACTTATTTTCCTTCTGCTCCAGGCTAACCCTGTCAAAATTGTAAGTGATTACAAAATATGCCCAAAACTGGAACGTTCTGCTTTGAGTCTACAAATTAGGGCTCTTTTCAGCACACACAGCAGTTTTTTTAAGAACCAGGCATACTCATAGAACTGTTTTTGTTCTCTCCAGCACACCATTAGTGAAATGATGAAATGGGGATTTTTCAATGAGTATTGGCATATTTATATTAAGTCTTCCTGTTGGCTTTCCCCAAAACACCTCTCAGTACAAAACATAAAAATACAGAAGGAGAGAAATACCCTCAGATTAGTTCTGTCAAGTTTCTTTTCCCACAGGAACATAGTCTTAAAGCTTGCTTGTCCCCTTTTCATTTCTAGCCTGTAACTCCACATGCACAACTTTGACACTCATCCCCTAATACTGAGGTAGTTTATTTCATGCTAATAGTGGCAGAGAAAATAACCCAGTTCATAATACACTAGAAGTATATAAGAGAGGCATCCTTATTGTTGTATGCAACTTCCATAATACAAGTTCTAGAGAAGCCCAAAGACATACAAATGTTCAACAAATCTAATTTTCTGTTCTGTGTTTCTCTTTCTGAACCACTTATATTAAATAAGATTCAGTTTTTAAACTGTTTTTAAAAAGCATTTTGGGTTTTTTTTAAAAAGCATTTCCCTCAAATCCAAGGTACAATGGAACAAATCTCTGGTTCCCCATTGTTATGCAGGCAGGCAGATTGCAAACTGACCTGAAATTAATTGAATTCTGCAAAGGCAAAAAATATGTATCTGTATGGGTTTGGGGTGCAGGAGTACAACTAACATAGGATTCTCCTTAATAAAACTATGTTTAAAAACCCCAAACTCATACAACCAGTTATACATAAAGATCCCAGTTTTAAAGCCTCATGACATTAAAGCTCAACATTTAGGTCTAGGAGTGCTGGGATAGATGCTAAATAAATTTGAAATGGACTTACGTGCAAAATTATTCATATTGGTTTTGACTGGGATGGCAGGAAGTTATACTCAGGCTGAACTGGCAGCAACAGTGTTGGAACTGTTCTCCAAGCAGCCAGATGTTCCTGCAATTAACTAACAAGGATGGGTGGATTACTGGGTGATCCATGGTAACATAAATGAATCTCATTTCCAGAGAATGCAGGAGTCCAGGGAGGTGTCAGGGACATACAAATTGCATGGAAGGGAGTGTGGAGTGGACATATTCTGTACAAAAGCGAAGCTACTTACATTTTAGATGTCAGCAGTATCTTGCCTGGCATTCCTCTGGCTGAGACAATTCATATTTTAAACGGTATTGACATGACCAGAGCAAGCCTTGCTTTATCCTGAATCGATCCCAGCTCAGACCAACATTATCATTCATCAAGTTATAGACAGGTGAAACCTGTTCATGGACCCAGGACTGCTCACAGGCAACAGAAGGACTTTGCTTGTTTCAGCACTGTGCAAAATTCTTATAATCCAGGATTTGTCTTACACACAGAAAGAGGGAGATTTGCTCTATAAGTCTTGATTTACAAATAAGTCATGGTAATGCAAGTCTGAAAGAGCAGATCCAGAAAGTTATGTATACAAAACCCTACCAGTTATTTTCCATTCTTTATCCTTCACACCCAAAGAGTGATGGAAACATATGATCTTCCCTCTATTTTCTATTTCAAATCAGGAAAAGATTAGCTTACTACCACTTTGATAACATCTTTCAAGCAATTTCTCAAAATATTCTCTAGAACATCAGACTATTAATGACTCTTCAAAAATGGAGAAACTGAAATTTCAGGTGCTGGAGATCTGAGCACTCCAAATGAAAATGTAATTCAGGACAGGCCAGAGAAAAGCCTCCTTAGCTATGACCATAGTGAGAGACCACACAAACAGCATTTCTCCCTCTGTTCCTCTTTTCTCTGCCAAGTGATTTCAAAGACCCAAATGATAGAGTGTTTCAGAGGGGGGAAAACCAACCAACCAAAGAAACAACACAAACAAAAGGGAAACAGCACTCCTAAAAAGGCAAACAGCAGCTAGTGTGACATCTTGAGATGGCTCTTGTTTGGGCCTGTAGGAGTGGCACACACAGTGTTGCTTCAGTGCAGTAGTGGGCAGCTGCAAGCAATCCCAAACACTTTGTAGTTAAAGGGAATGCTCTTTTATTTAGGATAAACTTGTTAGCCACACATCTCAGATCTCATATATTAAAAATTTTACCACCACTCAAGGCAAGCAGAATAAACCAGCGAGAGTGAAAAATGACACCTCGCCCAAGTCTCTTAAGCACTCTGCTGTTTGTCATAATAGTTCTCCCATGAAAATAATTGTAATGAAAGAGGGACCGGGGCAGATAATCTTTAAAAAATAAGAAAAGAGCTTAAACCAAGAATATGAAAGGGGAAAATCTCTTGTTTGAAACATTAAAATTTGACAGAGATTATTTTGAAACCCACAGAAAACAGAGAAAGTAAGAATATTCTATGAAAACCTGAGTTGGAAGGGACCAACAAAGAGCATCAAGTCCAAATCTTAAGTGAATGGCCCATACAGGGACTGAACCCATAACCTTAGCATTATTAGCACCATGCTCTAAACAATTAAGTCTTGCAGTTCTAGGTTTTCTGTCAAAAATGACTCACTAAACTGTGTGATAACATTCAGTTTATCCACAGGGTGATTCTCAGAAAATCCAGAGAAGAACATTGGTATCTAACTGAGACCAGCATTTGGTATCAGTCCGATTCCTGACTCCAAACATTTTAGCAGAAATCAAGCCCTTAACCAAGGGCATTTATGGCATTTGGGACAGAAATAGAAATTGACAAAAATCACAGTGTTGGATTAGAAAAGCAGAGTCTGAGAAACAATATTCTGCAAATATTTAGGACATAGCATTTGCTGAGGGTTCTCCTCCATTCAGGGCTTCACTCTGAAGTATTTAAGTGGAAAACCCAACTAACAGTACTTTCTCAAGAAACAAATATTGGTCAGGCTACACTTCTCCTACCTGGCATTCAATTCCTGGATATAGTTTAGCAAATCTAAGCCCACTCTACATCAGTGGAGTTTTAAGCTCCATGAATAAACACTGGCATGGAGTTTTTTGTGGAAAGAGCTGCCTGCAGCAGGGACAGCCAAAGGGAAGAGAGCCAGGATTTTGAGAAGGCACATGAGTGACGCTGCCATGGAAATGGGATCACACACACCTCTCTCTCAGGAAAACGTGTTTGAGGGAGGGGGAAGGAAGCATCTGCTGATCAAAGCCTCCAGGGAGCAAGGATCACTTGATACATCAGCAGTCACACAGCTCTCCCTGAGAAGTGAGGGAAAAGTTTCCCTCCCACTCGTCAGCTTCGAGTGCGCCTTCCCACTTGCAGCAGCTCCTTGGAGCGCCATAACTCTTAAAAGCTCAGGTCTAAGAAATTCTCAGAAAGAACTAATGGAAATAAATGCATTTTTAGCTGAACTCTTCCAGTCTCGGCTCAATTTTGTCATCTACATGACACTTCCAGTAAGTAAATAATTTCAGATGGGAAATCACAGGTGGATTAGTGTAAGCTTATCGATTGTCAAGATAATCATTCTGCAGCAGAGAAATCTGAGACCTCTTGACCAGAGAGGGAATAGAACACACATCTTACAGAAGCAGGCTTTTATGAAAAGATAATTTAGAGGCTTCAGGGCAATAAAGACAAGTTTGAGAGCAGTTACAATCCACTTTTAGATTGTATTACCTCTCCATCCTTTGCTCCTGAAATAACCTGCTTCTCCACCTGCCTCTACCTCAATCTTCCTTCTTTCTTGGCCTTTCTTCAGAGCAGCAAGGGAATGAACATTATGAATTATTGATGTGAGAAATACAGAAATCTCATCAGGAGAGGATTTTTTTTCTTTTTTCCCCCCTCAAAAAAAGCTCAGGAGAAAGTCTGGACAGGAGCAGAAAGCCTACACAGAAGCGGAAGGCATGTGCATAACCATCTGCAGCAGCTCCACACTTCCTACTGCTTTTCAGAAATCGCTGAGACAAGTGACTTAAGTAGACAAATTCCACCAGAAAAACAAACAAATAAACAATCCCATAAGACCCAGAAAGCACAACACTAACACTCCACACCAAAAAAGTACCTAAACCAATACCTAAACAGCAGCCCACCATCCTATCCAGAATATTCATGACAGGCATTTGTGATTGCTATGCTGATTTAGACTTTTTGAGACCTAGTCAGTCCCACCTGAGAGTGTCAGTGAAATAACTTACATTCTTTCAATTTTCTTATCAATATCAGAGACATTCTTACCAGTCTTTGGAGTTTTATATTAGCAGGGGAATCTCCTCCTTGTGTTGCTACAAATGGAAGGAGGTTTTGCTCCCCGTTTTTCCCTTCACTGACCAAACCTGCATCAAACATCCAAGGCTTCCTGCCTCAAGGCTTTCACATTTCATTTCTGCCTCACAAGGTGACAGTTACAAAGGGCCATGAGTGTGCCTGTGCCCGAATGGACCTTCAGGAGGGCAGCATAATGTAAAGGAGCTTGTAAGCCTCATATAAGCCTGTCAAATACCTATAAACTTTTACAGACACCATGGCTGGAGACTGGTTACCAGTCTGCACTGGAAGACCTTAGGTCAATTCTTTGCCTTTGATCCTTTGGGACATGATTTCACTGATGGAAGGTTGTGGGCTGCTGTTACCTTTATCCCAGAACTCTCATGCACAGCAGAGCAAGATACACTTAATATTTGAAGGCATAGGGTCAAATGTGTTTTTCAGTCTCTGCCTCTCTCTGTTGTTTTCAATACACACTAATGGGATTTTAGGGATTATTCCAAGTTCTTTGAACATAAATGCATCACTTCAGCCTTTCTTAACTTCTCTCTTACTCCATTAAAGAGCCAATCATGCCAAATGTGAACTTTCAAAGCAGATATCAATAACCAGAGCCTAACTCCACATCTACCTTGAACAAGAAAGAGGAAAATACCACTGATACAGCAGAAAAAAAGCAAAAGGCATCAAATATGCAAATGGAAGTCTGCAGACTGACTGCTCAAACTGTTCAAGCTGATAGCTTCAATACCACTCAGTTTTCCTTCTCACTTTGGCAGACATGTCTGCCTTCACCAAATGTCTTTGCTTCCTTTCCCTTAAGACTAGGGAAAAATGCATCCTCATTTCTTACCTTCCTCTCCCCCTTCCTTCCATATGCTTCATTGATGCTTTTATGTAAGTTTAGGTTTAGTCTCAACATCCTCAAGAATTTTTTGCCTCAAATTCTACTTTCCTAAACTATGGTTAGAATCCCCTGGCTGTTGTCTGAAGGATCCACTGATTGTTGCATCTTTTTTTTTTACATATTCTGCTCTTAGTGGTTATTGCATCTCCATAACTGCTGTCTCACTTCAAGGGGAAAAAAAAACCAAAACCTTTTTTACTTTCTTTTTCTTCACCATCTCCTGTTCTCCTTCACTGTATTGTTTGCTATTCCAAGGCTATGTCTGTGTTTTGCAGTTAATTCCTGCTTTGCATTACTGAAGTGCTGTGTAACTATGCAGCCATATCAGTTATTTTTAGTGCTAAAAACAATTATTAGGATCCTCCATTTTACAAGGCTATAAACTGGCTTCCACTTAAAATGGAAATGAGTGAAATCTTCAACATATATCAATAGAACTTGTTTGTAAAGTTTCATGCTCTGGTAACCTTCATCTTTATTAAGGCTGAAGAAGTCAGTCCCATGTGTCACATTTAGAGGAACACCAGCAGAAATGGCCCTGAAGACATAACAGCCCACTAGCCCAAATAATTTGCACTTTAAATGTAAATGTCTAACTTTCCATCCCCTGAAGCTTCATCTACCAAAACCACCTCTAGAGCTTTATCATCTGTATTCAAACATAGATAAATACTTTCCATAATTGAATAAAAATAAAAAAAGAGAAAGAAGAGAAGAGAAAATCATAAAGAAAGCAGAGGAAAGATAGTGAGCCTGAAACACTGATTAATCTGCTGTGGTTAATCTATTAGTGGACTAATTGAACAACTAAACCAGTTGAAATAACCATTGGTAAGTTCTAGAAGACACAGCTTCCACTTTAGTTGTATTTATAGATTGTCATTGCTTTAGTAACAATTTACTGACTGATTATCTCAGTCTTTTCAGCCCTATAGAGTTACAGGAGGAGGTCAGATGACATTATTATAAATCTTATCTATTCTATATTTTAAATAGAGTCTATTCTACATAGCCTGCAAAACGCAGAGTCAGAAATAGAGACATCATTGGGGGGGACACACATTTAAGCAAATTCCTGAAAATGGCTTTGCTTTGACAGTCAAGTTCACAAAGATTTCCTGACTTGGGAAGTGTGATGGAACAGTGTTCTAAATAAATAGAAGGAGATGAAGCTCACTATATGAAAACCTAGGTGGAAATTATTAGGGAATGGAGATACTAAGTCTTGCAAAACTTTGATTACTTCAAATAATTAACTCCAAGGAACAGGCAAATAATATAAGATTATCTATATATACAAATTCTATGTGTGTCATTTTACACTGCAAAATCTTTAGTCATTACATTATGAAGTTCTCCTACATACCTGTTATTGAGTTTAACAGAATATTACTAAAATTTTCAATAAAAGGTGAACTCGTGCAATGACATTAGAAGTTGGATTTAAAATGTGAAACTTCCTATTCTCTCACATCTGTACAATTTTCTCACTTAATTTACATAAGAAATTAATTCCACTCAGATTAAAATACTTCAGGCTCTCTGTTCTTACTGTATTTGATCATGAAGAATTACCTGGCACACTGACATTTCAGAGAAAAATCACGGTATTGTACCTTTTTTTTAGGCTATTTCTTTTCATAATATTTTAAACCAAGAAATATTAGCATAACATCTGTATGCGCTTACAAATGTGTGCTAAATACCTGGAAGCCAGCAAGAGTAAGCAAGGCAGGCACCACTCAACACCTTCCTTACCTTAATACTGTTCAGAATATTGGGGGAAAGAGCCATTATATTCAGTCATTTCATATTTATAATGAAAAGGCAAATTTTGAGGGAAATAAAAAGATAAAATAGTCTCCAAGCTGTCATGCACCCACTGAAAAATGAAGAATGAGATGCTTTTGTCTTGTTTCTGTGTTTTACTCCTTCAATGCAGAATGTGGATTCTGACATTCAAAGGAGGAAGGGCAGGGGAAGATGAAATATTAACACACACACACAAAAAACCCCAATAAGTTCCTTCAAGGGTCAAGTTCTGGCAGAATTCTGATTATTTTATGCAGCAAGTCTGGCAACACAGAGCGAAGGCAGCCAGTAAAGAAAAACACATCTATTATCACCAGGGGTTTGGAAAAAAAATGCTTAGTCAGGTAGAATGATATGTGAAGAAGATTGGATATTCAGTCAATCCCCTTCCTTGAAACAAGAGTTTGCACAAGGTGCTGTAGGAGATCAGTCCCTGGCATTATGCAGCATGGCTGGCATTCCAGCTTTGGGGATTTGGGTTTGTCCCTGCATACTGCAAGGGGTTTTCTTTTGTTTTTAAAGAGAAGCTCCAGAAAGACCTGTTTGTACCTGGCAATAAATATGTAAAAGTGCTGAGACCATGGAAATACTGAAAGAACAGACTTCAAAAACAAAGTTGCTAGCAGAGCTTCTAGCCTGACTCCAGATCTCCCTGGGTATACCCAAGAGGTCACCTTCCTTGTAGCTTCACTGTAAACTAAACACAACCCCAAACAACCCTCTAAGCCCCCTCTCTTGGAATTATTCCTCATTATTCCACAGGAGAAGCCTAGCACACAACCCATTCAGGCCTCTATTGTTTTATTGTTAATCACAACCTGATCATGAGGCTTGAGGAGGTTTCCTGAGCCACCACAGGAGCACAGACCCTCCCATCATCACCTGGAGTTGTCAGGTACATTTAATGTCAAGCACCTTTACCAGCCTTGCAGTTTCAAGCAAAAAGCACCATTATCCTTGGAAAAATAATCTCTTATTGCAGCACTTCCTCACAGCAGGGAATGAAACAAACCCACTAAAATAAGCTTTTAAGAAGTTAAATTGGGATACTTTTTCACAGAACAAGGAAAAAAAAGAATAGACTTCCAGTATAAAAGATTCCACAGCAGAAAAACAGCACAAGAGTGCTTGGGCATAAAAAGAAGAAAACAAGTAATTGACTAAAAAAATGGCTGCTTTAAAGGCATTAAGTCATAAAGACACAAATGCAAAGTTTCTGTTGCATTTGCTCAAGTCTCTCTTTGTAGAAAGTGCTGTTACAATGGGTGCTCTCACAGAACAGGGAAATTTACAGTGGCATCTCTAAGTACAGAAGGATGCAAGGATAAGCTTATACCAGCATTTACAACAAAATGCTTTACTGACGAGCTGAACTGCTATTTAACATATTTTTTAGTTTCTCATCTGAGAAGGAAATTCATTTGACACTACCACACCAACAGGGTGAAAAACAAAACACACCTTTCTCTGCTAGAGACACTGATCTACCAAAATCAGCTTTTTAAAACAGATGAGAGCTACAGTGAAGGTGAGAAACTTGAGAAGATGTTCAAGAAGGACACTACAGTCTTTCCATTAATGGGGTCCCATGGAGTCCCTGCACTTTCACGTTCCACAGTCTGGCTGGAAAATGTGGCAAAGCCAGACTCTCCCTGTGGTGGTGTTCACAGGGGTCCCAGGAAGAGGGAATAGATGAGGATCTGACTCCATGTTTCAGAAGGCTTGATTTATTATTTTATGTCATATATAATATAAAACTATACTAATAGAAAAAAAGGATTTCATCAAAAGGCTAGCAAGGAAAGAAAAGGAATTGGAATGATAATAAAATCTTGCAACTAACCACGCAGTCCGAGCCAGCTGACTGTGATTGGCCATTAATTAGGAACTACCACACGAGACCAATCACAAATCCACCTGTTGCATTCCACAGCAGCAGATAATTACTGTTTACATTTTGTTCCTGAGGCCTCAGATTCTCAGGAGAAAAAATCCTAAGGAAAGGATTTTTCATAAAATGTGTCTGTGACACTCTCCCCTCATTCCCATCAGGCCTGCATCAACCCCATAAAATAGCAGCACAGCAGTACCACAACAGAGAGTTTGGCCAAATGTCTTGTGAAACACAGTTTGTGATGTGGGGATATCTAGACCCAAGCAGCATCCTCAGGTTCCAAGGAGCTGTGAAGGAAACCTCAGCCTGAGGCACCTGTTGGTTTATCCCAGGGAGAATCTGCTGTGCAAAGTGCTTGAAGCTCAGTCAGACACCAGATATTGAGGTGGTTTTTGCTCACAGACACTCCAAACCTAACAAAGTCTGTGAAAAACATTGCCAGCTTTGTGTGCATTACCAAAGCCAGGCTGAAAAGTACAGCACAAATCACTGGGATGTCTTCAGCCATTTTCTTGCTGTCATGGCACAAAAACATAGTGACATATGGGTGGCAGCAATTTAGAACCTTGTCTGTACCTCACCCAAAAGAGAAAGGTTACCCTAAGCCACAGTTACATTTCACAGAAGACATCCTGCCTACTAACACTGAGAAAAAAGGAAAGCAAATTTAAAATTCAAAGTTTTCAGGAAGCTCACTGCAATACAGAATCCATCTTGAGCAAATCTTGCTCTGTCACAGCCAATTGTGGTCAACAAAAAAACGAGCAGAAATTTAAGTGGCTAATCTTTTTTTTTCCATTTAGATTAACTGGAATTGCATTTTTCTGAAAAGATGCAGATTTCTTGCTCTGACCCTTGATTTTGAAAGGAAAGAGCTGACAGTCCAATTGAAAACTCAGGCTAGTGGCAGAATTATGTCCATTCTATTCTTTCTGGACGAAAGTGGACAAAAAACTCTGGCATGTATGTGTATGGTGTACAGGGAGGGGAAAAAAAAGAAGGGAAGCAGCTCAAGTTTAATATTTTCTGCTTCACATTCATATATTCACAGCATAAGACAGAATTCGTAAGTGTCTACCCAACAGATTTATATTTTAATACCACACCCAAATTTAAACCTGAGATCCAAACAACTGAAAATAAGTCAGGCATTTGTAGTGCAAACTAAATTGCCTCACAGAAAAAGTTCTAAAATATGTACAACTTTATGAAGCCTGTCAGGTACCAACCAATGGAAAAAAAAAATTATGCATAGCAAAACATATGCACGTTACATAAGCAGGGAGTGCAATCAGAATGTTAGGGGTGGGAAAGAAGTAAAGCACCCAATTTCTGTGAAAAATCAGTGACATCTTAACAGAGTTTAGCAACCAAATCAGTTCCATGATCTTCCTGCCTTCCCTTCCAAAGCAGCTATCTGAAAATGAAAGTCATGCTGAGGTGAAATGCATTTCTCCACACTCTTAGGTAGGGAAAATGTTACCCCTGAATCACCACAGTGATGTTCCAAAATGCACACAATAAGTGACCATGGATTACCACAGTTCTGAGGTTCTGTTGGACAAGAATTATACCCCAGAGGTGCTGGCATTATGGCATAAAGCTATTCTATTTATAGTAATTTGTAGCATGAATACACTAGAAAGTGTCTTCAGTCATTTCATTAAGCTGCATCATTTGCTAACAAGTTCAGGGTGATGACTGAGGGAAATAAAGGCTGTCCTGAAATTATTACTTCTGAAGGCTGTCCTGAAATTATTACTAGATTTAGTGTTGCCTTTCATTCAGTGAGACTCTCTGGTAATTGTAGCTTTTAACTGTATTATTGCACAGTCAGAACCAGCCAGCAAGTGCTTAAGATGATTTCAAAGGAAAAAACCACACTTTGAAAACAGAGCTCCAATTTAAAGACAAATATCACTGGCCAGCAGACTTTGGATGGTAAGGCTGCCTAGTTAAAGAAGTTTCCACAGGTCACCCTCCCAGTTAGTTCTTATAGTTTTAAGTCAAGAACATGACATTTAAAATAGGAGGCATTCTGATATTCTCTAATTTATGTCAAATCTTTAACGTGTTTTGCATTAAAATGCTGCCACAAAGTGACTTGGCTCAGTGCCCAAGGTAACATTCCTTGCACTGCTGTCTTGACTCACTGCCAAGAGGAGGCAAAGGAGGCATTTCCCTCAGACAGCTCTGCTAATGAAAACTGTCAAAGTCCTTTCAGCACCCCTGATTTTGTTGTGCTTGTCATCTCAGTTGTGTGGCTTGCTCGACTTCTGTTCTCAGCAATGTATTTCTTAGCAATACGCTCATGCCTCAACAAGAACACTGAAATCTTTCCCTTTCATTGAAAGGAGCACTCTGAATACAAGAGATCTCACCTTTGGTTTCAACAAAAAAAAAATTACTTAAAAACGACGACCAAAAATCCCCAAACCAAAACTCCCCACATTCACCACTGAGGCCATAATGAAAATCTGTTCTTCCTCCCAGTTTGTAAGAGCTATCAGCTCCCTCCCACCCAGCAAAGTTCAGGCTGGAAAGGCTGTGGCAAGGGAGCTTGAGCTCTTGTAATCCTCTCTGCCCTGCTGCACAGCTGTGTGGCTGAAAATGCCTCACTTCAGGTGGGAACATTTCCTGAGAGCCCCATCACGTGAATATTATAAAAGTTGTTTGAATAAGAGCTGTTATCTACAGCTTTTCCACAACGAGGAAGCATTTGGCCTTAGCCTGATGGCAAATATTTCTGAATCAGCTGAAAGAAATATCAGATGACATCTGTAGCCTCTGCTTCCCTGGAGGAATGAGATATGGTACAACTCAGGTGCACTGTGAGGAAGTCATCACTTCTCCTGACATCTGGATAAAAAGACAACTCTGTTTACCAGAGCAACTGAGTGCACCACTCGCACAAAGAGAGTTTGTCAGACTGTCTCGAGGAGAAAAAGCATTGCTGTGCTCATATACAATCAAACTGGAGGCCTGAAAACCACAGGAGGATGGTGGCTGGGGGCTGAGCATCTGTCTCACACATAGTCTGAACACCACAGAAAAAAGGAAAAAAAAAAACAAAACGATGGGGGAGAGGAAGAAAAGTGGAACAGAAACATCCTTTTGACTGGAAAACTCTATCAGAAACAGAGGCTGCTACAATCATCTCCTCTCAGCCCATCCTGTCATGATCACACCCTCCCATTGTGCCTTTTTCCACACCTGCAGAAAGAATCAAACATAGCTATTCCATGGCACCCTTTGGTAGCCAAGCTTTCCAAACCTCACAGCTGCTCAAAAGGCACACTAACAAGGGGGGGTGAAAATGAATCCAGGACACATCCACAGGGCCTTCCCTCAACTCACCAGAGTTTCTTGTCAACTCTCTGCCTGGCAATTCCTGACAGGGACCCTGGAAATACCAGCTACGAGGCAATATTTTTAAATGGAAAACATCTGGGATTTTTTAAACAAGCCAACTGATTTTGGAGCTACCTACCATACAAGACAGGCCATAGCTGCTGACAAGAGTTAAAAAAATATTCAGAAGAGAAAACTTGAAAAAACAAAGCAGAACTCCCAAAACATATTCAGACCATTATTGGATAAGATTCTGGTTTATATTTAATATAAGATACCCCAGCAAATAATAGAAATTAAGCAGAGTGATGAATAAATTTTCCTTCCTGCCATCCCACAGAATCTCACTGAAATGTGAGTTGAGAACATTTCATATGCTTAAACCATTGAAAGAAACCAAGAATGATGTGAGATAAGTTAGGAAACAAAAATTTGATTTTTTTCAATCCCATAAAAATCAATACAGAGCCAGAATAGATGACATTAAGAAGTCCACCAAATTTTAGAAAGGTGCTGCCTAACAAGATCATATCAAGTTAAATAACACAAACTGCCCAGCGAGGTGTAAATTGCTCTTCAACCCTTACTAGCCACAGAGTTAACTCCTTTCTCCGCGAAAATAAAATCAGCATTGCAAGAAATCTTATTTTGCCACAAGTGACTGAAGGAAAGCAAGATGATATAACCAAGGCAATCATTTGCATATTACAGTGCTGCTCCACCTCAACCTACTCACCACATTTCATCACTTCCCTTCCAAATCCACAGCCTAGAAAAGCAAAAAGAAATAGCATCACTATTTCTGTTCTTACATTAGTGAAAAAAGCCATGAAAAGTGTAAAAAACATCAAAACATGGATCAGCTTTCTATTACATTTCCTAGGGCGTCAGGGAGCACTCACTTTTCCTATTAATTGATGCTTTTCTGTTTCTCTCCTCAGTTACATCCTAACACTTTGTTGGATGCAATTTACCAATCTAAAAAGTGGAATTTGCACAGCTGCTAGTCTTGGATGCCACAGAGGGGTCAGAAGAAAGTAAAAGCTCTCCAAGCAGCCCAGAGCTGAAAGAGAAAAGGAATTCTTGAGTGGTCCATTTACTGCTTTTGTGATCTTTTCAAAATCAAAAGGAAAGTGAGAGAATCAAAGGCTCCAATTTCCTCTCCCTGCTTTTCATTTTATGTATTCCTTTACTTGTCACCCTCTGTCTGAAGGAAGAAGACAACCTCCCACCATCAAAAAAAAAAAAAAAAAAGACCCAAAACCATTTGCTCAAACATTTAAGCCTTTTTATATCAAGATCTTAACAAAACTACCTTTCCTATATTCTGATGGCAAGATATTTGAAAATTAAGAGAAGACAGTACTGCTCTTATTACCAGGTTGGTTATCAACATTCAGCCCTTATCTAGTCCAATCCTACATAACCAGTAGAAATTAACAGTATTTTAAAATGTCATTTAAACTATTTGTAATAACATATAAACACAAATTATTGTAATAAATAATTTGTAATACACACATTTATTGTCCCAAATGTCAGCATATTGTTTTCTAGATATCACGCATACAAAGAGCTCTCTTGGAGTCTTTCTGGAATTATTATAATTATTCTCAAATAATAAGGCCAAGTTACATCTCCCTTCACCCCTTATGCTCTCAGCACCACTTAGAGAGGCTATGACCCCTTGGCTCACTTTTAGAAGGATATTATTTTCAATTCTATGAGCTAAACACTGAAGTTGCACTTCAGAACACCACAGAAAAACCTCAATCCATGGTTTTTGAATACTTACCCGGCCACACAAAAATTCATCTTTCTTCTTATACTCTCACATTCACTCAACTTCCTCTTTTAATGTTTGTGGATAATTCTTCATTTAAAACAACTGCTTATAGACACCTTCATGCTCAAGCTCAGAGTTCCTTCTGCAGCTTGCTGGAAGACAAGCTCAGATTCATCACAGAGATCAAATACACCTGAGAATACAAAACTTCAGATAGCCATCACCTGGTTTGGGTTTCTTTTTCATTTGTTTTGGCAGTATGAGTCCATGTGTCAGCAATCTCAGTTAATTACCTTGTTCCAGCAGTTATCCTGATGGTTCCACATCCACCTCAGGCTGAAATGTCTGTGGAGAAGGAGGAGTGAAGAGTTGATTGTGATCTGCAATGGCAGAAAACTTTGAATGAAGGGAGTGAATTCCTTTTGCAAGAAATTTTTCCCTTTCTAACGCTTTCTACTGCCCAGTGATATCCAGTTTTATTGTCTTTTCTAGAAAGATTTTATTGGAAGATCCATCTTGGTGAGGGGGTTTATTGCTATAAAGTCGGGGCGATCAGCCCTCCATTATACACATTTGATAAGAGTAATTTTGTAAGAGTAATTCCCATTTCTATGTTTTCTTCAATTCTTAATAAATAGAAACATTTATAGAAAAATGCAGGATTTGGGCTGTTTTATATCAAAATTTCCAATTGCAGAAAGACAAGGAGTCCACTCTTTTTTTTCCCTAGGACTAAAGAAATATTCATATTAGCCATAAGAAAATTTAGATGCTTCTTCTAGTAATCAACTAGCTCATAGGTAATAAGTAACTTGATCAAGGATAATAAGGAACTTTTAATTTTATATCTGAAAATTGAGGAAATTTAAGAAATGTTTGAGGCAAATTCATCTGAATGTCTCAGGCCTCAAAAGATTTTGTGAATTTGACACCTAGGCACTAAAGTGATTTTTTTAAAAATGAGTCTAGGTTAATGAAAAAAACCACAAAACTAAAAATCTTTCTCTTATTCCTTTTAAAGGTATTATTCTCTTTGAATTGCATCATTTTATGTATCATTATCTCAAAAAACAGTAAATAACTTCCAGAAACCTTTTAATGCATGTTCATTTTTTTTTGATCCCTAATTGCCACTTTAAACTTATGCATCAATTTTTGCTTGAACATCCCTGCAAAAGAATAGGATATAGTTTCCACTTTCTAAGACTACAGCAGCAAATAGAGGAAGCTGATCTATTACATCTAATGATTTGTCAAGTGGGAGCACAGTTAGTTGGGGAAAAAAGGAAGCTTTTATTCTGCTCTTAATATAAGACAGAACTGCTACCAGAATAGGCATGAGATCCTTTTCCTTTGATACTTCAGTAGCAGTTAATTATCAAAACTTTAGAAATGTAAGTGGAATTGTTTAGGATAATTCCCTTTTGAGGGGTTTTGAGTGACTCCAGGAAACTTGCATTGTGGCTTGGATTGTGTAACTGCTTTTGTTGGCGTGTCTTCAGAAAGGAATAGAAGAGCTTCTAATAATGAATAGCAATTTGAAGCAAAAAGAACACTTGTGCTTTCATGAGTGTCACTGAAACACCATACTGAAGAGCATGTAAAAAGGGACCATTTAATAATTAGTGTAAATCATAAAAATTATGTCCTCTTTCTTACATAACTCATTTTTTGCTGTATGATGGTTGATGAATACAAACTCCTTAAACTGTCTTTTCTAAGTCTATGTTCAAAACTGCCAAGTGCTTAACAAAGGGGAGAGCAAAAGCAGTTTTGGTCTCCACAAGCCTTCCCCAATTAAATTCCGTGCAACTCCTATTGATTTCTAAAGGCATCATTAAGCTGGGCTGAGGCCTTGAGCTGTTCCACAGATGATTCTGTCCTCTCTCTGAGCCCCAGGCCAACTGCAAACTCTGTGGCTCCTGTCTGCCCCTCGTGGGAATGGGGAGGCAGCAAACTGCCTCTGAGCAGAGCTGAGCTCTGGAGTAGAAAGGGTGGGAGCAGCTTCATCTCATGGCACCAGCAGGGTCTCTGCTGGATTTCTTTACCTGACTGCATCTCCTGGCCTGCTGGCAATGAAGGTGACACTCAAGGACATGACTTAGTGGTGGGCATGGCTGTGCTGGGTTAATGCTAGGATTTAGGGATCTTAAAATACTTCTCCAACCTAAATTATTCTATGATTCTGTGAAGTCGTTCTTGCTTATGAAGCAAATTGGGCTGCAGTTACGATAAAATACGTAAATGCTCTGAATGCTAGAAATCTAAAATTCTACCTCAGTGGTTTTTTGCAGCAGTGAAGAGAAGCTCAGTTTCCTGCACTACAAAAGAGGTTTTGCAGTTCCTATTCACCTGAGTAAGAGTGGTGAGCACACCATGAAGTTCACATCCCAGACATTGAAGTACCACTGAATGAGAAAAGGAAAAAAAAAATTAGATGCTTCTTGTAGCAATCAACTACTTCATGGGTAATAAGTAACTTGATCATGAGTAATAAGCAACTATAAAAATAAAACGGAACAATGAGGTTTTAAATATATTGAACTTCAACTGTTTAGAGGTCGGATGAAGAGAGTGCTTCATTCTCAGAAATTAAAGCTGCATATGAAAACCAACGTGATGCTGTTTGTAGGTTCCTTCTGAGTGTGGTTTTTGCAACAATTCTCAATCTCTGTTTCAGATAGAGACCTTATTTCAAGAAGGCTGGCAGTGGGTAAGCACTCAGGAGCAAGCAGCTGCAGGTAATGCATTCCTCCTTGCTGAAGGCACCTTCCCAGTGCCTCTTCAGTTGTAGATATCAATTGCACCAACTCTTTGGGAACAGTTATATTTTAGTTTGAAAACCAAGCTCATATGAACTATAACACACACACACACAAATCCACTATTTGTTTCACCTACTATTTCAAAAGTGGCAGAAGTTTCCCATGCAATGTGCCTGGGTGGATTGATGATTGTTAATGGCATGGCTGCCTTGCCAGGCTGTTCAGCTAAAAATCAGCCTATGAGAAGCCTCTGATGTACACTTAGACTCAGTTCCAGCTCAACATATACACAATGTATATGCATTATTGCTTGAGAGAAAGAAAATTTTGTGTTTTGAGAGCTCCAGGCTGATACTGGAAGAGCACAAGCCAGCTCTTCTTCCACATTTGTCTTTCAACCCATCACCCAAAAAACCAAACCGAAACAAGCTGAATAGATCAAGTACATGACAGCAGCAATTGTGTGCAAAAAAAAGGGCTCAAATCCAGCCTGTCAGCTCTAGATCAAATTTTTCCATACACTTCTCAGAGGACTTTTCAGAATGTCATGAAAATAGAGCAGTCCCAGGAAGGTGCCTTTGCTGCTCCAGAGCATTCTCCTTCTATTTGCAAAGAAATATCACAGGAACAGCCTGTTCTCATAGTGGGATGGGAACTAACCCTCTCCATAACATTTTCAGTGCCAAGCAGCAAGCCCCCATCTGTCTGCCAGCAGGAGAGAGAGAAAACAAATGAAAAACGGAAAGGAGAAGCAACCAGAATTTGGGCATAGGAGAGAGACATCTGCTAAAGGGACAGGAAAAAAAAGAGGTTCTGAGAGAATCAGACAAAGAATCATAAAGCAGGTAAAAGAACATAACCATGTTCCCAAAAAAAGAGAAAGAGAGGGAGGAAAAAACAGGTGGTGGCCATAAAAATAAAGGACATTTTTAGAAAGAAAGGAAGAGAAACAAAGCCAGATGCACTGTAGGTGTTTACCTGTGTTAATAACCAGAGATTTGATGAACAGAATGGCTGAAAACAGTGGTATCTGATTGCTGCAATATATGGGCTTAATCAGTCAGGAATTGGAGGGGGGGGGGGGGGGAGGGAGGAGGAATCAGCCGCTTACCTTAAAACTTCCTGAGTTTTTGATTGTTCCAGTACAAACAGAGGAGCATTCTTGTGTGCCTGGATGAAAAATGTGGGTAAAATTTATTAAAAAAATATATTTTAAAAACATGACAAGAATAAAATGGAATTAAGTACAAAATCCCACATCTTCCCAGAGATACACACAAGCGGCTGCCACACATGGAATGATCCAGCAAGATGATTCAGTAATAAAATTGCTGGGATTGACTGTTAGTCCTGAACACTTCAGATTTAGAAATTGGGCTTCTCAGAATTACCTTTAAAGTACTCATAAAATGAAAAATGTAAATAACATCTGATTTTTTTTTGTTTTGTTTTGAGAGAGCTACACTTTGAGCACCTAGATATCATTCTTTGGAGCATTTTCTCTAATTTTAAATTTATTTTTTTTAAGTGTAACCAATGCAAGGCTTTGTTTCTGTATCTAAATTTTAGTTTCACTAAACCCAGAACAAGACAGCACAGTAATTCATTGTTATTTCATTCATGCTGCCCTGACAGTGATTAAACAAATGCTTTCCTAAGGCATTGCAAAGGAAAGCATCACTCAGCTGATGCAGGTTTCCATTGCTGACACCCAAAACGCAACAGGTAACAGCCATGAATTTAGATTATCCTGCAGCATATTCCTGTAATACTTTTTATTCTGTATATGTAATTTTCTGATTCTGTCAGCATTCGTGGGAAATGCTTATCTTAGCTACTACAACATTGTTGTTTTGTTTTTATAGTTTACCAGAATTCTAAACTCTTCATAAAACTGAGGTTCAATGACAGCTCCCAGCACTTTTTAGCATTTGATCACAGCTGCTCATTATAATATTAAAAGTGCTCCCAATTTGTGGCCAGTCTTGAACAAGCAGAAATGTATCAAGTGTTTAGAAAAGAGAAAAAAAATAGACAGATTTTCTTCTACACTTTCATCTTTGCTGTTCTGTTGTCTCATGCAAATTATTTTACCTCTTAGTGATGCTTTCCTGGTGGTGTATCAGAGATAATTCACAGAAGAAAATATACCTGCCTCAAAATACAGCAGGAGCATTTCTAAAAAGATTTCTAGATATGTATAGCCTTTGATGTTTATTAGTCTCACTGCATACTTAAAATTCAAATCAAGGCATCAGAAAACCCTTGAGACAAATGCATAATTCATATTTTCTATTTACTATACTTGTTCTATGCATTATATCAGCTTTTATTGATTTCTGTTCATGGAATATTCACAAAATAATAAAATTCTCAATATTATTAGTGTGTTCAGAGCTGACTTCAAAACAAATGACACTAATGTCATTATTTATTTACCTTACCTAGTGCTGTAAAGGACATTTTTAGATTAGTAAATCACCAGGGGTGTGGGACTTCCTGAGACACACATCAGCATATTTGTCCAATTATTTTAAGGATGTCTTTCTTACTCACTGAAAGCAAAGCTAAACATTTTTCTTACTGTACAACTGCATCAAATATCAATAAAAGATGGATATTTCCCATTCATTACCAATTGAAGAAATTATTTTAATGCTTGCTGTCTAGGAAACTCTTTTTATTTTAGATTTGTCTGTTTTCCTCACCTGTCACTGTCACAGTTTGGTGTGGCACTTTCCATGGAGATGTTGCTACAGCTGATGACAAAAATATTTCACAATAAAGTGCTGTCAGCATGACTGAATCAGGTACTCTGAGATCAGCTGCACCTCAGAATTGGTGCACTTTGTGTAGGGGCTGCTGTAGGAAAATCAAATTGCAGATGGCTTGAAAGGGAGTAAAAAAGGGGCCTAAAAAAGCAGGTAAAATTTCACACAGTGTTCTGAAAGTCTTCTCTAGAAAAAAAAATTAAATCCATGTATAAAACCGTGAATAAAAAATACCTTCAACCTTTACATACAGAACACCATCAAAATCTATTCTGTGGTTCAAATCCAGCTTTACAGAGCCCAGCTTAAAAGTACTGGCTTATTATTATCTATGATATAGATTTATACTCTATAATAACAATATTTTACTCATTATGAAGCAATATTTAATAATCAGAGGGATAGAAGACTTAATACATAGATGCCATTTTACAAGGGCTGGTGAAACTAGAATTGTTGTAAACCAAAATCTTCCTGATTTTCCATTTGAAAAAAACCTGAGAAGCAGTTTTCAGACAAAATCTGGAATCTCAATTTCTGAAATATACCTAGAATATAAATAGGATCAGAGTTTGAATTTCTTATGCACCCATTCTATGGTGAGAACTATCTCTGGCCTTGATTTTTGGAGTATTACAATGCTTTTTCTAATTCACAGGAGATGAAAACAAAGATACACAAGCTGAAGGACAAGGACTTGCAGCTGCATCCTGTACAATTAAAAGAAAAAAAATCAAAATAAGATCAAAATAATGCAGAGCTGCACTGCTTCTCAACCATCCTAAGACTCTTGAATATTGTGTAAATTATCTTTAAACGAGCATTTGCTGAGAGAACATTAGTCGAGGTAGGAACAGTTATTCCTTTCACATTATCTGTTGGATTATAAGATCATGACTGTTGACCACTCCCTTTTTTTTGGGTTATAGAAGATCTAAAAATTGAAGAAAGCCCTGAAATGTAATGTTTTCCTACTATAAAAACAACAAAAATTTGGGATTTTTTCCATGTAAATTTGTCTATATACGGAGGGAGGGAGGAGAAGGGAAACAGACCCTGTGTTTTCAATATTTTGGACTTCAGGGAATATATTTTGGCAATGAGTTAGCCCACAGAATGTACAAAATAAAACAAAAAGATGATTATAGAACCTATTTTTCTGCGGTGTAACTTCCTAAAAGATAACAGGCCTATTGGAGACAGGATTTAAACTTAGTTCAGTCACAACTTCTGGAATGAGGATAAAATGGAAGATAAAATGTGCTAAGATTTTCATACGATTTCAGCATTCCACAAAAACCCCAGAGTTTTCTGTCACATCACTTCTCACAAATGGGCACTGCAAGACCTTCCTTGCAGTGATATCTCAGATACAGCAGAGACAATAAAAATGCAGTCAGCTGCAGAGCATAATTCCACAGGTCTTTCAGTAGCTCTACCAGGCAGTCTCAGCATTCAGTACACCCTGAAAGAAAATTTTAGGGAGCATCTAAGGGAAAAAACCTCTTTGAACTGCATTTTTGTACATCACTTTGACCTCATAATCTGGTTTATAGCTACCAGTTCTTTAAGGATGAGACCACGTGCCAGAGTAATTGGCAATTTTAGCATTTCACGTTCAGAGGGACAAATGCACAGTGACGAATGGGGACACTTCTCAAAGAACTTTTAGAGGCTCTCAAATTCTAGAAGAACTTTTTTACCATACACACCAAAAAGTGGACTTGTTTTTGTAACTGCACTCATTCAAATACAGACTGGAATGGTTTGCAGAGCTTGTGCTGCCTCAGAGGGTACTGAGGGGAGGCATGAGGATGTTCCTTGTCTCATAACCTCCCCTCATTACTCATGGTTTACTTCTAGGCTTAGTTACCAGCTGCAAGCCATTCTCATCAATTCCTCTGCAAGCAACTGCAGGATTTGAGAAGAATTTAATTTTCTAAAATTGCCAATTTTTAAAGGGCATTTTCAATGGACATGGCTAAAATGGCAGTGTCTGTATTGACAAATTCAGTCAGAAATAAAAGAGAAAAGCCTCATTTTAAACCTTATTTATCACACTCAAGCTGCCAAGTATGGCTGTGCAAAATCTGTCAGTTTTTAAAGTGCTACTTACTGCATATTCAAAACCTCCTCAAAGAATATTTCCTTGAGTTACATCACATGCAGCCACCCACACCTCCCCACATCCTGCCCACATCTCGAAACAATTCAGGGAGCAGGGTGACAGAGCAGCATTAACCTATCACATCTGAAGGGTTATGTAGGGTTTTACTTTGATTGGGAGTTTTTTAAAAGACAAAAATAGAACCAAACCCCCTTTGCCTATTTCAATATTAGGTTGCCTAATACCTAAATTCTCTTTTGGAGACTATTTCCACATGTAATGAGAGCTGGCTGCTAGGGGCCCTTTATGTAATGATGTCGTGGGTTGACAGCCTTTATCCCAATATCGTGTGTTGTGTCTGGCAGCTGTGCCTTTTCTCTCTTCCCCCCCCCCCCCGGCCGTCTTGCTGCGGCGGGGCGGGGAAGAGAGGGGGGGAGTGTTTGACCAGGCCTTTTTGGCTTTTGGCTTTTTGCTGCTTGGCTTGGCTAGCCGCTTTGCTTGCTTGCTTTCTGCTTTTTGCGCTGTTTTTTTTTCCTTTTCTTTTGTTCCCTCTTTCTTACCCTCCCCTGAAGATACTGGACCGGTTCCGGACCTGACCTGAGACGTCCAGGACACCTGGAGCTTGCAAGAGAAGCTTGACGCCCTCACCATACACAAAGTCTGTTTCTTTCCTTTTCTTGTGTTGGGGAGTGTTCTTTTGTTACTTGTAAATAAATAGGTTTTGTTTTCCACTTTGCTCCTCCGAGAAATTCCTTCCCGAACCCGGTGTTGGGGGAGGGGTGGTTGGAGGTTTGTTTTGTTTTGGGGGGCTCCCTTTTGGAGATTTCCCCTAATTTGTCCTAAACCAGGACAATATACTTTTTGGTGCGTTGGCCGGGAAACGGAGGCCAAAAAAAAAAAACAGTGGAAAAAAACCTATAACAATAATATTTTGGTTTTGGCTATTTTGGTGGGCATATTGGTGGTTCATAATGTCATTTGGAGTGGAAGCTTGCCGGTATTTCTGGTCCCTAGGGGCTTTTGAAGTTTTAATACTTTTGTGGTCCCTGGGGTTATTTCCTTACCCAAAAATAGCTCTGATGTTGTCCCTAATAAGTAGCTTTTGTAAGCGGGGGGCACTAACCAGAATAGTCATTGTGCTGGTCTTATGTGTGATGATGTGTCGGATAAAAATGCTGGACTTTATTTCAGGAATGTATGAGTTGCTGTTATGGTTGTTTACTCAGTTTGTTTGGGGAGAAGAAGGGGGAGGGGCTTTTCAGCCTTTGTCCTCCTTCTTGTCCTCCAAATTGTTGACATCTCTATTAGAAAATACTGAATTTCCCCTGAGTTTGAAAGAAACCATCTTTCTGGCATTTAATTTATTAAGCCTTTTCTATACTGTCTGGAGTGTGTATAAAATGAAGACTGAGATTTCTAGAGGGGTTAGAGACACTCCTGACTTAGGAGTAAAACAAAGCAGGAAAAATCTTGACTGGAGTGGGAAATGGGAGGACATGGGCCAGACTTTAAAGGAATTTTCCGATCCTATAGATTGGGACTTTCCATCTGATCAAATTCAGGATCCAGTCGAGGTGGCAAAGTATTTGAGGGAGAAGTGCCATGGTAATACTAAGGAGGAAAGGGTTACTGCAGTGAGCTGGGCCTTGGCGTTTGTTTACCGTACTCTGCTAGATACTGTGGAGCAGCAGATAGCAGAAAGGGAACAGGGAGATAAGTTAGTTACTATCCCAGTGACCCAGGCTGCAGCTAACATCCCAGGCTCCAGGCTAGCAGCTGAATCAGACAATAGGCCCCAACCCATGGCTGTTGCAGCTAATACAAGAGGTGGAAAGTGTAAAGGCAAGACTGATCGAAAGGTGGAGGATGATGATGATGATGCAGGAGAAGGACCCTCACCAAAATCAGAGGCCACATCAAGGGGCACAGAATCTGGAGCTAATATTGACTCCTTTTCCCTGAAGGACCTCAGAGGCCTAAGAAAGGATTACAGACGACAACCTGACGAATCTATAATTAGTTGGTTAGTCCGCCTTTGGGATGCTGCAGGGGAGGTTACGATTTTGGATGGTACTGAAGCGAGGCATTTGGGATCCCTGTCACATGATCCTGTCATTGATCAAGGTATGATGAGGGGGGCTAACCCTCACAGCCTCTGGGAACGGGTCCTAAGAAGCGTAGCAGAACGATACCTGTGTACGGATGATCTCTATATGCAGCAGACACGGTGGAAGACCATAGAACAGGGGATCCAACGCCTGAGAGAGATGGCGGTGGCAGAGCTCATTTTCTCAGATGATACAACAACTAGGAATCCGGACCTGGTACCATGCACACCTATAATGTGGAGGAAACTTGTGCGACTTGGGCCACCTGAATACGCTTCTGCCCTAGCAATAATGAAGCGGGATGATACATATGAGACTGTGCTCGATATGGCAAAGAAGCTTCGAGCGTATGCAGATGCTGTGCATGGCCCAACTCATGCCAGAATTGCAGCAGTGGAAACCCGACTGCAGAAACTAGAGGACAAAATAGAGGAGAATCATAAGAAACTCCGGGAAGAGATTAAGGAGGACCTTATTCAAATCTCAGCTGTACAAATTAGAGGCCCTGGTGCCCAACGCTGGCGCTCCTTTGATGGGGAGAGAAGGTACATCCCACGGGCTGAGTTATGGGCTTTTCTGCGTGAGTCTGGAGAAGACATGAGGAGATGGGACAGAAAACCCACCGCTGCTTTGGCACAACGGGTGCATGATTTGAAGAAAAGAGAAAGTATCACCAAAAGGATAGCAGCTCCGGTCGCTCGTAGCCGAGATGTTAAGTATGCTGATGACGATGACATGTCCGATCCCCTTGAAGGAACTTCTAAGGCATATGCCCAAGGAAAGAAGGACAATCTGGCTTAGAGGGGCCCTGCCTCCAGCCAGGAAGAGGCACGGGAGAACCGGGTTTTCTGGAAGGTGTGGATCAGATGGCCTGGCACATCAGAGCCACAAGACTATGAAGCATTGGTTGACACCGGATCACAGTGTACCTTAATGCCATCGGAACACGTGGGGACAGAACCTGTTTCCATTGCTGGAGTGACAGGGGGATCACAACAGTTGACTTTGTTGGAAGCTGAGGTGAGCTTGACTGGGAAGGAGTGGCAGGAACATCCGATTGTGACTGGTCCAGAGGCTCCGTGTATTTTGGGCATAGACTTCCTCCGGAATGGCTATTACAAAGATCCTAAGGGATTCAGGTGGGCTTTTGGAATAGCTGCAGTGGAGATAGAGGGTATTAAACAATTGAATACCTTGTCTGGACTATCAGAGAACCCATCTGCAGTAGGACTCTTGAAGGTAGAGGAACAACGAGTGCCAATTGCCACCTCAACAGTGCACCGCAGGCAGTACCGGACGAATCGAGATGCCGTGATCCCCATCCACAAAATGATCCGAGAGCTGGAGAGCCAAGGAGTGGTCAGTAAAACCCACTCACCCTTCAACAGCCCTATCTGGCCCGTGCGAAAATCTGACGGAGAATGGAGATTGACTGTGGACTATCGTGCCTTGAATGAAGTGACTCCACCACTGAGTGCGGCTGTACCGGACATACTGGAACTGCAGTACGAGCTGGAGTCCAAGGCAGCAAAGTGGTACGCGACCATTGATATAGCTAACGCATTTTTCTCCATACCTCTGGCAGCAGAATGCAGGCCCCAGTTTGCTTTTACATGGAGGGGAGTGCAGTATACCTGGAACCGACTGCCCCAGGGGTGGAAACACAGTCCTACCATCTGTCATGGACTGATCCAGGCTGCACTAGAAGAGGGTGAGGCTCCAGAACATTTACAATATATTGATGATATCATTGTTTGGGGGAACACGGCAATAGAAGTGTTCGAGAAAGGAGAGAAGATAATTCATATTCTCTTGGAAGCCGGATTTGCCATTAAGAAGAGCAAAGTCAAGGGACCTGCCCGAGAAATTCAGTTTTTGGGAGTGAAGTGGCAAGATGGACGGCGTCAGATTCCTGCAGATGTTATTAACAAAATCACTGCTATGTCCCCACCAACTGATAAGAAGGAAACACAAGCTTTCTTAGGTGCTATAGGTTTCTGGAGGATGCACATCCCTGAGTATAGTCAGATTGTGAGACCCCTTTATCTGGTTACCCGCAAGAAGAACAACTTCCATTGGGGCCCTGAGCAGCAGCAAGCTTTCATCCAAATCAAGCAGGAGATCGCTCATGCTGTAGCCCTTGGTCCAGTCAGGACGGGACCAGATGTGAAGAACGTGCTCTACTCTGCAGCCGGGAGCCATGGTCTGTCCTGGAGCCTTTGGCAGAAGGTGCCTGGCGAGACCCGAGGCCGACCATTGGGATTTTGGAGTCGGAGCTACAGGGGGTCTGAAGATAACTATACTCCAACAGAAAAGGAAATCTTGGCCGCCTATGAAGGAGTCCAAGCCGCCTCGGAGGTGATTGGTACAGAGGCACAACTCCTTCTGGCACCCCGACTACCGGTGCTGGGATGGATGTTCAGAGGAAAGGTTCCCTCTACCCACCATGCCACCAATGCTACTTGGAGTAAGTGGATTGCCCTCATTACGCAGCGCGCTCGAATTGGGAAGTTAAATCGCCCTGGGATCCTGGAAATAATTACAAATTGGCCCGAAGGTGAAAGCTTTAGTGTCGCGGATGAGGAACAAGAGCCAGTGACCCGGGTTGAGGAAGCTCCGCCATACAATCAGTTACCAGCAGAAGAAACGCGTTACGCTCTATTCACCGATGGTTCTTGTCGCGTCATAGGGATGAAACGGAGGTGGAAAGCAGCTGTATGGAGTCCCACTCGACGGGTTGCAGAGGCTACTGAAGGAGAAGGCGAATCCAGTCAATTTGCTGAAATCAAAGCTATTCAACTGGCCCTAGGTATTGCAGAGAGAGAGAAGTGGCCAAGGCTCTATTTGTATACCGATTCTTGGATGGCAGCCAACGCTCTATGGGGATGGCTGAAGAGATGGAAAGAGGCGAACTGGCAGCGAAGAGGAAAACCAATTTGGGCTGCGGAAGAGTGGAGAGATATCGCTACTCGGTTAGAGAAGTTACCTGTGAAGGTTCGCCATGTAGATGCCCATGTCCCCAGAAGTAGAGCTAATGAAGAGCAGCAAAACAACCAGCAAGTACATCAGGCTGCAAAGATAGGGGAGTTGAAGATAGATCTCGACTGGGAGCATAAGGGAGAGTTATTCTTAGCACGATGGGCCCATGATGCCTCAGGCCACCAGGGTAGAGATGCCACCTATAAGTGGGCACGAGACCGAGGGGTGGATCTAACCATGGACAGTATCTCTCAGGTTATTCGTGACTGTGAGACGTGTGCTGCCATTAAGCAGGCCAAGCGGGTGAAGCCCCTCTGGTATGGGGGGCGGTGGTCTAAGTACAAATACGGGGAGGCCTGGCAGATTGATTACATCACACTGCCTCAGACCCGCCAGGGCAAGCGCTATGTACTAACCATGGTAGAAGCCACCACGGGATGGTTGGAAACCTACCCTGTGTCTCATGCCACAGCCCGTAACACTATCTTGGGCCTTGAAAAGCAGGTCCTTTGGAGGCACGGTACTCCCGAGAGAATTGAGTCGGATAATGGGACTCATTTTAAAAACAATCTTATTAATACTTGGGCTAGGGAACATGGCATCGAGTGGATATACCATATCCCCTATCATGCACCAGCTGCAGGGAAGGTGGAAAGGTATAATGGATTGTTAAAAACCACCTTAAAAGCATTAGGTGGGGGGTCTTTAAAAAACTGGGAGCAGCATTTAGCAAAGGCTACCTGGTTAGTTAACACTCGAGGTTCCACCAACCGAGCAGGTCCTGCTCAGTCTGAGCTCCTCAATATAGTAGATGGGGATAAAGCCCCAGTGGCCCATGTCAGAGGTTTGTTGGGAAAGACAGTATGGATCAACCCTGCCTCGAGTACAGACAAACCCATCCGTGGGATTGTCTTTGCTCAAGGACCAGGTTATACATGGTGGATAATGCAGAAAGATGGAACAACACGGTGTGTACCTCAGGGAGACCTGATTGTGGGATGAGACTCATATATGAATGTCATTGTTTGTTGAATGTGAGACAGAAGGAAACTGTAAGTGTCAAAGGTCTGAGCAAGTAAGATGAGAGGAATGCGTAAGTGTCAAAGGTGTGAGTAAGTGAAATGAAAGTTTTTATTGTATATTCACGATATGGGATAAGGGGTGGAGTGTCGTGGGTTGACAGCCTTTATCCCAATATCGTGTGTTGTGTCTGGCAGCTGTGCCTTTTCTCTCTTCCCCCCCCCCCCCGGCCGTCTTGCTGCGGCGGGGCGGGGAAGAGAGGGGGGGAGTGTTTGACCAGGCCTTTTTGGCTTTTGGCTTTTTGCTGCTTGGCTTGGCTAGCCGCTTTGCTTGCTTGCTTTCTGCTTTTTGCGCTGTTTTTTTTTCCTTTTCTTTTGTTCCCTCTTTCTTACCCTCCCCTGAAGATACTGGACCGGTTCCGGACCTGACCTGAGACGTCCAGGACACCTGGAGCTTGCAAGAGAAGCTTGACGCCCTCACCATACACAAAGTCTGTTTCTTTCCTTTTCTTGTGTTGGGGAGTGTTCTTTTGTTACTTGTAAATAAATAGGTTTTGTTTTCCACTTTGCTCCTCCGAGAAATTCCTTCCCGAACCCGGTGTTGGGGGAGGGGTGGTTGGAGGTTTGTTTTGTTTTGGGGGGCTCCCTTTTGGAGATTTCCCCTAATTTGTCCTAAACCAGGACAAATGATTTCTGCAGGAAGTCTTGTTAAGCAAAAATGTAAGAAATAACAACCTCACCCACCAGAACTCCATGTTGTGAATATTTGTACAGCAAAATTCCAGCAAGGATTGCATTCTGCCACTTCAGCTCCACAGAGCAACACTTGGCTCAGGATGAACAGCTCATTTTAGATGGAGGGATTTAGTTCAGGCAGGGAAGGATTACTCACCATGAGTTAGAATGGCAGAATTTGGCCAGAGAAGCCAGAGCAGCCTTTGCAATACCAACACATCATTTTAAAACAGCTGGGAAATGGGTATCTAGGAAAAAAAAAATAAATAAAGGTTATGAAGGAGGATCAAATGCTGTCTTAATTGAAGCAGGAATTCATTTTTTAATTCATCTAATTGTGTTAAACTGCTAATAGGCTAATTTGAAGAGCTCAGTGCATTCAAGAAGCTGGTATTTAATTAACAAAATCACGTTTCACACAATGCCAGACAAGGGGTCAATCCTTGAATGAGGAGCTCCCTTGAGAGCAAAAGGCACAATTAAGGCTGTAGAAACTTCTCATTCATTCTTCTGCTGCTAAATATCACTGATTACTGATTGGGAAGAACCCCATTGCTTCTTAGCTGATGTTTTTTGGCATACATTTCCCTCTTTTCCTTGTCTCTGTATCTGACCTCTGCATCCTGTCCTCTAGTGGATTTTGACCTCTATCTGGCTTTATGCATTTGTGATTATATTAATTATAAAGAGTATTATCCACGCAGACTTCTGCCATGGAAACAGGAGTTTGAATGCTACCATTTTCGTGTCCACCTAGAATTTCCAACCCTGTGCCAGGAAAATGGCTTCCCCTGGCTTAAAAGGATTTTACACAACCCTAAATACTGGGCAGACTTGAAGGCATTTCTTAAAAATGTTCCAAGCTTCAATGACAGTCACCCTCCATTCCTTAGCTTCAGGATAAAACCTTGTAATTGTTCATTACCTCAATTCAATTTTATTTGGAGGCATTTCTGGGCATGAATAAGGTAACAGAATCCAGTTCCTGTTAGAGCAGCATGCACACACCAAACTGAAGTACTGAGAGGTTCTGGGAATATTGACAAACAAGGAGAAGAGATTATTTCAACACAAGAAAAGAGAGACTGCTTGGGGAACTTATTCAAGAGTCCTGGCAGGCATGATAATGGAGGTGGAACTCAGAATAATTTTCAGTGAGGGAAGTTTCTTCCTTTCTCCTTAAGTTGAGGCCATTTAAAATCAAAATTTACTATCGCTCGACTGAGGAGATATTCAGGAGAATATCTATAAATAGCCATGAGGGTCTTTAAAAGGTAGTTTTTGTCAGTGGCAAGATGCTTTCACAATTAGAAAACTCTGCCTGGGGCTCTATTAACCACAACAGCCTTTCCTCAGCAGCCAGACATCTCAATTAGCACTAAGAGTTGCTTCTGACTCAATACTTCCCATAACTAATACTATGCTTGTTATCCTCAATTGTTTAAATTAAAGTTAGTGACCTTCTGTCTGTCTTACACTTTATAAGTCATCAGCATTGTCCACAGAATAAAGTCTGGAAGAACCAGAAATGCCACAAACAGAAAGCTGTATTCTTTCCATGCAATATAAATGTAGATTTTTTTCCTGAAGTGTTTTACTACATGACAGTTATTTGGTGTTGACCTTAAAGAGAAGGCGTTTAAGTGTATATGAACATACATTCATAACACTTCAGGAAAAAAAATCTACATTTATATTGCATGGAAAGAATACAGCTTTCTGTTTGTGGCATTTCTGGTTCTTCCAGACTTTATTCTGTGGACAATGCTGATGACTTATAAAGTGTAAGACTTTTCTAGTTTAAAGAAAATGCCACATTGCCACAACATATGTGGAACATATGATTCCTCCCTGCAATTCAATCTGTACACAGTACTTGAGCAAAAGATCAAGTACAGCATATTTTGAAAGAAAAATAATTAAGAACCAATGGAAAACAATACTGGGAGGGCAAAAGCCAATATGTGGGCAGCTTTTGGTAATAATCTAAGAAAAAACAAATTATATTTACATTCTACCAGCAAATAGGTTGATAAAAAAGCCCAAACTTACTCATTGGGCACAACCTCTTTCCTTTTAGGCTTCAGCAATATGCTCTCCTCACTTCACAGCTGAAATAACTGCTTTCAGAATTACTTCACAGGTCTGAAAACAACTCCCTTGAAAAATGTCACTTCTGTTCTCTTTTCCCTATTGTATTTGTGTGATTCACCATGAATGTTCAGCAGTCTCAGGCATAGAACTTTGCTTGCAGCAGTGCAATTACAGAAAAAGCAATTTTATGGTGTATCTTGGGGGAAAAAAATAGCATTTTATTAAGAATATGGGCATGATTTTTATTGGATACCTCTGTGTTCTAACTGTAAGAACTATAAAAATATTTTACCATTGTCTCTCAATTGATATGTCAGAATTAACCAGCAGAAGTTAAATCTAATATGAGAATAATATCAAGTATAATTTTCATTAGAACATTCACAGGCCCCAAAAATATATCCTTTACACCTTTAATATATTTAAACAGAACAAATACCTGAATCAGCAGATAAACTCTACTTTTTTCCTCTGGGTGAGCAACACCTTAAAAATAAATATTCTTAAACATTTCATGTTAGAATGAGACTTCCACATCTATTCAACCCTCTAACTGCAAATACAAAACTAACACAATCCTGAATTACACCTTTAAAAGTTAGATTAAATTATTTCAGTGCCTGTCTATGGTCCTTGTTCAATGCAGCACAGATTTACACTGCTTTTTTTGTGGCTAAATTAAAAATTAAGAAATAAGTTCTTCCTGGAGAATTTGAAAAACTTCAAAACAGTGTGATTTATATAATAAAAAAATATAATTTATCATAATCCAAAGCTTCCCCTGAATGCAGTCACAGAAGCATTGGTAACAAAGTCTTACTACACTTTTGACCTGTGACATCACTCAGGGGCTGTTTCAAACTTCATTCTAAAGACAGTTTGTAATCTTCAAAGTGTTACTAAGCATCATTGCTAAGGAAAAAATATATGAAAAACAACAAATAGCATTCTTCCCATAGTGCAGATACACAGTCCTTTAAAAAGTCCACATTCCTGTGAGAAAACAAAACAAAACAAAAAAAAACACACAACCCAACACAACCAAAAAAAAAACCCCATAAACACTGTGTATTTTCAGTCAAAAAGTTCTACATTGAAATTTCTTGGAACTTTATTTTTTGCCCAAATTCACCTTTCTATCTATTTTATTTTCTTTATGCAGTTACACATACAAGGGCTTCATAATAACTTCAAGGTCCTAAATCTATTGATGTTCTTACATTTTCACAGCTAGTTAATGGTCTCTGTTAAATAATTAATAAATGATTTCATTGGAGAGTGTGTCAGTGGTTCCTAACAGCCTCTGGAGCCAGCAGTGAGTGAAGCCCTTTATCACACAGGGGGAATGTTATAGCATCCTAAGGAGGAAAATGAGAATAAAGACTGATGTACATATGGAGAGATACCAAGGTAGGCAAACACTTTTCTAGATTGTGATTTAATTCTAAGGGCATTAAATGCTGAAAATTTAACTCAATCTCAGCAGAAAATTACAATTCAGATTATTACAGAAGCAATAAAGTAGCTGAACTCTGGGGCTGTTCTTCACATGTCAACTAACTGGCCTGTGGAAATTAATGCCAACAGGCCCAGACTTGTGCCTTTGGTTTTCTCACACTACTTGATCTTCCAGTTTTTATTTTTGCTCTTAAGAAGGTTTAAATTCTATTAACACTGCAGCCTTTCATCATTCTCTCAATATGTTCAATTTTTCCCCTCAAAATAGACTAACTCTCATTACAAACTCAAAAAACCCCCAAAACAAGCAAAGCCAAACAAATAGCAAAAAAAAAAAAAAAAATACAGAATCAAAGACCCTACATGTGATATATCAGTTAAACAGTGTTTAATATTAGTATAAAATTAGATCACTTATTCATACATTGCCTTGCTACATATTACCATCATCCTGTCTGTAAAGATTTTCAGCATATTAGAGATTTTAGGTCCTTCCTGACAAAGAACCATCTTCTATTCTAGAAACGCTCACTATAAGGAGAGGAAAGTCATGTTGAGAGCTTTTCTGCTTTGGCAGATTGGTTGGAGGCAAATTATTTAAGCACAAAGGAACATAAAAATTTGGATTCTTAGGAAAACATTCCCTTACACATCCACCTCTGAGTCAATGAAGCGTTATCTCTGCTGCTTTTTACATTACAGGGACACAGGGAATTTAAAGTGTAGCACTTCAGTCACTCTGAGAAACTTCTCCATGCCCAAAGATATGAGGATTTCAGATACCCTTTTACACAAATATTTTGAGATTGGGCCTCTCACATTTACAGATCACTTCAGTACCTCATTAGACAACAGCAGAAAATAAAAGCATGACATGTAAATAAGGCATCATGATTCAGGGAAAAAAGGTTGAATCTGGATACAAGAAGAAATAGAGTTGAGGAGGGTATAGAAACTTCTATTCTTTAGTATTTATTAGTTGCAACCACAACTTCAGCACAAATGACTGATGGCCAATGAGTGAATATTTGTGTTCCAACAAGCTTCAGAATTCAAAAGTGGGTTTTTTTCCTTCTCAGGAAAGGTTTCCTTTTCACAGAAACCCCACTGATACTCTAACCAGGCATATTGGACATTAAAAAAATTAGCATAAGTTTAGCACATCTCAATTATTTACTTCACTATCTATACTCCCCCTCACATGACTAGGAGCAGATCAGAACATCTATCAATTTCCCTTTAACACAGGCCTCAGAATTGATATTTTTACTACAAGTAACAGCTTCAAAAGCAGCCTCCCAACATCATCCTTCCAGGCTCAGCAGTGTTGTGTTTGGTTTGTTTAATGCTACCTTTCAAAACTCAATTAGAACTATTCCAGATTTTCACTTGTCATTACTGCAAATTGAGCGAGTTTTCAATTGTTGAGTCCTTCAAAGAACAGGTTTTTGTGCACTTTCCTGGAAGTGTCAGGAATTAATGAACTCATACTGAATCACATGTGTTATTATGCTAAGTTCCTAGAGAGGCAGGCAACAAAATACATCATCTTCCTTGAAAGATAGTACCAAACAATTGTTTGGGATAAAAACCAGTGGTCCAACACTTAAAGTCTCTTGTCTGAAGCCCAGACTCTTGAGAATTGTGCCAGTTCCCTATTTTAACCCCATAATGGCCAATATTTTGCTTAGGATTTGGAATGTTCTAGCCAAGACTGGCACAATAGAGGAACTGGAAAGTAAGGGAAGGCTCTCATTAGTAAACAATTCTTTAATTGCTTTTATTCTGGCCTTTGGAACATGCACATTTCCACCCAGAAATGGGATCTTTATCTTCCCTCTGCTGAAGGACTCATGAAAATTTACTTCTTCTGATAATCTTGGGTGTTAGGGGATTAAGCTATTAGATGCAGTATACAGAAACAGATAAAGTAATAGCTAGAATCTCACAGAAATCTCTTTTTTTCCAAGAGAAGCAGCATGACATCACGTAATTACACATGAAATCCTCATATTGACCAAGACAATTTGGATCCCACAGAAAATAGTGTCACCCAGAGAAAATGAAATCTCTTAATGCACTAGCTAACCAGTGACAGTCACCTTTTTTTGTACTCCTATTGAGAAATCTTTTCTTTTCTTATTTTCACCAAAACATTTATAATCCTTCATTGCAAATTCATTTATAGTTATTCAAGCAGAGAGAGAAGACAGTGAACTTGAGCATCCCACCTCAACTCACTGCCCTTTGGTCTGTATTGATCAGGAACTGCATCTCCTTTAGTTTTTTTAGTCCTGGAGATGAGGAGAAGAGTTTAGGATTAACAATTCAGAACTTTTAAGGCCTCTTAAGAGAAGTGATTTAATGGACTGACCTTTTTGGAGACATTCATGACAGAATGATGAGAAAGAAAACAGCTTAGAAATTTCTCTGTGAGCATAGGGCTTCCACAAGTTTTGTGAAATACTGGTATCACTGAAATTGACTTAAATACTGACATTTAACTTGTTTTCACTCTTCAAAAAGTGAATGCCACCAGCAAAATTATATGCAAAACACACAAGCTACATGTAAAAGAAAAGTGATTAAATATGCAAAGAGGTGTTGACTCAGTTCTCCTGGAACACTTATAAACAGAGTGAAAACCTGTTCTTTGACTGTGTTTCACTGCTCTGTTCCTTCCTGGGAAGCTCTTCAGAGAGTCCCCAAGTCACCTCTTCTCTTATCATAGTTTTTTCTTTAAATTTTCCTTTACATTTGATGGGAAATCCTAAATTCCTCACCAAGGTTTTGTGAGAGTCTTCTCTTCTACATCCTGGAAAGTTTTAGCCTCTTGAAGTTTCTTTATCTAAACTTCCCCCCTTTTAGAGGTACCAAATAACTTCTTTGGTTATCAACAATTGCACTATCATGTCTGTATTGCATAGGTAGTATACAATTACACCTACCCACACTGCAGGGCTGATGACATAAAGCACAAGCAAGCAGCTGGCAATAAAGAAGCACAAACACTTCTCTAAGTAATAATTTTATCCATTTTCTCTGTTTTAAAGTAAGACACACATGAGGAGCCAATATTGTAGTAAAATCTTCGTACTTGTTATTGCAGTGGGTTCTCAGGACTGTTATTTGAAAGTCAGCTGCTGAAATCTGCTACTGAGAGCTGTCATCTGCTGCCTGCCCACAAGCTGCCAATAGATTTTCATTCCTATTGCCATGGAAACAGAGATTGGCATGACTTGGAAGGAAAAAAAATGTATTTTAGACAGCCAGAGTTTTCAAACTTTGACCCAAGATGGAATTCACCTTTATTACCCATAAAGGTCACACTAAAAGGGTCAGGCAGGGATAGTGCCTGGCATTGTCCCTTCCTTGTCTGATCTCTCAGCTGTCAAAACTGTGAGCCTGGCCAGATTAAGTCGTGGGTACCTTCTCTCCAAAGCAGCTGCAATCAGGAGTGGGAAAGGAGGATGAAAATCTGGGATTTGTTTTACCTGGAAGCAGGACAGAGCTGCCAAACATGCCAAGTGTGGGAATCAGCAAAGGATTTGACAAGAATCACAATCACTTCAGGCCCTGCCTGAGCAACCCCATCCCAGAAAACACTTTAATCTGTAGGAGCTGCATTTCTCATTGCAAGTTCAGAAATGCTTTCTTCTATCAGCTAAAGAAGCTCTCTCCATGTCTGTTTAATAGAATAATCATGGAATAGGAGTCAAAACTTACCCAGCTTTAAGGTGGAACAACTCCTGTCGCAGATTTAGTAGCCATTCCCTGAGTCTGCCTGGTATTGAAAGGTTCATGCAGGTGTTTAGCTGTTTTTATTACACCTGACAGTGGCCAACTAAAAATGGAACTTTAAGTATTTGCAAGTTTCCTTTGACCCCTTTTTTTCTCCCTGATCCTTTGTCTTCATTTGTCACCAGGTGTCATTACCTGTGGAACTTATCCCAACTCTTCCATTTTTCTCTCAAGTATCATTCATGCTTTTGAGCAAGCATTTCACTTTTAGGCTTAGCACAAGGAAAACCACAGTTTAATAAACGATTGGAACACACTGTTGATCTCAGCTTAGTTATCTGGTGTATTTATGGTCAGTTTATTAAGTTTTTTTAATGAGGCATTGCTATTGCCTGCTTGGACCTTTTGTCCATTACAGCTCCTGTCTGATGCACATTTTTTCCCCCATTTCTTAACTTCTTTTTGTACGACCTTTTCTTTGCTTCCTTTTACTTGAAGAGCACTAGGAGGGACCTGCTGGTGTTTGTCCTTGATCAGTGAAGTGCCCCCTGTGCCATCCTTTAAATCACACTGTGTAAGCCGGAGACTTAAGCACCTTGAAGCTTCTGCAAGACAATTCTTCTTCAGACAGTACCTCATCTCCTGAGATCATACAGAGGAAATAGATTCTGTGGGCTGTATTGTGCCTGCACAACTTCCAAAATTACTGCCCTCAACCCAGACTGGCAGATAAATTGGAAAATGAATAAGGAAATACACCTGGACACAGATGTCCCTTCACCCCTGTCAGATTCCTGTTCTAAGAAATTCAAAGGCTAAAGTCACAGATATTCTGGTTTAACATGATCAACAAGGTGGAGCAGCAATCAGGGTTAACAAAGGTGACAAAGTTAACAGCTATAATTTCAGGGGTTCAATAGCAGCTTCTCATAAAAGTAAAGCAGACATCTCTTTACTCTCCATACTCCCTATCCTTTATGACATTTTTAAAAGAAGTTTGCTCTGGCCTATATCACAACTGGATAAAAACTCACGGTACAGAACATAACAATTTGGTCTATATTTGGGGTTTGGCATTAAAAACTTCAGGATTATATTTCCATTTTTCTAGTTATGCATGGAAAGGGTAGCAGTGGATTTCTTGAAATGCACAACAACAAATTATTAAATAATCATGTAATGACTACCACAGGAGAAAAAAGAAACGCCACATGGCTCAAAAGGAAGTGCACGAGCTGACAAGTGTCACTCCCCAACCAGCCCACAGGACTTGGGGAAGCAATCAGATCCCGCTGACCTGCAGACACTCACCTTCCTTCACAGTTTGTTCCAAAGGAAGCCTGAAAAGCCCTGCAATGAAACAGCTCTGATCTGCTCCCGTGACCAGGGGAAGCATCTCCAGGGGATTGTAGGCACTCTGCGAGGACAAGATTAAGCAAGGGAGGTCCGGAATAATGAAGGTGGAGAGAGCAAACAGAGGCAAAGACAGAAGTGACATTCAGAGAATTAAGAGATGCAAGAACAGGTAAGCAGAGGTGAGGAAAGATTTGGTGTTTTCTTGCCCATGGAATCAATTGTGTTTCAAAAAATGTCAACATGTCGCTCAAAAGAGGGATCTAGGACACAAAGAGAAAAACTTTAAAGAACAAAGAGGATTTGAAAAACTCCTACACAAACATCCCTGATAAACTACAGGCTAAAAATTTGTATTTAATCAGCTCCTGCTGTGGGTGAGACCCACAGCCACTGGCCCTTGCACTTCCATCACATTATTTCCTTGCAGTGGTTGTGAGGGAATCCTAAATCTTGCCTTCCCTCCCAGGTTCAATAAGCCATGTTTAAGGCTATTTATTTCAGTCACTAATCTCATTTCTTTACCAGTACTACTCTCATTTGAAATGCTAAGCTTTAGCCACATGCAGTTTTCAGTTCCTCAAGTCGCTACATATTTTACTTGAACACTTAAAGATTCTCTCAAAGTTCAGGTCTTTTAAAGAAAAAAAAGTTAATTCCCATATTTTTTCAATGGTTAAGTCAAATATCAAGGCATAATTTTATTATAGTTATATAATAAAACAGACTTGACACAATAGCAGAGAAGGCATGCACAGAACAGGCAGGGAGCAAAGAACAATTTGCTGCTCCTGACTGATTTATGTTTCAAAACCAAAGGTTCCCAGCTCAGAAACCTACTGAACAAAAACATAAAGGTGGATTGAAACATCTCTCAGACATACCTAGCAAAGTCAAAGCCTCATTTTCCAAAAAGGGCTATTCTGAAACTCTGGACTCCTCTTCTGAAGAGTTCTGGCTGTACTTAAGAGTCTGTAGCTGAAGAAAACACAAACTGCTGTGAAAAAACAGTGTGCACACAGTGCAAAGAGACAGGAATTTTTCTGGGCCCATCTCCCAAAACAGTAAGTGTTGGCTAAGTTTTGCAATTAAGTGGGATTTTTTTTCTTCCCAGTGGTTTCAAAACTTGTCAGGACCACTGGAAAACCTGTGGTTTCTCACAGGCTCATGAAGCCAGGCAGCAGACACAACCTTCCCCTCTCTGAGCCTAGCACTACAAAACGATGCTGCCATGGCTCTGTCAGTCTATTGCTCTCTAAGCTTGAAGAGCCAGTTAAAGAAGTGACAATGAGAGAGAGGAGGCATCTTTGGCAAGGGTTTCCCCAGTCACTTTGGCCTGTCACAGACCTGCAGGGAGATCACTCAGGTATCCCCCCAGAACTCAACAGTTATTTATATTCTGTGCTTCTGCACAAAATATGAATTGATTGCATCATTTGGAGCACCAGCTACCCCACAGAATTTCACTCCTGAGCAGCACTACATGGAGAAAACTTCTCCCAAAGACTTTTCTGAAAATCACTTTGGTGCCAGTGTAGCCACACCACACTTTGTGTGTAGAAACTGCTCAGGAAGGAATGATTTTTGCTCCTTGGAGAAGTCCACACATGGAGCTGCTGCTTGACAAAGCCCAGTGCAGCAGCATGTTTTTCTCAGGTGAGCATCTCTTGGAATGCCAGTGACAGCTCTCCCATCAGTGCTTTGTCTCAAAAGACACATGTAGCAAAACTTGACATATGTTCAGATATATTTTGGCACAATTGAAAGCAAGACAGAATTCTCCATTTATAAGAAAACGCAATTATTTTCTCAGGAGGTATAACTTAAAATAAATAAGCCAATTTTACTCTATAGAGGGCTTCAAACTAGATGGACTTGAGCAGAGTGGCATTTTGAAGAAGTACAGAACAACAAAAATATCTCCCCATTGATGAATTTTGAAGCAGCATTAATAAAAGTGAAGGCCAGGCTGATCCCAAATGTGTTGTAGAAAGGTAATTAAAATATTTCCTATTTTTTTCATATTTTTCTATTTAACCTTGGTCTGCAAAACCATGCTAGTTCTAGTATGCATTTCTAACTCAAAAAAGTGAAAATTTTGTGATGAAGAAGTAATAGTTTTTAAAGTATTATGCAATAATTTCTGTGGAACATTTATCAGACCAAAGAGTGCTTTTTCTATCTATTAGAGAGTATAAAAACCAGTGTTTTCCAACATACTGCAGAAACTTGGTAAGAGAATGTAAAACATTGCCATTCTCCAAGTTGGTCTATTGGCAACCAGGCAAATAAATGTTGGAAAGATGCATCCATTAGCACTTTAAAGCACCCAGAACAAGAGAAGTTAAGGCAAAATCTATGATATTAGACAGAAAATATTATCTTGCCAATGCTTTTACACAGAATTTTAATTGGCTGCCTAGTGAGTGCAAATTACCATTTGTGATTTGTTGCCACTACTACAATGTTTCATTACAGCAGCTTTGGAAAAAAAGTCATGAAACAGATCTGCTTAATTTTCTATATTCCAGTGCAGGAGTTCTATGACAAACAGTAATTGGTGTATCAAAGAGGTCTAGCTAATTCTCAGCGTTCTACATTCATGCTGATATGCCACAATTGGGAAGGCAATTGTTTTCCAATACTGCACTGAAAAAGAACAGATAAAGACCTCATGCTGATTTTTCACTGGCAGAGGTGGGAGAAGTGAGAGGAAAAAGTTTTACATCTTTCACTCTGATGCTGGAGATGACACTTTTTTCCTTCTTTAATGTGCACCTCATGGTCACACCCCAGCCAGCAAGTGAGGACCACAGAAATCTTGTTCCTTTCCCCCTGCCTTGGTGGGATAGAGTAGAGAATCAAGGAAAAAAAGTAAAATGCATGGATTGCGTATAATTGAAAGAAAGTAAGGTACACTAATAAAATTGTAACAATTATTATAATGAAAGAGGGAGGAAAAACCTGAGGGAAACAAGCGATGCACAGCAAAATTGTTCACCATGCACTGAGCAATGCCCAGCCCAGCCCTGAGTAACAATCAGCTCCTCACAGAAAACTTCTCCAAGTTTATGCACAAACTTTCTGGGGTATGGAATAGCTCTTTGACCAGTTTGGATCACTTGTCCTGGCCGTGCTCCCTCCCAGCTTTTTGTGCACTGGCACAGCATGAGACATGGAAATGTCCTGGACACTGGGTGAGCATTACCCAGCAACAACCCAAACATTGCTCTGTTACCTTTATTATTCTCATACTAAATCCAAAACAAAGCCCTGCACCAGGTGCTAAGAAGAACAAACTCTATCCTAGATGAAACCAAGACAAGGCAGCTACACAGGAGAAACACTGGGGAGATATAGATAGGAATTTGAGCACACAGACATTGCTGTAAAAATAGCTTGTTAAACTATAGATCTCTGTAAATTGAGAGGATAGCTTGATTATATTTTTTTTCAGCCTTATGCTAACTGCCCTTTTAATCAAACCTCCTCCCTTCCTGTTTATCATTCACAGTGGATTTATTCCCTCCTTGCACCTCTTCTTGTATTTTTCCTCAGCCCTTACACGCTCCCTTTTACCCTACAATGTCTCACTCCATTTTCACACCACCATCCCCTAGAGCTGGCTAGGGAAAACAGAAAATAGGCTGACTTTTTGTAGAAAGTTCACTGTGCTTTGCCTTGCTACATGAATCCCAAAACTTCAGCTTGGTTTCACAGATAAATATCCCCTTTTGCAAAAAGCTGACTTCTCCAAACCTGCATAAAGCCCTGTGGCCAGGGGTCTGGTTCTTGGTTCCTCTTCAGGACCACTGTGCTGACCACGCTAATTGTTCTTGGTATCCACAGCAGCAACTCGACAAGGGATCTGAAACACATCTGCCAGACACTGTAGCAGATCCAACACAACTTGAAAGGGTCAGAACTCTACAAATTCTATCCCAAAGGGAGCCTGGACTGACTAAGCAGATTATACTGCCACAGTGTAAGGAAAAGGTTCTTCAAGTAAACACACACATACACCCACAGATGCTCTGACATGATACATCTTCATTTTCACCTCAAAAATCCATAAAGGAGAGAAATTATGATGTCACACAACAAAAAGGTGTTCTTTTCTTAGGAAAGATGAGCTCCCAAATTGAATGGTATTGAAGAAAATCTATCTGAAAACAAAGCATCTTTTTTTCTAGCAGAAGAGAAAAGCTCTGCAGTTTGCCTAGGGCACTTTAAAGCATTCCTTTTTTAAAGGATTCATTAACTTCAACCTTGTTATCACCCCATCTCCCTCTGTTCATCACCGGCCATCATTAAGTTCTTTTAAACTCTAAAGGTTAATTACAACGTAATTGTTCCCCTTACAGTGACTGATCCATAGATATACAAGTTTTCCCCTTTTAAGTAACAAATAAAGAAATGGAACTGAACTATTCTTATTTAGAATCTGTTCTGAAAGAGGTTTCTTAAATATTAATAAACAATTTCTATGCCAATAAAATCCAGCCAGCACCTATATCATTTACATAAACCAGTGGGGTGCCTTAAAAGGGGGGTTTAAAGGAATTGTGGAGAGGGAGATAAAACTACCTTTGTGGTCCATATTTTTCACATCAGATGCAAAATACAGCAGTAACTGTCAAAGTGCAGCTGCAGCAGCTGAGCAGTTTATGGAATTTGTAAGTAGGATTAGCAATGGGTTTCAACTTTGCTACTCACACAAGCACACACAGCTTTAATCTGAAGGGAGTTACCATTTTGTTGATCTGTATATCAGTCAGATATGGGAAAGTGCAAGTAAGTCATAACAGAAGCAGAAAAACATCTCCTCATACAGATTTCATCAGGATCCCAGACTTTAGGTTTTGTTCTTTGGCTTTAGATTTACTTTCCTAACACAGCAGATGACAGATTCAGATGTGGCAGATCAGCATTACAAAATCTTAGACCACTTTTTGGTGACAGGCAAAACCTTACACATAGCTTGAAATGGTAATTTATACAATTCTAATGTGCTGTCATTTTTTATTATATTTGTGGTTTATTTTCATTCTAAGCCCCACATTAAATTAGACTGTTAGTCTAAACAGAGGGCATGAGATAGGGGACTAGAAGGGGCTGATGGACAAAACCCTGGTTAATATAACAGAGCACTAGTCATGCTTCTTTAAAGCCCAATATATATTTTTGATGATGTAAAATCAAATAATCACATCAAGACAGAGGTGGAGATTCAATGGCAGTGCAGACATGTTGTCAAAAAGTCCATCTGTGGGGAAAAAAATTACAGAGGGCAAGCAAGTGAAGCAATGAGAGTAAAATATCACTGATAAATTGGTGGCAGGCAGTATAAGGAGCTCCTGTGTTTAGGTGCTTTAATTTCAGTTACCTGTAGAGAGGCAGCAGGTGGTGGCAGATGTGAGTAAAGTGTCAATAATAATCACCATTTTAGAGCTAGGTGTTCCACCTGCAGCAGGGGAGAGGGAAAAGTCTGGCAATGAGAAAGAAACAGGCAATGGGAAAGGGAAGTTATGAATGTGAAATATAGATTTGTGCAGAAGGCTGAAAAGAGAAAGAAATAAAGGTCACAGTATAAAGAAAATGAACTACTAGACAGAAAATAGACATCACAATGCAGAGCAAAATGCTGTGAAAGGCATGGGAGAGTACAACACAGATAATGGTTGTTGAACCTATGCCTCAAAGAAGAGGAATAAAGAAGCTCTTAGACAAGTGAATAGAGAAAAGTAGAGAGAGGTTTTGAGAGAAAAAGAGTTATCAGTAAGTATTTTGACATTTGGTAAATCTGAGTTAGTTTAGATTCATTGGTACCAATTTCACGGCATGAAATTTCTGTTAGACTTTCAAAACCTGAAAATCTGATTTTAGATAAATGACATTTCCAAATACTTATGTCCTGAATTACAGATTGTAACATACCCCTTAATTACATTAGAACATTTCTTGCGCTGGCAATATTCAGGGTTAAACACTTCAGAAGAGGACATCTCAAGCTCTAAAAGCCTGTACAGTCCAAGAAAAAAGGTAATCCAACAAAAAAAAAAAATCTAAAAATTTTTTTTTTCTACTAGTCTCTTTTCTAATTCAGATAAAATTTTGAGTTTCAAAGGTAGATTTTGGTCTTCCTTTCTAAAATATTAAAGGAGGTGGCTTGTCCTTGCAATTCCTGATATTAATTAAGAGATAAAGTTTGCTTGCATAAAAGATGTGAGTGTTTAGATTCAAGTTTCTAGCAGAAACCACATCAAATCTGTGTGCCCACAGTACTTTTTGAAAGGCGCTCAAAAGTCTCACTAATGTTACACAAGATAGGATAAAATCCAGATGAAAGCATTGCACTTGGGACAAAAAAGAAAAAATCACTCAGTTATATTAAAAGAAACAATTGGAAGATATTATTCTCACTCTCTTTTGAAGAGCCTTGAGCTTATGATCATTTTCTCATTCACATCTGAGATAGGAACATCTTTGGAGCAGCCATTGCCTTTTGTTTGAGCAGCGAGCTGCACCCTAAACAAGGTTTATGCTCACCAGCTTCAGGTTATAAACATTTGGGTTTATTCTTGCAGTATCTGTTGGCCTTTATAAAGTTGACTTTGTTATTAAATCAATGTCATGTATTTAAAGTTCTAATGAATATAAACATGCATCTTTTTCTCTTGAATTCTTTACAGAATAAGCATGAAGTTTGCTTCTACAAAAGTCAGGCATTAGAGTTCTGTGTTGCAGTGCCAAACTGAGCATAATGTTGGATTAAATTAATAAACAAATAATCTTGTTGGCAGAACTCTCAAGAATCTTGGTAAACACTTTGGCTGAGTATCTATTAAAACTACTGAGTGTTTACAATATTTTTCTATTATGGTAACATGTGTTAAGCATAAAAAAAATATTTCTTGTTTATCTCCCATGTCAGTCTGCTTCATTCTGCAACTTTCATTTTATGTTTACCCTCCCAAAAATGAAAATATAAAGTAAGAGGAGCAGAGAAATTTAACACTAATTGGTAGCAAAACCAGTATCATCATTTAAATCACATCATGTCATTACACTTTGTTATGATGAACTACTGGGGTTCATTTAGCTTGTGAATCACTTGGACCTTTCACTTCAGATGAGGCAGTGACAAAGCCAGAGCTCATGCAATCAGATAGTAATACATAAAATTAAGCAGTCACCAGCTGCTCCACCAGAATTAATGAAAATGTGGAGCACAGATTTCTTCTTGAGCAAAATGAGATTAGACACTTGGGAATATGTTTAATCTCACTAGGACAAGGTGGTGCAGTTACAGGTGTGCAGTGGAAAAATCATAGGAAAACCCAACAGGTACTTAGAACAAGCCTGGATATACCCAATTTTTCAACAGAATTCATTTCCTCCATCACCAGGTTTTATAAGCCATTCCTACATTAACTGAAATATCCTGCAGGTTTCCTGCTGGAGCTGTAAAGACTTCTCTTCACAAAGGAGAAAAAACCCATCCAAACACCTGTTCAGTTATTGGCTATACTCAAACTCCCTGCAAAGCATCACACCTTACCTAGGAAAAAAAAAGCCAACTAACAAACATAGCTGAAATGTTGATGCCTGGTTACAAATCAAGCTCAGAAAGCAATGACTTCAGAAAGCTTGTTAAACATCCTTTGAGAAGACAATTATTCAAAACTCCCTATTAAATAAACCAACAACTCCCACCAACCTTTTGCTCCACCATTTAATTTGGAGCAACTGAAAACAAGCAAAGAGTAGAGTTTGCAGTATTTAGCACAAAATTTGATTAAGGTACCATGCAAAGGAACAGCTTTTTCAAAAGCATTAACAAATGACTACAGCTGCTTCACCAGAGCTTACTCATTACAGCAAATGATTTTGCAGCACTTTCTTTAGTGCCACACAGATGTCCCATCCACCATGAGAGGGGATGCACATTGTGGTTTTTAAATGCCCTGGAAAGGAAGCCAGCCCAAGAAAACCAGAAGAATGTGTTAGTGGCCTAGCTACAAATGATACCCCATGGGTCCAAAAAACTTCATTCTGTAATACTGCTGGCCCAGTGAAGTCAGTTCAGTGACCATTTCACTCTTTTTAGCACAGCTAGGTGGAATTCTGCGATGGCATCTCAAAACCATAAGTGGCTACAAATATTGGTGAAATCCTCAGCAGGTTCTGAGAACTACTAATGACATACAAAAGCAAGCTTCCAGTCTTGAGAAAGGGTAGGCCAGAGAATTATGCCCAATAATACCTGACAATTAGGCTGAACTATTCTATTGGCATTTCCCCCAGACAAAAGAATGAACGATGAATCTGACTCCATGTTCTCAGAAGGCTAATAAATTATTTTATTATGCTATATTATATTAAAGAATATTATACTATAGAATCCAGAAAGGATACTTACAGAGTGGTAAAAAGATAATAATGAAAACTCGTGACTCCTTCCAGAGTCCCAACACAGCTTGGCAATGTTTGGCCAAAGAGTGGAAACAACTCACACCAGGAACCAATGAAACAGTCACCTGTGGATAAACAATGTCCAAACACATTCCACACATGAGCAAAACAGAGGACAAGCAAGTGAGATAAGGATTGTTTTCTTTTTCTCTGAGGCTTCTCAGCCTCCCAGGGGAAAAATCCTGGGTGAAGGGATTTTTCAGAGACTGTGAATGCCACATACCCCCACTACTGATCCTGTGCTGCTTAAGAGCACAAGGACAAAACCTCGCAGTGGAAGGATAAAAGAACTTCTTAATGAAAGCTTTCAGGTGCACAAACATGGCTCTGCACTCATGTGATAAAGAATTACTACAATTTCTATAAAGTTAATTATTATACCTTGCAGACACATGCAATAAGAGACCAGTTACCCCAGCATCCTACTCTTGTTTCAGTCCCTTGGAGTTGATCCAGAGCTTTCTTTGCCCCTTTTGTTGTTGTCTCAAGTTCTGGTAGAAAAAAGTCAGAAATTGTCTTCTTCAGGATAAAACTACACAGAATTTCAAGAACAGATCACTAAGAACTTGCTAAACTGTGAGAGAGGACACAAAATGTACTAGAAGCTACACACATTTATATATTGAAAACCCAGGGCTACAAAGATATGAAAAAGATAAAAAGCTGTAAAAAACTTTAGGTGTGTCTTGGAACCTGGCCCTCACTGCACATCCACAGGAAGATAAAGTCTTTTTTTCCTTCCCAATCTTCCCCTCTTTTCTTACCCACATACACTGACCACTTAAGACACAGTGCATGCTTATTCCAGCTCCATTTCTTGCTCTATCAGGGCCTCTAATCACTATAATCAAGAACACACTTTTTACTTTCTAAGCACGTACTGCAGCTGCCATTTTGGGGATAACAAATGGAAAAAAGGAATAGTAAACCCCTCTGCTAGTTTTCAGTATGCATCCACTTCACTGCAGTGTTTTTAGCTTGATGCTTACTATTATTGACTTATTCCAGAGCTGAGATCTGTCAAAGCTTTCAGGAACCATGGGTGAAAAATTCCACCAAGACCTTCAGCTGGGGACAGCAACAAGGACAGCTCTGCCTCTTTTGCAAAACACCTCTCAGGACAAGCACAATGCACTTGTAACAATTCGAGTGAGACTGTTCAGCAGCAAATTCCTTTATTATTGTGTGAAACATCGTTGCGTCCGCCCTTCAAAAAGGCCTCAAAGATTCAATTCACCACAATAATCTTATTCACAATGTACCCATTCTGCTTTTCCATTTACATTTGAAAGTACTGCTCCTGGACTCCACCACAGAATGGTATCCACAAGATTAAGCACTTCTGTCCATTGAAAAGATACCTTTGAAAAAGTAAAAACTTTGGTTCTAATTGAAGAGAACCTAATTTCTTCAATATGCTCTGCTATCTACCTTTATAAACTCTGTTCCAAAAGCCCTGATTAGGTGTTTCTTAATCTAGTTTTTCTTTACTGAGTGATTACAAGAAAAGTGACTCAGAAAATACATCCTGTAGGGAAAAAAACCCCACATTTAAGCTTGGGAGTAAGCTGTACAACAACTGGGGATTTAAAAAGAATGACAAAACCATTATGTTTCAAGACAAAAGAATGATGTGTGGAAGTTGGCTAAATCAATAACTAATTGTAAAGTATACATCCAGTCCTAGAGGTGATCCAATAATTGAAACCTGCTGATGGTCACCTGAGTCCTGTTTAGGAGGGTCAGCTCATAATTCAACTGAATTTTGCACTTCTCATGGATTTTATTTAGCAGTAGATTTGTGGTTCAGAGAAGACTGTTCATTCTTCAGCACTGGTTCAGAGTCAGTGAAAGCAATCACACTTGATTAAATATGTTTGTATGTCATCTTTAAAAGCATGCAAAAAAGAATTTTTTTTGACTAGATACTAATAAAACCGGGCACAATAAAAATTGCTGGGTTTATTTTCCTCTTTAAGCTGACAATATTTATAGGAATGCTGTATTATTGTCATCATTTAAAAAAAAAGCCAGTTGATAATCTTCTTCTTTGAATATTAGTTATCAGACTCAGGGGCAATTAGAGCAGCAGGAGATTAAGGTAAAAAAAGATAGAAAATCTCAAGAAACTAGAGAAGTTGTCTCAATTATAGAGTCACACACATCAGCAAACTAAAACAGCTATTTTTGCAGTTTGTCATGCTGCTTCCCCAATGCAGAGAAATATCTTCCCTCCTTTATTTTGTGAACTTGGACAATTCCATTTTATATTATATGGACTGAAGGGAGAAAATCTACTTTTAACACAGAGGAGACCCTTCCCAGTTTTTAAATTGTAAGAAATTCGGCAATTCATAGGGAAGCTTTGCTCTAAGTCAACTTTAAACTGGCACCTTTTGTGAACGAATCTGGAAAAGACAATGTCATCTCCTGCACTAAAATGATCATATATTAATATAACTTGCTTATTTATTCACCTGAATGAATTCTCATAGAGCTGCTTTAAGAGAACTCCAAGAATGGCATCTCTTTCAGCCTCTCTTGTCTGAACCAACAACTCTAACAACAAAGAAAAGATCTAGTCCTAGGCCTACAGAAAAGCAGCTTCCTAATTATTATAGAGAGCACATTATGAAATCTTGTCCCATATCCTGGCTAGAAGCTGTTGAACAGGTTAAAAGTTTTAAAAAGTCAAACCCCTGGTCTTTAATTCTCATGTAAGCAGAACATACAAAAATTAAATCCCTATTTCTCTTGCATAGAGCAGTTGTAACACAACTTCCCTTTGTGCCAGCTGGGAGGTGCCCTTTGACTCCTGCCTAACACAGAATGCAGGATTTCTATTGGCAAAATTGCACTCTAACAGGTAAATTGCAGAGGACAGTTCAGAATTGTGCTTATCTGGAAAAAAAATTAGAGAGAGCAAAAACCCTATAAGCAAACCTTATCATGTTGCAGGCCTGCTGCCAAACCTCTGAGCTCTGCAAATATGAGAGGTTTGAGGCATTAATGTGGAAAACACAAATGTTCCCTACCCTCCATATCATTTGCAGGATGTGTTGCATCTGTGTAATCAAAACCTGTGTTTCAATATGCCATTTTCTATGGACATGATTACTTTATTAAACCACACTGCAAGTTAAACAAACTGGGTTAAAACCCTAGGATTGCTTGCTTCAGGACATTCAGGTCAAATTGTGTCACACTAATTGCTGGGAATTATAAGTGACATTACAGCTGTACCTGTACAAACAACATGATTTGCTCCAAACCCCAAATAGGTGCTTCAGAATGCCCATAAATGAAGGCCCTTAATTCACATAAAACTTAATTTCAGTGCTCAGAAATTAACATCCTCTGGGCCATCATACCATGCAACTGTCAAAATACCCAGATCCCAATCCTGAGCTAGGGAGCCTTTAGACCATGCTCTTCCACATGAAAAATCAATCCTACAACTAATGCAGTGACCTTCTGGCTCCTCAAAACAGTAATTTTAATTTCCACCTTGCCCAGTCTGTACCTGAGGCAGAGTGGTGGCACTTTCACACTTTCAGAGAGTTTCATTTCACACCAAGTGAAGAGCTGCTTTGAACAGTGCTTCAGAATAATCTCTTTATTTTTCTTTCTGAAGGAGTGTTATTTTAAAGTAATTCTTACATTTATGGCCTCTTATAGTTTTGAAAGCATTTGGAAAAACCAGTGAAAAGACTTAGCAGCTGTTTAGATTAAAAGGACGGAAGAATGGGATTTTCAGCTAGAAAATGCCCTGGCATCTGTGCTTGTTTGATGAAACCCAAGACAACAAGCTTGGATGCAAACCTGTAGTAGCTGATTTCCTACTAAGACAAGAGCTTTAGCTTAGCTCTTTAAAGGTACATAAAGTTGTACCTTTAAAAGAATGGGAGATTTCAGCATGAAGTACTCCTTATTTGAGGATGAAAAATACAATACAATCTTTTGCTTCAGTATTGTGCCCTCTAAGAAAACTCATGCAATTGTCCAATTTCTGCACCAGACAGGGTTCATTTCTTTGGTGTCCACATTGACCAAGTAACACTAACAAACAAACCCCCTTCAGCTGCACAGATCACAAACATGGCCTAAATTCCATTATTAAACCAAAAATTAATCTTGGACTGCCAGCTAATGCCCCAGAAATATTTACTGCCTCTCAAAGTACAGTATAACATTAACCTTGATCATACATTTAAAGTCAAAGATTTTTTTACTTGTCACTACACACTGATTCTGACAAAGTCCAGTGTATTGCTGTCCCTCAGTATTGCTAATCCCACAGTCACCTCTAGGAGACTTGCTATTTCAAACTGCTGTAGAGAAAAAAATTGTTGCTACATCTCTTAATAGTCACATGTGGAAAAACAATCGGCCATGCTTTTGTTTAAGCTTATTTTCATAAGGATAAAAAAACCCTTTAAAAACACATAATGGGAAAAACCATACATGCTTATACCACCACATGTTCCTAAAAACAAATCTTACATGACCAGCATACCAAATGGCAGACAAAATGCAATCTATAAAATTGCTTTTAAGAACACAAAACACTGCTGTTCCTACTGTTATTTACTACTATGATTCATGTTCTTGAAAGCACTATGGAGCAATTAGACACTTCATATTGTTAATCCTAAAGATTTGATGTGGAAGCTCTAATTAATGTTTTCAAGTAGCAAACCTGCATGTAAGACTGCCTCCCTTCTGGTTTACCTGCAAGTTTCTGCCAGAGTTGACAGAATATATCCGTGATCATTTGCTAGATAAACTATTTTAATTGCTTAGTGGAATAACTTTCAGGCTGCACTACACTTGCCTTGATATATAATGACCATCCAGGAGGCTGTTTTCTCTTACTGTGCATTTCCAAAAGTACAAATGCTCAAAGTCAGAAAACAGAAGAATGGTGTTCAAGTTCTACAGCACTTGAGGCAACTCAGATAGTGAAATAAGCAAAAGTATTACAATTACTAATCCTCTGAAACACTGAATAACAGATGAAGCTTGTTGCTTAGACCCATCCTCCTACCAGCTTTGAGAGGTTTCCTCTATAGTGCTGTTTGTGTTGCAGGTGGGTTTGGCAAAGTGTGACCTAATTAAAATTATATGTGTTAGTTAAATTGTATTGCAAACATCTGCAGTTTTCACCACACAGATTTCATTAGCACAGCAACAGCTTTGGAAATACAGCTGAAGCTAAAAGCTCTTCTAAATTTCCTGTGACCTTTGAATCCTTTCTTGTCACGCAGTCAAATATCAGCCTCAAAATTGTTCATCTTAATCCTGGAGATGCCATTGGCTACTGAGAAACACTGTTCATTCTGCAGTGAGATAACAACCAAATATTATAGGAAAAATATATTTTATACAAATTAAAAGTTATTTGTTTCAATTGCCAGCTAAGAAGAAAAGATGATGATGTGTTAGATACTGCTGTGTTAATACTCCTTGTTAAAGGACAATTTTACATACCCTGAGATGGGATGCAAATGAGATGGAATTTGACTTGAAATTCATGTTAAATGCTGTTTTTTGCAGTTGTAACAAACTGCTAACCAAGACTCATCTACAGAATAAAGCATAGCAATTTTAAACAGTTAATTAAGATGGTAAAGAATTAATGCAGAGTTCAATAAAAACCTTTGAAATACACAAATAATGAAGATATGAAGCCTAACCTCATCCAGACAGATAATGAAAAATTACATATAAAACAAGATAAACGTAACAAATTTATATATACCCAGATACTGATCCCAGCATATTATCTGACTGGTAAAACAATGAACAATAATTATTACTTATACACTGTTATTTTGATTGCTACCCTAAGGTTACAAAAAAGAATCAGCTGGTTCATTTTTTTAAAAAAACACTGGATAATTTCACAATAACAATCAGAAGCCATGCTCCCAAGCCATGGCACACATTAGATGTAAATCTGTGACTCTTTTTAAAAATGCCAAGGCCAAAGGTGGCAATGTTTGGAGTAATTTTTGCAGTTTGGTACCTGAGAAGCAGCAGCTTCTGGATAGAATATAATACATCACACATCACTGTAGCCTTGTTTGCTTGTGCTAAACAAAATAAATTCCTCAAATTATTTGTGTCTGTCAGTGCATTGCTGATTCACAGCTTCTCTAACTTCAGCAGTGTTTCTGCATTTTTGCCCTGGATTTGCTTCAGACCTCTGTCATTTGTCTTTGCAAGGGAGTAATCGTTTCCTTGGCAAAGGATGTGACACTTATTGTGAGATACTAAGTAGCCAAGCAGTTGTTTCCTTAAACACGGAGGGAAAATACATTCTGAATAAAGAAGCCTTTAAACTAAATAGAGTAAGTGTCAGGGGCTTAAGATGTATATTCCATTTCACTGAGGGGTGATATTGCACCATTCATTTTCCACGGGTATGAAGTAGTCCAAGGAGTTGTTTATATTCCCACACTACAGTAATGAATGCTTGTAGGGATTTAATCTAAGAGATGACAGCAAGGCTGACAAGGACACTAAACAAAAGGAGAGGGACAAAAGACCCTGGAAATAAAATGAAGGGTTTAAAATAAAGGCTAGTGGTACATCTTAACTATGTCTGCCATAGAAGATAACCCGGTGCCCTGAATTCCTGAGAATATTCTCCTCCTATACCTGAGAAGTCTTGCAGAATGGAAAGTGTGTTTATGCATGTCACAGACAAACCTGAGAGCTGCTGCAAACACTGAAGGCAACAAACCAAACAGTAATGGGGTATGATGGAATTATGAGGGGTAACAACTTAAAATGTAATCTCAGGCCTGGCTGTTACTTGTACTAACCTTATTCTCTGTTGTTAAACACATTTTGATGGGGTTCAGGCCCAGATCTGTCCATAAGTCTGATGGCTGCCAGTGAATAAATCACACTTGTCAGCTCAAGATCCAGCAAACAAAGCTGTCACTCCTGAGAGCCACAGAAAAGGGAAGACTTGCAGAGAAATCTCTGAGAGGGGTGATAGGGAAAAGATGATTTTGAAGTGTTATTTTGTGTAGCCTTTCTGGACTGAGTTCAGAAAATTGCTTTATCACTGAATAACCCAAAGCCTAGTGAGAGAGGCATCCAGTATGGTCACACATAACACAAGGGGGTAAATAACCTGCAATATAGTTCCTCTTAAATAAGCACATTTTGGGATTCTGATGATATTGTAGAAAAACAAACGAGTTTCTTTTTAATGCTTTGCATGAGTCTGGAGTTTAGAGGGAGGAATAAACATATGAACACAGAAATGATAGGCTGAACCTCCGATTTTGAAAGCTACAAACCATCGCAAGTAGAAGAACTGCAAGTCAGTTTAAAATAGAAATAGCCAGCAGATTGTGTTGTCTGTACTCACACAAGGCTGCTTATTTCCAATGGCCACCAAAGAAAACTCTACTGCGATGCAGGGAAGAGATTGTTTGCTGAAGGATCTTGGCCTTGTCTGCAGCCTTCACCTACGAATGCCAAGAGAAAAAGGGTAATTAATTCTTCAGCATTCAGCTATAATTTGTAATTCACTGGGATAAAAACAACAGGAGTATTAATTTAATTATTTGTAAATTTTCACCCTGCTAATAACAAAATTGAAATCAACAAGACATTTACATGTCTGTTTACCCTTTTCCCTCTTTCTTGCCCCTTCCCTGTGGTAGCCTGAGGTACCCTGGGGCCTGTGGACCCTACTGAGACACTCAGGTGCTGTCATCTTATTGCAAAAGTTCCATACCTTCTTGGTGATTTCTCAGGCGCATCTCCTCACAGGACTGACTCCATCTTCCTCACAGCACAGCCACATACTGCAACTCTCTCCTCACCCACCTAAGCCACTCTTTTATAGCATCCTTCTTATTGGGCACAGCTGCAGCCTGTTAAGGGCAGGCCTGTTCCTAATCTTTGGTAATTAATACAGCTGCAACTCATCAGGTGTGAGATTGTCCTCTGCACTATTCTCTTACATTCCATCCCTCCACACTCAGGGATGTCTTTTTCAGAGATGCAGAACCCCTCATCAGCCCCCTGGGACTGCCAGGCCCTGTCCATAGATGCCGCAGCAGGCCTGGCGTCCCCAGGGAGTGGGTCCACCTTGGCAGGGCCTTGGGACAGCAGTCCCTCCTCTGCCTGGACCACCAGCAGCCATGGCAGGCAGCAGCTCCTCTGTCCAGGTAGCCTTGAAATGCCTGGAGACAGAGCAGGAGATCCACAGGGATGTGGCATCAAGGCCATTTTGTCTCTGGGCTTTGTCCTAGAACAACCATCCCTGCCCAGTGCTTGAGGTTTTAGCCTCTGGTACATGGTGCTCCTCACAACACTCATTCCCACTCTCCAAAACCTGGTTTTCCTCTCCTCCCCCAGTGCCTAGGGGATTTCAGGATAATTGTAGGCATTTTAAGTCAGGAGAGAGGGCTCACTCTGCTTTCAGGTTTCCCTCCACAATCAGCACATGGAGGGGCAAGGCTTTTGCCTTGGAGTGGCAACCCAAACCAGAGGGTCAGCAAAACTGAGGGAACGAAAGTGGGTGTTTGTGGAAGGCCTTCAATAGGTACACTTTGGGCAGTCCAAAGCCTCTGAGGGGCTACACCCAGGACACAGCCATGAGTTTTCCAGATAGATATAATTTTGGTTCATTTACATATCAGGGGTTAATCCTCCAATTACAGTTTCAGGTAATGAAGTCATTTACTCCAAGTCTGCCCCTCAAATCACTGTTTGGGGCCTAACAGCCCCAACTCAGGGCCTAAGACAGTCCTTGAGTTTTAGGCCCAGAGAGGAATTGTTTTTACTGAATAAAATAGGGGAACAGCAGCTGCCAGGCCATGGAGTTTTAGAGTTACACATTGAAGCAGTACAGGACCTGAAAAACAGAAAAGCTAAATCCTAAGGCATCCCTGGGATCCCTGTGCCAGCACACAGGCTCTACATGAGCCCCAGGGCTTTTCTGGCTTTGTTTGCAGCTCCTGGATGAAGAAACACAGCCCTGATTCACCCATCCTGAGTAACCTGTGCTCACAGACTAAGTGTCAAGATGAAAAGAATCACACTTTAAATCATTTTGCAGCCACAGTGAGGAGGGTGAAACTACAGCTTAGCATTTGCTTCACCACTGATTACTGTAAATATATTCAAGCAATTGTGCTCCAGTGTAGAGGGTAAATGACTTTTCTCAGGGGAGCCATAGAGCTGTGGAACAACTTCATAATGTGAGATAAACTTCTGACAGACCAGTCATAGATGGGGTTTTGACATTTAAGCACTTCCCTGGCTTCTGGGTGTCATGTTAAATAGAACACCTTTTCTCTGGTGAAATAGACCTGTAAGACAGAAATATGTTGCACGCTGTATAAACAGGGAGGATAAAGCCTTTCCCATTTTACTGCCTTGTAAAAAGGGAGAGATGCCCAGACTCCTATGGCACAGGCTGGGAGAAAAAATGCAGACATTTCATCTTTTTTTGTAACTAGTTCATGCCTACTGGTACATGACATCTTACCAGTCCGATCTTTTAAAATACTTTACTTCATGTGGCTATACTGGTTCCTTTTCCACACAGTCCAATAAGAGGAGCAGCATCCAGATCTATGACAAAATTAATACTTGTTAGTACTTACTAATTGTTTATTTGGGTGCAGATCACTCTGTCCCTAACACATGGTACAAGAATTCTGGGGACTTTTGGGCTTCCCATTCAGCATTATGAAAGAATACATCTGGCACAGCATTCAAATTCCTGCTTTGTGTATTGGGAGACATTTCAATCTTCTCTGTGTTAAACTGTCATTAGGGCCCTGATCACAAAAATGAGCAATTTTTAAGGCTGTAGAAAAATACTGTGCACCACAACAACTTTTTTTTTTTTTTTCCTGTGTTCTTTCAGGGCTGCAAGCAGTCAATGTAAACAAATCTTTACTGACCTCACCACAAGAGTTTCCTCAGATATCATTTCAATACTTGGATTCTCTTTTAAGAAACTGAATTATGGAAAACAGACTCCCCACATAATAGTCTTTAAGAAGGTGGGCACAAAGAGTAAGAGGTTAATTATTAAGTCTGCAAGGGTAGTGTTACTAAAGAAAAGGACAAGCTTCACACAATTTTCTGGGAGATTCACATTTGGCTTTTAGAGAGAGACATACTAAGATGCTGCTTTGGTTCCTGTGAAGTTCAGAACAGTGAAAGTCTTCAAACTGATGTTAGTTTATAATCTGATTATTTAACATTCAGCCCTCCACGCTGGTTACCCATGGGCGTAGACTGAATGCAAACACATCAGTGTTACAGAACACAGCTCCAGTGAACTAAAAATGTACTAGTTGGGATCAACTAGCATTGCAACCATCTAAGAATTACAGGAGTGAAAAAATAAAGCCTTGCTGTAGCTAGTTCCTAATTACATTTAAGCTTTCTTAGCTGTATTTGACAAAAGATTTCCTTAAGATAGGGAGCTTGTCATTCCACTCACGTGAAGAATGACAAGTTTCCTACTTCTTAAGGACCAGGAATCTCCTGTGGCTCCATAACAAAGGTCAGCATTTCTATTTCTACATTGTTGGCAAATAATTCATTAAGACATTGTAGAGTATCTAACAAGTTTCTGCAAATGCACTAATGGATTGGTTATTTCAGCATCCATAAACTGCCAGTAATTTACTGCTCTGCACTCTGCAGCAAGAAACTTCCAGCCACAGTGTGTTAGCACCTGGACAAATTACAGTCATTATTCCTCCATCTTCATGCTGTAGCATCACCCCAGTGATAAGATCTGCTTTTGGTTCAATAAGAAGGTTGTTAGAAACCATGCATTTTCTCCTCCCTGGAGAAAGGCATTCATTTACACTTGGAATCAAACACAAAAAAAAAAAAAAATCTATCACAGCATCACAGAATATGCTGAGTTGGAAAGGATCCATGAGGATCAGCGAGTCCAACTCCTGGCTCTGCACAGAACACCCCAAGAATTACACCCTGTGGCTGACAGCACGGTCCTAACACTTTCTGAACTCTGTCAGGCTTGATGCTGTACCACCCACCTTGGTTTATTTTAATTTTTTAAAATTTCCAAAGAGATTTATTGTGACCTACTCAGAGAAACCTATTTTTCCCACATGTAGCAAAACAACATTCTTGCTGAGAGTATAATTAATTATATATATGTAATTATATATAAAAATAATATTATATTTCAGTTCTTCAGATCATGGTTCCTGCTTATCTTTTTGCTCAGCTAAACTTTGGTGAAGTGGTCCCTGATTTGGAGGGTCACTGTTGGTGTTGGGGGTGCCACATTCTTGATACTGCAGCCACTGGGTTCCTTGTGGCACTTCTTGGTTGCTGTTGACACTTGAAAAACCAATTCTGATTGCAGAAAGACAATAACAAACCTATGCAAATGTTCTGCTGCAGCAAAAATATCTATGAAATCAAAAAAATTTGGCCTTTTTTAATACTGTGATAACCACAAAGCCCTGAAAATGTAAATGTCTGTCTTAACTGATATAAGCTACATGGAATTGTAACATCATCCACTCTTTCACTATTGCTGCAGCAGAAGGAGAATCAAAGGCTGGGGAAAGGGGTCTGGGTTTAATATCTGCAGGTATGTGTGGAACCTTCTCTGGTTTCAGAGCTCCCAGCCAGGGGCTCAGTTTGGGAACATTTTGCATGATTTTCTCAATGAAGGCAGGTGTTACCAGGCATTGCCTTTTGCTTTAACCTTTTTGTGGATTTACCAGATCTGGCTGTCTTGGCTGTCATGAAAAGTTAGCATACCCTGCTTGGCAAAAAAAAAAAAAAAAAAAAAAAAAAAAAAAAAAAAAAAAAAAATATTAACTGGCAGCATGGAGTAGCAAAAACAAAAAACAAACAAACAACAACAAAAAAAGGTCTGTTTGTGAAAGTAACAAAAGGGCAAAGGTTTTAAGTTCCATCTCCCACTCAAGCAGAACAAGAAATATATTTTCAAATGAAGTTGCTAAACGTTGTTATCATATTTCTAAAGTCCCTTACCTCCTCAGTGATATTTCTTGGGGGCAATTCCTCACAGCACAGACGTCTGCATCAAGGCTCCTCCCAAATTCCCTATGACTAGCCAAGCCCACCCCCTTTTATCCCAGTTATCTTCACTAGCTACAGCTGCAGCCCAATGAAGGACATCACAGCTGCAGCCCATCAAAAACAACCGGGGCTTATCAGGGCAAGGCCTATGTCCAGATATTCAAATACAATACAGATATTCAAATACAATACAGATATTCAAATACAATACAGATATTTTACTAGGACTCCTACTATAGTTAAAACAGAGTATTTGTATGAGGAAATGCTGAAATGAACTAGTTTTGTGACCTGGATAAAATAAAAATAAATTATGAATTGTCACAACTGAAACACCAAACAATCAGTGGTGGTTAACTACATTTTATCTGGGTCCGAACTCTGCTCGGGGTAGAGAATGATGTTCCACCTCAATCCTTCAAAAATTTTCAAGAAAAACTTATCAGCTTTTTGATATTCTGAGTTAATATCCAGTCAATGGATCCTGAAGTTCTTGGAGCAGTTCCTACACACAGCTTTTCTGACTTCCAAATTTGCCCCAATTTCACTTCCGTCGAGTTTTTGTGCTCTACAATGGAGACAAAACTGAATGCACACCAGACAGTTTTAATAAAATCACTTTCAACATAATTTCTTTTAAACACTATGGAAGATGGGCTGTGGAACAAAGAGATTTCTTTTAAATGAGTTTTAAATGAGGAATAAAATGTAATTTCTTAGCACCAGTTAAAACTCTTAAACATTAATTATATCTCTGTTATTCAGGATTCTGTTAGATTGAAAAAGCAAAGAGCATCATTTCTTTTATAACCAAAAAAATCCTTGCTCACAGAAAAAAAGAGAAAATAACTTTCATTATGAAACAGGTTTTATATTAAACTAGACTATTTCAGAGGGCTTTTTCAATTTTTTCCAGGAACATTTCCACTTTTCCACTCATTCTAATCTGGTTGATTTTTTTTAAAATATTTTTCCAGATTTGGAGATGGATATTTAAAAGATTACAAAGTTTTCTCTGTTTAGTGTAAACTGGAGGAGAAAGAACAGCATGATGATAATCTCTGATTCTTCTGAGTTCTCAACTAAGTGATTTGAATAAAAAAACCTGATTTATGTATAATCCATCATTCAGAGAAGAGTGGAAGCTACATAGATAACTTGGGTTTAAAAGAAACTTTTCCATTGTGCTTGTAATGGCAAGAATAAATCTGTCACAATCTAATTGCTTCCTATATCTGTGCCAGGATTTTTCTGACTTTATATCTCATAGCAGGTCCCTGTTTCCATAAATAGAAATAATTTGCTTAAGCGCTTTCCTTCTGAATACTTTATTATCCAGCTCACTGTCTGTGTTAGTTTTCATGAAGTCTTAATCAGATATATCAGTCTCTCTCTGGATTGCCTTTTAACTATTCCATATTTGTGCTTTTTTTTAACTTCCCACAGGATTCCAGGTAAATTTTCTAGTTAAGGGTTTTATTCTTTAACTTTCAAACTTTGTCAAATGTTCTTTCTCTGAAAAAGAAAACAGAAATTTCTATGTTGTATGTACTGTGGTGCAGCAGCAATGAGCACAGCCATTGGAAATATTTTCCTGCTCCAAAATGTGAAGCAAAGGATGTGGGTTGGGTTCACTCAATTTTTTCAAACAGTGTTAGGAGTTAGGAAAGGAAAATTAGGAAACTGATGAAGTGGTAGATGGAGTGGACTTGGCAGTGCAGTAGTAATGGATCTTAGAGGTCTTTTCCAACCTTATCTGTTCCACAATTGTGTGGTTTATTCAGAGTGTCATCCTCAAGAGGATCATACTTACTGACCCTAAGGACTGCTCAACATCCTAAAAATGCTTGTGCGCTGCACAGAGGAACGTTAATAATAAAACAGAGAATGACATGTGGGGAAAGAAAAAAAAAAGGAGAGGGGATTACAACTTGAAAGGGACAGAGGGAAGAAGGAAGGGGAGCAGATGAAATGGTGGTTTTCTTTCCAACGTGTGCTGACCATCATTGCTGTCAACCAAAATTTTTGGGGAGATCTAATTTTCAGCTTTACCTTGTGGAATTCATCCTCTTCACATGGAAAAGTAACACAGCTCTGCCAGGTGTCTAAGGCAAAGATACTTAGATGGTCTCCAGGTCTCTGGGTATTGATGGTGGAAGTTCAAGGTGTTCATTCAGAGATATTGAGCCACTAAAGAGAGCTGTCCTTGCTGTGGTTTTGTGCTACAATTGATGAGCAGCAGTTTATCATTTGTCCAGGGGGAACTGTGCACACAGGCTGTGGGTTCATCAACCAGCAGCTCTTTGGTCAGACTGCTCAATAATCTCTTTTTGTTTCTTTGCACTTGTCTGGCTGCACTTTTGTATTTTTCTCATCTCATTCATAGGCTGTGAACATCTTTGAATCAGCTCCACGTGACAAAGATCTAGTTTGTGTTTGGGATGGGTGTTTGTTTATCTGTGCTGCAAATATTTGTCCTTCTAGAGCAGCAGGATGAAAATAGCAGTGGTAACAATAACAACATGCCCAGATCAGGAGGGGGATCATATGTATTAAATCTGACTGGGTTTCATGCTCTATGTATGACTAGATCCATCTGTTCAAAATGCAGCTCATGTATAGTGTTGTATTCCTTTTTAAAACCAGGGACCAAGCTGACACCATTCACACTGCTGCTTCATAATAAGGTGTCACATTATCCTCCTCCAGCTATTTCACATCTCCAGCAATTCCCTTCAGGAAGACTCTAAAATGAAATTAGTGTGGGGGTCAGGAAAGATTATCATGGTAAAGAAGCAATGAAAAATGTTTGAAGGAATGTTAACCAGCACTTTACACCTTTATTCCCTGAGGCAGCGGATGATCACACACAGCACACATTTATACCAACTCAACACAAATCATTCGGAGTGGCCTGGGCATCACGTTGCGAAGAAGAATGGAAAATACATAACATACATAAAATTATAATAAACTATCATAATGTGGACAAAACTGAATCTATCAAGGCAGTCATTTTCACACATTCCAGTGAGCTGTTCCTCCACTCCTCACTCAGGAATAAATGTCAGAGCCCTGGAGAGCTGCTGAGTGCAATTTGCCTTAGGTAGCCCTGTACCTGCCATTTTCTCTGCCAATACATGCAGGTGCTTCTCCAGACCTGCAGACTCTGCCAGCTGCATCTCTCTCAAGATGACTGACATGACAGAATAATTCAATCCATGTCTTCAGGTCTCCTTCACTAAAGAGTCCTCATTTCCAGAGCAAACTCATTTAGGGTTTGTTTTAAGGTGTTGCAAGATTTTCTGTAATCCTACAAATCCAGACCATCTCCTTATGGGCAGGGTTGCCACACCTTAGGTCAGGTTGTTCAGGGTCTCATGCAACCCATCCTTGAACATTTCCAGGGATGGGACAACCACAACCTCTGTGGGCAACCTGTTCCCAGCTTGGGAAACTGAGGTGTGGCACCTTTATTTACATAAGAGGTCAGAAATGTTGTCTCTCACCTAATCATAAAGCCATTTAACCTCTGTATTTAGCAGGGAATGGAGGTTTCCAAATTTCATCTTGTTCCTGTAGAAATTGCAGTCAGAATATTTAATGGTATTTTTTGTCAGAATTAAAATATGCTTAGAAAAGAAACATGCAACTTTAAAAATCTGTTTATTTCTTAGCAAAAAATCCCCAAAACCCAAACCACAACCAAAAACCCCCCCACACACACTTGCACAAAAAACCCCAAAACCAAACCAAACCAAAAAATCCAACCCACAAACCTGCACAAGCACCAATTTACACATATTCAAACCAGTTGCAATGAACTTGTAGGTCAGGGAAATTCCTTTATTCCTTGAGAGCCATTGCAGTTTTATTGTCATAAAATTAGGGTTGAGGTTTTTTAATTGATCTTATTTTAGCAGTCTTCTAAATCCTATCAGGTGGTACTGGAAGCCTAATTCATCAGTGCAAACAGTGAAGTGGATTTTGTTTATTTAATTATTAGGCTCAGGTTTATTTGTTTAGAAGAGTTAAACACACATAGGGAGAAAAATAAAATAGCATGTGAGGATTTGGCCTACTGGCTCCCATTAACTTCAATAGGAATCATGCAGCCAAAGCCACAAATCCCACTTTAAATAGATACTGGGGGGAGATTAGGCTTAATCTGGGCAATGAACCTGAAACCATTAAAATGTCAAGACTTTAAAAAGTTTTGAGGTAATAAACATACTTATAAGAAATTAGACAAAGGTGTGATGTCAGTGCAGGCTATTTCCTTGTGACAAAAACTGTCTTTTTAGCTTTATCTTTCCTGTGTTATTTAAAGCTTCCCTTCCATGAGGCTGGTGGCAAAGTGGGGGTTTATAATCTCCTTTTCACAGCTGTCATGCACAACTAGATACATGAGAATGTCTTGTGTTTATCCTGTTGACAAGCTGCAGCTGGACTGCAGATCACAGCAGGTATTACAAGTGAGCAGCGTGTTCATAGCTATATCTTACATCTTTAGAAAAAGGATTATGCAAGCCCTTAACTTCAATTGTACCGGGATTTTTTAATAATTCAGAGCTTTGGTAGAGTCAGCAAGCAAACTGACAGTATTTAATATGAAAAAGAAGTGAGATTGTGTCCATCTCTTGACCCTCTAGTCTACCTGATCCATCCTTTCCACTCCTGTATATAAACACTGAAGTAAAATATGCTGTCTAATGGGAAAAAACATCAAGGTAACTAAAATATTTAGATGGGAAAGTTTCAGACAAGATGCAAAACATTTAAGGTATTTTTCAGGTTCTTTGAACATTTGCTTCTACAGTTTTTATGCTGTATGTATCAAAATTCCTCCAAGTCTGCTCCTTTCACTGCCCAAAGATTTGCAGTAGCTACTTTTAGTTTTAACTCCAGAGCCTTAAATATAAATCTTGTTTATTTTTCTGCAGGTCTAGCTCCTCTAAGAGCAGTGTTACAGCCACCCTAAGAGAAGAGTTACAGCTTTTTGGTAGTCCTTTGATGAGGTTCTGCAAGGTTCCCCTCCAGGGAACTGTGGGTCACTGTGTGGGCATGCCTGGAACCTGCTCTGTTCAGGCAAGGAGCAAAGAATTGAGATGTTTGGATCTTTTTATGTGAATTGAGATGTTTGGATCATTTTTATGTGAACTTTTGGCTGCTGGACACATTCTAAATAGAGAAAGGACCAAGTTGACTTAAAAGCTGTGTTTCCAGGCAGTGTGAAAAACAGAATACAGGTAGACAGTGGCTACTTTCTAGTAAAGCTTTTCTGTCTTCCCCTTGAAGGGAAGGATGCTTCACCATAAGGAAAATTTGGGATATAAAATAAAAATTGGTAGCAACAAAAAGCTGAAAGCACCAAACTGTGGAAAGCTCTATTTTCTTGCTCACAAGCCCAGGCCCTGTATTTGTAGCTGAAGAGAAACTTAAAGTTATTAAAAAACCCTCATCTGTCACCAAGAGTGCCTTTGTGTACAGCAAAGAGATACAGAGCAAGGTGTCACCCAGCAGGAGCTGCAGAATGAACAATAAATGAACAGATGAATATAAAATCCCTGACTTACCCAGCACACCGTGTCACCCTGCACGTGTGCTCAATGTGGCAAGCAAGCCCCTCACAATAAATGTAAAAATGCTGTCTGACATCACAAATGTTGTCAATATACAGCCAGACTTTACAGCACTCAGTTCTACCAGCCTGCCTTCACCAGCATGTCTGGTTCTTGTGGTTGTTTCCTTCTGTAATTGCTTTGGATGCCACTTGATAAATAAATGGAAGGAGACTTCTACTGACAGTTAAATCTGAAAGTTTATAGCACAATTCATTCTTCTTGGTAAAGAATTAAATACAAAGAAAAGGTAGTGAAGCAAAAGAATTTGTGATTGCTAATGAGCAATGTGCTCAGGCTATGTTTGACTTCCACATGTATAGCCCAGGCACCACTGTGAGATTACATTCCAAAGTTCATCTGCATTCAAAGCAAGACCCATGTAGGTGAGAGTGACTAAATTCAGAATTGTAATGCACATCTGTTTGTACTTGGCAGGCTGCACTCCCTGAAATTTGACTGATTTGGGCAAATGAAGCACTTCGGCAGTTCCCTCAGAACTGCAGTTAAAACAAGGCTGTCCTTATTTTAAATTCCTGCAAACTGGGCAGAGAGTCTGTCCAGAAGCTGGAAGAATGGGCTTTAATTCAGGAACTGCAGTAGTCACCCATTCCTGTCCAATTTTCAGGAAATCATTTCACCACAGAAGCTAGTTCAGATTTTTATGGGAAGCAATAACTCTTCCAGACTTTTGGCCTCCTCAGAAATGTTTGTTCCCTTCTCAAGCTTAACACCAGCTATTGCTGGACCTCAAGAGGTGGTTTGCCTTGTGCCATTAATAATTAAAAAAGCAGATAAATAGTTCTGTGGCTCTGACTCCCTTCAGGTTCATTCCTAGGAGTTTCTGTTGCCAGCATGAGCATGGGGTCATATAAAACACAGACGTGTATGTCAGCAGGAGTAAAAACCAGGAGCCTTCAGCAAAAAGGAAAGTCCATTTATCATTTATCAGACTGGGATTAATTAGTGGAAATTGAATAGATTAGAATCTGCCAAAACCATGGATTAGAATCTGCTAAAACCAAAAAGTCTGTACCTTCCCTTTGGAGAAAAACCACTCATATGGAAAAGAGAGAGCTTCAAGTTCATGTGTGTTCTTTTCCTTTGAAGATAAGATTTGCATTTAAAAACAACAATTAGAAATCTATGGCAAAGACTAAGGAATCTTGAATGGCACTGTTAATCTGTTAATTCTGTTTTCCAAAAATGAAAGCATCCATCTGTAGGTGTGTAAATGAGAAATAACAAGGAAGGAAGTTCATCACAGTGATTAATCTCCTGTCACTCATTTAAAACAGTGCAAGACCAGCAAGAATTCAATTATTCATGAAGACTTATTTCTCATTATTCACCTTAAATTTTGTTTCAAAGTCATGTTTTCTGAGGACAAAAATCTGATTTTTTTATCAGTATTTAAACTTACTGTGTTATAATGAGATCTCCTCTAACCCTAAAACTCATATAGGATCAACAAACAGCCACAGTGGTTAGGAATGTTAAGTAGATATTGCTGTGAATAGAAGGTAGGACAACCTGCATGTGGCAATAAATTTCTTCATTATTTTTTTAATTAAGCACTAATTCTACTTGGAAGGCGGCTCAGTGTGTTCTCGAGTCTCCATGTACAATAGGATACAGTAGCATCAAGGTTAAAAAGACAAATAAGTTTTTACTCTAATTTATGTGAAGCAGTTTGAGCAGTCTTGTGAGATATTACACTTTAGGCAGAATAAAATGAATTAATAGAGCATCCACTTCTGTCTGGGGAGGTAGACAGCATCAAAAACATAAATAAGATCATATATGAGGATGAATTCACTTATTCACCTTCAGATACATCATCAGGGGTCAGATTCCACACACACACTCAAAGGAAAATAATACTGATATGTGTTGGTTTAGCTGCTGTCCCTGTAAGGCAGACAATGTTTAATGAATGCAATAAATCAAAAGCAGGGCTGCATTTTAAAGCAAATATTTATTTGATAATTTCAATATATAGTTGTGGTCCATTCAAATGGTGGTGTATTAATATATCGAGAAACTTCGGAATAATGTGAATGAGGCTTAAAAATTAAAAAAAACAATTACCATTTCCATAGCACCTGGACATAGGAGTCAGCTCTCACTACTTTCATTTGCACCAACAGAGAGATGGGCAGTTATTCTCAGACAGTTCTGTACTGAAAAAGTGATTAAAAATTAGTTTCTTTAGGATGCTAAAAGGAATTTTAGGGAATTTTAGGGGTGGAAGTTCAGGGCTACCCTTAGTTTTCCTGGTAAATCATGGCATTTATCATGAGTGTTGATGGTAGAGCTCTGCCTCAGGATGCACTGCTGAGAGAAACCCAGTATTTGAAACTGCCCTGCCCCAGGAGGAATCCCATGCCGTGGAATCACTCCTTCCACACTTTTTATCATGGTGCCCTAGCAAACTGTCTGCTCTGAGCAGGTAAAGGAGAAGCTCCTGTTTGCAGCTTCCTCTGTTACTTTTTCTGACAATTCAGCTGGTGCAGAGGGTAGCAAGCAAAAGCAGGCCTAAGACTAAAGAATCTTCTTGAGCCCCCCATCCTATCTCTGATAAATCATGTTTCCAACACAAAAACAACAGTTTTCTTTCTGTTTGCTCTTCTGCTCTATTTACTGTAAAGCAACACTGGAAAAGCTAAATACGGAAATATAAGGAAAATTAAATACATAGATATAAGGAAAAATTTTGGGGAAATTCAGATTTAGCATCTATCTAAACAATGCAATAAAATGCTCAGATCTGATACCAAACTACCATTATGAAGGTATATTTATGTTCCCAAATGAGTGTATTAATGACCTCTCTGGGTAAGAGTGTAGCCTGAATTGTACCATCTCTTTTCCAGGGAAACTTTTCCTCCACAGGTACTTCTGAAACAGAAAAGAATTATATTCTGCCAGAACTATTCTCATTTTAACAAATCTACTAATATCTCCTTTGTCTTGCCTCTTATCTTACAGGAGGTCATAAAATATTTTGTCAGTGATTCATGAGAAATACATATTCCAAGTCGCCTCATTTCCGATTGTTCATTTTCTCGTCTGGGTGGAAGTGGGAATGCATTATTCTGTGCACTGAGACCAGGAGCAGTTTCCTGCCATTTAATATGTCCATTACAACATGTCGTGGTGGAGGCAGTAATGGATGAAGATTGAAAAGTGCAGGAGTTTGGTGTGGTTAATTACAGAAGATGAGATGATAATTCACAATTCATCCATGCCACCCAGAGAAAATCAAGTGGCTGGAGCAAACCACCAGTTCTTAGCCTGGACCCAGGTTTTGTAACCTTCCCATGAATTTACCTTCCTTTGTGTCCACTCTCCAGACATCTTTGTCCACACAAATACCCTGTTTATGATGACAGGACAATTGCTGGAAAAATTACCTTTAGTGTTAAGCAGGAGGAAAAGGATCTTCCACCTCCATTCCCTGTAATTCTCTTCCTCCTCATCTTCCTTCTCTCGGCAGCAGCAGCAGTCTGTGCTTCCAGGAGATGTTTTTGTGCTGAATTTGTGGCTGGAAACCTGCTCTGAATCCTTCCTGAACAAGCTGTTGCTGGGTGTTGGTCTGGCCAACAGGCCATCTCTTTGTGCTGAGTGCTCCCAGCTGACAGCAGAAAGGAGCACAGGAAAAGTTCTCTTTCATAAAACCTGGAATAAAGTTTTGCTAGGTTTTACATAGGGAGTATAGTAGAGAGGAGAACTGAAAGCAGAATTCTGACATTTAAACCCATTGTCCTTCCACCTCAGTTTGTGTGCTGTCACACTGATTTGTGAGCAGGCCTGGATTTAGATAAAAATAGGGTAAAAAAATACAAGCTTATCAAAGTTTCTGATAACTTACTACCAGGTATCTCATACTGTTTTTCTTACTGATAAAGTCCATCCAGCTCTTGGAAGACCACCTGTGGAAAAACACTTTTCTTTCCCTTCCTTTGAATTGAGAATTTGATTTTTTTCAGCTTTTCTCTTAATCCAGTCGTTTCCTCTTGTAAAGGAATGCAAATTTTCCCCTGCTCTATGCATTACAATGCTAAACAAGGCTTCATTTCCCACAAGTCTCTTGATCCTCCTCAGTTCTGTTCAGCTAAAACACTTTTTGGCTGTGGTTGCTCCCTCTTCTCCTGCAATTAGGCCCCTCAATAAACTCTGTCTCCTCCTGGAACTCTGCTGATTTGTTGAAAAAGCATGAGGCAGGAGCAGTCCATGGGTTTTAAACACTGAGAGGACCCATCTCCTTCAGATGTGACCTTGGCATCTTTGTGATGTGGAAGGGCTTTGCCCACCCTTTCAGAGTCCCCAAGGCCAGGGAGAACAGCACAAAAATCAATGTGCACAAGCCCAGTCTCCCTCACTGGCCAGTTGTGAGTGTAGAAAATAAATGCAAACAAATATTAACTTAAAGGTTGAGACGTGCAAAGAAAGCAGGAAGGTCAGAGTGGGGTTTGAGTTATTTAATCTACATTTTGTAATAGACTTTTGCAGAGGCTTCTGGAGCTTTACTCCTACCCTTGTAACTCCCTTGGCATGAGCATTAGGAAGGCTTACTCTCAGTTAATCAAATCTTGAGCTGATATGTAGGGTTTGACTCACACACTGGGAAGTGATTGACTCTAGATAAAGTCTAGAGGGAGGCTAATTCAGTTTAAAGTGCCCATTTCACACATTACCTCATCTTTGTTTCCCAGAAGAATTTCTTGCTTATCTATATTGACTTCTAAGCTTATCCACCTCTTGTGGGAGGTGATTAACGGCTCAATCCTCACAATGGTTCTGTTCTGCCACCTTTTGCTGCCTTTTTGACCTGCTTTCACTTTCTGTCTGCTTTTGGAAGTTCAGACACCAAGCAGAAAACATTTCTTTGAAATGCATGTGACCTTGTTTTCCCCATGAAGCTGAGGTCCCTTTTCCACACCAAAATGTGCTTCCTTTACACTCCATTAACCCCCTCTGGAAACTGCAGTCAGCTCAGCTCCCCTGTAAACATCAGTCAAATTCATTGTACCTTAATATAAATATAAATAATTCTATAAAATAAATAATTTATAAAAATGCCTTTTTAAATCTGAGGTGCAGCCACTCTTTTATTTCCAGATTAGATAGTTCAGTGGCTTTTGTTCATGTTGTCCACAGCTAGTCCTTTCCACTGGAATGCAGCTGTGCTCCCAAGTTACAAGTTGTGGGACTTCTGCAAAGTCCTTGTATCCTAAAATACTTTGGTTTGTGACTTTTCAATGTAAAATGCTTGAAATAGTGTGAAGGCTATATCAGAATCTTAGAGAGAAATTCATTTTCTCAGTAGCCTGGTGGGGAGAGGCCCTGCATGCCTGACAACAGGACCTGAGGCCATGGGGGGAATTGGTGCTGCCATTGAAGACTTTCAAAAATTTTGATTTATTTTTCTTTCCCATTGAAAACAGGGCTGCTCATTCAGCCTCTTAACTATTCCCAGAACTTGTTTTTCAAATTTCAGTTAAGAGGAATCTCTTTGTTCGGTGCCAAAAGAGAAGCTATGAATGAATTCATAGACTTTGTGTAAGGTAAAGAATTGCAATGCAGTCATCATAAATAATAAGTACATAAAATGACATTAAGGAAATCTGCATGAGACTGGTTTTTCTAATTTTATGGTGAGAAATTAATAAAAAGAGGCAAATCCCCAACTTCTATGAATACATTTAGGTCCTGCCATTTTATGATGCAGGATACAGGAAAATAAGGTGCAATTCTTCCACTGACTAATTATTAAAGCCATGTGGATTTCTTATTCAGTTTATTTTCCTTCTAAGGTATTACCAAGAAAGATAAGATTCCTATTTTTTAACACAGTGATATATTAAAGGCTTTAGAAATATTAATTAGTTCTGAGTCACAAAGAGCTGACATTTGCTTTTGTGCAGTGTTCTCTCACAATCCATGGTGATGAAGAATACAGTCTTCAGTGAGATTTGTTAATTACAGAGGGTAAATTTCCTCATTCCCATTAATGGATAACAGCTTCCTGGAGTTTATGCAGCTTCAGTAGTCAAGCACTTAAATCTTGGCTACCTTGGACTAAAGTGTTTTGGAAAGTTTGCATCTCAATTAAAAGGGCCCATGCGGTTTTTTGCTGCTAGAACTCAACTGGAGTCAGGCAAACACATCCAAACATGAGTCCTGAAAGATGCTCAGGTTATTTACAACAGAGCTTCAAAATAATACAGAACTTCCTTACTACAAACCTTTGGAAACTCTGAACACCTTCTCTGCAGATGTGACTCAGACAAAATAGAGGAAAATCAGTGGATTTCTTCTGCCAGAGCTTCCTGCTCTCACCTAATGAGGGATAAAGGTGCCACAAAGGCAGAAGAGAAGAATTGGTTAGGTTGCATTTGAAATCCCTGAGCACTGGGACCTCTGCACTCCATCCCACTGCATGGGTAACTCAGTTTTAGTCCCTGGATGTTCCTCCTTTGTCCAAAAATTACTTCAAACTTAATCTTCTAGTGCCCTGGAGGATTTTTGTCATCTCCAGTGCAACTACTATGGGGGGGAAAAAACAAACCAAAACAAAAAACCCTCTCAAAACCCAAACAAACACCCAACACCAAACCCATGGTACTTAAGGAATATTTTATGGTTCTTGGAGACCAGACACCAGCACCAAGTGCTCAGGCACTGCGTGCAGAGGGCTGGTCCAACAGGAGAATATGCTTTACACAGAAAGGGTGGCACAAAGTGGCAAACAAAGCAAAAGAACCAGTTCTGGAAAGAGCTTTCCAAGAGCACACAGCAGCTCAGCATTGGACCTTAAAAGAAGGAAAATTTTCCAAATCTCACCATGCTGACTTTTGTTATCCTTCCTTGTGTGATTCAGACTGAATTACCTATCAAAATTGTTATATGAACAGTTACTCTGTTATTTAATACAATTTTTTTACAATATCTGACTGCATTTTCTGAATAAAATTCCACCCTGTTTATTTTGGCCATTCTTATGAGAGGTGTGTCTGTCATGCTGCAGTTTGAAATCACAAAGATACTGGACAAAATTAGCATTATACACTTGCTGCAAAACTCAAAGAAAAGGAAAAGGAGCCTGCTTTTGCACACTGAGGAATTTCATGATGTTTTGTTTTGAGGGAACAGCCTTCTGAACAATCCTTTGTTGTAACCACAACATTGCAGTGATGGGAAATCAACCTGGTTTTATTTAATATATGGAGGTCTTTACCAACCTTTCTGACTTTTATTATAAAAAGAGATGGAAGACTAAAGATTAAGATAAATATCAAGAAGCAAGATGTCACCATTTAACACTCTTTTTCAAGGTGTGACTTTCATCTCATTCTTTGGCCTTCAGCCTGCTTTTAATAATGAAAATCAGGAACATCACACAGGTCAGTGAAATTCTGTCAGGGTAATGGCAAGGCAAGCCCTCAGCTCCCTAGTGAAGAGTCTCCAATCCCTAGCTTACATTTTATAATTTGAGGATTAAACAGAACATGATTGTGTTTAAAATCAGTTTGTAGGGAGCTGTGGATATGTGTATTAATTATTTATTACTTCTCTAACTTGCATAGTTAAAACTAATTTTAATGAGTGAGAAGCTAGCTTAGGCTTCAAGAGCCTAAATTTTATCTGTGATGTTCCTTTGGTGTTCTCAGACTTATGCATGTATTTATAATCACTTTTGGGCAAGAATCTGAATGATCTGAGTGTGTTCATTTGAAACAGAATTATCAGACAAGACGAACCCTCAGAACCCTAGGAAATATCTTTATCATGTCCATATATTTTAGTGGCAGTTAGGATGCCTGGAGTAAAAGCTATTGAGGCATGGGAAGGAGAGGTTCTTTAAAAAGGAATTGGAGGTTTTCACATGAAGAGGAGCCCACTGAACTCTCCTCGTGGGACAAAAGGAGGCCAAATATTATCCCAGCTTTTAAATAAGGTTCTCTTGCACAGTTGATTTTGACCCATGACTAACTGCAGTATAAACAAACACTGAAAATAATCTTATGAAGTGGGGAAACTGGAGTGTTGTCTATCTATTTAATCAGGGGTTTATCATTATTATTTCTAACAACAATAATAAAATGGCATTCATTTTTCAATTAATATTAGCATGAATATTGACTTATGCTATTATGTATATCAAGACACAAAGAAGAAAGGCTTTCCTGCTGCTTTACATAATTGAATAATGCTAGTTTAACATTTCCAGAACCTTTAGGGAAATATAATGAATTCTACAAATACTCAGATTTACATACTGGAAGCAGAAAGCACTGGAAAATTTTAAAATAATCTCTTGTTTTTCATGCAAAGTAATGTTGACTTTCTTAAAAAATAATTCTGGGGCTCTGCATTCCCTTCTGCTAGAAATAGAGGAGTCTAGATTATTTTCCAGCTAGACTATTTCACAAATGATTAGTTTTCTTTGAGGTCTGCAACTCTTGTTTGCTAGCTGTGAATTTCATTGTAGGCAAAAAAGTAAGAGGAATTAAAGTCTACAAGTGTGTTGCTGACACCTAGCAAAACAAGCTGGACTAATATCTTCTCTCCACAAAATGTCTGGAAATGCATGAATAAATGCAGTTTGTTGCATTTTTTCTTTTCTGCTGCCAAATGTTGATGTCAGTATGCTGGGCTGCCTTCAGAAACAGCCAGGAAGACACAGTGTGTGATAAAGATAAAACTACAGATCCATTTTCGAGTTGGAAAGTTAATTCCTTGCTTTGAAATCTAGGTTTTGATTCCTATGTGTGCCCTTAGCTCTCCCTCACACCTGGCAGTAATTCTAATGTGGGTTGCTGCAACTGAGCTCATGCTAGTGAAAAAAGTCTATTTTTTCATTAGAGTGAAGATAACTACAGTTCAAAGAGTGTGACAGAGATAGAGCTGGTGCTGCATTGCACCAATTACCATTTGTTTGGATTTCTGCAATACAGCTCCTCATCCACAAGGTCCTCACCTTTAGTTTTTAAATCACCTCCCACAAATTTGAGCAGTCAGGATCATCCCAGGGCTGGCTCTGCTCTTTCTCCCCGCTCAGCTTCAGACAAATCTCTGCTCCCAGGTTCTATCCAAAGCTGCCAGTGCTGATCAGGTGCTGCAGCCTGGCCTTTGAGGAGGGTTTGACACCTCTGAGCAAACCAGGAGTCATCAGAGGATGCGATGATTGCCTTTGATTCCCCTACCTGAGAGTTTGCCCAGGGCACTGACTTTCCTCAGGCTATGTCTTCCCCAGCCTTTTCCTCCTCCTGAAGCCCACAGGCTTCACTCCTAGGCTCAGAACTCAGCCTTGCCACAGCAAAATGCTGAGCGAAGAATGCACTGGTGCTGAATGATAATGGATGTAAATGAAGCCTTTCCACTTCCCTTCTCCTAGAGGGCTTTTCTTCTTAAGCCTTCTGCCTTATTGCATTAATAATTCATAACCAGTGTGCTTTATATAGGCTCACTCAAAGCAAACTCACAGAATGCCTTCTTTCCACCAGTGTTCATCAGAGTGGATTTTCTTAAGAGCACGCAGCTTCGCAAAGCACAAATTCCTCATTTCTGTGGTGAACAACTCCTGGTGCCGTGAACTGGATTAAATTGATTATTGACACCTTCCTTCTCTGCAGAGTTTATGATGTGCACAGGGCAAGGAGGGAGGGGTTTGCTGGAACAAATTCTTCAGAATTATTGTAGGTAACAGATCTGCATCACTGGGAAGCCACATCCTTGTGAGGCAAGGGTTGACTTTTCCTTTAAACATTTCTTTGTGACTTCATTGTAAGGATTTAGCAAATCACCTTTAGTAAAATATAAACAATAATTAATTGTACTGTAAGATTGGGAAAAACTTGACAGGTGGTTCAGTTATTTTAAACCTGTAACGATAAGAGGAAAATTTTTACATTTTCAAATGACAAGTTAACAAACTCTTTCATTCTCATTGCTAAATAATAGATTTTTTAATAAAAAATATTTCAGAAAACTGGGAAAACTTGGTACAAAAAGATGGTTTAGCATAATTGGATAACTTCGTAAAGAGAGAAGTTTCCAGAAGAAAATGCAAAGAAAAGTTGTTAAAATGAAACAGAACCTAGCAGGACAAAGCAGGCTTGCGTAGGTTAACACAGTAATAATGATAAATTAAATTAATTTGCATTACAGAGTTAGTATTTTGGTATGCTTGGTATTTTGGTCATTTACATACCACATTGTTGTAAAACCTTGGTAGGCACCACTAACTGGTCAAAGTGTATAATGGGGATTATGGGTCCTGGGAATGTTTTCTGCCCAGATTCCAGTTTCTGTTGCAGAATGGGAAATCACTGTAGAGAGTGGCTGAACCTGAACTCCACAATGTCCTGCCCAGAGCACCAGCAACGGGCAGGCACAGAGAGGAGCCCAGAGAAAACAAAGGTTGAAGAAAATGAGCAGCTTAACAAGACCAGGAATTGCTGAAAATGAGGGGGAGAGGAGAGGGAAAAAAATAAATCTTTGGGTCTTTTACAGAATAGAACTCTTCTGTCAAAATAATATTTATATCAGGTAGACTCAATGCTGGGACCTAGTCCTCAAGAAGTCCTTGAGAACCTGAAAACTGTCATTTACCTGGACAATTCCTTTTGTAATAGCAGCCATGGAGTAGCCAGTGTCCTTTTGCTAACCAAGACTTTTAGCTGAAAAAACAAAAAGGATTTAGCCAATTAATATACATTTTCAAACCCCAGCCATCACAGAGTCAACTCTGAAAGCAAAATAAGGAGTTGAGCTAAAGCAGTGATACTAATGTTCCCACCAGCACTCAAAAACAGTCATAATGTGACTCCTGCTGAAGCTCTGCATCCCCTGGGTTCCCTTTGTTGTCAGAAAGAGGCAGCAGAGGCTGAATCTTATCCTCTTACAGCAGGAGTGCTGTTGTTTTCCTCATTAGGAATTACAAAACTGAACAGCAAACTCCATTCCATCAGGTTTATTTCATAATGCTTACTCTGAGTTATAAGTTTCCTAGCAAAGTTTTGTAATTCTTTGGCCTCACCCAAATCCCTCTTCAAAGCTGTAATAAAAGGAAAAACAATAATAAAAGAGTTAAGTTTTAAATCCCAGCCAACCCTGGCATGTTGCTGGAGAGAACAGAGATTAGAAAATAATTTTCAGCCACACTGTGACAACAAGAAATTGTTTTTCACAAAAATTAAAATGCTATACCTACTAATACAATCACAGGAGATTTATCTGCAATCCACAGTAAGATAAATACCAGGGATTATTTCTAGATGTTACTGTTACATTAAATTGAAGGCTGCAAGTGAAATGGAAGCAATTCACACCCACATGAAGCATGACAAGACTGAAGATCAGTCTAGGTTGCACATTAGTCAGGATCAGAAGCAATGTATTTTACAATGCTGGGCAATTGGTAATTTCCATAATTACAGGTAAATGTTCAGGTTCTAGGTGTTGTAATGATTTGGGGGTTAAGGGAGAAAAACACATTTTGTTAATTGAGTTCTATAAAATAGTGCTGTTTCAAAAGTAAAATTAGGCCCAAACATTGTATGCAGAAGCATAACAGAAACATTTAGAAAGAAAATCAACACTATTAGAAGGTTTTGTCTAAAGGTCTTTTGATAACCCAGTTCTCTCTATTTCTTACAACTTTTCAGGCTAAAAACCTGGGGTTTGCACAAAGTGAAGGTTCAGCGTCACTCCAGTGCAGGGGCAGACAGAGAGAGCATAATGAGTTGGTTTATTTTGTAAATAACTACAGAAGACAGGAATTCTGGACTCTGGCTCAGTGGAAATGGGATGTGGGTGCAATTTCCCTGCATCATCTGCCATCTTTGCAGTTATTCAGTTCAGTTCAGCTGCAAAAGCAAAAGAGAACATGAGGTTTGAAATCAGACTGTCCCCTCCACCAGGTCAGAGCGTTCCAGAAGGAACAAGGAGGATGGGACAGATGGAAGTGTCAGGCAGGCTGTTATCTCTCCCCGTGCCCATTTTATGCCTAGTTAGCTGCTGTCGCTGAGAACAGGACCTGTGTAAGTTCTCTTCTTGCCTAGTTCAAGCTCTTTCCTGCCTTTTTTTCCCTTGCAGCAAGGAATAATTTGGCAAGCAGCCCTGTAACCACAGCGAGAGTGAAAAGCTACTCAAGGAATTTATTGCATGGAATGAACATAAAGGGTTATTTAAAAGAAAGTTATTTTCTATTATTGCATTTACAGCTGGGATCACAAGTACTTCAAAGTAGGGACAGGAAGGTGGAAATGTGGTACCTGTGCAAAATGTGCACATTATGGTCACATAAACAGGAAATCTCAAACCAGAAACATGAATACAAACTTTGTCTGGGTGATTGTCAGTCTTCAGCTCACCAATGTTTCAGGGCTGAAGAACAACTTGTTATCACATACTCATTCTTTCTAATTACAGGGATTAAAGATTAATTAGTCATTGAAAATTAACAGCAAACTTGAAAAAAATATGATATTATTGCTGTGGGATGTTTTTTAAAATGTTTTTCTTAAGTTTTGGGAAGGTGGATGTGCATAGGCAACCTCTTAAAGGTTGATTCTTCCTTGGCTTATGGCATTCCCTTCAAAGTTCTCAGAATCACTGGATGAATGTCAGTGTGTATTAAATGACTAGTGAAAGGAAAATGTGGTAGCAGAGTAAGGCACATTTGGTTAAGAAGCTCATAATGAATTTAACAAAAATAATAACAGTCCTCTGAAACTTGTCTGATTTTCAATTATTAGGGAAAGAACTGTTCTTCCAGGCACAACTTGCAAAATCCCATTTGTTTTCAGCCTAGCCCAGGGGAAGTTATCAACATTACCATCCCATATGTATTGCATTAAACACTTCAAGTCACTTCAGTAATGCTTGCAAGTTTAAAATTAGATTCAAGACTGGTATGATTTAAAGGTCTTTAAAATGAATGAACCGTGAGATTGCTTTAATTGTTTTAAGTATAATCATCTGTATTTAAAAATATTATTCCTAAAACATTCAATTTTGGCATCCAAGAGGAGATTAATTTGGCAGGCTCTTTTTATATTAGGCTTAATGAAATCACTTAGATTCAAATGGTTCAGAGTAACCAATGATTTGTAGCAGCCTAATTTAAGCCATTTTGGAATGCCATTACCATAAAGCTTCTTCAATATCAGAAATTACATCATTTGGGCCCCACGAAGCTGTAGTTTTGTTGAGCTACAGTACCACAGTTGTGGCGTAAATCGGTATCTAAATTACTTGGGAAAATGTTATGAAAGTAGATCATTTAATGCTCACCTGACTTTTGTAAAGCCTTTTGAGGACTTCATTGCAGCACTCATGCAGCAACTGTGTCATGGACTCCAAGTTAATGAACTACCCCAGGCTGTAAAGCTGGTTAGCATGATGCCATAATGTGTAGGAACATTGGTGCTGCCACTGACCCCATCCTTCTTGACAACACCGGGAATGATTTGGTGAAAACACAGCTTGAAGGTGTTGCACAGAAACTGCAGAAGAAAACCCCCCAGAGAAAGGTGAATTTTGAAAGGTGAATTTAAGACGGTTTTCCACATGTAGCTGTTCTGCTGCATGCAGGGTAAAGCATTTTAACATAATAATTTAAATGCTGACAGTTGGTTTCTTACTCTGGTGAGGAGGATGGATGGGAGGAAAAAAGCAAACTCCTTTCCCTAAGGCTTCACCTTAAATTTGGCTTCAGTTCTGCAATGAGAAATGGGAAGTGAGAGGTACAGAGGAGGTTTTCATATCTCAGTAAGAAACACCTAACAACAAATGGCATATTAAAAATGGCTGATTTAATAAGTCAGGATGAAAGGAATACAGGTAATGAGCAAATTTTATACCCCTTCAGGTGCTGGGAGTCCCACATTTATGCAGCATCAGACCCAAATAAATACAATAACAAAATACAGGGAGGGAGAAAGGACCATCACACCCCTATTTGTGCATGTGCAGGGGTGGATGTGTGGCCAAAACCAGGTGAGCCGAGCCTCTGAAATGCACTTTCACTGCAGGAGGGCACAGAGCAAAGTTTTGACACAGCCTATTATGGGTTTTAGCCCTCATATTTCTCCCAGGACATCCCCTGAGCCCATGACAAATTACATGTTGACAAATTACATGTCAACAAATTGCAGAACTCAAAGATGTATGGCTGCAACGAGTCAGATTCTCTTGAATATAAACAGGCCTCATTAAGACTGGCTGTAGATTTTAGGTCTGGCCAAAACAAGAGTGAGTATTGTGTAGCCTCAAGATAAGGATAAAAATGTGAATGGAAAGGACCTTTTCTCTTTTTCCTGACAATAGCAAGACATGGAACACTAGGCAATTTTAGAGCAGAAAATTTCAGTGCTGGAAAGCCCTTTTGCAATGGGCAGTAGAGCCTCCACAGTTCCAGAAGACCAGAGGAGAACTATATTACTTCATTTTTCTTATCAGAAAAAAATCCCTCAAAACAAACAACCAACAAAACCAACCAGAAAGCCCTGTCAGATTAATCTGGATTTTCCCCAGCCCCAACAAAGCTCTGCAATGAAGACTACAGCCTTTCCTAACAAGAAAACCAGCAGACTTTTATAAAGAGGCCAGAAGCCAATCTTGCCAATTTTTTTGAGCAAAACTAAGTCTAGCCCATTCCACAATACGATTAACTACAAAAAATACCCCCAAAAAAGCAACAAAAAAGGAGCCAAATATTTCTCTTTAAAACTGAAATTTGGTGGTCTCACTGTTTTGGAGAACAGAAGTATTTCAAATATGCTATATCCAAACAAAGCAATATTTTTCATGTCCAGGTTTAGGTAATATTTAACTATTTAAGCCATAAGCTTTTCAAAAGCTGGGAGATGGAAGGAGTGATTTGGGAGGGAGTTTCTGTAAATTTATTAGACCTGAGTGCATCTTTAGGTTAGTGAGGTTTCAGATGACAGGAGGTGTCTTGACTGTAACTTGCAAAAAAAGATCAAGAGGTGATGAATTTCTTGTTTTGTATATGGACTGAGTATGAAGTCACACAGTGCTGTTGTAGATAATGTGAGCCTTTTCTGGCAGAAATCCATTTTTTATTGTTTTAAAGAACTATTTTGCCATTGTTGTATGTTTTATAGACTGGAGGCTTTTTTGTTGGGTACTGTGGCACAAAGGAAAAAAGAAAAAGTGTAAACTGGTTTTGGTTTCTGTTGCTAAGGAATGCTGTAAAGGGGTCTGTTGAAACCTATTTGTGATAACAGGTAGGAATTGCTCTCTAGTACATCTTTACTTCAGTGATTCTAGGATAAAATGGGATTTCCTGGGTGATGCAATATTGACAAAAGTGTCACCAGGCAGAAGAATTGCCATGCTTACACAGAGGCAGCAGTGAGTTTTTAGCGTCCTAGGAACATTCACAACACCTTACATGACCAGCAAGTTCTGATTTGGAATTCTTGAAAGCCATGGCTTAAACTGATAAAAATTCTGGGTAGGAGAGCAGTGCCATTCACCAGGCTGGAATAAGGGGAATATTATGTACAGTGACAGCTTTTCATAGGGCCTTTTCCCAGAATAAGCAGGAGCTTCGTGCCTCATTCCATTATCCTGAGGGCTGGGGGTCACCTCTTGGGTTACTTGCTACTGGATTGGAAAGCTGTGTGGTATTTAGAAAGGAAAGTTCAAAGCTGTGTGAGTCACAGAGTTCCTCTTTCCTTCTTTCACTCTGTCAGATATTACAGATTAGCAATTTCCCTAAGTGATATTTAATGCTAATTACTTCAGGGTCAATGAGCTGTGATGAAAAAAAAAAAATCTTTAATAGGGTTTTTCTCATATAAGGCTCATAATGGGAATTTCTTCAGCCCCATTTCAGCTCTTCACGTGTGCCTGTCCATACTGAGCCCACACCAGCCTGGATGAGGGTGTTGAGATTCAATCTTTTGTTTTTCCAGTTATCCTCATCAAATGATTCCTGACTGTCAGAGATTCCAAAGTGACAACACACACCTGTGATTTGAAATCAGCATTCCAAACCTGTGGAAAAAAACCCATATTTTCTGCAGGGCACTCACTTCCATTTCAAAGTGTTTCTATCAGAGATGAGTTTGTGTCACCCCCTCCCTCTTCACCTGCCTTGTGTAATTTTTCATGAATGGGAAAGCACTAACAAAAAAATTTGTTTTAGTGAGGTAACAAATATATCCTTTTGTTTTTTTCAGTGCTCCTAGGTATCTACTAAATTTTTTTCAAATTATTTTTAACTAAACGCTTTTCAGAAATGTTTTAGATTAAATATGCTGTCAATATTACCCATTTTGCCCAAACAAAAGGAAACAGAAGGACAGGAGGGTTTTAACTTGACACTATTGCACTGTTAACTCTCTGTAAATCAAAAGTAACATAGCAGTGCACAGTATCTGAGTTGACAACTGCACCTGGCTATATGCTTTCCCTGAAGTTCCTTTAGCAAAATTCAGTGCTATAGGAGAAGAGTTTATGATGTATAAAAATAAACTTACAGTGGAAGAGAGAATTCAGACTGTAAAAATGACACCTATAATTGGCTGCTCCAAAGTGAATGTCTGAATCAAATCTTATGCCTTTTCAAACTTGAAGAAATGAAAGCTGAATGATAATCTTGGCTATAAAAAAAAAAAATGAAGATATACCTCTCTGAGAGAGAAAAATACCTGAGGTTTCTTTCTCAGCTTGAAAAGCAATGATAACAAAAGAATAACTTTATATGCAGGGCTCTCGGCTGCCAGAGATCAAGATAGGAGCACTAAAACTGACAGAGCTCGCAGATACAATCTTATGAAAGAGAGTTATTTTTCAAGTTCTCAGTCATTCAGTGAAAACCAGAAGCAAGAAAGTCACTCTTCTTAAAATCCATAAAATGTTGACATCGCATTTTTATCCCATCAAGCTTCAGATTAATGATCTTAAAAATCACATTTATGCTTGATAGGAACAACATATTTATAGAACAAGGTTCAAGTTACAAACCCTGTCACTGGTATTGTAAATCTGATGGCCAAATTGGTGTCATCTCCTTGCAAGTGTTTTATTTTTGCATACAGTGATTTACTTGAGGCATGTTGAAAAGGGTACGTGGCTTTAAACAGAAAGAGATTATGTTTAGGTAGATATTAGATATTAGGAATAAATACTTTTTGTGAAGGTGATGAGGCCCTGGCACAGGGTGCCCAGAGCAGCTGTGGCTGCCCCTGGATCCCTGGAAATGTCCAAGGCCAGGTTGGACTGAGCTTGGAGCACCCTGGGATAGTGGAAGGTGTCCCTGCCCATGTGGGGCATAGGAACCAGGTGATCTTTAAGGTTCCTTCCAACCCAAACCACTCCAAGATATTCTGATTTAACAACCTTGAACAAGCAGTTTCTAACTTTTTAAAGCCAAGAATTTTCATTCAGCTCAGGCTGGGGGCCTTGCATTGCTCTGGCTTTGAGTAAGGATAACTTAAGGATATTCCAAGAGTGAAGTTGGAGAAACAAAGACAAATCATTTGAAATAGGATCTAGAGAGGATAACCTGTCAGGTCCTCTGCTTTTTTTAGGTTTTTGAACTTAAATGTCATCTGACCTTAATAATAACTCTCTAGTTTGTTTTTGGATCCTTATTCCATAACTGTCTATATTAAATAAACTTCAATCCATTCCTTTCCCACTCAATCACCCCCAAAGTTTGAAGTGGAACCAGAACATGTGTAACTTTTTCTCCACCAGGTGGGGAGATTAATTTCTAACAATATTAATTAGTTAGCAGATTCCACTGTGTAATTCATCTACCAGAGCTGTGCTCCAGGTCCTTTCTGAGCCAATGCTCATTGATTCTACCTAATGAACAAAACAGAGCCACTGCTTCTGAAACAGAATAATTTTTTCTGAGCAGCTATCACTGTAACATCTGGCTGTGACAGATAATCCCTGTTAAGAGGAACTACTGTAAAATTGAATCTTTCCCTGACTGTGGCAGTGAGTTGAAAATGCCATAACTTTTCTGGAACAAAGTTGGCAAAGTGCATACTGTGCTTCCTGTAAGGATGAACCTTGTCTAATTTTACTAAAAGTTGTGAGGGAGCCCTGAAGGTTGAAAACTTCTCTTTGGTTGTACTTCTTGTTTGTGGTTGCTGACAAATATCTACCGTACACAGAGTATCCTAAACCAAAAGTATGGTGAAGCACAAGATACTTTAATATTGTTGGAAAAATAAATCAGGCTGGATCATCTATTTACAGCAGGTGTTGAACCTACCTGGCTCATCTCTCGAGCAGGAAACACTTAAAATGTCTCTGGTAAAATTTTTATTCCATGATTGGGTCACATGAATGAATTTGTCTAAGAAGACACTGAAATTACAGTGTAGAGAATTCCAGGCTCAAACAGGACAAGCTTTCAGGACCTGGAGGCTTCTGGTTCTTGTCAAATTTTCAGCAGTGAAATAATTTTCAATTTTGGAATAATTAGCACAACATTTAATGTGTTCATAACAATTCAGTATTTTTCTCCAAGTCTTTAAGATGGCTGCTTGCAAGTTGAACATAAAACCTTCAACAAGAAGATTGCAGGTTTTAAAATGCATCTCAGCATTCTTTTTGTATTCTATGATACCCTCAAAAATCACTAGTTTTTACTGGAAAAGAAAATTATATTGGTTCGGAATATGAGGTTAATGTTTTTTTGAGACCTCATGCTGTTTCTACTTTGTACTGCAAGGCCATTTAATTTGTATTAAATATTAGCATATTTGTTTTCCAGCACATTCTGAACCTTAGGAAGTCAATTCCCACTGTTAGTCAAAGAGTAAGGATATCCTATAATGAATTTTTTTACAGTAGGAATCAGCCTGATTCTGATTCATATTTATTTTCTATGGTACGTCAATAACTTGGTAAAAGTAGTTTGATTGGCATTTTTACAAAGTTGCTAAATTTACCTTGAATTCTTTTTTTTTTTTTTTTTTTGCTATAAAAGGCAGCCTAGTCCTTCGGAGTGGTATTTCCAGTATGTCTTGATCTAAAAGAAGCTGAGCACTACCTTCAGCATTTGATGTCCCTTCTGACAAACACAACATTAACAACAAAACCAACAACAATAAAAATAACTAAAAAAAAGCAAAACTCCACAAGCTTGCTCTCTAGTTGTGCAGAAGAATTAATGTAGAAATCCTGATCTGGTAGTTCTGGGGGTTTCCTTTCAAATTCTAATTTTAAGGAGCATGCATTGCCTTTCCATAATGCTTTCAATATTAACAGTAGAGAAGGAATGGCTTTTCACATAGGAGTAAACATTTCTACATGCTTTTTTTTTTTTTATACAATAAGGAGCATGCTGTTATTTGTTCTTTGATTAAATGCAATCAAAACAGTGTCATCATTTGGATTAAAAATATCCTATGAACTCTAGCCTGACACATAGAAATAATCAAGCTTGAGCACCTTGGCCTTTATTCCATCAGCTAATTAGAGTAGGATGAACATAATGTTTCCTAAGGGCCTCTCATTATGACAGAGTGGATCCAAAAAAGAAACCGGGAGCCTAATTTCATGTTGTAATGTTCCAAAGTTCTACTCCAAGATTCTGCACAACAATCGCCAGGGTTTTATGCTGCAGTTTCCAAGACAGCAGAAAAACCTGCTTCTGAACAGATAGAAGCTAAAAATAGTGACAGAAAAGAAAGTCTGTGCTCTCACAAATCCCCGTGAGGCTGGGAAACTCAATACCCAGTTAGTCCCTGAATCCATCCAGATCCATGGGCTTGATGTTCCATTTTATCAGAGGAGATGATCAGCTAGGGATCTGATCCGGGCTAGTCTTTACAGAAAAACCATCACAACCATGCACTGGACCAGTCTTTGCACAAAAATCCTTTCGCACAAAAATCTGGTCTCCTGGTTCAGGTGCCCCGCCCTGCCTCTGCCCCCAGCACCAGAGCTCCAGGAGCCGCCTGATGTCTTAATTCACTTTGCTGCCACATCTCTTTTGGGGTGTGGGCTGCTTCAGATGAGTGTCAACCGTGGTCCTTTAACTTTTGAAGGATAAATGCTGCCTTCAGATTGTGCCTTTTTTCCCCTGCGTGAATTTCCCTTTGATAATTGAGTGGCGGTTGCCGAATGATCCTGTTACATCTCACAGGTGGCTGAATTAGGCTGGAAATAGCTGCTAAAGGAGAAAATGGAATAAGGAGGGGAAGAAAGATGAGAATTAGCCTCTCAAATGGAACTTGTGCTTTTAAATTAGATGCATGATAGAGGATGACAGAAAAGTGATAGGAGCTGCAATCCTTACTCGTATTCCTATGGACTTCAAAGGGAGTTTTCCCCTTTGAGAAATGCAGGATCAGACATCCTATCTGCACTTGTTTCTTTCAGCGTCTGCCTCTTACTTGTGTTGTCAGGAGAGCTTTTCTCACCATACGGGACTTGTGAAAGGTTTTTAAAGCCCTTGGTGGTGCTCAGTCCCTTGCCAACTTCCCTGGGCATTCCTTACACCTTTCTAAAAAGTGCCGCTGCAGACAAAACTTTAATTTGCACTTAGATGTGGGAAGCCTTCCCTTTATAGAACAGTTTTTTACAGCATTTTACTCTTACTGCAGCTTTTGAAGAAGTAGACCTGAAAAAACTGGCTTGCCCTATGCTGCTTCAAGAAAACTGGAGCATGTCCTTTTCACTTATTACTGCTAGACGTTCCTTTTCCTACCTGAAATTAAAATGTTCTTTTTTTGAACAAATCTTTGTCCCTTTCAGGTCATGAGATGCAGAATGGCTCTTGGACTGCTCTTTCAAGCTGATGAAAGCAGAAAGCTAATAGTTAGGTACATGTTTCTGGGTAAAAATGAATCAGCTGATATTATTCAACATATATATAGAAGACATAATTGTTGCTGTGTAAAAATCTCTCATGTTTCTTAATGGGGACCTGATTTTGTGTGTCCCCCAGTCACCCTAAATGCTGGCTCAGACATTCTGCTGTGGCACACCCCAGTTCAAAGCTATCTGTTGTCATTTTTTCAACAGAGGAGAAAAGGATAGGTGAGGGCTGGAGAGGGTTCTAGCAGCATGGTCACTGTGTGCACATAATGGGAGATGATGGGTTACTAGCTCAGGTTTTTGAGGGAGGAGTCTTAAAAACTGTGATGAACAATTATGGTAAAAAATGTTCTGAGAGATTTAGGCTATTCTGAAGGAGCATGAAGTAGCCTCATGCAGTAATAAATATTTTAATTGCAGAACCACAGAACAACTTAGGTTAGGAAAGACCTCTAAGGTCACTGAGTCCAACAATTGACTGATCACCACCTCGTCAGCCAGACTAGAGCACTAAGTGCCACATCCAGTTGTTCTTGGACACCTCCAGGGATGGTGGCTCCATCACCCTGAATTCTTTTGCTGGTGGTAGTTTCAGGACTGAGGCTAATTACAGCAGACATGGAAAATACTTAATTTATTCCCTTGTTATAAATCATGATTCCCTTCAAAAGGCAACATTGTTCATTGTCTGCTGCACCTGTTCTGTAAATATCTTTAAATAGGCTTATACTTTTATTACTATATTTTATCAGCAGACTCTTCTTGCAGACTAGAGCACCTAACCTTCCTCCAGTAAGCTTCTCTTTCCATTTACCTTTGACATTCTACTCATCTAGTTTACCTACTTCCTCTGGCTCAAGTGATTTGAGATACTGAGGGTGAAAATCCTGACAGAAGACTCAAAAGAAATCATTTGGTTAAACCTCTGGGTGGCCATCAAAAAAATCTTCTTTCAAATGCCTTTCAGCTGTGCAGAAATGAAGAGAGCCTCATTGTGACACTCAGCTTTGATCAAATGTCATATGTGGGATTCCTCCTGCTCAGCAGTGTTTTTATAAAAAGAGCTATCATATTATAGCAGCTCAGACTTTAAACTGCCACCAAAGGAAAGCCTGGGAGCTGGATGAGTTTTCCAATGGATCATAAATCCTCAGCATGCTCTGCAAGAGAGAAGTTTAAACTAGCAGCACCTTCTTAGGGTTTTGGCACCAAGCAGATATTGGTGTATTCTGACCTAGACTTCCTCTGTGGCCTTGCATAGGACACTCAAGAGCCTTCAGTTTTTTTCTTTAGATTTGTTTTTAATATGATATTTTTTTCCTCAAGAATAGAGTTCAGGTAAATCAGGGTTGTGTTTGTAAAACTTGAGGATCTGCGGCTTTGACAATGTGGTAAAAACTTAATTGTGATTTTGGCCTTCTGTGAAATGCATGGTATATTTTGCTTCTCCTCTCTCGTGTCTTTTTTGTTAAATTATATACTCTTGCTCATATTAATAATTCTTGGCCTGCTTCCATGATCACAGAGAGAATCTAAGGTTTTTTTAACATGCAAGCCCAGAATTGATACACGTACATAATTTACAAAATTATATATATCTAATCTACAAAAAATAATATATAATTTACAAAAATATAAAATTTACAAAAAAATTATTAATTATCCCCCACATGTACAAAACCACACGCCCTTAGTCAAAACCATAAAAAAAAATGATATGTGAAGATTTATCTTTGCAAATATAACTACAGAACCAAGGAAGGCAGCAAAAAAGGAAAACTGTACATGTATCCCATTTAAATGATAAGCTTTAAATGACCATTTGAATGACAATTTGCAGGGTTCAGCCTCATGTGCTGACCAAATTAATGCTCTGAAACCCCGGGTGGTGCTCCTCCTTCAGCTCACTTCCTTTTCCATGAAATCAATAATCCTTCCACCTGCTGCTGATTTCGTTTTTCTGGGAGTGATCCAGTTATTTGTTTAACACTAAATAACATCCCATTAAAAGATGTAACTACTAAAAAGAGATAAGTATGACTTGGAAGTCTACTGCCTGCTTAAGTACTTGCTTAAATAATGTAAGTAGTCTTGTCTCATTCTTCATTAGGACTATCAAAGTCAACCAAAGAAATTCTTTGCTGACTAGACCACTATGAATGCCTTTCCCATCTCATTTTTCATTTATTTTGATGTCAAAGGCATTGCTCTCCTCATCTATTAAAGGCTTTGATTTTAAGTAATTAAGTGCATGCCTTTGCTCAAATGTCCAAAAATGTCCATGTGGTGAAAGCAAGGTCAAGTAAAAATTAAATATAGGGAGAAGCAAGAGGACAGGAGAAGAGAAGAAAGGAAGAAACCTAAAATAGGCCTCTAAATTAAAAGTGAGTAGGTTTTATTTTTGTTTTTTTTTTTTAATCAAGATACACCTACTTTTGTTTAAAGAGATAAAATGGAAAAGTATTCATTTTCTTTTAGGTAACAACCATCCATGAAGACATTAGAAGTGTATTTGCCACTCTCTAGCTCCTTATTAAAAGCAGCTTACCTGGATTTGAAGGTTCAGGTACTTCCTTCTGAATAAGCCAGCAGTGGAGGAAAAGGGAGACAGCTGTTGTGAATACAGGTGTTTCTGTTGGTGGATCTCAGGAATTGAACACAGATGACCCGTACCAGCAATCTTTAGTTTTGAGAGACAAAAAAAATATTTGTTCAGAACAAACGTGATAGGAAAATGTTGGTTTTATCATGAAGCAGTTAGGGCTCAGGGTCCAGCAGATTTCATCATGCTGTGGCACTTACATCAGCTGCTATAAAATACAGATCCTTGGAATACTTTCCAGGCCAAAAAGAATTTTTGGGTTTTAATTCCTCATATCTTTTCCTTATTTTCCTTACCTCACAGTCAACTATATATTTCAGCAACGAGGCAATTATGTTGCTGCATTACAAATCAGGGGAAAAAGGAAAACTACAAAGGTTAAACTCGTAAAATTGTTAGGTGAGCACAGCTTATGCAGCAAAGGAAACAACTTAACTGCAAAGCAAGGATTGTGAATGAAGTCATGAGGAAGTTTCCTGAAAAGCCTGATTGCATGAGAGTTTGTTTCACCAGAAAGCTTTAAAGCTTCCTCGAGGGAAGATCTGCCCATTGGCGTCCTGGGGTCAGTAAGCCTGTGCTCCCCAGGATCTCTCCAAAGCTTTTTGTATTTTTTCCATGTTACCATTTAGTCAGTCAAACACTTAATTCCCCCTATTTTATTTTATGCCTTTCCCTTTTCCCCATCTATTTCCTACCACTCTGTTAAGCCACCAGGTTAAAATGAATCCTTTACAAAACCCATTGAGATGCCTTTATGTTCATATCTCATTTATTTCTCAGGTTTTTCTCTTCCCTGGTGCTACTCAATCTATATAAAACGGTTATTTTAGTCCATGAAAATTTTTATGAAAAATCAGGCACTGCACTGCTGAGGTGAGAAAGCCACATCAGGAGAGGTTTCCCTCAGGCTGCAAAATGCAAAGCAGCCCTGGAGATCTCTCACATTTGATTGATATTTTCATACTTGAACTGAAATCCAAAGATGAGCAAATTGATGGGCATCCCATTAAAGGCTTTTCTTATGAAGACTGAACACAATTTCTGTCAAAAAGCTGATCCTGCCTTTCACTGGAAGACTTTTTAAATCTGTGGCTGGCAGAGCTGACTTCACAATTAATAAATATCATACCTGGGTGCATATGCAGTTGCCTATAATAGTGCCAATTCCAGTGAAATCTGTGGAGTTCTGTGTCTGTAAATGTTGTTATCTTGTTGTATTTTGTATTTCTCAAGGCCCATACCCTCACAAACATATTTCTAAAGCCCCCTACCTACTCGGAGATATTTCTTGGGAGCAGTTCTTCACAGCACAGACTTCTTCTTCTTCTTCTTCTACTTGTTGCTGCTTCTTGCTCAAGGCTCCTTCCAGGCTCTCCCTGCTTGGCCAAGCCCAGCCCCTTTTATCCCAGTTACCTTCACTAGCTACAGCTGCAGCCCAATGAAGGACATCGCAGCTGCAGCCCATCAAAAACAACCAGGGCTTACCAGGGCAAGGCCTATATACAAATATTCAATATACAATACAGATATTTTACTAGGACTCCTAGTACAGCATGTCATAAAACCCAGGAACAATTTTATTTTCAAAAACAGAAAAGCTGAACACATACATGGACATTGTCTCCCAGGAGTATGTTACACAATACTATTTCTGACACATTTTTAAAAAAATCATGAAAGATCAAATATTGCACAGTTACAGGGGATGATTTAATTTAGATTCTTTTTCCTTTATTTGAAAACCTGCAGTATACATTTAGCTCTTTCAATAAGAAAGAACATATTAAACAAATGTATAATGCTTCCCTTTTTGTTTCCCATGGGGTTAATTATGCATTTGGCATGAAAATATTAATTTAAATATTTTACTGCTCTTTAGTAAGCCAAACGATATTATTTCAAGAAAGAGTCATTGCAGCTTGTGGTATCAGTGCTCTTCCAAAGAGATGCCAATGTGGAAAAAGCCGAGATTTTCACATATATTAAACGTACTGCTAGCAGTCCTTCAGAGCAGCCTACAGTTAATTAACAGCAGCTTCTGATGATCTGAAAATGGAAAAGCAATTTATGCTTTATTATCTGTGTACTGAGAGCTCATACTTTCTATTTTCCTGGAGTCATCCACTTATTTCTTCTTTCAGTTCTTCACTAAAGTCTTGGGGAGCAGCTGGGAGGAGATAATTTTATATTTCAGAAAATGCAAAGGGTTTCTCAAACTGACCTGTCCTGGCTTTACTGTTCATCCATGTTCTTCTGGGATTTTCCAGCTAGATTACCAAAACATTCTCTTAAAGGTATAGAGAAAATCTCTGGAAAAACATGAAGAAAAAAGAGTTATTGAAATATGTCATTTTGAAATAGAAAATATTAAAACTGTCCATCAGAAAATGTTCTAAAATGTCACTGATGAATGATTACATAAATGATGGGGATAGAGAAAATGGATCTTATGAATTTCATATTTCCAGTATTTGCAGTTAGATCATCAGATTTCTATCCTTTGCAATCTGTTTTCTCTTATCTTTACCCTTTGGGCAGCTCTTTGTTTCCTTGTCAATCCTAGCAGAGTCAAAAATGCTTACCACAGATTCATAAAATCCAATATCTGTAGGATCAAATTTGGATTGATAAACCAATCACCTATCAAAGAGGGAAATGCTTATTAAAAGAAAAAAAAAAAGGCTGAAACTAAATAGGACAAAGTTGTATTTAGAAGAACTTCTCAGTTACTTCATTGAACCTGAAATCTCTCATTTGTAGGAAGCATTTTTTGACTGAAAAACTTTGGATGGCATAACCTTTTAAAAATAACAAGCTTTTTTTAAAACCATAAACCACAGCTGAGTGAATATATAAAGAAAATCAGTTGACATCGTCCCCTGTGTCTGGCATTAGATATTCAGATTCTCTTTTAGAATCATAGCCTATATAGCAGTGAACTTTTAGGAGACCCATTCCACCTTCTGCTCTGGGCATGTACCATGCTGAATGCCCAGTGAACAACCACAAACCCTTTCACTTCTCTTTCGGTGGTACCAGTGATAAGGGCTCATGTTATTGCAAATATTCTTTTCCAGGAATGAAAACTCCTTTCCAAAAGGCGTGCGGGCCAAGCTAGAATTACTCAGAAGGGAAGTGCTGTGTCACACCCATCACATCACCCTGGGTCACCCCAGATGGTTGGAGCATAAGGCAGCAGTGAAGTTGTCACCGTGGTGTCCCACAGCCCCCAGGTCATGTGCCCAAACAAAGATGTTGCTCTCTTTTCTGAGCTGACCTTTGAGGGAACAAGCAGAATTTCCCTCCAGGTGTCATCTGCTCATTTGGCTCTCTATAAACCACCAACAAACGGGCTTCAAAGGCAAACATGCACCAAGACAGGCCTTCCCCAAGGGGCTTTATTAGAGAAATTATTCTAAGTGCTTCTGGCCAGGAGAAGGCTGATGAAGACAGATGGCAAAATGGAGGAGTCTTTTTCCAAGGGGAAGGATTTTGTTTTTCAAGCTTTGCTGCAATGTCACTGTGTTTCTGGAAAAGAGTTAAGAACTGGGTCTGCACAGAAAAAGAGTAAATTCATAAATCTTGATAAACTATCCTAAATTTTTATAATAGCACAAGGTTTTTTTCATAACTGTTATCTTTCCAAGAATGCTTTCACTGGGGTGTGTTTTAGCAGGAGATATTCACCAGCTGGGGCTGCCTTAATGTGAGGGTTGGGAATATTGCCTCCCTCTTATGCACAAAAAGAAAAGCAGAGATTAAAATCCTTGCATAACCCAGTGCATGAGCCACTTTAAACAGGTGAAATACCAGAAGGAACGCTAATGAGCACAAGTAATTACTGAAAATGGGCAGTGAGAAGGAACACAGAAGGTGAGGCAAGGTGTAAAAGCTCTGTGTAAAGGAGGAGCACCACTAATGAGTGCAGCTCCTGAGTGTGCTTGTGCTGCTGCCCCTACACAGGGTGAGAGTCCTTCTCTAAAACATGTTCTGATTTTCTAAAACATTTTCTAAAATAATTGCTGATAGAATGCAGAGTTCCTCTGTGGGGTGGCTGACTCCCTGGCTGTCATCAGGTATCTGTGGCATGTCACCCACAAAGGGAGCAGAGGTGAGCAGGGGGCAGGCGAAGCAGAGGTGACTTGGTACAGCTTTGAGGATCAGTCAGGACTCATGACTGAAAGGTAACAGGAGGGAGCTCAAACTTCACTGAGAGAATGAAAGGTTTCTGGCTGGGTACCACAGAACAGAGTCCTGTAAAAAAACCACATTAAAATGTTCAAGCTTTGGTGGTCCCTTCAAAAGGGAGGGCAGAGCAAGTCTAACTTCATGGTCTGGTGTGTGCTTCTGGTACCATCTCTGAGCCCACAGAGGAGGGCCTTCAGCTTGGACTCATCCCAGAAAATTTATGCTTCACAAATACATTTTCTTATAATAAAATATTATTTGGCATTCAGACAAGTCCTTCTGCATGCTGTGCCTCATTTGGAGAAGACCTGACTTCATTGCTGGCTGCTGATCAAACTCTGTCTCTGGGATTTCTGCAGTGGGCTCACAATTAAGAACCAGTCCAAACCATAATGAGCGCCACAAATTATTCTGGGTATCATGAACTTCATTATCTCACACTAAACCTATTTTTTATAATATTAAAATAGTATCATAAAGAACATTGCACAGAAAAGTTTCATTGGGAAATAGATTCAAAGTATATCACAGGAGTCATATAAAGTTGTCATAAATCTTTATGATAGCAACACCACTTTATTTATAGTATAATTTTTTTAATGGTGATAATTGCTGCAATTAGGACCAGAATAGGGTAATCTGTAATTTAAAAAAGCAAATTTCTTTAACTATGTTTTTTTAAATTTCAAGCTATTTTTTGTGAAGGGTTTTTAGCTGAAATTGAAAATATTTTTAAAGTTTGGCTTGGGATTTTTTTCTCTGTTTTTCAATTGATACAATGTTTGAGAGCCATGTGCCTCAGGAATGTTCCTTGAAAGCTTTGGGACACAAGAAAGAATCTTATCTGCACTCTTTTTTTTGGTGTAAACACAAAATGTTCCTGTCCTAAATTTTTGTATTCTCTTCTAATTGCATGAAAGTTATTGGGCTTTGTTTTTTATTTGCCACCTGGGTATTGTAAAGCAATAGCCCCAGTTTGCCTGCTTGTGCTGCAAAAGGGAGAATTTTGTAGCTGTGTGAGGCAAATCCAAGCTAAAATATAAAGTTATCAGCTACATAATTCTGGGTTAATATTTTCTGAGTTTCTTGAGCCTCTTGCTTGCCAAGGAGCCTATTTCTCAGGAAATAATATTAGCTGGGTATTTATATTTGCAGTGCTTCAAACCAGTCTGCTTTAGCACAGGGACCTTGTCAGAGCACACAGATTTTCCTGGAGCCCCATTTTTTGTGGCATTTCAGGCTCACAACCACGGAGCTTTGTGTTAAATCAGGCTCTCAGCCTGTGCTGAAGGATCTTTGCTGTTGCCAGGTGGAAATGGACTTCCTAATATTGGTGTCAAAGCAGCTGGAAAAAGGGACACAGTATTTTATTATTTGCTTTGGTTTGGGTTATTTTATTCCACAACTCAAAAGATTGGAAAATAGCTCTTATTTAATACCAAACCCAACAGCTCAGGCACCTGCATTCCTCGTTTGGGTTTTAGGAATGCAGTTGTTACTTAACAATTATGGTTGCTACTGTTACAGGCAGAGTGGGATTGTAGCGTTGTGTTAAGGGACTGAGGGCAAATTTCAATCTAATTTTGTGTGTCTCTCATATACAAAAAATATTGGATGAGATGTGCTTTGAAGACATCTTTGGATCTGTAGTTTCTGCAGCAAACAAGGTCACCTGATGATAACTCAGGTGGACATTTGCACCCTATAAAAAAAGTCATCACCAGCAACTGACTCCAAATCAAAAATCCAGTACTTTACATCACTCTCACTAAATAATTCATAGGATGGAAAGAGCTACCACAGAGGAAATAATTTTTTTAAAATAATATTTTGTAATTTCCATGAGAAGGCTCAATATGGCTGTTGTGTTCTGAGGGTGGGAAGAAGCAAAACAAAACAAGAGGCAAAAAGGGCAAGTCTCAGCAGTCAGCTAATTGTGTTTTGTAGTGAGAAAAGAGATTTCCTATGACACTGTTCCCAGGAGCACCGGCATGGCTTAAAAGCATTCTCCTGTTGGGTGGAAGTCTGTGTGCCTGCTTGATTGAGTGGAAGGAGTGCAGGGGAAAAATGAGAACACAAATCCATGTTTTGGCTGCCACACGGTCAATACAGTAATAGGTCAGCAGAAACATCAAAACACAATCAAGAGCTGTCTTCAGGGCTGTGAGTGAGCAAGGATTGTTGGGCAGGAAGCCAAGGGAAAGGAGAAGAGATCTTCTGTTGTTCTTGTTCTTAGAGCTCATCAAGAGGCACTAAAGGAGCAAACTGGAATCTCTTTTTGTTGAAAATGAGATCTGTGTTCAAATCTGCATGTGCAGTTTCATTATGTGTGGCATAACACAGCTGCCATGTTCTCTCCCCTGAGCTGAGTAAACTTTGGGGGTGAGGAAGTTGATGGTGTGTGTGTAAATAGTGCACATCCAGTTTGTACCATGCTGCAAAAAAATTTTTTTTGTGTGTTTGGGGTGGGTGCAGTGCTCAGGAACATTAAAGTCATTGCATGCTTAAAACTCTATATGCAACTTTTGCAAATGTTCCTTTGCTTTAAAAACAAAACAGTCATGAGCACCTGAGAGCTTCAAGTTTATTTTTTTAGTACTTTCCTTTTTTGAAAGACAAGGAAATAGTCTTCAGTGTTCAGCTCTGAGAAGGAACTGTAGAAGTTCATATAATGTTATATCCATGTGCAAAAGGACACACATGTAAATTTCCATGTCTGCACCTTCCAATACTGTAAACAAGGAGCCATTTTTCAAAAGGAGTTTGTGACAGCCTTTTAGTGTTAGACTCAAAATCATATTTCATGTTCCAGTATCTGCCTTTACACTCACTATCAGCAGTGAGATAAGTTTAAAATGACAACACTGTGATCCAACTTAACACAGAAAGGGCAAATCACTTTCTCAAGGAACGGGAATTTTGAGGAACAAATAATTTCTTGCTCTTCCTATCACACTTCTGACTGGCCTTGAGGGCAGGAATGTGTTGGATGAAGTGGTAAAAAATGTAGAACTATAAAGACAAGTGAGGCCATTTCTGCGGCAGATTGATTGAAAGGAGAGTGATAGATTTCTTAAAGCCTCATGAAGATTTGATCTCCTACAGGAGACATTAAAAAGACATTATGGAATCATCATGTAGCTATACAAATTCATTGTATATTCCTTTATATGTTAGCCTGTCTAAAAGAAACAGGGATATCAAAAGCTCTTGGGCTTGTGAGATCTGCCCTTTGGTGTGGTTACAAATGATTGGTCTGGTTCCCTTCATTATCTCAGTGGGCATCATTTCCAAGACAGGGAGTTTTCCTTTTCTGACAGTGATCTCCTTCAAATTCCCAAAGCAGCTTTATTGATAAGCAGTTCACATGCAAGGACTTTTATGACCATGATTTTTGGCTTTACTGAACTTCTTAACATACAGAAGCATAGAGGCTTCATGGGCTGAAATCTACAACTCAAAGCAAAGGATTTTACATTCCTGAGCATATTTATATCTATAGAATATATATTTATAGAATATATATTTATATTTATATTTATATTTATATTTATATTTATATTTATATTTATATTTATATTTATATTTATATTTATTTATGTTCTACAGAGCAAACTATCCTCACAAGTATATAAAGTTGTGTAAAAATTGTATGAGTTGTATTAATCAGTCAACACAACAGATCCATACTGGATGGTTTGTTCTTGGCAGTTCTAACCACCTACACTCTTGGCTGGGGCTCTTTTCTGCAGCAGAAATGAGTCAAAAACCTTCACAGCATTAGGACTCATTCTCTGGTTTGATACAAACTTGGGTTGGGGTTTTTGTCCAGAATGTCCGTACATAACAAGTATGTTTTAAACTAAAAGAGGAGAGATTTAAATTAAATGGAAGAAATTCTGGTGAGGCCCTGGCACAGGTTGCCCAGAGAAGCTGTGGATGTCCCATCCCTGGAAATGTTCAAGGCCAGGTTGGATGGTGCTTGGGGCACCCTGGGATAGTGGAATTTTTTCTCTGCCCATGGCAGGGGTGTTGGAATGAAATGTTTTTTAAGGTCCCTTGCAACCCAAGCCATTCTGTGATACCAGTTTGCAGCATAGAGGTCACTGGGGATAAGAGAAGAATGATCAAGGCAGATCTGTTTTGGCACTCTTCTCATGTGGTGCTGCCCAAATACAAGAGAGAAGATTGAAATTACATCATTTCTCCACCATATTAGCCTAACATGTGGCCTTTGTTTTCTCTGGCAACCTGTGGGTGGTCATGCACTCACCTGTGAGCTTTGTTACCAACCATGGAAGACTGATTTTATCGAAAAGTAAATAACCATCCCTGAATTGCTTTAATATAATTGGAAAAAACCTTCTGTTTCTTTAAAGCCAACCATGCAGTGCACTAAAGCCAAGAAAACGTCCCTCATTGACATCCCTGGGCTTTGGCTTGGGACCCCTGCCAATGTTTTATTGAAATGGGATTTTAACAGTTTCATGTAGTCAGCTCCAACCAATTCTCAAGTTCAACGAGAGAAATGTTCTAGAGCTGAATTGTAATGTACCCTGCTAGTAAAAATATTCATTTGATTACAGTGGCTGGCTGCCACTGTATTTATTTTGAAAGTACAAGCTGGTGCTGCACTTTTCTGAAATCCAAGACTGGAAATTAGGCACAAGTGTCATATGTACAAAATAAAACCTATCAGAGATCTAAGAGCTCTGGAGTGAACAGGAGGGGGGAAAGGAGAAGAAAGAAGAAACACCTGTAGCAAGCCCTAGAAAAGGGAGAAACAAACAACACATTAAAAAGCTTCATGGACTTGGTGAGAGATACCTCACAAAGGATAAAGATTCTCAGTTCTTGGGGCAGCTAAAGAAAACCTGATTATCTCGGTTCAGTCAGGTATTTCAAGCCTCAGAGAACAAAGCACTTTTTATTACTATTATGTAGTAATAATATCTTGCCCTCAGTGTTGGCAAATTGTGTCTTTTCTGAAAATGGAGAATACCATTTTATCAAGTCAGCAAGCAGAGAATTGCATTATGTATTCCAAAAGGTTTAAATTCATCATATATTTATTAACAGGAAACCAACAGAGGATGTTGAGATATTAAGGGCATTTTGTATTCATTTTTATTTTATGGGTAGTTTGCTGCTACAAAAAGCACTGAGGTAACATGGCAGGAGTTAATACTGAGTTTTCCCTCTTCCTCTACAAAGCCCATGCAGGTAAAAACTCTTCTTGCACCTTTCTGTTTTATGACAAAGCTGGGTTCTTCTCCTTGAAAATACAATTTTTAACATTATTCAGTGTTATGAACTTTGTCTGGTCTTCAGGTAAAAAAAAAGAACAACACCCTAAAGACTTTCCTCACCTCCAGTTTAACCCATTTTTAAGTAAAGCTGACAGAATCAAATCTCAACAGCTTCCAAATGAAGTGCCATAACCCCAGCAGCGTGGTGACACTTGCATGGAGTTCACAGGCTGGGCAGAAATTGAACTGTGTGGCTCAATCCTGCCAGGAGGCATGAAAGCTTAAAGATAAAATGGGAAAGAGGGTGGCTGAAGAAAAAAAAAATTATCCAGGAGTAACTGCTTGACATGATGGCCATTTTCATCAATGTTAATAATTTTCATTAACATTATTGAACAAGAATTATCGACCTTATTTTCAAGCTTCTATCTCCTTATAGGCAATTCATTTCATTCCTTATTTCCAGTACATCATTAATTCTACCTTGCATCCTATTTCAGTCTCTTTTATCTCTTTTGGGTGCCCAGTTACTCTCAATTAAATATTAATAATCATCTTTTTAATTTACCCTGTAATTTGGAAACAGAGGAACGCTGCCATGGCTCTTGTCTTTTCCCAGGGACAATATTTCTGAGCAGTGCTGTGGGACTCCAAGTGGGAGTGCATCCATCTCTTGGGGTATCGGGCCTGGGCTGACAGAACAAGGATTGTCCTGCCACTCTTATCTGGTGGAGCTGCAGGGAGGTGTCAGAAAGGATGAAAGGAGGAAGATAGAGGCCTCAAATGAGTTTAAATAAAGCCTTATACATCCTAAATTTTTTTAACAACTCTTTTGCAGAACCAGATCCACCAATCATCCTCCACGTGCTGTTCATCCAGCAGGGCTGCTCTGCTGGGAATGAACATCTGGGAGAAAGCAGAAAGACCTGCTCAGACACAGAAAATGGATTTTGGAACTGCGTCTCCCTTCCCGAGGTTTTTCTGAGGCTGCTGTGCCACAGAATGAGCATCAGGCAGGTGTCAGATCACAGACAAGCTCTACCTATCATTTCTGCAAATCAGGTATCTCAAAACCAATTTTTTGCCATTCATAATCCCCTTTGTGGCAGTGTGCGGAGAAATTCACAACCTCAGAGGTTTTTGCTCAAAAAGGAGACAGAGGAGTCCTGGAAATTTATTCAAATAAAGTGAGAGGCCATGGGGGGATGCAGCTCCCTTTTTATTCTAATTTTCCAGCTGCATCACCCTATTCCTTCCCCCACTGGCTGAGGTACTCAGAAGGTACAGACTTCTCAAATTGCCTACTCTATGCCCCTCTCTAATATGCACCCCTTTTTTTTTCTCTCTCTCTCCTTTACAACAAAACACTACTCATAATTCTATGAAGCCTTTGTTCTTTTCCTCCAAGTTCAGGAATTTGATACGGCCTTGGCTGAGCACCTGTCCATGTCAGCTAGTAACATTTTCTAGAACTGATGGTTTCTGCTGTTACTGCCCTATCTGCAAGTCCCTGGCCCTGTCTGCGAGCAGATCCACATGGTCTGTTTGTAAAGACACATTAATCTTATTCCTTCCAACAGGAAAAGTGCTACAGGAAGCTCTAAGTGCAGCTGAGCCTCTGTTTGCAGAGGATGGAAACAGCAGGAGGGTCACTGCTCTGCTTCAGGATTTTTGGGGTTGAATATCTGGTGTCTTAAGGTCATTGATGGGCTTATTGGGCAAGATGGTAAATGTCCAGCCCCCAGCTTGGTGATAAAAGAGACATTTCACACTGACTTTGCCTCTCAGTGCTGATCTCAGGCAGAGCCACAGCTGCTCAGCACATGCTCAGCTGTGATGGATGTGGGCAGTCAGGGATGTTGTCACCTTATCAATAGCATGAGGAGGGACATTAAGCATGAGAACATGTCAGTCTGAATCAACTTGAAAATACCTTGTTTCAGGACAAGCTGTAAAGTGATTATTCATTTTAGATAGAAGTTGCTGCATATTTATTCTTGTCTTTCCTAAAAATGATCGATAATAAGATTTTTCTAAGCTGCCATAAGAATTGAGAATTTTTATCCTTTGTGAGATATCTCTGAGTCTATGAGGCTTTTTAATGTGTGCAGTGTACTAAAACACAATTCCCTTAACCTCACTCTGATTTGCAAATTAAAAACAAATAAAACACACCCTTCCATGTTCTTTGATTAATATATTTCAATATTTTCCCCTTTAATTAAAAAATGCTTTGTTCAAATGGAAGCCCTGTATTTATAACTGAAGAATGTGATGTTGTGTGATGACCACACAAGGAAAATGCTTTTTGCTAAAAATTAAATACTTTTGTACCATCTGCCACTCAGAGTTGTCTTTAAAACAAGGATGGACAACATGTAGAAGATGAGGATTTTTTCCTATTTCATTCACACCTAGACAGCCATGCCTTTTACTTCTGGACAGAGATTCCCAGTGCTGTGTGGTAATAAATTAATCACCTGTTTCAGAAAGAATTTAAAAGATTTCAGTGAGTTTCATTTTTATTTACATGAACCCCACCTATGTAAATTTATCTTTTTTTTTTTTTTTTAAGCTACAACATTTCTGGAGGTGCTAATGGACAAGAAGAAGCCGGAATCTGAACAAAAACATGGAGGAAATTTGTTAAAACTTCCAAATATTTAACCAAGATCATAATTACTGATGGACTTGACAATTGATAATTTTCTTTTAAGGTAATTCATTCAAATCCAATCCATGGTGCTCAGTTGCAGTTACAGGTGTGTGGATGTGTCTGTGTGTCCTGGGAAATTGAGTTATTCACCTAATAGTCAACCTGGGAGAGATCTGGGACCACAAGTTAATACCATCCCTACTATTGATAATCCTAGAATTAAATAGGTCACTAATTTACTTTATTTTTTATTCTTAGGGAGATTTTACTAATATTTTTAATATAAATAAGGTACAAGTAATTTTCTGTCAAGTGTAGTCATCAAAAGTGCTTCCAGGTCAATCTCTGTTGAAATGCCTTATGTCTTTCCTGTTTTTATTTTACTTCTAAGGGTTTTAGTTGTTAGCTCAGATTAGAGAGAGGAAGAGTTAAAAAACTCACCCAAAAAACCCCCAGAAAAGCAGAAAATGAAACTCCTTCAAGAAAATGATATTTTCAGAAAAATAATTACTCCAGGTTCTGAGGTGAGCGCTTCAACTTTTGGCTGATTCTTTTACCTGAACTCTGAACCGGCTGCTAATGAGAAACGGGGGTCAGCCATTTCCTAACCTCAACCAGAACAAGCAAACCTGAAGTTTCTATTAAAGCAGGTAATCTCTGATTTATTACGGAACATGGACTGATAAATTTTGAGAGGGCATTTCCAACATTACTTGTTCAGTAGTTCTGGATGATTTATAAAGTCACTTTATTTTGTGAGCTTAGAAAAGTAATATTTCAAGTATGGATATTTTTTTTCTTTTGTGTTTGCTACAGATACACTGAAATAAAAATATGTCCACAGCTAAATTAAATGTATTTAGTATCAAGGGAGTGGTCTGATGATTTCTGCATTGTAAAAGCAAGATGATTAACAGATCGGAATTTTGAAACATTCTTTTCATCTCAAGCTTGAAGAGATTTCAATATTAAAAAAATGAATAAAAAGCTATCTAAATGGGAATCAATTGCCAACATTTCATTATTGCAAATATTTGCTATTCAGAAAGTGACTCCCAGTGTTGTCATAATATTTAAGGGCTGTGGAAAATGGAGTGATGTGTTGGCAACATTTGAAAATTTCATAAAAGAGAAGACTGAGAAGGATTTCCAAAACCTCCACACAACAGGATTATTTAATAATCAATATATGAGTTATCTATATCTATCTATACTATGTTCTTGTATCTGTCTATATTATATTCTAATGGCACTATGATACAGAGTGCAGTTCTGGTCATGTCGGGTCATACTGATATTAATTTTTCATTAAAAACAATAAAAAGACATCTAATCAAGCTACTAAGAAAAGAGGAAAAGAAACAAAGGACTTACAGGAAATGTAATTTTGCTTTTGTTTTATAATAATACTAGATAAGCATACATAATTAAATTGAAAGCAATAATTTAAATGTGTCTAAAGGAATTGTTCTTGCACATGAAAAACCAATTAGCTTGCAATAATGTGTCAGAAGCTGTGATGGAATTTCAGACAATAACCCAGTTCCTGTGGACTAAGATTTTAACATTTCACAAGTGAATTAGGTGGGCATTTAGCACTATGGAAATGAAGACAAAGAATTACCTAAAATGAAAAAAATGCTTAAAAAATTGGATTTTTTTTTTTTTTTTTTTTGTATTTTCCTCTGAAGACACATCTCAGGCCTTTATTTTAGAGATGGTTTGAGATGGAGTCAAGGCTTTAGGAGAAGGTTCCTATTCACTGCAAGTTAAGGTGTAAATGCCAATCTTGTGTTCAGTGTCGTGAGCCAGGAGATGTCATATTTTAGATACTGTTTTATCCACCTGAATTCTGAGACAATTTTGACACAACTGGTGTAGCAATTTTTGGGAAGGGTTATTTTTAAAGAGCTTGAGAAGGTGTAATAATCTCTAAACTGACAAATATCATGGCAGGCCTTTGCTCTGGACCATTTATCTTAGCTAAAATGTTAATTAGATCTGGTTTGCCTTTCCAAAGCCTTCTTGGGAGTATCATTAAGCAATGCTTGAACCCCTCAGAAGAAAACATTGCTTTCCACAGCTGACGAGGAAACAAACTTAAAATGGCTGAAAAATTTCTGCAGATAAGGAAACACATCCAGCTTCTGAGGAAAACAGAAAGACTGAAATATTTGCAAATTTTTCCTTCTAAAATATACTTATTTAGGCACTGAATTGGGCATGGACTCACTGTTTTCACTGCAGGTGCCACCCGTGCCTGAAGTGCCTTCAGGGGACAATGTGGCATCTCTGCTGGGACAGGAGAGCCTCAGCTGGGTACAGCAGGAGCAGAGCAGAGTCTCTCTCACAAAAAACCAAACCTGCTGCATCTCCCCTTGCTCCAGAGCAGTGTTTCACCTCTCTGGAAATCATAGTCCAGAGGATGAAGGAAATACCATGCTGGGGCTGTCAGCTTTCCTCACCTCTGTCAAAATACCACTTTAGCATCACTTTTGCTCGAAAGAGACAGCAAATAATGAGTGCAAGCTGGAAAAAAAGCCCCAACTATTCGAGTTCCTAGGCAGACACCTTATTTGTATGGCCCCTACAGGACCATCCATTTGTTTCTAAGCGACTCTCAGCTCCTGTGTCCCACTGTGTGAGATGAAACACAGCCAGGGAACAATCTCTCCTCTCTCCTACCTCAGGGCAAAAATGGCTGGACTGAGGCTCAGGAGGGAAATGAAGCAAGCAGCACATTCTGCTGTACCTGTGTGGATAAAATAGAATGGACACCAAGGGCACAGTCCAAAATTCTCTATAGGTAATCCTGGAAAATCTCATATCCCTTTCAGCATGGAGTCCCAAGGTGAACCAGCTGTGGGAGCAATTCTGTTTTCTCACACTAAAACAGGGAGCAGAAAGTCCTCAAGGGATGGCGCAGAAAATGGGAGCTTTTTTAAGAAAGAAAAACCAAATTAACCAAAGGCTCCTTGTGGTCGTGTGGCTGCTTGGCTACATTTGGGATAGATAAGCAAGAAATCCCCTCACCTTACAAAACCCAGCTACAGACAGAAAAGTCACACTGACCACTTACAACAAAGATTTACAACAAAAATGCAACAGAAATGCAATGAGAGAGAAATGGTTTAAGAATCATTTGATGTGCATGAAGTGTCATGAAGCACAGGAAAAGGTTAAGGCATTACATAGAAGTAAGCTTAAGAACTTTGTTACTACCACAATTTAACACTGGCTTTGGTCCCCAGCTTTTCTGGAGCTGAACAAAATGCCACAGCTCCTTCCCTTTCTGCACTCTAAGGGCTTGTTGTTTGTAGAATAATGGTCAAAACAACTTTGCATAACCATATATTTTTATTAAAAATAATCTGCAATATTTGCATCAGCCACTTACGTGGAATTTTTTTAGCTTCCGTGTTACTTGAAGTTCAAGCAGAATTTCAACAAAAGTTTCTAAAGCAGAATTGAACCAACATTACATCATCTGAAGCTAAAAAGGAGCTTTGTTTGAAAGTGTTACTTTGGATTCATATATGGTCCACAGAGTTGTTTTGTTTTTTCCTAAAAACGTGTGTAAATAGATAATTCAGCAAATTTCAGTCACATCCATAATTTGTCTTGCATAACAGAATTTCTAACAAATTCAATGGTATGTGAAATATGATAACAGAAAGGCAAGCAAACACTTATTGTTGTTCAGTCGAAGGCTTGTGATAGATTTAATTTTCTTATTTAAATTTACTAAAGTTACAACTATGCTATTTTTACAGGATGTTGTTGGAGGTTTTTTTTCCCTGGTTCATGCATCATATTATAATTTATTTAACTCCTTTTTATTTTGAATGCTATAATCCTATTCATTCTACAATTAAACAAGTCACTGTGTGGTAATCTGATAATTCTCTCACCTCAAAAAAGCTGTATGAAATGAAGTGGGGTTATCTGTGTGCTAATCCTTCAAAATCAAGATGGAAAAAGAGGCATTGGCAGAAATGTACAGGTCATAAAAAAACAGGAATATTTAGAGTTTTCTGGACCACTTCCACATTGTATAGATTATTTGAAGGAGAGCTGTAGCAGTGCACTTTGCTGACTCTTAGAAAATCTAGCAAATATTTTGCAGGAGGCATCAACTACCCAGCTTTGTGTGTAACACTGAACTTTTATGAAATGTGTTATTATTAAGGATTAACTACAGCATTACCTTTTAATAGGATTGTAAATCTTTAATTACAGTTCAATATGGTACCAACTAAAATTGCTTTTCCAACAAAACATTTTTATTAAATGGCAAAAAATATGACATTTCCTTCAGAAGTAAAGAGATCATAACTTCTTGGGGAAATGTTAAGGCATGCAAAATTCCTGCTGACTTCAAAATTTGCCAGTGTGTGCCTACAGACTAACACTGAATTTACCCAGTCTGTCACTAGTATTTTAATAATTTTAGTGTCCATGAAAGTGTCAGGTTCCTCTGTGATTCTTATATTTATATTTGTTTTTAAACTCCCAGTGATGCCAGCTGTAATTATGTAAGAGATCTCATCCCAGGGAAGGGACTTGGCAGGAGACCTTTTCAAAGATTGAGGCAGGGGAGAAACAAGAGCTTGGTGGAGAGAGAATTGCTTTCAAGAGCCAAGAGGGCCCATGTAAATTTGATATTTTATGTGGGAGCATCCTCTGGGCCCATGAGGGGAAAGGCCATACATGTTACTCACTCCTAGACTTCCATTCATGAAATGAAAGAGGAAATCTGTGATTTCCAGGGAGCTGCACCAGGAGAATGCTTTTTGTCCTGGAAAGATGTGTAAAGTTAAGGCTCCAGATGCAAGGAAAGGGGAAAAGGGGCACTACTCTCACAGCAAATATTTTCCAGCCCACTGATGTAAAACCCAGTGTATCTTTAATGAAATGCACAAGGTGGGGAATTCTTTTACACTCACAAACGGGGTAAGGCAAATTTCCGTGTGCATTTGGTGAGGCTGCATCACAACAGCTGCTGGTTAAGCAGCTCTTTCTGCTCTGTGTAAGGATAAAAGGTCACTGGCAAGTGAGGTTGGTATTGGTCCCAAAGCTGTTCCATAGGCTGTCAGTTAAAAGCTGAACTTAAAGTGATTTTGCAAGTGAAACTTTCTTTGTATGCAGATATGCCTCACTGACATGTTCACAGTACAAAGATTAAAACATGGGATTAATGTACATCTGTACCATTGCTCTTACCCCTCTCCTACCCTATCTTGACTGGTATTACTGTCCTTTTGCCTTTTTTTTAATTAGTCTTTTTTTTTTTTTTTTTTTTTTTTTTTTTTTTTTTTTAACTATCTTTGCTTTCCTCTCAAATCTGGGAGTATCTGCACAGCATCCCCAAGGTAAGGCTGCAAAGTGCTTGTACAGAAAAACAGCAATATCACAAGTCTGGGGAGGAGGATGAAATAAGGGTTCCCTAAAAACGAAAAAACCCTCATATACTAAACTTCAGATTTTGTTGTTGTTGTTGTTTTTACCAAGCCCTTATAACAGAATAAGCAATTAATTAATTATTTTCTTAGCTTACACCATCTTGCTTAGCTTACACTATCTTGCTATATTTTTCTTCTAATAAAATACTTTTTATTAAAAAAACGTGGATAGCTTTTAGGTGCTTTTTGGGTGTAGGATTTTTTTGTGTGTGTGTGTGTGTTAGTCTCCCTGCTGAATGTACTTTATAATGTCAGAGAGACTGAGAGGTGATTTCTTACTCCATTTCCTCCAGCTATAATTTACCACAGGATTGTAGATGTGTGTGAACTATAACATAGGGAAGGAAAAAATAGTATTTCTCATTATATTGACATTATTGGGGTAGACTGGATAAAAGACTACTAAAGCTCCAAGCTTGGTGAAGCACATGGCACTTATGTTTTAATACAAAATTTGACAAGGCTGTACATTTTATTTTATGTCTTCATTAATGTTTTTACTCCTGGGAATTAATTGTTCCCTTTAGAACAGATGTCCCTGAAGTCATTGCCCCTCACTTGTGGGTGGAGGGGTAAGTTATTCATCTTGATGGTCACAAAGCCTATTTTATTGCTATTTTTTCCCTTCCATTTTCCATCTTATGCAGCTCTTCCTGTTGCTTTGGTCTGTTTTCTACAAATATCTCAGCCAGAGAGCTGATGCCCCCTGTGCTTCCTAAGGAACTCCACCTATACTTTCTCTGAGATGAAATTAAGCCAGAAAAAAGTCAAAATTTGGATCTAGGAAAGACCTTCCTCTGAAAAGATTTTGTGGTTATCATCTTGATGTCTTTTCTGTGGAATAGATAATACTTTAAAACCAACATTCTCTGTAGCCTGGGCCCCCATAGCAACCCCTTAATCCCCTTGTGTTTCATCCTGCCTAGCCCTCCTTATCAGAATTTCAATTTATACTTATATTTTAGTAAATTTTTGTGATGACATCACTGGGTACATTCCCATGCTCATTATGGAAAATGAACTGAGGTTTTTTATTAATGTTTTGGGCTTTGTGGTTTTTTTAGGCACACCTGCTGCACAAGATTGCAGTAGGAGGTCGGAGCCCTTCCATTTCAGATCCAGCCATGAAGAGATTTCTTTTCTTTCAAAGCAGATCCTTCTCCAGATCCTTGGAAGGGACAAATCCCATCAAAACAGAAAGCCACTCAATGGCATTACCATTTCTACTGGGGTAGGAAGTAGGTTTCTACTCTTTCAGCAGAAAGGAGCACACAAACATACAAACACACATAAACTCTTACCAGTTTCTTTAGGGAAAATTGCATTTTTGGGGCAGTATTTCAAGACTGCTTGTCTGAGATGTGGTTTAAAGATTATGTCCCTAATTAAAATGCAACAAGTATCCAATGTTCCAGAGTCAACACAACAGTATAAGAGAAATGTAGCCAGCCTTATAAAGAGACACTCATTCTTTCAGCAACTGGTGTACTTGTATTGGCAATGATGAGCACAGGCTGAAGAAGGAGCCAAAAGCATATGAAAAACACATAAAATGACAATTTGCTGTCACATTTCCTTGAGCTATGATCTCATCATGATTTCCAAGCCAAGTCAGCCTTTACCCTGTTAGTAGAACTGGTGAGGGACACCCATCACATCTGTAGGGAGTGGAATTTATGGATCACTAATTGGTGGTGTCATTTCATAGCTCAAAGCAGTGCTGTAACTTGGCCCTGAAATTAAGTTTGGATATTCTGGGCTGCCAGAGTGTGACACACCCAGATCCTGCCCCTAACACTGATTAACTTTCCCACAGCAGGTTTCACCAGAGAGCCCTATTAATCAGAGCTGCCCTGCTCAGGTTCTAAACTGGGTAATTAATTTTTCCCTGCCAGCATTACCTTTGTAGTTTCAATTACTTTACAGTTTTTTTTTTTCTTTTTTTTCTGTTAAAACACATTTTTCTGAAATGGTGTGCAATGTGTAATTGCTCTCATACACGAATCTACCTCATATATATCTGTATTAAAACCAGAAAAATGGTGCCCCTCCCAACATTCATATAGCCATTGCAGACACTCTAGGAAATGATGAATATATCTGTTTTCTTGGTGATATAATAGCAATTCAAGATACATCACCCTCCTCCATACTTTAAAATAAATATACCTGCATTTTTTGTCCCCTTGAAAACGCATAAGTGCTGCACCTTCTATGGGTCCATTGCTCCCAGTATATAAGACCCAGAGACCTGGAGAAAACCATTCATGTCCCCACCTAAATCTGCAAGAAGAGGACACTCTGTGAAAAAAAATTGTGCCAAATATTTTGGTTTTTTTCTGGGGCACAGCACTGTCTCTTAGCTACCACAGCTCTTAACTATTCTTGTAACTCTTAGCCATATTCTTTGCCATTGCTCAAAAAATAAATTGAACTGTAACTTAGTTCACCAGAGCTATCCTGAAACATGGACATAAATGCCAAACAAAACTTCATGCATTAAATAAGGACAGAGAGCAGAAATTTTTGATTTGAGGCTGATACTGTCCAGATTGTTGCACACATATAATTCCCATCCCTCAGAGAGATTAAAAGGAAGAAATAATATTAAAAAAAAAAAAAAAGGTTGTTACTAAGCCTATCAGTGGTATCTGTGCCAGGGGAATATTGATTTGGCACTGCTAACCTGCAAGAAAGGCACAGGGTTCCTGCATTTGCAGGAGCAGCAATGAGGGGAAGCTGCACTCCTCAATGGTGTTCCTCTCCAAACACAAACACTTCATCAATATTCAGATCTGCTCTTCCCTACAGGAGAAGTCCCCAGCAGGAGAAGATGAGGAATTAATTGCTCTGCCCACATGGATTTTAACACAACACCACAGCATGGTATTGGTTCTGTGCTTTTCGCCCTGAGGGGCTCCTGGATTTGATGTGGTTTGGCTCATGGGGCTGGTTCAGGTGCTGCTGTGAGATCAGCACTGCTGGGAATCCAAAGGTGAGCTGCACACTGAATTTTAATACAGAGGTTTTTAGCACAGCACCCCTCTGATAAAGCATCAGAGCTGCCAGCACAGGAGGACACAGGGGCAGGTCTGCAGTGGCCTGACAACATTGAGGGGGAGCAAAGACCTTCCCTCATTAACTTCCATCACTTGGTCGGTGTACGGAGGAGGGAGGCCAGAGGTAGGAAAAGGGAGAGATGATACATGAAAGGGGAGGGAAAGAGATCAGATAACAGAGGAGAAGCAAATATTGTGTTTACCTTGGAATCTGACAATGCTTTTCCTGCCTTCTAGAGCAATATATAGAACTAAATATTTTCACAAAAATATTAATAATAATGTATTGGCAATTCTCCAGCAAGATGCATTTTCATATCTGGAATGGTGTTGTTACTGTATTTCTAGAACCCCACACTGCTGCAATCATATTTCTAAAGTCCTGTACCTTCTCGGTGATATTTCTTGGGGGCAGTTCTTCACACCACAGACTTCTTTTTTTGTTGTTGTTGTTGTTGTTGTTGTTGTTGTTGTTGTTGCTGTTGCTGCTGTTGCTTAACCAGAGCTCCTTCCAGACTCTCCCTGCCTGGCCAAGCCCACCCCCTTTTATCCCAGTTATCTTCACTAGCCACAGCTGCAGCCCATCAAAAACAACCAGGGCTTACCAGGGCAAGGCCTATATACAGATATTCAAGTACTGTATTTCCCCCTTTTCTTTTACTTACAGATATTCAAGTACAATAGAATGGCATTCAAATTCCACCTTGTTTTCAGCAGAATTACAACACAAAACTTGGGTCCAGTTTGAGTCCTTGTGTTTTTAGGTCAGCAGCAGTGATTCAAGGGCAATATTGTGTTTTGTGTCAGCAGTGCTGGGTTCTTCCTCTGTCCTATCCTCCCTTCTGGCAGCGTTAAGTAGGAAAAGACTTTGGATCAGAGCCAATCCCCACTTGCTGAGGACAGCTCTTCCAGGCACCTGAAGGCTCAGCAGTGTGAGTATTAGGGCAGGGCAACCTAAGAATTTGTGGTTTAGGGCATAAGTGCATTGTGTAGGAGCTATTCCATGATCCTCATTCCTGAGGGCAGGAATCATGAAGTGTGGATGCAGAATGCTGAATCTTTCTCTATACAGAGCTTTGTTCCACTCTGAAAGATCACCAGGCATCACCCCAGCTGTGAGTGCAAAATGGCCAGTCACTACAAGTGCCTCTCATACTCGCTTTTCCCACTATACAGAAATCTAATTTTCCTTAATGTCACTCTGCCAGTACATTATCATCCACTTCTGTGCCCTTCCTGCTGCTGAAATGGTGAGAAAAGCATGCAGGAGCAGGGAATCGAGTGTGAGTCAAGGGCCAGTGTCTTAATCATTACAATAATCTACTTTTCTGCTTTCCAGCAAAAATGAAGAGCAAGAAAATTGAAAGGGACATTGTGGCTTTTTCATTGATTCTGAAACATTTTCTACTTTTTAACACTGTAGACTTTATTCTAAACATTTGTTAATGTCAGGGCTGCAGAAAAGCTGCGCTGAATCCCCATTCCTCTTCCTTTTTATTGCAAATTAAACACCACAAAAGCTGCAGAAAGTGCACCCTGCAGTTTCCAAAGTGGTGTTCCCACAGCTGTGGGGCTGGGAATGTTCCACTGCTGAAATTCTTGCTTAGCTCAGCAGCCTCAGGCACCTCAGGGTTCAGCTGAGTTCAGCTGTCTTTCTCACACTCTAGGTAAGATCTCACCTGGATGGCTCAGCAGACTTCTATAACACCCTCAGGAGAATTTAGGATGATTTATATAGGAACTTTTAGCTATTCTTCAAAGCTCTGGAATTTAAAAAGGACCTAAATTTCAGATCTAGATTTTTAGGTTTAACCATAATTTGCAGAGAGCTGTGAATAGAATATCTTGTCACAGCCCCCTCCCAACCTGCCCCAAATTTTCCTTTCCTTAGGCCAGCCACATGAAATCATTTCCATTACAGCTCCTTTTAAAAATACCAACTCTGAAAATAAAACACCCTTTTATTGTTCTGGCATTTCAGTATAGACATTAAATTAATTTTCAAATGGTTGCAAAGCACAAAACAAGAAGTGCTTTGGTTTGGGGGTCTTGCTCCCACTAGACCCCAACACAAGTGAGTTTCACATAAAGAGTGCAAGGTTTAGATTGACAAAGTCTGTAAAGGCAAAAATCAATACCAATCTTCAAGTAGAACTAGTTAGACCATATTTCATCTTTCATTAAGTATTTTCAGTCTCCAAGCTCTTAAAAAATAATTTTGGTTTTATTCCTCATTCTGCATTGAACTTCCTTAATTTTGTTGGGTAACCTTGTTTAAATCTGCAGGAGTTTATCCTTGGGAGGAGATCCTACTAATGTTGTCATAGTCACATAATATCTTACAATTCATTTTACCAGAAAATTCTCAGAAATCACCCAGGAAATTCTTGAAAAACAGATGAACATACTTATTTTGTGTTAGTTGTTTGGAAATAATGCTAGGTAATTTTCTTTCTGGTCAGGAAGTTTAAGGTGGAAATCACTGTAGATCTAAAACCAAATCTAACTCTGTAAATGTAGTTGTCACCTTCAGAGTTTCTAACATACTGTAAAAAGATCTGTCAACCCATCAGTAAATTAAATATTCTTTGAAATCACATCAACAATTGAAAAGAAAATTATTAAAATATTAAGAGAAAAGAAGAATCTTGTGGAAAATATCCATGTGCTCCAACTACTACTTCCATCAGAGAGCTAGGCTTGGCTGAAGGATGTTCTTTGCTCTGTAAAACTGAAAAAAATTGTAGTTAATCTAATAATAAATTAATCACACATGTTTTTAAATGTTGAAGTGTAATTAAGACATTTACCTTTTTTTTCCCCCTATTTTTCTTAGGATTATATTTGCACAGATCTTGATAAAAAAATCCACATTCTCTTTTCTTCATGATTTTTCTAACTTCTAATTAATTTTGCATATTCTCTGAGATGTACTTCCAACCTTTCAGAAAAGCCTTTTCCCCTGATCTGTTAATTCACTGCTCCTTCTGGAGACTTCTCGCTCCTGATTCACAAAGCCATTAAAAGGCTTTCCTTTGAAAAGGAGAATTGACACTGCTGTGTCAATTATTGGTGCTGGCAGGGAGGACTTGTGGCTCTCCTGAGCAATTAACCTGGCACTTATCAATAGCAAACACCGCGCACTGGAATAAAACACACCGGAGCCACGAGCAGGGAGGCCACCGATATAAGCTGGGGACGGAATGGCTGGATAGTGCCCAGGTGGAAAGGGACCTGGGGGTGCTGGTTGACAGTCGATTGAATATGAGCCAGCAGTGTGCCCAGGTAGCCAAGAGGGCCAATGCCATCCTGGCCAGTATCAGGAATGGAGTGGCCAGCAGGAACAGAGAGGTCATTCTTCCCCTGTACTCGGCACTGGTGAGGCCTCACCTGGAGTATTGCATCCAGTTCTGGGCCCCTCACTTTAGGAGGGACATTGAGTTACTTGAGCGTGTCCAGAGGAGGGCAACGAGATTAATAAGGGGCTTGGAGCACAAGCCATATGAAGAGCGACTGAGGGAGCTGGGGGTGTTCAGCCTGGAGAAAAGGAGACTAAGGGGCGACCTCATCGCTCTCTACAACTTCCTGAAGGGTGGCTGTGGTGAGCTGGGGGTCGGCCTCTTTCTCCGGGCGACAACAGACAGAACAAGAGGACACAGTCTCAAGCTGCGTCAAGCGAGATGTAAGTTAGAATTAAGTAGGAAATACTTCACAGAAAGAGTGGTCAGATACTGGAATCATTTACCCAGTGAGGTGGTGGAGTCATCATCCCTTGAAGAATTCAAAAAAAGACTGGATGTGGCACTTGCTGCCATGATCTAGCTGAACAGTTGGAACATCAGCTGGACTTGATGATCTTATAGGTCTCTTCCAGCCTTGAACTTCTGTGATTCTGTGATTCTGTGAAACAGTGGATAATGGACATGGAATTGGGAAATGGTGGGCCCAGCTGGCTTCTCTGAACCCTGGGCAGGTGACCTGGCATGGGGTTAGAAAGCCCCATCTCCTGTCCTGCTGTGTTCTGGTGGAAAAGCAGCATTGCCTCCGTGTGTGTATTTAAAGAGGGAAGAGCAGAGTCTGTGACACGGCTGAGGTCTGTGTGGATCAGTGGAGGTAAATAGGGGCCTTTCCAATGACAGCTGTTTTACAGAAATCCTTGCACGGAAAAAGTGATGTTTGTGCTCAAAGCTGCACTGCTTGGAGCCCAGTGCTCCTTTTCACGTGAGTGGTTTTATGCCCAGTCCTCACCACTGTGCCCAGCCCGGGCTTTTCTCTGGGAGCTCAGCAGGAACACGATGGGCCTGAGCTGCTGCAGGCCGCGCTGAGGTGACATTTTATGCACTCAGGGCCAGGAGCTTGTCCTACAAGGGTTCATTTTGCCCATGTTGCATTACATGTGTGCATCTCTTCCTGCACCCTTTTAAACAACTGTCTCTTGCTTCCCCCTTCCTCCCAGCCCAGCGTGACCTCTTTGGAATGAACAAGTTTGTCCCAAAGCTGTGGCTCCTCAGGCTCTGACTGGCCTTGGCAGGGTCTGTGCTGCTCTGCAAAAGGAAACTGGACCCTCAAACAGTGAAGTCGGTAGTAAAGCACGCTGAGGTTTTACATCTGACCTGCTCTTTGCATGCCACTTTGCTCTCCACATCATTTTGTAGCTTTTAATAAATAGGAAATTTTGGTACCAACAAAAAAGAGTTCCTTTCTAATCGAATACAAATGCTCAGTTCTCTTGGCAATAGTTTTCTACTGCCTATCCCCCTGAAGACTGGTTAATTATCTGATTTAACACCAATTCCAGCTGACAGGAACACGTGCTGGATATCTGGTCCAGGGTTCTGAAATTGTCCAGAACCTCAAAACGTGATCTGACTTTTTTGGTGCTGAAGAGCATCTGAAGGTTATTCTAACTTGGGTAAGGTACAGTCAAGCCTTCATTTAGTGCTGTACTATATGGTTTGTAAGTGTAACAGCTCTAAAGTGATACATTAACACCATGAAATTGAAGTGGTTTTTGCATATTACATTAATTCCAGTTAATAGGGAATTAGTGCCACCTAATGTAAAAATGTAACCCAAGTGTCTCTGATACTATAAGGGAAGGCTTTCTCATTCTTTCTCTCTCATTTGCAATAAATATTAGTGAAATTAAAATTACCATGGATTATGGAGCTGTTAAATATTATATATTCCTGTGCTATTAAATGTCATCTATTACCATTACATAAACTTTACATTTGATTAGCAACAAATATTCTGCTTTATTCTGAGAAACTGCCCATTTCGTAATGCTCTAAAGGATTAATTGTGGTAATGAAATATTTCCCTGTCACAGTCTTGTGTAAACTGTAATTATTTTGGTCCCAGTTCTGCAAAGGTGTATGCAAGTCCTTAATTGCACTCAGGTGAGGAGAAATAAGTGCGTACATAAATATTAATGTGGGCAGAAGCACGGTCCTATGTGTAGCTTTTTCTCCTTTTACCAAATGTATAAGCCTGAATTCTAGGGATGACCAAGTCTCTCTGGCTGTTTTATAGGGGGAAAATAACTCTTTAATAAAAACTAGTGAGAGCACAGATAAATACAGCGAAACTCTGCTTCCCCAATAATTAATTACCTATCACTTATCCATTTTATTCTGTTGGTTTTGAAGTAAAAGTGTGTGTGAGCCCATGACACCTTGAAAAGAGTCAGGATAAAATAGAAGTAAATATTAATGGAGCTTTTAGAATATTTAGGTCATGATGCTGTGGGTACAAAAGGCAGTACCTTGGTTTTGTCGTCCGATTGACAGTGAGGAAAAAAGTGCCCAATCTCAGCTATTCTACTTTATTCTTTAATTACAGTGAATGTCTGGCTGACCCTGAGCATGCAACCTCAAGAGAATGAGGGCCAAAACCCCCAACATCTCTAACACAAATTTTGTGAAATCCATCATTCATTTACAATAAAATTTAAAATGCTTTCTATAATTTTTCTTAAAACAAAACCTGAAATTTATAAAAGTTATAGAATCAACGAAATCTTAAAATACCCCCAATCCACAATCTGGCTTAACGAAATTGACTTTGAACCATCAGAAAGACAGTTGTTATTTTGAGATGTAAGCAGTGGATATTGTGAGGGATTTCACAATAAATCTCAGCACACGCAAATTTTTAACAAAAATACAATACTTAGGGAGAAATGCATCTAGGTAAGATGTTTTGACTACTACAATATGAAATGAGTAGTATAAAAAAATCTTTTAATAACTAAACTGCAGGCATTTCCTTCCCCACCAAAGCAATTTTAAAAATGCACTATTTTTAAGGGATACACATAATAGAAGATTCAAAATCTAATTGTAAAAGTAATAATTTGTGTCATGCACTCATTTATTTCTTTCACAGCTCCAATTTAACTCACATTTTTGTTACCACAATGTAAATTATGAACATGTTTGCAGCTGCCTTTATAGTAGGCTATATATAAAAAGCTCTCAGGATTGGGGCACAGAAAATGGTTTTTGGAACAAATTACACAGTGTGGAATGCTCTGTCTTTTGAGATAGTTGCTTGAGCCTAATTGTAAAGAGTTTGCCTGACACAAACACAAGTTTGATTTTCACAAATGGAAAGCTGAGGTGCTCCTGCTGACTTGAGCTGGACTGTAAAGTCAGAACTACCTTCCAGGAGCTAAAGGGTGGCATGCTGCTCCCAAAAATTTGTCATTTCCTCTCTTTGGGACCCATGAGGGAGAGCTGCAGTGCCCACCCTGCACTACCTCTCTGTTTGATTGGATGGCCTGGATAACATGAGCTGCAAACCTAGAAAATCATAAACATTAGATATGATATGATAACATATGAACATTAACCCAGGGACTTAACCCAAAAGCTGCTCAAAACTGGAGGAGAAACTGAGGAATATGACCATCAGCACGAGTAAACAGTAACAGTGGATTAAAAAGAGACTTTGGAAAAAATAGGGAGCCAACTCGAGAAGGAGCCACAAAGCAGCATGGATCATTTTGAGGGCCAGGGGAGGGTTTTGGGGTTTGTGTGCCTTGGAGGTGGCATGGGAAGGTGTTCTTACTAACACTTCACAGTGTCCTGCACATTCTTATTAACACCTTACAGCTGTCCAGTGTGGTGCTGAATCTCTTCTACTGCTGGTATAGACCCTGAAGATCCAGGTCACAGGTCTCCAGTTATTTATGAGCTGTTAAAAAATCAATAAAATTTCTAATCTAGATTTGATTTAAACCATCCAAACTGCGGAGATTTTCCCTGTAACCATTGTGTAGTTCAGTGGGATGTTCTGGGCTTTGGTAGCTTCTGCTCCCATGTACAGGATGTTTCTTTTTTCTTCCTCATATCTTTCTCTCCTTCTCATGCCCCAAATTTCTATGTTTGTTAAAGATGTCATAAATTTAGCTTCTGGACTCTAGTGGATCCAAGGAAGTTTTTTTCCTTTTTTTTTTTCAATACCATCATTTTGCGAACAAATACACAGAGAAGGAATGATCAAATTGCCTTTGCACTAAGATCACTTATAGGACTATACATACATATAATTTATGTATAATAGAAACCCTTATAAAAATGCTGAACGGTGGAACGTGGAAGATAAACAAACAAAAAACCCACCCATAAAAGCACAGGAGTGCAGATTTCTGTGTGATCCTGTTCCCTTCTCTGAGTACATTTAAATTCAATTAGCACACCAAGGTATATTCCAGAGCCTTTAGTCCAACTGTGCCTTCTAAGGAGGAAAAAACAGTATAAACCCCCCTTTCTGTTGGGATCTATTTTTATATCTCAGGGGGCATTTTAGAGATCAGTGAGAGGTGCAGAAAGTCACTGCAGTTTTTTACTTGCCTGTGATCTCGTGCTGCAGCAAGGACAGCAAATGCCTTTCTCCACATGTGGGCTGCTTTGTCTCTTTTCCAAGCCATTCCTTTGACCTGCCTTCCATTAAGGAGAAAACAGCATTTTGCTGCTTCAGATGTGCTGGGAGATTCATATGAAGGCACAAGGAAACTCCTCTCCACGCTCCTGTGATCAGGCTGTGTGTGATGAGTGGAATTGGTCCCTGCATGCAGCAGCAGTGCAAGGCTCACTGCAGCTCTCAGGTCCCAGTTATGCTTTCAGAAGTGCTCCCTGCTATTATGAAGGCAAATTTGCCCACAGATGCATTTTACCCAGCATGATCCACTTCTCCTAGGCGGTGAGCTTTATTGAGGTTTCCCAAGCCTGCCTTTTCCTGAGACTTTTTCCAGTATTTTATGATTTTGAAGAAATACCTGGATAACGTGCTACAGGATGCTGGATAATCCCCATTATTCCTGCTTTGTAATTGAGCTTCTGCATTTCTACCACTTTCAAAATCCATATTCCTGGGACAACCACATGTTTAAAAGGGAGGGAGCATTTGCATGTTATTTATGCATCCTGTGATTTTAAGTCATGTTGCCTTAAACAGAACCTTTTCCTCTACACTGGACAATGAGAAAAATATCTTTCAAGGTGACAAAAGCCAATACCTCAACACTCAAGAAAAAAAAGGATTTCTCTACCATTGTTCAAGCATCCTGTGTTGAGGAATGTGATTGAGAGATGCTTGATCCATCCTATCTCCTCCTGGCTGGTGTGTCCTGGTGAAAACTGAGACCTGTCCTGACCAACTGAGAAGTCTTCAAGAGGTAGAACAGGAAATGTATTTTCTCTGCTTTCAGTTCCTGAAGACAAGGTTGCAGTGACAAAGAGAAAATAACGAAAGCATACTAAAAAGTAAGGAGATCTGGCATACAGGGCTTGAGCTACCAGTATAAATAATATTGCTCACACATTTGCATTTCACAATTCCCTGGTGCTATTTCTTCACACCATTGAAAAATACAGTAAATTTCCCTTTACTGTTGGCTTTTATTTCAAAAGAGCCCATGGAAAGGTGCTTTATGTTTTCTGACAGCAGTAAAATTGAGTCAAATATTTGATTCCAATATGGAATTCCCACTGTCTATTAAGAATTAAGTAGAAAGCTGATTGTAGCACATTTATTCGTTAAAGTGAGATTTCAAAAGACATACCTCATAGTGTGATTCATTTATCTTAAATTAATTCTTTTTTCTCCATAGTGTAATCTTTCCAGGGAGATATCTAACATAGTTTGAATGCACATTCTACTGTAGGGAAATAAAACATATAGGGGAACTAATGTAGTCATATCCCATTTCTATCAGTTCTTTCACCTGTTAACCTCACATTTGTTTCAGCCCAGATCTGCTACAAATGCTGCCATGCTTATACTCTGTTATTCTTTCCTGGGACTCTGCTTTGTGTGCTGAAGGCAGAATAAATTCCTTGGTAGCAACTATCTGAATTTATATTTTGTGACCATGTCACACCAGAGCCAGCCAATGTTCATGTGCCCTTGAGACCACAACAGGGGACAGAATTTCATCCCAGATTTGCAGGTTAAGCTTGAATGTTTTCTAGGTGATAATTTCATACCTAAAGGTGTGAGAACTGCTGTTCATGCTGCATGATGAAACAAAGGTGGAGTTTGGAGGGAGCCTGAAGATAGGGATTGCTGTATCTTTCTATAAAGTCATATTTAGACACCCTGGGGAGCCAAATTAGAATCTGGGGCCTTAGGACCACACAGCTCAGGAAGACCCTCACCAGAGGAGCTTTGCTCTTTAAGGAAATTTGTTTTATTGCTCTGGATTTTGGATACCAAACTATCTGCACCAAACAGCAGCAGGAGTGCTGAAAAAAAGTGCTGAATGTAAAAGGGAATATTAGGCTGGCATTTTGTGGAAAATCTGGCTTCTAACCTGCAGGAGGCAATGAGGATCTGGGACAGGTGAGTTAAAATCTAATCCTGTCCTTATTACAAGCAAAGGGTTTTTGCCTCGTGACTTAAGAGTGATGTGGGGAATACATGGGATTAAAACTTGGAGTTTTCCAGTTCAAATTGACCTTGGGATATTGATAACTGCAGATCAGATACTCTTTGACCTTTTTTTTTTTTTCAATGTGGAAAGAGCTGTGGCTTAAGAGGCCACAAAAATATCATTTTCAGAGCAGTTTTGGGCTTTGCAGAGCTTGCATCCACATGCTTCAAGAAAAGGGAGAAAAAGTGAGCAAAATGTGCTGTGACTATTGGAGCCCTGCTGAACAGTCCCACCTGAAAAATGCGTTCTACACAACAGAGAAAAATGGAAAGCTGAAACATCAAAATGCCTTGAGAGCAATTACACCCTCTTTGCTTTTTTCAAAGCACTTGCAAAAGCAAGCAAAATGAAGAAAAGAGTGGAAAACAGTGTAAATTATGTATTTTTTTTTCCTGGAAATCTCTGACCAACCTGGTGCTCTTGTTGAGCTATGCTGGCTATAGCTGAGCACCCACACCACTATGACCTGCAGCCATTAGGTTGTAGCTGGAAGAATTATTGAGCTGAAAGAATTATTCTCATGTTACTGGTAAATTGTGCTCAGATTACTCCACTGGAGGCCCAGCTGTGGTTTTATAATGTGCAATTACACTGGGTTAAGTGAGGCTGGTGCTTCCAGGAAACAGGAGCATTGATGGGGTGTCTGTGCTCTGGGAGCAGCAAACTTTGTTGTTTATTTTTTATTTTATACTCTGCTGAATAATGCAAGTGTCTATTTTATACTGAATCCACCAAACTGGGGTGGCATGAAGCTGAGGAGCTTCACCATCACTCTGCCTGTCCTTACCTCCATTACAGATTTACACTTTGGCCCCATCAGCAGGACAATCTGCAGTGAGGAGCTTTTTTTGTCAGGTCAGGACTGAAGGCTGGGGTTTTTTTTGCATCTGAACAGAACTGAACTGGTTTTTGGCAATTTTGTGATTTTTTTGGTGTTGATCAGAGCTTCCAAGCAGTTTCTGCCCTTCCTGCTATGAACTCCTGCTTGTTGGAGGAGTCTTCTTGCAGTCTCAGCCTGGCAAATGTGGAGTGATCAAATGTCCTTCATGCAGGTAAAGTTCAGCCCACAAATTTGGAGTTAATTCTGTTTTCCTCTCTATCCTCTAACATATTAATCTACTTTCTGCAGAGAACACAAACCACCATCAGTTCAGCATGACATACCAATATAAGCACTAAGAAAATATGTATTATTAGACTTATTTTTGTATTTATTTCAATATTTTTGGGGCACTTACCTCCTAATAAGTGACAGCCAATTCTGATAGATTTCATTGTATCACCCTACAGGAAAAAAAAAAAAACAAAAAGAAAAACCAGGCAGCTGAATGAAATCCTGTTGGCCCGTATTATACAGATTATTCTTATTTCAAAAGCTTCTTTCCTTGACCACTGTTTAATGTTGCACTGTAATAGCAGTAATAACTACTTGCTCCAGCAGTTTTCCATGAATTTTTACAAAGTCACTGATGTGAAATTTGACTGGTATTAAACTGCTTTTATCCCACATGTAATTGCTGCAGGCAGGCACCTTTCCCTTCTGCCTCTTAAATTTTAATCACTGTTACACCACAAGTAATTAAATACATGCAGAAGGCATGTAATTTAGAGTTTTGAGCCTTGATTACTTAATTTTAAAATGTTTTATGGTGGAATAAAAAAGTTTACAATACTCTAGCCTACAGAAATGTAATCTTGTTGTAAAATATCACTCTAATTGAATTTGCAGCTCCCAGTGACTTCCAAGGTTCCTCTCAGAATGGCCCTGGTAACAATGGGGAGGTGGCACAGGTATTAACCCTCCTGGCACTTCCTGCAGTGGCCAATCCTTTAACACATATTTGTGACACTTTTACCTTGTTTGTCCTGGATTTTGCCACTAAAACCCTGTGGGTATTTTGCTTTCTTTCTCTAGCTCCTTCTGAGACATCCTAGGGAGGGTGAATTTGCTTCCAAGCCTGACATGAAGCAAAAATAACATAAAAATAAAAACATCTCACCTACTCATCATGTTATTCATCTTTGATTTAAAGAGTGCTCAGAGCAAGTAGGAGCTTTCTTGATGCTTGGCAGATGTGTGAGAAGTCAGAGAGTACAGAAGGGAAGCACAACCTAATTTAAATGATCACTTGCCTCAAAATGTTGGGACAAACAGACCCATGAGGAATTTAGTCTGTGTTGAAAGAGAAAAGGCTATGGGGCAGCAGCAACTGTGGGAGTTTCAATTCTTCCTGATTGTTTTTCCTTTGACCTGAAGTGAATGGATTCCTTTCCTGATCTTCTGTGTTAAGCAAAGCAGAATAAAAAATGTTTAAGAAGAATAAGAAAATGCTTTGGGTTTGGGGGGGTTTTTTTGTTGGTTTTTTTGCTTGTTTGTTTGTTTTGTTTTTGTTGGGGGTTTTTGTTGCTTTTTGTTTTGTTTTGTTTTCATTTTAAATTTCAAAACTTCATCATGGGTCATTTCAAAGCACAGCTTTAAACAGCTTTGCTGCACTGGCTGCTGGACACAACCAAGATGCTGCTTTAGATTGGTTCCTGCACAGACCTATCTATGCTATGGCCATTCTCAGGTTTTTCATATCATCAAACTTTGGGCAACTTTTTTCCCCCCTACTTTCCTTTCTTGACAGCTCTATGGGGATTTTTAAAAATACCTCTGTAGTCTTTCTGTGTTTCAGGGTGCTTTTAGGGACTCACCTTGTTGGTGAGTGCAACAGGGACTGGAGAATGCTGTGAAACTTTCAGGGGTTTTCTTAGCAAGATTATGCCACTGCACAGAGGTGGTTTGGATGAACTTTTTGAATTCTTAAAGTCCAAAGTTCTAATTAGGTCATCCAATAAAGCAGCTTGAGGTAAACAGGAAAAGCTCTTTCAGACTCCCCTGACTCCAGTGAGAGGAGTGGATTGTTGGCACTTCTGAGACATCAGACCATCCAGTTTTGTTTTCTACAGGTAAAAAGTGCTATTAGAAAGGAGACAAAAGACCCTTCTCTCTAATTGTGGGAGGCAGAACAAAAGTAAGGTGTGACAAGGGAGATTCAGGCATTCAGAAGTAAGAACAAAATGCTTTCCAGTGGTAAAAATAATGAAAAGACCAGAATGGCTTGCCTAAGGAAAAGGTTGAGCCTCCACCCTTTGAGATATTTAAGAGCAAGACATAATCAGGTATCTCAAGAGCGGCCTAAATTTTGTTAATGTTGCCAAACAAAAGGGAAGGTCTGGAGAGAATTCCACAACTTCTTGGAGCTTTATGCATTTGAGCAATGTGTTAGACATAGCTCTGTGCTTATGGATACTTAAACAAAAGATAGGCTGAACATTTTCACACAAATGACCAAATTTTGCAAACTTACCCCAGTGTTAGTCTGACCAACTTAGGCTACTTGAGTATGCAATAACAGTAAGGTGGTGTTTTCTTTATAAAATATTAATTTTTGGGTTTTTCTTAAATTTATTTGCCTTTTTTTTGGGGGGAGGGAAACAGGGGAAAAGATTTTTAACCCCACTTCAAATCAGATCACTGCAATGATATTTCTACAATTTTATAATACATCTGCAATGTGCAGTCTGAGTCCTGCAATGAGAAAGTCTCAGATACAACAACTACAATCAAACTCTCTATTTAAAACTTACAACTTTCTGCATCATTTGATTGTTTGGGAGAAATGCAAAAAAAAAAATCCCTTATGAGCTCCTGTAATGAAGGATATTTTTTTTTTTGAGTGCTAAATGGCAAATTTCTGGGTCAAACGCCTGCCAATTTAATAGGAATTAAAGCAGTGATGTGATAGCTCTGTACACTATTTGCAATTCAGGGAAGCATGAAATGTAGTCCTACCCTGTGCTGGGTCACCAGCATATTGCTGTGCTGACATTTGGGCATGGCTGCATTCCTTTCCTCTCTGCCTTGCAAATGAGCAGTTTGGAAATAAAAACAGAATTACACAGAGGCAGGCCCGGCAAGAGAGCAGTTCATCATTCTTATTGATGTTTTATTTCAGGGTAAAGTATGATAAATACTTGTATAATATTATAAATATTATGTATTTAAAAGAGGTCTGGAATTCAATAATTAACCTTTTCATTTAAATTACTTAAAATTATTATTTCATTTAAATGAAAATGGCTTATTTTACACACAATTTTGCTATCCTCCATAGTGAAACCATGGCTGAGTGATATCTCTTGTTAGTGATGCTGTGCAATTCTACCATTGCTATAATCTTTATTAATCTACAGCCTGTGACAAAAGCATGGGCAGGATAAAAATCAGACTTTTATTCCTGGCTCCCAGCCTAATGTAAGGCAAATCTTTAGATTAAAATGAAATGGCACTGTTGAAACCTAAAGTAAAAGTTTCTACTTATAGAGTCATCTTTCAGTAAGCACATTTTCACCTTTGATATACTGGAAAATAAGTGATCCTCTTTATTAAAAAAAATCCCAAGCCAATATAAAAAAAAAATAAAATACCTTCTCTTGTGTCTCTTTTTTCCCATATCAACTTTTCATGGCTCATAGGATACAATCATCTTGTTTGAGATGGATTCTGGAGAACTTATATTGAGAGCTATTACTGCAAACACAAAAAGAAAAAAAAAAAAGACAACGGAAAGAAAAGCAGAATTATTTTTCAGAGTGAGCAGCAATCATCAGCTTTAAAAACTGTGTAAGCATTGCACACATCCTTTGGGAACATCCTATAAGTGCCACAGTTTGAATTTTAGAAACAAAATTTTAATAAATCACATACCTAATGCAAGAATGAATTTTCTTCTAGTAGGACCTGTTGAAGTATCTTTATGTGTCCTCCTAAGCCTTCACCACTTACTTCATCTTCAAAGATATTGTTGATTTTTTTGGTAAGATTCATTTGTATTTCAAGCTAAATGGAACACTTTTAGAGATAAGTAGTTTCATTTGCTCTGTAAAGTGCCAGAAGAGTTTCTTCCAAGAGACTTTCTGCTGCAAACAAAATATTCTGCCAGCATTTGAGACAGCATTAGAGTCAACCAAAATCTTCATCACAGCGTTCAGTGGTAACCAGGTGAGTGAATTTGGGAGTAAAGTAAAGAAAATCTGTGTTCCTTGCAGCTCAGTTATCACTTCATGTGTAGCATCATTTACAGTGGGAGTGTCTGACTCTGCTACAAAAGGTTCTGAGCAGGACTGAGAGTGATATTCCCTGTGTGTGGTGTTGGCCCTTCCCCTGGGTGCAAGTGTCACCCTGAAAGAACAAAAAGCCAAGTCACAGCTCACATTTTTATAACCTGTCACATCTTGCCTGCAGTTACCAGGTGCAAATCTTGCAAATGCAAATATTTCCATTTATGGTTGAATTTTCCATTTATGAATGAGTCATTACTGATACGGGCACTGGAGAATCAGCTATGACAATAACTTGACTTACAAAAACAAATTATTTTTTTAACCAGCACTGTTTCACTACCATCTCCCCAGACATCACAACCCTGAAAACTTTTCAATTATTTTTAATTTTTTCTCCCATAGAGGTTTGTTTTGCATAAAATACTTGAAATAAATATTTGTGGAATAAAATTTGGCCCACTTAAATCAGCCTTCTGTAGCTAAGGACCGTATAGCTCATACATATAATTATTGAAGACTGTCTGAACATTAATATTCCTATTATTTAAAATATTAGCTATGAAAATTAATATGGGTTTAGATGTGATTTGTGTGTTATGTTTGCATGTATTTGCATGCATTTACTTGTACACAGAGGCATGATATTTACCTTGAGTTTACAAATGCTTTCAGCGCCAATCCAGCAAATATTTTATACCCACAATTGAATATGCATCTAAGCAAATGTTGAGCTCATGGATGCATCATTAAGCACATCAAAGGGCCTAACCTTACCAAACAACTTTTTTGGGTTCAAATATTTACCCTGAGCTAATAGGAACATGATGTGCTGACAATGACACTGGAAGTTATTTGTATTTACATAAGTATTAATGGAGTGGTTCAAGGACCCTGAAAAGGGAACTCCATAAATTGGATGCTGTCATCTTTGCAACCTTGCCTGTAATTTTCCACTAGGCAGAAAAATAGGATGGTCCAAATCACATTTATTACCAAAGCTGGGTAACGCTGTTGTAGTGACTTTAATATGAATGAGCACTGCATCTTTGAAGCATCACAAATGTCACTTTCTGAAAGGACTAAAACATTAGTTGGTGGGAGGACACTTTAATATAATCCCAAATCTGAGGGGAAAAAGAAAAACTTTAATCTGGAGACAGCATGTAGAATCAGGTTGTGCAAATTACTCTTTTTCGGGGTGCTCCCAAATTAAATACACCATGATGGGAAAATGGCAATGCTCAGTCAGCCTGGCAGTGTCAGATCTGATTCCCCATTCATTTCCCCTGTTAGAAAGAGTTCAAAATATCTCTTTGCCACTCTATTCTCAGTGCTCCAGCTATTGATCCCCACATATTGCAATATCTCCCTTTTGCCCTTGTGTGTCCTGCACTTATTGTATGTGAGTCTACTAAAAATCAGTGAGGCAGAGAAAATCCTCTTGTTCCTCTGCCATGCCACTGCCCCATGATATCAGTGCACCTTTTTGTCATCCCCTGTGGCCCACCAGAGCCTGTTCATGGTTTCATTTTGAATAAGCAAAAAACACAAAGCAAAGAGCAATACAGGAACACCTACCTGAGCTGTGAGCTGGCCAGAAGTCTGTGCTGACAGCATTCCAGATTGTCAGCTGCCTGAAATACCTTAGCACCAGTCAGGCAGCCTCTTTGTAGGAAAGCTTTGAAAAGAAAACAAAAAGTGAAATGTTCCAAGAGGCAGCAGGAAGACTTGGCCTATGCAACAAGTCACAAACCAAAAAATTGGCATATTCACTGTGTGTAGAGCAATGGAAAGTAAAGCTTAGCAGAATCTCCAGCTCTGTTTTTGTGTGATACAGGAGAGGAGAATTATGAAGCATTTTTTAGCTGTGTTTATAGGGAGGGAAGGTTTTGCAAACTTGACACCCAAGGGAGTTTCCCAATTAAGAGTGAAAAACAGAGGCAGTGAGGCTGTGCTGGCAGCAGTACCACACAGCAGAGGGTCAGAATTTTTAAAAGCATTGCTAGTGAGTGGAGTTTGACATTTCCACACAATTATCTGTGAAGATGTTGCAGGTCTTGCTTTGCTTGGTCTCTCTCTCTCATGTAAGTCTGTAGCACAAACCCCCACCTGGCATTAGCTCCACCCAGCTCGGAATTTTGCCCTGCTCTCCTCTCACCCATTGTTTGGGTTGCTGTTTTTTATTTTTTTATTTTTATATTTTTATTTGGTTGTTTTTTCCCCTTTATTTGGTTGTTATTTTGCTGTGGAGTCTTGGCATGCTCTCTGAGCTGCCTGCTCCAAACCTGGAGTGCAGCTGGGAGGAGGACTGATAATGCCGTTCCCTGATTTTGTATTTTACTATTCTCCACAGTAAAACATCTCAGGAAAAATACCTGGAAACTGTGACTGGCACGATGTGGTGCAGATTATTGCTATCTATTCAGTGTGAAAGTCCTGCTTCTGCATGGGGTCATGATCAGGAAGGAGCTAATGATCACACACACATATTTTATTAATACCACTGTGGCTTTAAGTGTTATAGTCAGTGTGGGCTCACAGCCACTGAGGTGACTTTCATGTTAACTATGTGAAAAACACAGGTTTTTAGATACATAAACAAATCTGAAAACACCACTGCACACCTTTCAGCGTTACAAAGATTAATTTTGCTCTCTCTGATTATGCAACAGGTTTTTGGAGGAGACTCAGTGGAATTATTGTTAGGTGGAACTAAAGCCCCTTGTGTACCAAATGCAGCTGAGGGTGCAGCCAGCCTGGACCAGACTCCCACTCACAGTGCTTTGAAAGCAGCTGTCTGGAATTGAGGCTCTTGGAAAAAAAAAAAAACCAAACTTGAAATCAATACCTTTTAACACACTGGGAGAAGCTTAAAGTGCTTGTTTTAATTCTGGGCTAAAAGACTTAGGGAGCTGCTTCTGAGAGGGAAAAACAGCCTGCAGAGAAATTGAAATGCCTTAATGCCTCAATTTAGACAATTGCCAAAGTTCAGGCTTAAGAATCAGGTTTTTGACTTTGATCTTCAATTAGGAAAGAAAAGACACTCACCTTGCTTACAAATTGCTACATTTTGATTTGATTTCCAAGTCATCCCTAAATTCAGTCCAAACTGCCCTCTGGATCATATAGCTCTCATCAGGAAATTAATTTAAAAGACTTCTGTTGACAGGCTTCCAACACTTTCCCAGTCTATCCATCTTGTAGGCTCAGAACTTTAAAAAGGTACAAAGAAAAATTAATTAACAGTAATTACAAGAAATATGTAATAAGAATCAAAACAAAACCTTCAGGATGCTTCTCCCCCTACAACCTTTTCTTTCCCAATGACAATGTAAAGAAACATAACCTAAATTTTCAGTCAGTTTATCACCTCTAGAAGAGTCTTCTGTTCATTTAGGAGGAGAAGTTTCCTGGACTGTGTTTTTTGTTTTCCTTTGGACCAGTTTAAACCTGCTCTGGACAAATGCTGTAAATGCCTCCCATGAAAAACCAGGACACAAAACTCAGCAGAGCTCTCAGTTCAGGAAAGATTTCCTATTTCCACTTCCATGGTGCAAAACACTGGAAGTGACAATAATGCTTACTACAGACCAAGTGCTTTTTCCCAAAAATGGTTGGGTCAAGGGGTAGAAAAATCTGCAATATCAAGCATTGAATTTGCTGCAAAGGACAGTGCAGTTGGTCCTTCTAGTGCAGCGTTTTCTTCCTTTTCTCTGAATTCCTACCCATAGTCCAAAAAACGCTTTAAATTAAAATATTTCCTAACCCCTGCATTGATTTGTTCAAGGAATGGACTGTGTGGTCAACCAAGTAACCCTGAAATGATTAATTGGAACATGTTTAGTTCTTATTTACTTGTTATTGTATGATACACCAATGAAGGAGTGTCTTTTTCCAGTAACTCTTTTTGCGAGAGGGAAAAAAATGAAAGGAGATTTCAAAGGAATTGCTTTCTAAACAAGATGTGCACTAAAATTCCACTTTTTTTGCAGCGCAGCCAAATAGAAGCATTTTTACATCATTTTGGAAGTTCTTGACATTTGAAAATAGTAATTTTATTGAGATGATTTTTAAATATCCAAACCCTTAGGATACCCTTGGCTTTAAATTTAAATTTTGACAATGAAGACTGAAAGAAAAGTCAATTTTGAAGTTAAGATCCTAACATGCCATTGTGGGTATGGAGGTGATTTTTCTATTATTGAGGAACATCTCTTACTGTGGGAAGAGAAATGGGATTGTGGGGAGCCTACATGAGTTGGATATTGTGGTTTGACAGGAAGGCTCAAAGCTGTAATTCAGCTGGCAGGAAATGACACCAGGACACAAATAAGATAAGTAAGGTAAGTTGAGGGAAAGTGAGGTAAGTAAGGGAAAAGTTGAATCTTCACACAGAGAGAAGCTGGAGAGGTAAAACAAGGCTGTGGGATTGTAAGGCTGCTGAAATAAAATGTGGTGCCTCCTGAAGGAACAGAAGCAGTTGTGACCTCCAGAGCACCCAGTTTGCCATTGGCATAGGATTCTGCCTGAGAAAACAAAACAAAACAAAAAATACAGACACTTTTTGTCCAGACTTCACTTCTAAGTCCAATCAATGTGCTTTCAGTATCAAACTAGTACCATTACAAAGCAACATAATCAGACAAATAACTGCCCCTGCATCACTTTCCTGTGCTGTGGGATACTCGAAATGAAACAGACAAAAAGATCTCTACTTGATGGGGAAGAAGCAGCCACGCAGATGGAAATACAGCTCACATGGAAATGCAGGCTGGTGTCCTGTCCATCTGCTGCATCTCTGCTTGCCCAGTCAGACCAGAAGAGTGAAACAAACTTGAGAGGATTTTCCATCACCCATCAGTCTCCCCAGGTCAGTCAGCAGCACCACAGGAAAGCACAGAGATTTTGGCTGCAAGCAATTTAAACAATAAATAGGAAGCCTACCCTGAATGAGGATAGGAATGGTTTTACATGCAAAACATTTGCATTGCCATATTCTTTTCACAATGGCAGCATAAAAATGGATGCCTTTTAGCTCTATAAATGCATATTACTTCAGTGATTTCAAAAATGTCTGCAGTGTTTAAGTCAGCTAAAACTGGAGACTGCATTGCAATGATTTAAAATACTTCTGTCAGTTGTCCTGGTACTTTTTGAACAAGGCTGGCTCCTTTCATTCTTTTGAAATGCACCTGTGCTGTCCTAGTCTAAAAACTACTTACAACAAGATAAGAAAGCTGCCTAAAAAGTTCTCATTAATCCTTATTTTCTGTTCTTTTCCTTTAAACACAAACATTAAAGGAAAAAACAATCTTTGTACAGTTATCTAAAGTGATAATCCCATAAACTCTGCTTGCCACTGCAGGGGCCCACAAACTTATTCATTTTCCTAATTCTATCACTGCCATTAAGTGAAGATATTACTGTTTCCCCAAACTGTAAATTTTATAAAGTCAGGCCATATTGTGAGGTATCTGACATCTCTCCAACAAAACAATCCTCAGTGTGACAGCTGTGCTTTGACAGAGAGAATTAAGACAGCTTTGACAATACATCACTGAAGTGATTGTGATCCCTGAATATTTCCAGCTGTCTTTTCTGACCTCACGGAGAAATTATGTTTTTCCTTGCTTTCCTCATCACTGTCCATGTCACCAGATGTGTTGTGCTACCCACAGGTCTCTTTTCCAGAGTGGCAGCAGGGAGAATACTGAAACTCAGGGCAAGAGACAGCATAAAGTGTTGTTGTAAACTGATAGAATCAACAGGAAGGAATGAGTGGTTTGAGGTTTATTCAAACTAGGATCCATTTCCATGCAAAGAGCACAACAAATTTATTATCCAGCTCCTCCAAGTATGCAATACAGCATGGGTAATTTTAATTTGTAGGTACTGTTAATTATTCCTGTTCCATTAATAACCATGGGAACTTTTGGCTTTTGGTAGGAAATTAGAAATCAATTTGAAAAGTAATTACTTCATTAAATTTATTAATTATGTGTTATAACCACTTCAATCTTCTTTAAAATGAATGACAAGCTGCTTTTCTCATTCATTATTCTATATGAATTTAAAAAGTGCTACTTTCCTTTTCAACTCTAGGACAATGGAAAAGAGCTATAGAAGATATTTCTGAACCAGATGGGTAGAATAAATCAGAAACTGGAAATTTATGTCAGTTCTGCAGCCAGAGAAAGCAAAACTGAGATATTTAATTGCTGAATTCAATGAAACATGGGCTCAAGGTCCTTTGTCTTAAAGGCATTCTCTAGGTAAGAAGAAACAGCACCTTCCTAGGGCTTCCATTTTCCACAGATACATGTGAGAACAGAAAACAAAGTATTGTTTCTTGAATCTTAAGGAGGCACTTTTTTTTTTTTAATCCAATGTGTGGTTTTCTAATCTGTCTGCAAAGGAAGTTTTAGGTGAAAAGAACAGCAAAGCATCAAGGAAAAAACTTATGCCTGCTGAAACTCTTTACAAAACTTCAGGCAACTGTTCAAAATACAAACAATTATATATCCACAATGCAGGACTGTAAATAGGCCTTAAAAATACGCAGGTGTTTTCACAAAATATGGTTAACTAGTTAAAGGCTTCACTAAATGCCTCCCTTTCAATTAATCAGTCACACTTGTCATACATATTCTTTTATCCAGTTTAGGGAGCTTCTGGCTGTTTTCACTCTGGCTTGTGAGTTAGCAGCAAGGAGTCAAACCCAGTTATTTGCATGTTTTTCCTCCTCTTTCATTCTGCACTTCTGTGGGCTCACAATGCACACTGACTGACTTTTTTCCCCACACCTTGAGTGATGAAAGGGCGAGAGATAAAGGAAAGTTGTCAGAACATCAGTAAATTGGGATCTGCAAAAGTAAGGTGGTTAAATATTCAACATAAGCAGTTGCTGTGGCACCAGGAAAGCTTGAGAAACAGCAGAGGAAGTGAGTGGTTTCATCATTCCTTGAGATTGCTGTGGGGACTGTGCAGAACATCACAGAACTCTGGTTTAGCTAGAATGCAGAGCACTTCTATTCTCCTGTTAACTCATGGGCCCATTTGTGCTTCAGTTTCCCTGGTGGGGCAGAGCCTCTGCTGGGCTCTCATAGAGTCCTGAGCCCGTTTCTGTTTGCATTTGGGGGCCAAAATTTTGTCAGCTGCTGAAGAAGGAGGGAAAGCATCTCAACAGCATGGAGAGGGCCAGGGGGAGAGATAGGACTGGGAGAGGTGGGAGAACAGGGTGAGGATGGGGACACTTTTAGCTACTCCCTGTCCTCTGCTAGCAAATATTGAAATAAACAGAGATTTAACAGAGTTCAGCTCCCTCCTTTGAGCTCCAAGAAACCCTGGAGAGAAATGATCTTCTGGAGCTGCTTCCTTTTGCTGCACTGTGGGGAAAGCCCTGGTCAAATCTTCATCTTTCTTCATTCTTTCTTGCAGTAAGGTAAATCTATCTTTCTTGTTGAATCCACAGCCTCTTTAAGAATTTTCCATACACTTGAGAATTATTAATATTTATTTTCCCCAACTTCTCCTTCTCTGGCCTTTTAGAATTTAACCTGTACTTATCCTTCATTAGCTCTTCTGTGTAGTTCCTGGCTTACAAGAACTTTGATATTTCTCACTCACCTGTAGACTTTTTTAAATCAGTCCACACCTTGCCTGAAGTGTAATGTCAAAAAACTGGATGTAGCCTTCCAATTGGTGTCCTGACAGTGAACAGCAAAGGAATTATTTGACATTTCTTATTTATAGTCCAAATATCACTGGTTGAAATAATGTCATCCAACTTTATGCTGTAGCTGTCGACACCTGAACTAGAGAGTCTTTAAAGTGAATGTCCTGTGACCCATCTGAGGTTTTTACCTCTAAATTTTAAATTAGTTGGTATAACTGTACTTCAGAAGTGCCTGATCATGTTGGCTCACGGGATCATAGAGTGGTTAAAATAAAGGTACTCACCTGCAGTGTCCAGGACTGCTTTTGTCCAGATTAATACCATTCTTCACTTGCCACCTGCTTTATATCTCTGGATACAGGAGACTATGGGATTGGAAACTATTCCTTGATCAGTATCATTGACTCCTGTCTCCTGCACACACCAGGAGATATATTTATATAATATATGACCTTCACACACAAAAGCATGCTGCAAGACACAGAGCACTTCCCAAACATCCATTCCATGTGTAGGAAAAGACCAAAGTTTCAGATGCCCTGTGCCTCAGGAAAAGAGGAAGGATGATGATTCCTCTGTGCTTCTGGCAGAACACATTAATAAAACCACCCTGAATTCCCCTAAAAAGCAAAAAAGGACCATACCTACCCAGGAGGGTCAATGTTGGCTGCCAAACTGACAAGGAGTTGGAATTCTCTGCCATCCTCAAATCTGGAACTTGCTTTTGTCTTGTGTGGCTCAACGTAGCACAGACCTGTCAGACTAAAGTAAACCCAGCACTTTGAGACCACAAACGGTAATTTAGAGGATTAAAAAAAATAGTTTCTGATTTGTATCTACATTTGTCCCCCCCTGAAACCCTGCACCACACACACATCAAGTGCAGTCCTACTGTTTTGTTATAATTGTAATCTGCTGTCCTTATACCAAGGGGGTGCAAAGCCAGAAAAATGAAGATTATTTGGAGTAGCTCCAGTAGTTCAGTCAATGAGGAGGTTCAGTCCTGTGTCTCTTCAGATAAAGACACAGGATTTAATTTTCTGCACACATTAAGGAGTGCATTATATTTTTTTTGAGTAAAACTTTTTTTTTTTTTTTGCCTGCAATGAGTTGCAGTTAATATTACACACAAAATGCCAAAAGAGTAGCAGAGTATTAGCATTTCTGAATGAAAATCTGACATTTTATATACCCTTAAGGAAAAAAAATGCTGGCTCCCTGGAGCTACCCTGACCAATTTAATTTACCACATCAGTACACATATGAAGTCAAAACTTCCCACTGCCTTTCCATCTACACATAAAACTCAGAGCATCAGGGTTTTTTTTTCTTCTTGTGTGTGTTTTCATTATATTTCTTTAGACTTTGTATCTAATAGATACTCACATGGTCGTAATTCTGGTCTCTTTTAATTTGATCTCTGCATTTCACCAGAAGAGAATCATACACTCAATTCTTAAGTGGTAGAAGAAGGTCAAAGCCAAAAAAGTGGAGGCTGCCCAAAAGCATTAAGGAGTTGCAACATTTAGGTAAATAAGTTGAAAAACTGAATGGATTTCTATTCTTTATGACCCTAGAACTGACAAAGCCCTGTAGAATGTAAGCTCTGAGTTAAAAATTAAAAATTTCAAACCATCCCTAACCAGAGGATATCTAAACCAAACCTAAAAGTGTGAAAACCAAACACCAACTACAGAAACTCTTTTTCCTGCTTCCAGGTTCATATCAGAACACTTGGTTTAGGATGAGAGGTTCAATGGTTTGAAACATTTCACCCCTAGGAATGAGGAAAGTCTCAGCTAAGCCTGAAAAGATTGGGGCTTTATATGTCTGGGGATGTCATGAGGCCTCAACACTGCTTTTAAAACAGTCTAAATCAGAAATGTTGAATGGATCACCCTCTTCATAAAGCACCTCTCAAATTGCCACACAATTGAAGTTAATTTCACATTGTTAGTGCAATAAATACCTGAGAAAAGCTGGGAATTATGTGCTCAGAGTTCTTGTATATCATGTGCCAGGTCTTCAACCTGATTTGGCACTAGCAGATTTTTCCCTTTGCTCTTTGGTAGAGGAAATTTAGCTTGGCTTTCCATATTAACATGTTATTTTATTCTGAAGTCATATCTTGATAAATAATTTTTATCATTACAGGGCATTAAATCTCCAGTTAGGAGACATTTAAAACAGTAACATATTGCCACTTCAAAAAATATAGAAAGAAAAGCAGGGGGAAAATTGGTGTGTGGTGCTGTGGGAGAGCATCAGAGCAAAAATCTTTTTGAAAGATGAGGCATATGAAACCGGCTGGCTGCCTGATGTTCTCTCTTAGGTTCTTGCTGAGACTTACTTGAATTTCAAATTGTTTCCTGAGCTGGTGAATAGCAGGTGCTTGCTAACCAGCTCATAACGAGTACAGAGGTCCAGCTCCACAGAGGCTTCTCCCCCTGCTTTTGGCTGCCCCCTGTTCTTGTGGAGAAAAAGATAGAAATTGAAGATGTTAATTGAAAGCACACATACCAGGGACAGTTTTGTAGCCTTCTAAACATACAGAAGTACAAAGAGAGCAGGATGTTGTTAACTTTTTATGCTATGTATGCTGGGATATATTTGAAGATGTGTATATTATTATCATCCTGAAATCAGGATGTTTGCAAAAAATGCCCAAATCAAACATTCACCACTTCTTTTTTTTTTCTCTTACCTGGGAAGTTTCTTGCTCCAGGCTGTTGTTATTATATTGTTGCTACCCTATTTCTAGAGTCCCATACCTTCAGGGTGGTTTTCTCACAGGCATCTCCTCACAGCAGTGTTGTTCCTGCTCCTTCATCAAGGCTCCTCCAAGGCTCTCCCTGTCTTCCCCAGCCTCTTTTATCCCAGTTATGTTCATTATCCACAGCTGCAGCCCATCTAGAACAACCAGGATTGGGGCAAGGCCACTTACACAATACAAATCTTTTACTGTGATTCAAAGGCCACCTATACCAAGCTGCTCATTCTAGAGGCAAAGACTGACAGACATCAGTCCAAGCTGTTTCTTTTGCCTAACATCTCTCTCAGGTTTAATCAGAGAACATAAGAAATTAAAGACTTTGCTAAAATATTTGTCTTTTCCTCACCCTTTCCCCATTAATCTTTGATTAATGGGTCTAACATGTTGTGGGACTTTGTGAAATTATATCTTTGCAGCTCTGGAATGTGTGTAAGACATAAAATGTGCAGTCTGCTACAAAATTGCCACATAACTCCCCAAAATGAAGCCATTAGTGATGCAGTAAAATCAAGTGACACTAGGGACAATAACTGGCAGAGGGGGAAAAAGGCACAGCACAGCATAAAGGTCAAAAATAAGCTGTAAAACCTGAAAGTCTTCTCAGCTCCACAGCTTGAATCAGTCTTCTGACTCCATAAAAGACCCTCTACACAATTTCCATGGAAAGGGAATGCAGCAGGAATGTTGGAAGCAAGTCCCAGGTGACAGAGTCCTCTGTCTGGGATATCACAGGGCTACAGCTTCAGTTTAGCAGGGACATGATTGTCTTGTCCATTGCTAACCAAATAGGAGAGAGAAACTGAATAATGTAAGCAAAAAAACATTTCTTATTCTATTTCTTTTTTATATAACATAATACATAATTTATATAACATTTTCTTATAACATTTATTTTTATATTTCTTTTTATTCTTCAAATAGAGATGTAATATTTTTCCATTTTAAATAAACATATAAAGTAAGCTTTTCTTTAGCAAAACAAAGTATTTAAATAAGTTTGGAATGATTGTCATGATAGCAAAGGAACTTTTATTTACAAAACCTACAGAATGACTATCACCTAGTTCAATTCATTGTCAGCCCATTGATTCATGGAGGCTTTGTCGATTTATTGCAGTCAAGGATCTCATCCAACATTAATAAATTCCATTTTAAATGAATTGTTGTAGAGATTGCAGTATCTTAGGTTTGGTTTTCTTATTAAGCAGTGAACTGATTGCATAACCTATTGAGTGAGGAATTTATGTGTTCTCATTACTGAGGAGTTATCTGCAATGCTTTATTGATGGATTTGTGTCGGATAATCCATAATTATCAGTGGCTAAAAATAACTGAAAAACTACCACAAAAAAGTCAATGAAAATGTTGATGGAGAAAAAAAGTAATTCTGTATTTTGCCCAACACAAAATATGATACATAAAAGCCATTCCCTTCAGGCAGGGGAGAAGATAATCTATTTTGATAACTCTTCTCATGAATGTAAAGCCATGGAAAAATTGGATATTGCATTGGAGGCGCCAAGAGGATGGAATGAGAAGTGGTCTTTCTTTGCCAGGTGCAGAAATGTCATTAGCACAGGACACTTCTCATTGATTATGTGGCAAAATAAGCTTTTGTTACCTGTGGAGGAGCTTTTCTTTGAAAATTCTGTCCCTTTGCATCCTGTTTGTGCTCCTTTCTCAAGAGACAGCTCTGGAAGTGAGGTGAGGTAAATGGATAATCCCTGCTTGGGGAACTGACTGATGAAATTTAGGAGATTTGACAGAGGTTTTAATTTCTGCAGTCCTGTCTGCCTTTGTTTTCTTTAGAGGGAACAGCAAAGCAGTTTCCTGAACCTCCAAACATTTCTTCACAATCACACAGGAAGATCTATTTACTTGGGCTTTTGAGCACAGGGATCATGATGAAACTCATGTGCTGGGGAATAAACAAACAAACAAACAAACTGTGGTTTTATTTTGCTTTGCTTAGTAATATATCTGTCAGTCCTTCAAAGCATAGATTTACTCTGTTGTGAAGGCCAGTACAGATGGAAATAATCCACTTTCCTTGCTGCATGTGCATCACCAGTGCAGCTCCCTCAGCCTCCTCATTGCTTGTTGGCCTCATGTTTGAGGGGGGAATTGGATCAACAGGGAAAGAGTGACCTTGGGAGTGGTTTTTTAGAAGATAATTCCCTGCCCACAGGGTTTGGGGAGATGATACGAAAGGACAGTTGTGTGTCAGCAAGAATGACTGTACCTTTTCTGCAGCTTCTGGAAACAGCAATTCCACAAGTGTCTCAGCTGTCTGCATCACCTGCCTGCCCATCACCAGCAGCTGAGGTTTCTCCTTCCAGTTTCATTATCCTTTAAAGCACCCTTCATCAGTCAAGCATTTTTTCACATTAAAACCCAGTGAGGGGAACACTGCTCACATGGCCCTGTCTGTTGGAACACAGCTGGTTTGAGCTGTTTCGTGTAGGGGAAATGATTGAGAAGATGTGTTTTGCATCTTGGTGGTGTGGGTTTTTACTTTCACCTTCTGGGCATGAAACAATGCAGATTCAGTAAATAGATCAAACTGTGTGTAATGAGAATGATTTCAGTGCTTTAGGTTCATTAGTCTCACAGTGTGAACTTTAATAAAAATGAATTTGACTTGATTAGATGTAATTACAGCAATTTGAGTTAAAATTTGTGTACCCTTACATGCTTATAAAAAGGGTGATTATTTTAAAATATATTTGGGTAAATGACAGAGAAAAACATGAATGGCTGTCATACAAATCAGTGACAGTAATTCTTAGTTTACAGAAAAGGAACTTTTAATCACTGGGCCCAGAGGTCAGTCACCTTCTAATTAGACAAAATTACTGATCATCCACCTTTAATGACCATGACCCTTACATAAAGTCTGTACTTTATGTGTAGGCATGGAGGTGGCACAATCATCTCACAGTGGACATTTGAAATTTTCAGAGGTTGCACTGAAAATTCAGGTCGCTGAATTGGTGCCAAAACTTGTGTATAATTGAGCCAATCTGTGTTCTCTACACATTATGAGAGCATTATGGTGATGGTCTCACCAGCACTGGACTCCCTGTTCATCTTTAGCTGAAGGGCAAGAAGGATCTGCACACCAGGCCACAGGGAAAGCAGATTAACCTACCCTGGCATGTCTGAATAAACCACAGATCCCTGCAGTCACACCCACCCCCCTTGCCTGAGACAGCCCTTTCACCTTCTTTTTCTTTTTATTTTTCTTTTTTTTTTCCCCCTGTCCCGACAGAATTTTCTCAGTGTAGTGGAAGAAGGAAGGCATCAAACCTGAAATACCCTGCAGAGCGTGAGGTCCCACTGCCAGACCCAGAGTCCCCTATTCTTTGCCAGCTTTTCTTTTCAGGGTACTGCAGCATTGCGAAATGCTCACAAAAATCATGTCACATTCTGAGATGGAATCTGATTATCAAACATCTTTTTTACCAGTAAAACACTGCAGATCTGCAGAGTAGTCTTGCTTGGGGAACTTGGAAATAGGAAATTTCCCAATACTGTGCAGCCAAATTACCCATCCTATCTACATGTGAAGGTCATTTTGGAGGGCAAGATGGCATTTTGCTGTTTTGCAGTGTTTCTCTCTGTCTCCATCACTCTCTGCTGCTAAAACCACTAAAAAAAGGATAAAAACTTGTGCTAGCAACTGACTTTAACACAGAAAAAATGCCTGGTTGGTACCTTCTGTGAGAACCTGATAGCACAGTTGTTTGAGGCACCAACTGCAATCAAAAGTAGAACGTTTCTATTCTGGTTGTTCTTAAAAGGTAAGGAGAAGTAAACAACCATAAATAGTGAAAAAATGATAAACTCAGAAGAACCCACCACTTCAACACGTAAAAATGTTGGAGAAAGCCTTTGTCTGAAAAAATGTGATTTCCTTCAGTTCAAAGCAGACCAAGCAGAGCTGATTGAGTGACCTCCACTGGAACAGAAAGGTACGTGGGGTATTATATCTCTAACAAGCAGAAAACTTGTGCCTGTTTGATGTGAGCAATACACAGAGAACAAACTGTGTTCCATCCACATTCACCTTGATGAAGGTCATGTCTGGGAACTGGAAATTGTGAGAATCAGAGAGTTTACACAGTTTGAGCATGTCTAACTGCAAGCCCATGGCATCATGGCATTTGGGTTTGAAGATGGCATGAATAACTAGGGACCAAAATAGTGATTTTCTTGTTAAGAAGCTCACCTCCTATGATAAAGCTGTTTCTTCCAATAGGCAGAACAGATGAGACCAATCAAAGCACCACATTCTTGAAGTTGCTGGTTTGAGACACAAAAGACAAAGCAGTATTAGAGTTAGACTTTGCGAATGACCTAAAAGTAATTTAGGTAATAAGCAGTGCAGTTATTCAACTCTTGATAGCACCTGTAGTCATTTTAAAAATCACTCTCTGTCTCTGCACAGTTTGCCAAGCAGCAGCATTTGCTTCTTGCTGTAATTGCAATTCCCCTGGGAGATGCTGTTTTTACAGGAGGCAGGGATTAGCAGCACTGTTAAAGCAGGCCTGAAGTTCTGGAGGAGGGAGCAGCTAAGAAAAATGAGATTGCCTTAAATGGGGAGCATGTACACAGACAGCTAGGGGCTAAAATAAGTCTGGCTACATATCCAACCTGTCTTTATTTTGTGTTCTGAAACTTGTCAATATGTAAACTGAAAAAAAAACCCAGAAAATCAACATGTAAACATCCATCACTCCCTACAGAACATATTTAGCACCTCTGAATTTTAAAAGGTTAGCCTCTTAACCCTGTGCTTGTGGTTTGAAATGGTTGGAAGCCACCATCTGGTTTAAAGACAATGAAATTTTATTCTATTCACTTTACAGACTGAAGATAAACTAGGATGATTTGCTGAGCCCATTGCTGAGCAACACAATCTCTATAGAAGTCAGTCCAGTGGTTTTGATTCCAACATACTATTTGAAAGTGTGCACTTTATTTCTTCTTTTTAACTCACAGATCACTGCTATCTCAATTGAAATTTGGTTTGTATTTGTTTGTTTGTTTGTTTTCCACTCCCTCTCAACTCCTGTTTTGCTAGCTCAGTGATTTTGCCATTTATCTTCTAGAAGGAAAGCATAGATCCATAACTACAGAACCAAAATTAATTACATGTAGAAATAATATGACAGCTATTGATATGCTTTTCATAGAGAGAAATCTTCAAGAAGAGACGTTCAGACAGAAAGACAATGAGCAGAAGATCCCAGTCCTCCCCTGGAAGGCCTTGAAGGAAAGAACTTTTACAGAATAAACCTGTGAGACCCTCCAGAAAGAATAAAGGAAAAAGCAGCCCCAGTCAAACATGACCAAAGCAATAACTTCTGTGTCCTCTGGCAACTACAAGCCCATTCAGAGACCACTTGAAAAAGGTATTACCTGCTCAGTGCACAGAAAATGATGATGGAAATACGATCTGCTGTGCCTTTTGCAGGTTCCTGTAATGGTTATTCCACTTTGAGGCAGATTTTCAAAAGTTTACCAAGCTAAATCCTCTCCCCTCAGTTTGCAGCCTCCAGGCACTTCCCTTCTCCAGTATCTTCACTCACCATATTTCAGCCTTCCTCAGCTCAGGCATTTAGGAAGCTGGAGCTGATTCATACATCTAATTTGAAGTCACTCAGATCCTGGATGGATTTGGGTCAGCTGTGGCTACCTGAGGAATTGTACTCTTTTTGTGCCATGGTTAAATTTTATTTTGAGAATACAATAATTCATAATTATTATTTGCTGAATGACCTGTGTTTTACGAAAAAAGAGGTGCTGCTCTGCATGTGTGCGGAGGCAACACAATAAAGTACTAACTTGTCAGGGGATAAAACACAAAGAGCTGAGTGGATCTGTTGGATTTTCTGGAATGCCAAGCTGTGGAGCACCTTGGCCTTGTGTATGTCTGGCTGCAGAAGTCATTTACTGTGTAGGACTGGATGCCATAAAATCCCTGTGCCTGCTGTACTCAGTGTAGAGTAAAAAGATAAACAAAGTGACTTCACCACAGTTTTTAATGGAACTACCCTTGCTGTCCATCCTCTGGGCACCAATGATTCCTTTTCTATTTAGTGATGGAAGATAATCTTTGCAATTTTATGTTTACCATCTCCTCCCAATTCCTCAGTATCATCTCATTTTGGCATGCTTCTACCTTTTTTAAGGGACAGTGGGACACAGTAATTCCATGTTTGTCTCCATACATCAGTGGAAAAACTGTAAGTATCTATCTTACTGCATACAGAAGGCCCAGCTCTACAGCAGAAGAAAAACACTTGGAATCTATGGATTTCCCATTGTTTTCAGGCCAGTTCCTACATTTATTTTGTAGGGATGTCTTGTCTAGTTTCTCCTAGGGGCTGAATGAAGACTGAATATAGATCTCCTCTTTTGGATGATTGACAGAATGTGTGGTTAGACAAGTCTTTTTAGAGTCAGACATAACCCCAGCATAAGGGATCTCAGAAAAAATACTGACTTTTTGTAGCACAAACCTCCCTCTCCCCTGAGTACCACCCTATTACAGTCACTGCTGACAGAATAAAGAACTATCAAAACAACAAGGTTCAAAATAAAACTTGGGAAGCTCTTATGAAACATGAAAGCTCTGTGCTTCAAAATTCTGCACTGAGGAGAGCACAATGCGTGCACAGTGAAAAGCTTGAAGAGAAATAAATAAAATAAATCAAACCCCTGTGTTAAAACAAAGAAAGCTCTAAGAAATATTTCCTATGCATCAGATCAACTGCAGTCTAATGATCACAGTGAACCCATTTCCAGTGGCATATATAAACCCAAATGTTAATCAGGAGAGGGGTGGGAGGAGGGAAATGGCAGAGCATGAGGACAGCCCTGGGTTATGTCACCACTGCCAGTGCTGAAGGTGACAGACAGGGAACAGAAAAACCTCGAAAGCCAGGAGAAAAGCGAGGCATAGTTAATACCTGCCAGCCCAGAATCCCTGCTAGGGCAGATTTTGGCAACCTCAGAGACAAGAAATGGAGAGAAAGGAGTGGGTGGGAAGATCTTAGCCAAAGGGAGAAATTCCTTCCACGCCAGCTTTTTGCCTGAGAGCAAAGGAAGAGGAGAAACACTTTGGATGGGACCATCTCAGCCAGAGGCTGTCACATGTAATGAATCTTTTCTAGGATGAATATTTAATTAGTTTCAAGGGATTATGAATCTAGAGTTTATAATTTTCATTTACCTATGCACCATTGCTTCAAGTAGAAATGGCATCTCAGTGGGGAAGTTCTTTGATTCCTCATCGATTTCACTGATCCAAAACCATTTTGTGCAGAGGACTGAGATGATCCAGACTGCTGAAGCACCATTTTACATCATATTTAATCTAATCCAATCTAATCCAATCTAATCCAATCTAATCCAATCTAATCCAATCTACAGCAGGGCCTTGTTACCCAAACTCCTTGTCTTTCCCCAGAGCATAGTGGATCACTGCATCACTATCATTACTATCATACCTGCAGCTTGTGTATATATTATTATATTATATATATTTAGGAACTCCTTAAAATTTTTTCTTTGCCTTGGTACTTAATGTCATTACTGCATTGGCCTACTGTGTTATTTTAACTGGAAAAATATAATTCTATTAATTCCTCAAAAACTGTTGAATTACTAATGAGATCTTCATAATATATCCTTACATTTGCTAATGATTACTAAGCCAAATTTATATTTTGTGAAATCTTTAAAAGATATCCATGAGAATTTAAGGCTTTTTCTTTTTTTGAGATTTCATTGTCATAATTTCCCCTATTTAATTCTTCAATTACTATAAGGAGATTTATTTCCACATAAAACCTAATTCATGCTACCAGTAGATAGAGAAGGAAATAGAGATGAGACTGATCATTCTCAAGTCCCATTTTTGTTGTTTGGGTTATTAATGAATGATTTTTTTATTTCCAGAATATCATGTCATTCAAGTAGCTTGAAAGCTTTTATAATTCAAGAATTGTCTTGTGTTCTGTCAAACAAAAATAAATAACAAGAAATAATTCATGCTGCACAAAGTGTTTTTAACCTAGCAGCTGTAAAAGATTGTAATTCTGAAGTGTAATAATACCTTTGTTAAAGGAAAGGAAAGACAGGAGAGCAGTTTTGCAGGTTTTTATGGAAATGTGTTTTGCAATAAGCACAGCCTCAGGCCATGTTTTTTTTCTGATGTAAATCAATTTATTTTGGCAATTAGCAGACCCCATCACTGTGCCTACTCAAAACAGAGACAATTGTTATTTAAGTGTATGAATACAAACCCTCAGTGTCAAATTCAGCTCTCCTTCAGTTGTTCACCATGGAAGTAAATTAATCTGAATGTCTGAAATACCCCATTTGTCTGTTAAGAAGTCATTTATGGCTTTTAAAAATAGGGACCAGGACTTAAGTATTGTGTTCCATTTGGTAGCACTTAATTTTACACTGTTTCTCAGAGTTCCACAAAGCCAAGAACGCTGGGGGATATACTCCATAGTGCTTATTAAATAGAATGCACTAAACATCACAAAAATAGGTATCAGACAAGAAATTCCTGTCTCCATTTCCAGCTGTCCTGCCAAGATATGTCCTGTTCTGTTACTGCTGCATGAAAATCTGAACTCAGCTTCATCCCTGGCTGCAGCACAGCTTCAGGAGGTGCATGGACACCCACAGGGACTGTCCTGAATTCTGCCTCAGGATCCCCTGATCCTGTGCTGAGCTGTGAGCCTGCCTGCCTGCTGACACAGGTGAGTTTTCTGAAACAGCAAGCAGCAAGGCTGCTCGTGTGCCTGGGAAACCAGCTATGTGATACTTCCAGAGAAGTGTCTTAATAATGGAAAATCAGTGCACTTACTCTATTTTTTTCATACGATTTCATGTCATCATTAACTTAATTTTATCAAAATAGAATGCAGCTTTTCTATAAACTTGTGGCAGGGGAGGATATTTTATTTAGCAGTCAGAACTTGTGTGTCAGGCAGGATATCAGAGGGATATGAGAAAATATATTTTAAAACATGCTCAGTTTTTATATTTAAAAACATCCTCAGTGTGGATCCATTTTTAGGTTAATTCCACTCAGCAGATGCCCTTCCTAAACTACTTGCAAATGACTGCATTGCTTAAGTTCAATTTCAATAACTACTAAATAGCACTTTTTACAGTGACATGCATGAACTAAACTCCCCATTACCATCATCTGGAACAGCTTTCTATGGATTCAGTCTTTGCATGCTCTTGAAAGGTTTCCATGAAAGGAGGCTGCTTGATTTCTGTATGGAAATCTGACATTTAGAGTCTGAGGCAAATGAGCTGTGAAGAGGATGGGTCAAGTAACATCAGTGGGTTTTAAGTACCCTCCTGTTTATTGGAAGCATGACACTGATTAGAAGCATGAAGCAGTGATGCTAATTTATAAATTTCTGCTTACCAACTTGCACACAACCGGTTTGGGAGTGGCATTCTTCAAAGATTACCAAAGAACAGAGAAAGTGGCCAGTTAGAGCATTTACCTTTGTGTCACACCATTACTGAAAGCATTGGCAACGCTCCCTACCAGCTTCTCCCCCTCACCCCTGCAAAACAAGGCACAATAAAGGGTTTGAAAGGCAGGCACAAGTTTTGGACACCTCACCTGTAACAGCACCTGAAAGCTTGGTCCTTTCCCACTCTGTAGCTTGTGTCAGTGGCTGCCAGGAGCTGAGGCTGCCTGTGTCAGTCATTATTGGCACCATCTGCTCACTTGAGCGACAGCATTTCCAATCTCTCCTGCAAGGTAAATGGCTGCAGAGCAATCCCAGCAGCTCTGATGCAGGAAAGAAATTTTGCCCACATGCCATGAGATTTTTTTTTTCCTCTTTGCTTTCTTCCTTACACTTTGTGCAAACATGCCAAGTTCCTCTGCACTTGAAGGTAAAATAACTTCCTGGGAAAACAAAACAGAAAAGTCCATTAATTTTTGGACCCGTCAAAAGTACAAAGTCTGTGTGTCTCACTTCCTATAATAAAACATGTCACGCTTGCTGGAATAAAACCACATATTGCATATGCAACTTTCCACCATGCAGACAATTATGCTTTCTTCATGACAAATAAGAAGTCAAATTTCACGGAAATGAAACTTGAACACAAAATTTGGCCAATATTATGTGTGTTACTTGTCAGCTGATAGAGTTTATAAGGAAATACATGTCAGCAGTTTATAAGGAGGAAAGGGAAAAGTATAAGGGATTATCCACTTATGATACATGGTAATAATCTAATGTTGGGTGTTACTAACTATTCTATGATACAAGAGCAATAATTACATTAACTGCTTTGAATAATTTACCAGCTCTCTATAATTTATAGCTCAAGCTTTGTAAAACTTCTCATTAGAAAAAAGGACTGAAACTGTAAGCACAGGAAACTTCTCCAATGGTTCATCTGTTACACTACATAATAATTAAAACATTCATATGAGCATGCAGAAATATGTTTGCCAAAATAAGATGAAGTTCTTCATTTACTCTGCAGTCTTGAATTTTATTTCTTCACATAACTCTGAAAGACAGAAATTTCATTTGTAAGCTGACTATTGGTTAATGAGTGCACATCCTTTATTTCCTGTTTTCTTTATAGTAGTGTCACTGAAATGTCTCCAAAAAACAACTGAAACTTGCAAAGTTCTGGATAATAAACATGCCCTGTTTGAGTGAGGCAGATGGATGATCTATCTTTTAAATTGCAGTGTAAAATAAAGATGTACAAGATTGGGTAAACATTGAAAGCATTTTGAATGTGGTAGCACATAGGTTTAGACATGATCATTTTGTTCATACTGAAGTATTGTTCAAAATTATGTTGGGAAAGCAAATTATTTCAGCCACTTACCATGGACCAGAAAAGATCAGAAAAAAAATTACACTGAAATCTGTGTCTCATATATGCATTTCATTTTCATTTCAGTTTGCTTTTGCAAGAGGAAAGATAAGTAGAAAAGGCACCCTTTGGAAAATGTTTCTCATCATAAAAATTAGGGCCCACTATTAAATATTAATGTATAGTACACACTGAAAGAACAATTTCTATCTATAGTACCTGAAAAATATTTCCCTATACTTTCAGAAATGCGGTAATATTGAAAAAGTAACAGGACACAAAGTAATACTGAAACAAAATAAAGACAAATATGTTTCTAGATTAATTCCATTACCTGTACTGGCAATCTCTCATGGTGAAAAACATGGTGAGAACTCTATAAAACAGAAGCTGGAAATATTGCAAGTGGATGTAAACTGACTTTTTCAGCTACAAGAGTAAAATAAATAGTTCAAAATAATGACTGTTCTTTGTTCCTCTAAAGTGTGCATGAGGAATCTTGAATTACAGGAGTCTAAGGAAATTTGGAGTGAACAAAAATAATGCTACAAATTATGAGGTGAAATATCCATGTTCCTACTGTAACTCTGTCCCTGAGACAGGGAATAATTTTATGTCAAATCATTTGTGTTTCCTTGGGCTAGATACTTGTTTCTGATGCCAATGGAAATGACATTTGTTTATTCCATAGAAGTTGCCTGGTAAAGGGATCTGTGCATCCAGAAATGTTTAAAAATGCTGCAACAAGGAATGGTTAAAATATTGAGCTGTGACTCTGGGAATTTCTTTTTTAACCCTAGCTTTATCTTTTTAGGCCACTTTGGTAATTTCACCTCTTTGCTCTTTATTTTCTCCTACAATTTATCTCCAAAATAGGGGGAGTGGAGTTTGCCATCTCCAAAAGCTTTCCAGCATTGCTAAAACCAGAAGGAAAGGGAAGAGCACAGAACAACCTAGTGATGACTTCTGGATGCAGGCAGTACTTTAATATTTGTTAATTAGAACAATTTTCATGTAAAATGGGGCTCTAGGAGTGCTTTTTGCTGGGCTGTTCTGCATAAGGGGGAATTTCCTTCCTCCCTTTCTTCCCCTTACCCTCTAGGCTGATCAGTGAAAATTAGCCAGTATTACCAGCTAGCCAATATTAACCAACATTAGCAATATTGGACTTTTTCAGTCCAGCATTTAAACCAATGCAGGTCACACAAAGAGAGCACTCCCATCATCTGCTGGATCAGCTGGGGTGGGACCAAAAGGAAAGAAATTGGGCAAAGCTGCTCATTAAGAGAGGGCTGGTGCTGCTTTGTCAGCAGACACTGGGGCAGGATGCACGACCGTGACCTCAGCTAGATGGAATTGGGACAAAAAAGCTGCACGGATCCTTAAAACTCCTCAATCCAGGGCACCTGCATTTTTCAGGGCAGCCTGATAGAAGCAGATTTAAGAGTGTAAAGCTGTGGGTTCATTTTATATTTCTCTACTGTCTCCTATTAAAAGCACCTGGCCTGTGCTTGACACAGGGATGGAATTAAATGTGTATTCAGAGCAGGATATGCCACTTGCCTAATCAAGGTTAGGAAACGATTACCTCAGAAAGAACATCTTCCAGGGGCTGGCTTGTCAAACACAGCACCTGCAGTAAACAGAGAGAAAATTCACTTTTTTTTTCTGTTATAGGTCTCAATTTATCTCTTTCTCTTGCAGTATTAGTGTTGTTTTTCATTCTTGCTAAAGTATTTTATGTCACTGAGACAAAGTTTGCCACCTTTCTCCAAACAACTGCTCAAATTGGATGCCATTCTCACCTGACAAGCATTGTAAAACTTATTAGATGATTTGTAAGTTCCAAATAACTTACACTCCCAACAGAGATGTATCCTTTAATATTTTGAATTCTTGTGTCAAGTTAAATGTGATAGGAATTCAAGGGTGAACTTTCATGTTTTTATCAACAAAAAAATTGAAAGCACATTTCAGTCATTATCCTGATTTAAAAATAGCCAAACAAAATAAATGTTTCATAGGAAAAAGAATAACAAAGTTGGTAATCTCTCTCTGAGGAGAGCTTCCTTGTTTTTATTGAAGTATTGGATATTATTATATGTAGATGTATTGTTATTGGATATAATTGTATATATTTCATGTATATATTCGTGTATTATTATTGGATATTGTTATATATACTGGATTATTTTTCTAAGTATTTTTTTAAAAACACAAATGAAATTAATGTTTCCTAAGAGAAAGAATAGCAAAATTGGTAATCAGAAGAAAGAGTTCTTTCTTGCTTTTCATGTTGTTTGCTGGGTTATTTATCCCCATCACTTTTTTAAACACAGGCATCAACAAACAAGTTATATGGCACAGTAAGAATTTAGGACCTGCAATTCACTCAGACAATACCATTAGGTCTAAGTGATGTGAGTAAGCCTGATAGCCATCACTGTAGCAGAATAATCTGATTTTTTTTTTTTTTTAAATGCGAGCATTCTAGGTGTTTTTCAAGCAAAAAATCCCAGAAACTCCCTGCAGCAGCCACTAAACTCACTTTTACAGAAGACCCAGCACAGTCTGAACAAGAGTTCCTTGGAAAAAAAATACAAGAAACCAGTTCTCAACCAAAACCAGAGACAAAACCGAGTTTTTAAATCTTTTCCTTTCTGTGGAAATAGCAAAATGCAGCTGTTCCATCAACACTCATAAAGAACAGAACTAATGTATATGCAATGAAAAAAGTTAGCCAAGAATATTGAAGAAATCTCCAAGTCGAAAGAATTAAATACTGCATTTCTTAAAGAAAATACCAAGATATTTTTCCCAGTAAAGTTCTCCACGGGAAGTTAAAACAGGGACTGAATGGAGCCATTGTACATTACATTACTGTACTACAATCGCCATACTAATAACCTTGCTCAACCACTATATATTAATTTTTAAATATGTAAATTAGAAACATTAAATAGCAGCTTATTCTGCATTAAAACCACAGTTGTTTATACACTTGCCTAATTTTCCTTCCTGAAAACAGGTGATCAGCAATTAATTTCCTGTTTACCACACCCATTTTTCCAACTTTAATTTCTCTCCAAAGAGTAATGTTGTGGAGCACATGTAGAAGTCATTCCAGGAACGATGTGGCAACACCTCATACTTCAGATTATTCTGTCTTCTAAAATTCTCAGATGCTTGTGAGGATCTCTGTTGGCATTTTTTAATTAAAAAAATATAAAAATGTTTCCAGTTCAACGAGCTGAGAACATGTTTGAAACACATTTCTGTGAAAGCAAATGGAGGGCTTCACATATTTAGCTGGGAAAAAAAAACGCCCCACATTTAGAAAAAAAATAAACTTAATCCATGCTATGCAGAGAGCATAGGGAGAGGGAGGCGAGTCCTGATCCTTGAATGTTTAAGGTTGAGAGTATTGAATTATTCTATTTATTTTGAACTTACTCATGGTCCTGTGTCCTGCAGGCCTCAGGGATGATGAGGCTAAAACGCCAAAAGGTTTGTCACTGCATAAAAGCTGCAGAATTTATGCAAGTGAGATTCCTCAGCTTACATGTGACCTCTTCTGACTTCACCTTAGCTACCAAAGAAGCTGCTAAATTAAGCTTGCAGAAAAACTCAGAAAGGTCATGGACTGTTCTTGCAAACAGCCAAAGTTGCATGGTCACTGCTGGAAAAGAAAGTTGGTGCTTTTTTCATAAACATTGCTTCTCTGACTGTCATTTTCACTTTGACTATTTTTCACCTTCGAGGAATTCCTCCAGGATTTTTCCTTCTGCCTTGTCTCACCACAGTGACTCAGCTGGGAAAATAATGCAGAAATAATGTAGCCTGCAGTTTAGCCAGTGTGCTTTTTTCAAGAGGCTTTTTTGGGAAGAAAAAAATATTTAAAGTGAAATTCTTTACCTTTGCACAAATTAGGGCCTCTGGTACTTCACATGTGCAGAGGTGGATTATTAACCTTTGGGGAAAGGTAGCAGAGTGCTCACATTAACTTCCCACAGTGCTTGAGGTTTTTTCCCAAGTGCACATTGGGGAGCCATTGGAATGATAATAATGAAGAGCTCACTTATTCCTGCAACTCCTTGTTTTATTGCCATAATCTCTGCAGAGTGAGTACAGCATGAACCAATCCCAGCAACTACTATTATTATCATTACTATTATTATTATCATCATCATCATATTTATTGCTGCGTTAATGTTCGTCTGAATTTTTAATAAAAGCTTCAGCACACCTCTCAGATGGTGTTTATGTACCTTGATCTCCATGTGGACTAAATTTAAACAGAGGAACAGAGCACTAGGCTGTTGTTTGGGGTGTTTTGTTTGTTTTTCTGTTTGTTTGGTTGGTTTTGCTTTCAATGAACTAATTTCTTCTCATGGGGAAGATTAAGCATTCTTCAGAATCAAAATTCTCCCAAAGTGGAAGCCTCTGGGCTGAAAATAATGAAGTTTCTGGGAGACACCGCACATGCAAAGGTGTAATATTGATGTGGAAATTGCAATGTGGGATCTATTTCTGAGGAAATCTTTGCTAAGGAAACATTTAACAGTAATATAATAATGTTTGTTTAATATTTCAATTGAACTTAATTTAAACAAAATAATTTCTTTGACATCAGAGAAATGTATCGGCGTAATTTTAAAAACTAATTAATCCTTTACTTCTCCATCTGTTACTCATTAAATTTTCTAGAATTTAAATAACAGAATTGAGGTAGCATTGGCTGGCCAGACTTTTGAATCAGAAAAGCAGAGGTTTCTAATATGAGTAGGTTAAACTGTTTGAAGAGTTAACACCAGCTTTTCCAGCCATATCCTCTTGGCACACAGATTTGCTTTGAAGGTATTTTTTTCCCTATGTCAGTTCATTAAAGTAAACCAGTTCAGAGAGTAATTTAAAGTAGAGAATTTTCTGAGGTATTGAGAAATTGGCAGAACTGTTTTCCTCAAAAGGCATGGCTCTAAATGAGGAGTGAGAGCTAGCAGTCCCATAATCCAGGATAATTTGGACCCTGGAAAGATAACTCATTAATTAAAAATAGCACTTTTAGAATAAGCTGCTGGTTTTTTCCTTTTTTTTTTCTCCAGCAATATCATGCCTGTAAAAAAAAGTCAGACACTTGTTAAACTGTAAGTTTTAATTGCAAATTTAGATTTCTATTTTTAGGCCTTCCTGATTAAAGTCAAAATCTCAGATAAAGTTTGATGCAAATCACAAGTGGAAAGGAATAATTTAGTAAATAAATGGAAGTTAGCATTTACTAATATATGGCTACTCTGAATAAATGGTATATAAAGTAAATATATAAGTAGTCTGAATAAATGACATACTTTATCACATATAATAATAGGGCAGTCACCTATAAAAAAAAAGATTTTTTTTTTTGTGTACTTGATGAAACTGTACAAAAGAGGATCAGCTTGTTTCAAGTCAATTTAAGGTTAAAATTTGCATCCAAACCATTTTCATTTTTGACAGCAGTGTAAGCAAAACCAAATTGCATCTTGCTAGTCACTGAGGGGGAACAAAAAAAAAAATAAAAGGAAATATATAACAGGCTTAGGCACACTAAACAGCATTTTTTGAGGGAGAAAAATAAAGGCAGCAGAGATGCTCCAAGGTGACTCTGCCTCTGAAGAGGTGGCAAGCTGTTATTTCCTCGGTGTCACGGCTGGGCTGCCTGCTGAGGGACGCCTGGAGATGAACAGGGGCTCTCTGACAGGAGCCTGACCACCCCTCACTGGAGAAAGGTGCTGGGAGAAAGATGATCAAAGCATGATGCCATCATGAATTGTGGCATTTAAAGCACGTCCCCAAACCCCCTTCCCTCCTCGTGTCCTTTCAAGAGGAAAGCAGAGCTCAGGGGAACAAAGAAGGATGTCACAGTGCCTTTCCTGGCAGGTAATGGAGCACAGATGAAAAATCTTTCACAGGGTGTGTTCAGGAGGATAAAGTCAGAGACTCTGCTGGGTTCTAAACACAGAGCTGTCAATGCCCCCATTAGTCAGAGCTATCAGGACGTGTTTGTACCCACACTGGGGAAACTCCAGCCAGGGACTGAATGTGAAAATCCTTGAACAATTTAAGGCACCGAGTGCCCCATCCTGAGTCAGGTGTGTGATATTTGCTGGGTCCCCAGGACGAAGGGGGAATTGAGAATCTGACTCCACGTTCTTAGAAGGCTAATTACTATATCATACTATACTATATCATACTATACTATACTAAAACTATACTAAGGAATAGAGAAAGGATACTTACAGAAGGCTTAAAAAGATCCTAATGAAAATTTGTGATTCCTTCCAGAGTCCGACACAGCTGGACAGTGATTGGTCATTAAGTCAAAACAATTCACATGTTGGATAACAATCTCCAAACCACATTCCAAAGCAGCAAAACACAGGAGAAGCAAATTCTATGATTATTGTTTCCATTTTTTCCCTGAGGCTTCTCAGCTTCCCAGAAGAAATCCTGTCAAAGAGATTTTTTCCAGAAAACATGACAGTGACATAGGTGCTCTCAAGGTACAGAAGGCTGGCTGTGTGCAGGTGCTGAGCCATCCCTTGGAACACCACATACCTTGGCAGGTTTGCTGGGGGGTTTGCTCTTCAGGACTGTGGCAAATGCTGAGATGATGCCACACAGAGCACACAGACCATTCTGTTCATCATCAGCAGCCTCGTTTGTCCCTTTGGCAAGCGTCTTAGGTTGAAAGATGTAGTTGGGTTATCACCATCTATGAGGTGGGGCAATTATCTTGTGTTGATTGGGCAGTTTTCTTTATCTCTTCCACAGCCAATCCTCCCTCCAGGAGATCTCTGCTGTTAATGGGCCCGTGAGTGTCCCTGCATGACTGATAAAATTACGTCATAAAATTCCAGCACACCTTTTCAAACCAAGACAGCAAGCAAGTGGCACCAAATGTCTGCTTTTTGAAACAGGAAAATAGGACTGTTCTATGATGACTTACACAGACCTAAATTCAGCAGAAAACCGGGAAGGAGAAATCCAGTTTGCTGATTTCCTTTCAAAGACTGAGAGAAAAATGCCTTTTTTTTTCTTTTCCTCTATTGGCATTGTGTCTAAAATAAACATTCATTAAAACTTACTCAGTCCAAAATCCAGCTACAGTGGTTTAGCAGCGTGCCTCAGGAATAGTGCAGCAACAAAGTGCAAAGAAGTAGAATCAGATCACTATGGCAGGATAAAACCTGAAAATCATAAAGCCGTTTCAAAGACCTCAGGTTATCAGTTGTTAAAAAAGAAAATGAAAAATACGATGCCACATATAATGCTGAAAAAAAAAAAGGCATTTTTTTCAGTAGCAATCAGGATACTTGATAAGAGCATGATCCAATTCCTGGTACTGTCTAGTCACAGTTTTAGTTTAAGTGCTTCATGTAAAACTACATTCAGGGTTTTACCTGAATGTAGTTCAGGTGAAAAGGAACTACTTTTTCCTCATCTATAAAAACAATGATTTAAGTTTTCTGACCCATGCAAAAGAAATTACTGTTAATTATTTAGGATATAATTATGCTAGAACTTCAAAATACCATTAAAACACCCAGCTGATAAGACAATTTAATACACAACACAAAGAAGGAAAATTGCGAGTTTAAACCTGACTAGAAGTTGCCTCTGTGTTACATATAAAAAACATACTTTATACAACATTAAAAGGATCCGAGACCTTCCCTTTCTAGAACAGTCAAAGGCAAGGAGCCCCAAAGCCTTCATAAACATTGGTGAAGAATTCATCACTTAGTCATTACCTGGCCATATTTCTGAGCCATGGAAACCTTTAATCTTTCCAGTCTTCCACTCTCCTAACTTTGAATCCTACTTTGGATCCTTGAAGGTTTGGGGCACTGTTTAAAATATGAGTATCAGTGTTTAATGATAACAATCCATCATCTGCTTGTCAGCTCCAGCTGGAATGCTGTTGAGATCTCCCTGGCAATAATGGATTTTTGAGACAATCAATAGCTTGGGTACAAACACTTCAGGACGCAAGAGCAAAGAGCCTGCGAGAAAGGGCAGCTAAACAAAATTCAAGAGGAAAATTTAAATTTTTCTGTGAAAAGATACAGAAGTTTAGGAGAAAGCCAGCAGAGATGTTAATTCAGCAGCCTGTTCTGAGAAGCAGAGGGGACTGACACATCCCCATTTGATTGGCACCTGCCTGGCTGGCAAAGCCCCATCAGGCATTTCATCAGGAGGTGAGGAGCATATTAATGCTTACCCTGGCAAATCATTATTCATAGTTAGCTGCTGCTGGGTGCATTAGCAAGTTCAGAAGAGCTTTGCACTCCTCGTTTGTGCACACGCTGCCTGCAGAAACTGTTTTACTGTAAAAGCTGCTGGAATTACTGTGGCACAGTGAGGGGAGTTGGTTCCCTGCACACACACACACACGATGCCACCTGCCTGGCAGCAGACATGAAAACACCTTATAATTTCACATCCAGCCTTAAATTAAGGTTGAAGGAAAACCAATAATGATCTTTCTCAAGTCTGCTCAAGGTTGAGTTTGTGACCTCAGGAAAGCGTAAAAGAAAATCTGCTGAGTTGTGCAAATAGCATCGTTTGAAATATATAGTGATTGTTTAATAAATGTGGAGTCTACAGGAGGGTCTTGGGGCAAAGATATTTATGGGCAGCTTAACTTCAAGCCCCTCTACAATTCTTTCATTGGTAAGTTATACATCCATCTTTATCACAGCAATATTCCATTTTAACCTTGGGTACTTACCTTGGATACATGCTATGTAAGAAACTTTTTCCATCTTTGCTAATAACCTGAGTGAGTATTAAGTTAAAGACTCTGAGGAGAAACAGAGTCCGCATGATAAATAAAGACTGTATTTAAGGAATGTTGCCTCTGCAGTTCCAATGGCACAGGATGTAACCAAGCCCAGATATTCCAAAACACACGAGTAGCAAGGCTGCAGGACATGAGTGGCAGGCTGACATGAACAGGATCCTGCAGTGATAACAGCAGACAAACCATGGATTTAAATCCTGCCTGTCCCAGAGCCTGGCCAGTCCTTTCTCTGTCAGCCATAAATTTCAGGCCAGCGCTCATACATCAGCTGAATAATTTGAATGGTCCTTCGCTGTATCATTCCCCAGCTGCTGACTGGATGCATCCATCAATGAGCTGAGCAGCTTTTGCTGCAGCTGGAGTAAAATCTATTTTTCAGTTTGAAAAGAAAGTCAGTGGCAAGGTTACCTAATGTAGTAACAATCTTTCTATTTAACCTTTTATGCCAAAACACCTTGATGTAAGGGATAGTCACCCATTCAGGACACAGAAACAACATTTAGGCTGCTTGTCACCGCAGGAATTGCGAATATCAGTGTTGAACAGTCTTGAACTGTACTCTGCCTGCTTAGAACAACTCAGGATCTGATCTCCTTGTTTTGCAAGTATTTATTTGAATCAACAACAATGAACATATTTATTCAAGTGTATTGCAATTTGTTGCAGCCAGTTTGTAAACAGAGGTGAAAATGAACAACTTCAGACTTGTGTTTGTAATCCTGGGAAATGTATGGACTGGAAAAGATAACCTTAGGCTTGAACTTCCTGAACAGACATGCAAATACCATCATATAACCAAATTCCCTCCTGGTTTCTATGCATCAGTTTTACTTCACTCATTTTTTAAAAGCTGCTTTAAATGATTAGCCAACACCAAAATTGCACAGAAAGAAAACTGCAGCTATCTCCATCTGCATGTGGATTAGCTGGTAGAAAAGGAAACAAATCCATTTTCCATACAGGAGCTGTAAATCCTGGGACCTGATGGAACTGCACAAATTAACAAAGAATTAAAGCTAGGTATTTTTTGGCATTGCTACTTCACTGATAATTTTATGGCAAGCAAGTTAGGAAAGCACCAGATGAGAGAGAGAGATGAAAGTCATTTACATCAACTAGCTTGGCTAGAGCTGAGGCCAAATGGCATTTAATGACATATATTTTCATTCTGAAATAATATTGGTTTGACATGGGGAAGGAAAAAAAGCATGTTTGGTAAAATCTTGAGTTTACAGTATTTTTATGAAAAAAAAAAAAAATCTTAATCCCTGATCAACTGTTTACAAATCACTGAAACGTGTCAAGGGACTTATGTTTTGAAACAATGCCTTTGGCTACAAATACATAATAATATTTTGTATGTTCTATACTTACAAAAAGACTACATTTCTCCTTTGTCTTGATAAGATCAAAAGCAGAATTTTCAAACCTGTGCATGCATCTGTTATCCATCAGTAGTCCAAACATTGCTTTTCCAGCTTCACACTGATGAGAGTTTGTTAAGCTATGGAATCAAAAGTTGCAGTTGTGTTTAAGTAAGCCCTTGGGCAACTGATTGTGCTCTTAAAGTTATCTCATTCTCCAGGAAAATTCATCAGCTTTGGACAGTGTTATAATTTAAACCCTTCTGCAATGTTCATGCATCCAAAAACAACAGTTTTGCCATACACTCTTCACTATTTGCACACTGATTGACAATTTGCTGGCAATCTGCTGCTCCTGTCTGGACCTTTCTAAAGTGGAACTTTTTTGGTCACTGAAAGATGGTTTTAATTTCCCAAATCCAGGACAAAACAAATTATCTGCCAAGAAATTTTTCTTAAAACTCACAAGAGTCACTCTGAAGGTTAAACAGAGCACTCCACATAACGGGTGGCTTTTCTTTTTTGCATCACATTCACTTTACTAAGCATCAAAACCTTCATATCAATTAACATGCTCCACTTCCTATTAGAGGCCATTCTATCAAACTGGAACTGTCCTTGGCAATTTTCCTGTTTAATTTAAGAGATTCTGGTCTAAAAAAATCTGTCTCCTAAATTCCATATCTCACTTGTAGATCCTGCAGCCCACACCAACCCGTGCAGCCTTGTCAGGATGCTGGCAGGTCAAGCAGGTTTCAAAGTGTAAAAGAAATACAGAGAAATGCTGCCCACATTTCAGCTGGAAATCCCCAGAAAGACTTGTTGTCCTTTGTTGTGCGCATTCACAGAATTGATTCTGGCAGCTCCCCATCATTTCCTCACCTCAAAGGAGAGAACCAAGCCTTGCACTGTCTGAGCAGCACTGCCTCACACAGGAGTGCGTTTGCACTGTATAGAGGAAAGCAAATTATTGCAAACTCATTACAAAACCCACCCACACCATGGGCAAAAAAGTCTTTTATTTCTTCCTCGGGGACTCTATCAGAAATATGGTGAATCTGAAGGCTGATGGACTTTCTTAATGTGCTTCTACTCATTCTCTTTAATGATCCCATTTCCTCCAAGTTTTTAGAAAAGTTGACCATGGGAAAAAAAAAAAAACCTAATTCAAAACAACTTTGCCATGAATTAGATCTCTGAATTGAGCTGGGGTTAAATGGTAAACTGATTTTCAGCTAACTGCTTCTCATGTAGTTCATTCTTTTGAATGCATGGCTGCAAATCTGCTTGCTCACACTGCTGTTTCCAAGGCTGGAGTGACTATTAAGTTTTGTAATTAGTGGAATGTAATTATTTCCCGTAATGGGCTGTAAATTCACATTATGCAATAAATCATTCTTATGTACACTTAAGGATCCATTACTCTTCTTAGCAACTGAATATTTACTAAGCACAGAAGTGTTCAGCTGGAGTAGGTTATTGGGAAAGCATTAGTTGTTCCCAAATGAACCCTCTTTGGTGAGGGAACGTGGTTAGCAGCAGGAAAATTGTGGTTCTGCCACTGAGGTTAGAAATAAGGCTCGCAAACCTGATCCAGCAGGGCACTAAAAAAAAATATTTGCATATCAGTTCCACTGGGATCATTTACCGTCCTCATTAAGGCTATTAAGTGCTTTCTTAAATCATCTTCTGAAATAATAGTCAAGGAGAGAGAGCTGCTGTTACCACTGAAGATTTGTCAGCCAGGATGGGAGTGACAGAGCAGCATCCATGGAGCTGCTAAACCCAAGCCAGAGCAGCCCTAAGCCTTGCCTGTGCCTTATCAATTTTGTACTTTGGGAGGGTGAAGAAAAAACTTGAAAAGGCTGGTGGGTATTCTCAGTAGAGAATTTATTTAATATAAAGTTTATTATAATACTGTACTGAGCTGAAGACTCTGCACTAATGTGGCCTTTAATATTGGGTCTTCCCTGGAGATATGCTATTTGTCACCTCTTAGTCAAGTTAAAGGAAGCAGAAGCTCAGAACATCTCTGAGCACTGCCATCAAGAGCTGAGAGTGCAGGAAAAGGGAATTTGTTCAACAGAGAAAAAATTAAAGATTCAGCAAATTCAGATTACAAAGTTTGTAATCTGTGTTGTCAGAATTCAGGTTCTTTCACATATTAACCTAATATTCATATAGCATGCATGTACAGATGTGCCTCTACCCTCCTAATGTGGTTCATGGGAGGTAAACCAGTCCAGAGATACTTGACTCTTCAGCAAAATGAAATTTTATGGATAAAAAGGAAAGCATCACCATTCACAAGATGGAGGACTTGAGCAAAAAAGCCTTTCTTGCATTTTTCCTGTGCTACTTTTGTTGTAACCTTTCCCCTCTCCAAATCTGATCTTATCCCACTTCTCTCCTCTTCTTATTCACCATCAGTAATGGAAGTAGAACTTTCAGAAGGGTCAGAATCTCTTTTCTTAGTTGCTATCACCATTAAACCCTCCTTTACTCTGGTCCTGTTGCAGCAGGACAGGACATATTTATAAGACACAAATAAGATACATGATCCTAACTTAAAAAAAAAAAAGGATAAATGAGCTAACACAGGAAAAAAGAAATCCCCATCTACACCTGAACCATTCACAGCCAGTGTTGTCCAAATGTCTGAGATGTGCAGGATGCAAAAATACCCTAATGCCCTTCAAACCCAACATAGGGTGTTAATGATTGATTTAACTGCAAAAAAAAAAAAAAAAAAAGGAAAAAAAGGCTAATCCAACAGACATCAGCAATGAACTACATGCCAATAAAGGGACTTTGAGAATGAGTTTAAGAGATTTTCTGCAGAAGCTACTGCAGTGTAAACCCTGAGGGCATCAGTTTGTGGCCAGCATGTGATTAACAAAGGGGAAGGGAGGCAGCTCCAGGGGAGTGTCACAGTGGGAGATGGATGGCTTCAGACACTCCTTGCTTATGCTGTGACCAAACCCCAGATCCCACTGCTGTCCATGGGTTTGCTGTGTCCCCACTGGGCTCTGTCAGATCCCATCAGCTTTGTTCCCTTAACTCGCAGAAATTTCTGTCCAAACTCACAAATGGGTTTTTGCTCCCCAGAGGCTCCCCTGGTGCAGCTGAATGACCCAACACATTTATTCCAGCTCAAGAAAGGGCAAATATGGCTGTGCTAGAGCAGGGCAAAACCCAAAATTAAACAGTCAGAATTAGAAGTTGTTATGGTAAATCCCTTTTCCTTAATTGCTTATCTACTTACAATGCAAACCTTTTTCAAGGACTTCTATTTCTATAAAATTTTTTGCAGCGGAGTACAAAGTTTTACAATATTGGCAATTATATCTAATTTTTAGATGAATGAAACAATATTTCTTCCCTGGGCAGAGTCCATTCAGAAAGATTTGTTTCCCCCAGATTCCAACAAGAAAATTAACACTGTCCCACATAAAATCAGGAGAGTGTCCCAAAAAAAGAAGCTCTTCCAATTTCAATATCTTCCTATTACATGTACTTTTTTATCCCACAAAAGCTTTCAAAGATATAATGACTAATTTTCATTCCTTTAATCTTTTTTCCTCTTGCATTCTGTCCTGGAAAATTTCTCACTTTGGACTTCACTTCATATCCTTCTCTCCCTGCTTTTACTTTTCATTGCTCATCTATTTCTTGGCAATCCTCCACTCTCCAGAGTATATCTAATGATTATTTATGTCCACAAGCCAAATTGTAAACAGCTTCTGAAGGCAACACCTGAGCAAACATCTTTTGTGGGAAGAGGTAAGGGCATATCAATGAGCCTTTTATAAAAAATATTATTTCTTGAATGATAAAACCTACATTGCTCCAACAACACTTCTGCAAAACCTTGCTAAATTAAGTGTATTGAAGGTAATATGAACCTCTGGGCTGCTCTGTCTTACAGCTCAAATCTCTTGCGTGGCTAAGACTTAACTTCATATCTATTAGCCAAGTAAGAAGCCTCACAGAAAACCCATCCAAATAAGTAATTAAAGAGTAAATCATGCCAAAAATTTTCTCAGGACTGCTGAAGGCAGAGTTAACTCAATGTAATACACCCTTGAAAGAAATTCAGTTGAGAAAGAGAACTGCCTCCACAGCCCATCACAAGGATATAAAGAGTCTTTTACATCACAACCTGGAGACTGAGATTTCTTTTTAATGTAATTAATTACCAATCACCTCCTCCTGACTACATCTATATTCCCATATAATAAGCAGGGCTATGCCAAACAGGTGGCTTTGTATTCATTATTTTTTAGCAATTGATTTTCCCCATTATCACAGATTATCACAGAGTATTTTGAGCTGGAAGGGACCCAAAAGGTTCATCAAGTCCAACTCCTAAGTGCATGGCAGGAAAAATGCTTAGAGTGGCCAACTTCTTAGCTTTTTGAAGTCCAAATAAATTTTAAACATTAAAAATATTAAGAGGAAATCAACAGTCAGTTGTTAGTCAGTCTTAGCCTAAGCTGTACATTTCACAATGAATTAAAAGGAGGAAGCACAGAGGAGAAAACTTTATGTAGCAAAAGATGACAAATTATTACAGTTCTGTCTCAAATTCACATTTAGTACAAGATAAAATGAACAGGTTCAAAGGCAAGCCATAAATCAAGCTTATGAAAGCAGAGTGAGGAATTCACACACAAATGAAATCTGCTGACAGCAAAGTCAGTGTGGAGCACTCCACAAGCCCAAAATAAATAAGAGTAAATGAGAAACAAACAAAAATTACTGTTAGGAACAAATACCCAAGAAAACAGTGAGTTGGAATACAGCCTCTAATTTGATACAAAAGCAATTCTGTCTGAGAGGAAAATCAGAAATATTTAGAGAAGTATGACTGTGGAACATACTCAAATCTCACAAAGCTCCTAATGCAGGGCAATGATTTTAAACATTTTATATTTGGTATATATATATATTATAAATTTATATTTGGTATATATATATTTTAAATTTATATTTGGTAAGATTGTGGTTAATGCTCTCACATGCTTTCAGATGTCCTTAATTAGCCAAATACAGATTAAGGCAGTGTTTCTTCTCTATAAAACATCTTTTAAACATTTTAATGAAAATAGAGAAGAAGGAACATGGTCCTGACTGTCTCTTGGAATGGGTGAAAAAAATCTGTTGCAAAGTTCAAGTATAAAACTGGTTTAAGCCATTAGAGGTTGAAAGAATTTTGAAAAAATATATGATGGACTTTGTCTTATTCAAAAGTGTTCCCACAGTGCTCCAGTCTGCCCTGCTTGGGCTTTCAGATGAAGATTTGCTGGGAATGCAGACACTGTGTTCACTGGGATATTCTGCAAATCTGTCTTGAATTTAATCCTAGAATAGTCTAAGGAGAGACCCTCACTGATCTCATTCAGAGAACAGGTAGCTCTTTTAAATAAACCAAAAGCATATCTTACCTAAATTTTTATTCTGGAGCTGTTCATTAAAGTAGTGAAATTAAAGTGAAGTTCCTTTACTAATAAACAAAGGTCCCAGGGCTTTATCAAGTATAAATATGGGGGACAATATTTCTGATTCCTACAGCAAACAGGAATGGGGCTTCAGTCCCACTATTTCTACCTGATTTATGTATTTCCAGTTCGAGAGAAATGAAAAGTTTTGTAAGACTAAGTGAAATATTAGGAGGAGGGACCATTTACAGGAAGGATTTCCACACTTATTTCAAGAGAGAACTCTGGTCCCTGGGAGTCTTATTAGCACATCACTATTCTTTTGATGAAGATTATGGATTTTCAGCATTAAATTATTGTAGATTAGAATAAAATTACAGGTTTCCTCCATGGGTATGTTTTCTTGAGGGCTGTAGGAGAACATTTCAGTTGCCATCAAAAGGTAGCAAGAATGAGGGAGCAAAACCAAGATTACACAGCAACTCAGAGAGAAAATATTACTGAGTTTAATAGCTAAAACAGCAAAAAAGCAGTGACAGGCTGATCTAGGCACAATTGTTAAAATGCCTTCTTCAGATTCTCATGAACTGACTAGTTTAAAACAACTGTGGGTAGCTCTGAGTGAAATTAGAGAAAAAAAATGACTTAGACAAAAATATCCTTTACCTGAGGTATTGTTACTGAGAAATCAAATTCTACAGCTCATAATGTAAATGCATCTAGACAAGACTATTATCTCTAAAATTACAAATCTGGCATCACAATTTTTTAAATGAGTAAATAAAAAACAAAACCCTCCAGAAAACAATAATAATGAATGTTCAAGTGACTTTCAGTATTAGTTTACCAGTGCCATATAATAAATTTGATGGAAAGCATTTCTGATGGGAAAGACATATGTATGTCCTTAATCTTCAATAGAAATTGGACAAGTCTGTCAAAGCAGAAAGAAAAGTGTAAATACTGAGTGCTGTTCTTTAATAAACAACCTCATTTTAATAATAATTGAGCCTATGCCTGAAAATCAAAACAGAATTTGATGGGTTCTGGGGTTTGTTTCTTTTGTTTCCCTTTATGAAATTCAGACAACCTGAAGAGAGAGTCTGGATTAAATTTGTAACACAAAATGCCTTTTTGATCTGTTATGCTGCAGAAGTTTCTCAAGAACAGGAAGAAAAGCAGATATAGATGTCAAAGGTTAGGAATGAGCAATCTCAAGCAGTCATTGACTTTCAAATCCAGGCCACCATCATCTTGATATTCCCCATCTCCCTGTGTTGGCTTGGCTATGAGCTGTTCAGAGTTTTATTCATTCTGTGCTCCTTGATTTTATTCTGGTGGTTGATGCTTCAGTATAAAAAGTGCCAATGTATAAAACCTCTCTTAGGAGTGGAGCACATTCACAGAGGGTTGCGAAGGAGCACTTGCATAGAATTTTTTCAGTATGGCTTTTCCATGAAGAAAAGAGGCAAAATTCTTGAGAAATAAAACCAGATAAATTATAAAGCCTTTCTGAAGTGATTTTGAAGAAGAGGAAATCATAGGTTTTTACAGAAATGGAGAAAAAGCAAAGAAGAACCAAAAAGGAACTGGTGACAAGTCACTGATTCCACTACAGTAAAAATGATCAATTGAGGACAAGGCTGAAACCCTCCCAAAGTCCTGAAAATCGAGACAGTGAGCCTTGGCAGGACCTGCCCATCCAAACCAACACAAGGAAGCCTTCTGGTTGAACCCAGCCAAGACATCCACTCTCATCTCAGTCATCCCCTCACGGCGCAAAGCAAACCCAGCACTTCACAAACAGCTGCTCCTGTTCAAGTCATTCTTTGCAAAGGCACATTTCTCTCAGATGTGTCACATGCACCAGCTCAGTTAAGTTTTCTGGTGGGCTCAGCAGCTGCAGAGAGGGACAGGTTTCCAGGAGCATGTCATTCCCATTCGGACTATAGAATAAGTGACTTGACATCCAAATTGAGCTTCTGCTTGTGCTAAAAGATTTGCAAGTCTTGCAACTCTAGTGGATTTATAAAAAATTGCAATTATGGCTACAGGAATATTATTTTTTTCCAAGTTTTGCAGCATGTGGGAACAAGATCCCATTTAGCTCTATATGGTCCAAATGAAGACACCTGTATTTGAATATTTCATCCTTATTTCTCTATATAGAGAACATAAATGCCCCTTTCTCAGTGGGGAGAAATCAGAGCTTATAACACATCATTAATCTCATCTTGAAGCAGAAAATTATGAGGAAAATCACATTCTTAAAATGTTGACTTCTGCCCATTCATTATAGAGGAAGTCTAGAGGAAAAAGACCATGGTATTTTATATATATGCATATATATGCCAAGCTGGCATCCCTCTTAAACTCACTTTTCTCTGTGTTTTATTCACACTTGGCTTTTTCTGTACTCTTGAGAACAAACTAAATTCCAACCAGTGTTTTGGGCAGGTGAGTGGTTATCAGCCCTTACAACACCTGATTTGTAAAACATTAAACCAGAGCTGCCTTTTTACCCAGGGCTGGCTCAGATAAATCCCATCCCTGGTGTTTTTTAATGCCCATGATGGGCCTCATCTGCCTTTCCCCACTCAAACCAGTTCTGAAAGGTGAGAGGCACCTGGAGACAGCACTCAGTACAGAAATACACCCATGGGGAAAAGCTGAGATTGATTTTTTTTTCATCTGGACCAGGGGTTTAGCATTTACACTGTTTTGCTTGTATGGCAACCCTATACGTGCGCAGGATGTTTACAGTGATTATAATGGACATTTCTCATCTCTGTTTGCAGAACATGCTGATGGCTGTTTATTTTCCTTGAGACTCAGCTGTTATTTCCCCCTTCCTTTGGAATGACAATGATGCTATTTTAAGCAAAAGCTGATCCTGGTAGTGAAAAGCTTCATTTCACTGAGGCCCACAACACATTCCTGCTCTCAGCACACCGACTTGCTAACTCCAGGCTTTTGGAAAGACACAACACTTCTTGCAAAGGATTGGGGGCAAAGTTGATGGGAAAATTCTGCCAGCAAAGACAAAACCTTGTCCTGTCATCCACTCCCCCCTTGAACACCACCTCTCCCCAAAGCTGATAAACTCTGAATTTTGGGGTAGCACAGCTCACAACCATTTTACCTCCAACTCCTCAGCACACCCCCAGTATTCTCCAAATATTTGTACTTCCCTTCCAGAGGACACATTTAAAGACATGAATACGTTTTACAGCTGCATAAATAAAATGCTGCTACTGAAATCTGGGGCAGCCGGATCTACTATTTTGCTTTCTAGGATAGGGAACCATATTTTATTTATTCAGTTGAACATACCAGCAGGTACCACAGGGGTAGAGACATCAATTTCAGCCCTCCTCATTGAACCTCCAAGGAAAACTTGTACTCTATCAATCAAGCAGGAGGCCAGGCTGTGTGTAAGCACTGAAGGTGCTGATCTCAGCCTGATATTCTTTTCAATCCATTGCTGGCTGTAAATAGGATTCTGCCACAGGTAGAGCAGAGCTATGAAGCACAGAAGATCTGCCCTGCTGAGCTTTTGTGTGACTCCATTTTCAAAGAGAAAACCAATTGATTGCAGGAGGCAGAGGAGTGTAACTCAGTCTCTCCCACTGAAATGCCTCAGATTGAGAAAACTTCCTTGCCTTTTTTTCATGTGGATGAAGGAATGCAAAAATGTTCTGTGTATGTGCACCTGAGCACAGACACAAATCTCAGTGCACCAGAGCATTTTTGGGTGGGAGAACAGGGGCTGAACCTCTAACAGAAGGTTCTGTCTGAGCTGAGAACGCACTGGCAGTGACATATCCACAGAAGACAGTAAATCTATAATGTGTTTAACAAGTTGTATGTTTCCCCACAGTTCCTGAGCACAGCTCCTGATTCCAGCAGAGCAATCACTCTGCTGAGCATCCCTCTACCTCCCCAGTCATGCTTAAATCAATGGCTTTTGGTGAAAATGCAGCAGAATGATGTATGGCTGAGGACGATAATATCTGGGGAAAAGATACAAACCAGCAAACTGTTTCATCTTCTGCCACTGAAAGAGTGGCCTTGATTGAAAGCTTTTTTTTTTTTTTCTTATAATAATTTAAACAATGCAGCTTCAGCTACAGCCTGACTGGACACCAGGTGCTCACAAAAGCTGCCCTATCACTCCCATCCTCAGCTGGACAGGTCAGATGTAAATAATATACTAAAATTAAATAAATATAATATGGTAATAATAAATGAAATATAATAAAAGTAATAATAAATATAATACATATAATATAATAAATATACTATAACATAATATAATTCTAATATAATATATGGCTCATCTGTCCAGGTAAGGGCAGGGAGACATCACTCACCAGTTACTGTCACTGGCAAAACTCAGCTTGGGGAGATAAATTTAATTTGTTAAAAATCCCATCAGAATAGGTTAATGAGAAATAAAACTCTTTAACTCATTAATAAAACTTTTTCCTGGGCTGTGCAAATGCACAGCTGTTCTTCTTTTCTGAGGTTTGGTAGAGATGGTGGGTGTTTACCTATTGCTGAATTTTGAATTGTCAGATTTTTAGGAAATTATCTCCTCCCATGAAATGCTAAACTTCCTCTTTTTAGCACTAGAATAAAGCCTTAGTTTTTTCTGATATTCTGTCAACACTTTCAGACTAATTAATTTACATATCTACTCATGGAGCTACAGAGATAATTTACGTACAGCTCAAAATTTCTATCCCCAGTGAACAATTAAATTCTCATTGGTGCTAGTGGCATTTAGGGAATTCAGGTCATGTTGGGAAAATGCCTGGCTTGAGCCAAAACAAATCAAGAATTTGAACATGAAATTTTTCTACCTTTTCACCTCTGTGAGTGCTAGAGGTAAACTGAGGAGCTTTCACCTACTAAGAGCTGCTGAAGTTATTCCACTTTGTAGAAATTAACTCATATCAGAAATTGCTGCACCTAAACCACATGGACCTACTTAAAAGTTTGGTGATACAAACCCCATAAATACACAAGCTTTAATATTTTTTGGAGCAGGTTGCTTTCTTTCATCTTCCCTTTACAGTATATAAAAAAAAGAAGCACAATTCACACAGATTGGTGGACTTTCTCATGTTTAACAATGGCATAAAATTCAGAGCTCACCATTATCTTCTCCCTTCTACCTTGCCACCCTTATTTGACAACTAGTTTTTTTGTATCAAAGCTTAAAGATTTTTAATCCTTTCTCAAATTTGGCTTAAAATCACTGGCAAGGTCAAAAGTTTATTGGAACAGGAAACAAAGAATGTGATCACATGAATCTTACCCTCAAAGAACAAAAGGAAAATCACCAGATTTAAAAATAAAAAGAAAATTCTTATCTGTTCTTATGTGAACTGTTCTTGCGGGGAGAAAACTCTACCTTGATCAATTAATTCTGTATTATTTTCCTTACTGGCAACAATTCTGCTAGTCTTTGATTTTCAACATGTTTTAAGTACTTGAATTATTATAAAAAGATTAGAAAGTTCACATAATGGGTATCTAGTCCATTCTATTGTGATTGGACTACCTTGAAAAAAATATTTGCCTTGTCTGAGTTACAGGAAAATTCCATTTTTCCATATTTTTCTAGACAATAATCAAATGACCACTAAGTCAGATTTACCACTAGGCTGCTGTTATTTCTTTTAAATATCTGAAAATCTGTTTTACTCAGACTAAGCCTTTGCTTCATGTCCCCAGTAGGAAGAGGAACACATGATGGATAATTTTGGGGAGGGAATGGAAGGAGGGAGGGAGGAACAGAAGGCAGGAAGGGAGGGAGTGTGTTGCTTTGTTGGGCTTTTTCTCCCTTTTTTCCAGTTGAACTATTTTCATCTATCCTTCACTTTCTAACTGGGATGAATCCAGCAACATTCATTCTGTGCCAGTATTCTAAATGAACTTTTCTTATCTGACACTGTTTTTTTATAAATTTCTTTACATAGATTTCCTCATTTATTTATATATTTAAAGCTGACCTATACCAGCATTCATCTGAACATGCTGATCAACCTAAGCTGCTCTCTGTAATTAGGCTTTTTTAATTAAAACAAATTAAGGGGAGTTATTTACATGAAATCAGCTTTGCCACTAAGAAACCTTTATTGGTATTTACATGATTGCCTGCTGCACATTTGCTTTGGTAATTATACACATGTTAGCTCTTAATGGAACGAAAAGGGCACAGGGACCCAATGTTTTTAGTCTACTGCCATTTATACCCCAAAGTTGCCAAATTGGTGCTCAGCTAAAGAGAGTTTTTCAGGGGAATAGTGGGCACTGCTTTTGTTGATCTAATCTGGAAGCTACACTTGTACTCCTGTCTATTTTCAAGATAGGAAGGGAAAAATACAATGAAAGAACAAAAAAAAAAAAAGGGGGGGGCTGAATAAAATAGAAACGGAAACAAAAATATTATCGTAACTCAATAGTCACCGAACCTCCTTTGCTAAGAGAATGCATCTATGTCATGACAAAAAAAAAAAGAGAAAAGGACACCTGCAGTTCAGCACAAGCCTTTTTGAAGCGAGTGAAGTTCTCTGACAGAACAACAGACTCTGCCACAGAATAAAGGAGCTTTTTGAGGAATCAGTTGTACTCATAGGCCAGCCTGAACCTTCTTTTTTTTCCTCAGTAAAATCACTTTAAAAGGGCCCTGCACAGCAAAACTCAAATGTCTGAAAAGGACTGATTGCTGGATTTGCATGTTGAAGGAATGTAGGAAAGTAATTAGGGAGAAAAAAATGTCAGCTTGTTACACTTCAGCTGAGAGGAGAATGTGGTGTTGGTACCCAGCTACTGCATTATTTGTATCCACTCTGCCATCCTAAATACCTCTCCTTAGTTACCCTGAGGGCAGTGAATTTACCATTTCCTCCCTCTCTGTTGAAATCCATGTATGAAGAGTCGCTTGAGCAGCAGGACAGCACTTTATTTACATGAGAGGCACATAACCAGTGCTGGAGGCACCTTCACCAACGTTTAAAAAATAGACTGACTGCACAAAACAAACTGCATTTGGCACTAAATAGTTCTACATATCAATATAACACAATACAATGCATATTACATATGCATACGCATTAAACGCGATACAAATACAAATAGTTCTACAAAGTTCAAAAATAAATAAAAAACCCAGATCCAAAAAAGCCCCCAAAAACACACACACACACTCATGCCCAAATATCATAGAGACTCGCAACAGGATTTAATCATTGACATTCTTACATTTCAGTGCTTCAAGTGATGGCACAGCCTCAGGGAGCCCACTTGGGAATTTGAGATATTTTTAAAGCAACCAGGAGCCCTGGTGGACTTGGATGGGCTTGGTTGTCAGTTTCCACAATGCAGAAATTTGCCTGTCTTTGGAAATTTAAAAAAGAAACAAGGATGACCTTGAAGCCCATCCAGTCCCAACTGCTGCCATGGCAGGGACACCTTCCACTATCCCAGCTGCTCCAAGCCCCATCCAGCCTGGCCTTGGGCAATGCCAGGGATCCAGGGGCAGCCACAGCCAGTGCCTCCCCACTCTCACAGTGAAAACATCCTCTTAACATCTAATCTAAACCTTCTTTCAATTTGAAGCCATTGTCCCTTGCCCTGTCACTCCAGGCCCTAGTAAATAATCCCTGTCCATATTTTTGGAAGGCTCCCCTCAAGTACTGGAAGGGCTCAGTTAGGGGAGAGAGGTGAGGGGAAAAGAAGGGCAGAGAGGAGGGAGGGAGATGAGGAAAGGCAGAGAGGAGGGTGCTGTGTACATGTGCTTTGCTCAACAGCAGATAAAAATGTTGTTGTTATCCATATTTCTAGACTCCCATACCTTCTGAGTGGTTTTCTCACAGGCATCTCCTCACAGCAGTGTTGCTCCTGCTTCTTCATCAAGGCTCCTCCAAGGCTCTCCCCGACCAGCCAGCCCACCCCCTTTTATCCCAATTATCTTCACTAGCCACAGCTGCTGCCCAATTAAGGACATCACAGCTGCAGCCCATCTAGAACAACCAGGATTGGGGCAAGGCCACTCACACAATACATAGATTTTACTATGGCTCAAATGCCACCTATACAACACATACTGAGATTCAACGGCCGCCTATATAAAAATACACTTCCATCTATATGTGCCAAAACTGATCATAATATAAAAGTAGTCAGTGATTTTTTTTTTCTCACTATGCCTTTTCAAAGATAAAATAAATGGAATTTTCAAGTATTTTCAGCCAGCTCTCATTCTAGGCAGCCATGAAGTTGTCTATACGAGCACCTTCAATTAACAGATGTTTTAGATACACAGTGAATTATCTGTATAAAAAGTGAAGTTCCATCCTATGCTTTAAAAATATTGCCGGTCACAGCAGAGGGTAGCCTGCATCTGAGCCTTTGTGGAATTCTGTTTTTTGGGACTGAATTTTTCTGTTTTTAGGGACTGGATACTTGTGGACTTTCTTAGATGTCTATGGCAGTCATCCAAAATTTGGCAGCTATCTAAAGAAAACCATAGAGAAAAATATTCATGTGATAAAAATTTGATAAAGGGGTATGAAACCTTGCTCTGTTTGACACCTGTCCTAGAAGGTCACCTTTGGAAGCTGAGTCTGCTGTGTTCACTGGAAACTTATGGGTTACTGAGGAGCAGACCTGATTTATTTTCAGAAATCCCTTTGGAGACATCAAGCATCTTGCACAGACACCAAATATCACAAAGCAGCCGCCCATTCCTGACAAATCTGAATCTTCCAACCCCCCCTGCTCAAGTGGTGAAGGCCATCAATCAAAACCATCATAAAAGTCATGATTACATTTCATAGATACATAAAATATGAGTTATTTACAGCAGCCTGCTTGCCAATGAATTAAAACTCAGAGGAGGTTCATAAAACTGAAGGTAGAAGGAGCGGTGCAGACCTGAAACATTCCATAAACATCCATCTGGCTCCCTGAGAACAAACCTTGGCCAGGAAGAGATGCAGAGGAATAAATGGCTCAGTTTATTTGGAATTGCCAGTTTATTCCAGATTTGTCCCTGCAGCAGCACTGTGGCTCAGAGCACAAGTTACACCTCCATGGGCAGAGCTGCATGTGCACCAATCTCTCTACCTTAAAGATTTGTCTGTTTAATATCATGGAAAGAATCACTGCCAGGCCTCTTCCAGAAATAGGAAATTTTCACTGGAAATATCAGTGAATGGTATCTGTGGCACAGGAAAGCAGATGAAATATTAAATCTGCGAGAAAGCCCAGTGAAGGATAAATTAACAGTTTGCTGTGGAACCACTGGGTCTCTGCCAGAGCCAGGTGCTGTTTTACAGGCCGTGGAAAGATCTCTCAGTTTTATGCTTGCCTGGGAATTAACCCACCACGTTCATGAAAAAGCTTGTTTGCTAATTAATCAACTGAATAAATAGGTTTGATTGCCGGGGGTTTTTTTCCCACCTCAGCCCTCCTGCTCCATCCAAAATCTGGAATCTAAAAACTCTTTTCAGGGGTTTCAATTTCTAACTATAATCTAAAGTGCATTGCTATTATTTTATACAGTGTAAGATTATGTCACACTTCTGTATGAACCTGACATGGCAGAGAATAAATGTAAAAAATAACAAGGCAAAACTCAGAAGGGCAGATTTTAAATAAACCTCAGTATCTAACATATAATTTTGCTTTTCCTTTTTAATAACCTGCATAAAAATAAGGTAGCCTAGAGACTGCACTCAAGGTGCAATCATTGTACAGTATAAGACTCTGACAATTAACTTTGAGGATTACTAATGTTACAAAATATACAGTTTAAGTTCTGACTGTACAGGAAAACAGGGTAAGCCACTATGACAGTTCCACATCTTCTTTTGCATATTATAATTTTAAAGGAAAAAGTAGTGCAGGAAAGGAGAGAAAAGCCAGCTGAATGAACAGAGCTTGATTTGGGCAATGATATAAAATCCACTCTCTCATTCCAGGTGTTCAGTGCACAGTTTGCGAGGCATAAATCACCACATCTTGTGATTCAGCAGAACAAAACATTCTGATTACTCTGTGCTGCTGTTTAGAACACTCCAGAGAATTCTGGGGATGGCCTTTCTCTGTGCACATTTAGGAAAAATGTGTTTAAAAGACTCATTCAACAGGAGGACTCCTCCACAGGTGGGAGGAAGGCATCTCTGAGAGGTATTCTTTATTTTTTGAGAATTTTTTTATACTTCAAAATGAACCCTGGTGCTATCAAGTAAAAAAAAAAAAAAAAATTGCACTTCAGTACTTGCTCCTTGGTAATGTTCTGGTTTACTTTTATGGTGTCAGAGAAGCTTTAAAATTCACAAATTTGGGTACTGTGAAGTGTCAAAGACCTTCTCCTCCTCCACCTAAAAGTGTAATCTGGTCAATTTTGGCTTAAATGCAATCCTGCACTGCAAACTTCGCTGCCTGAAATTTTGTCAGCACCGAAAGAGCTGCAGCTCCTAGGCAGGGACACCTGAGGAATGTTGATAAAATAGGAGGATAAACAATTTAATGAATAAATAATTAACCTGTAATTAAAGATTTATTAAACAAGACTTGCCTTAGATTTGCATACTGTGACTCTTATTGCTTTTCTGAGATCTTACAGGCTCGACTCATTCATTTTTTTGCATTCTGTGTGTAAATCTTTGACATGAAAAAGTTAAAAATTAATTACTACCAGAGAGTAGTGTCTTTTGAACTATTGTAAATTAATGCACATATCAAACCACAAACCCATTCTTTTTCAAATTATCATGAAATATTACTATTGTTAACCACATCTATTCCTATTTGCAAAATCTCCCTTCCTGTAGAACAAATTGTTTCAGAGCTCAGGCATGTATAAATTAGTTATAGCAGTATTGCAGAGAGCTAACTAAATCTGCTGCAAAAGATTAGATTCCACAACACCTAAATTGCTGTTTCTGCATATGCACAAGTAATTAAAAATGATTCATAGAGGCTGTGAAAATCCAAGGACCTCCCATAAATATTGTGGACATCAGAAATGGAAGGGACAGGTTTGATGAAGGGCAGGAAATCCAATGCTGATCTTTCACAATGAAATGATGGAGAGGAGGTCCTGACAAGTCACAGCTCCTCTGCCTCCATGGGAAGGAGAGAAAACACTTCTGCTCCTCACTGTAATTCTTCTCCTTGTTCATTGTCACCAGCCTGGCTTTATAATAAAGCCAGTTTGTTACTGCATTTATTCCTGAGACTCCATTATTTAATAAGTGCACCCCAGATTGCCACAAGGGCTGGCAGTGGGTGAACTCATATTTCAAGTGCAGAGAAAAGTTTTACAAATTACTCCTAACTGGTTTACAAAACACAGTTTGGTGAATTAATGTCACTGAAAAAATATTACATTTTGAAGAGGTGACACATCTACGGCAAAATTCATAAATTAATTTCCTCCAGACTACAAAACGTATAAAAAGATCATCTCAAGATCCCAGTTTAACCACATCCTTTTAGAGAGAATCCAAAATATCCTGTGCCAAACACATCATTTTTGATCAGATAGGGAGAAGACTGTGTGGGGTTTAGTAGGCACTGCTGCTAATTTCTGAAATTAATAACACAGGGTAAGGAAATAAGAAAGTGCAACTGAATCTTTTAACATCTACATCCTTGTTGTCATTGGGGATCTTGACTAGTCTTGCTACAGGCCATGCTGTAGAAAACCATATTTCAAATGGGGAGGGGGAGGAGAATAACAGAATAAAATAACAAGAATGAATTTATTGTTCAAGAAAGGGGGGAAAAAAGGAAGTAAGCTTTATGGTATTTTCAAGTTTTAATTGTGTGAAAAGCTTTAATATTTTGCCATTTTAAGAACTGTTGGTTAAAAGTAGACAGCCCCTGGCAGCACTTTTTCAGAGAGCCATTAACTACACCCCATTAAAAAAATACAATCTTTAATTTGCACTTTTAAACTTCAAAATAGAAAGCTGTTGTAGTACACCTGGTTTGTTAAACACCTTCTTTAAGGTCACTTTTCATCCTGCCTTCCTCCCTGTTCCTTTCCCCACAAAGAATTTTAAATTAATATACAGAATGTTTGTCTGGCAACTTTTTTTTTATAAGACCACTGAAGTTCAAATATATTAGGTGAACCTGACTGTGAATCTCAGCAGGCTTTTTGAAGGTCTCTCACCACATTGTTTCTTACAGAAACCAATCTGCCTTGGGATAACAAGGCAAGCCTGCTTATACATTAATAAGTGCTCAAGAAAAGGGAAAGCTATGGGTGATACAATCCCTCAAGTGCAGCTTTGTCATTATTTTATCACTGTGGCCTGTGCTGGAATTGGAGTAGGGAAATGAAATCAGCTACTTATTGGAGAGGGCTAGAGAAGATCTGAGATGCCTTTGATCATAATTGACTACAGGGTTTCCTTTTCAATGAGTGAAAATATCACAAAGCAGTGTTTTTTTGAAGGCTGTGAATGTGGTGTTTTGGACTTTGAAGTTAGGAAGGTTTTCAAATCATTTGTTGTGCTGTGTGATTTGCTGGGGTTTTTTTCTGTGGAATTACTGAGGTAACAAATAAACTTCTTCAGGTTGGTATTAGAATCCCATATTATAATATGGCATTTTTGTTTTTCCTATGTGGCTTAGAAACAGGATCCCTTTTACCTTGGACCCTATAAAAGCATCGCTGTCAACACCTGGAACTCCATTTATTTCTCCAGGGTGACAAAACCTCTCTTCTCTGACCGAGTTCCAGGCACCATGCTCAACAAAGCAGTTTTAACTCAATTCTTATAATTAACCACTAACAATTCATTTCCTTTGATTATATTTGTTTCTTTTGCCCAACACACCCAGAAGAGAGAGCCAGGACCACTTTGGTCAGTCTGCAATGAGCGCAAGCTAATCCCCATTTAACAGCTTGTAACTAATGACACCTAAATGACCTCTGCTCCTTCACACCCCTGACTTCATTACACTTTGGAATAATGACCCTCTCAATCAAACCTTTCCTCGTGAGAAGATTTCAGCAGCACGAGCACAGATCAAGGGGTGGAAGCGGCTGTGCTACAAGCACAAGCTGCTGTGACTGCGCAGGGCACACGGAGCCACTGCCTTAACCCAACACAGAACCTCTGTCAAGCCTCGATTTGCAGGAGTCCTGCGGCCCTCAGACACCCGAGCAATTCATGTCCTTCATTCTCTGAGCTGAACTAACCTGTAAACCCCATTAACACCAAGGATAACTCAGTGGTTTCTTCCTTGACCAGTCACTGGACAGTAGCTGAGATGAGTTGCCACCCTGGGGAATATCAGAGCTAAAAGTAGTACTCCAGTATTGGTTAAAAAAAAAAATAAACACAGTAGGTAAAAATATTTAAGGGGCAAGAATCTCAAAATATCTTTTTCCAAAAATTATTTCTAATGTAGATCAACCTTATCCTATTAGACCTGCACTTAATTTGATACTCTCAACTATAATTCTGTCTCTGCCCCAAGAACCACCTGGGATAAATCTGCACCTTGCTGGGAATTGTGGTGGTGCAGAGTGACATCCCACATTTCAAATAGAGCTTTGAGAAGACAGGTCTAATTTTGTCTTATCTACCATAGTTGTCCAGCATGATGATTTTTAATAGGGTTTTTTTTTCCTTTTTCCTTTAGAAGATCTAAAGGTGAGTTACCTACTTAATAAAAGCATTTTTATATCCCCAAATCCTTCAGAGCCCTTAAACCCACACATCCCCGAGGCAAACTTTATTAAGTTCCCAGACTTCTGATGTCCAGCAACAACTCTACAAACCTGCAAGGCTCTAACACCTCCCAGTACCTCCTTTAAAGTTCTCAGAGCCCTGAGGCAGCCCTTCCCATCACAGCATGGCCAGGAGGCATCGAGACAAGCAGGAGCAGGTGGAAAACGGACACAGGAAAACTTCACCAGAACAGGGAAAAGAAGGGTCCTGGAGTTTGCTCCAGGTGCTCCAAGCATCCCTGTGCTGACCAGGAGAGGCATAACCTGTGACAAGGACACAAACCAGATTCTCTGATTCTAATCCTGGCACAAATTTGGTGAGGTTTTTCCTACAAGGGCTCACCCGTCCTTCTCGTTACAACCGTGAAAATTACTGTAAGGTGGAAGGATGGAATTCAACCCAAAACATCACAACAGTCAGGAAAATGGGGATGGACTTAAAAATGCTGCAGTTAGTGAGGAGGCAAAACACACAGAAGAGGAGAAAATTCCAAATGTCCTGTGTGATCAACGCCATCAGAGCACAGTGAGGGAAGGGTTTCTCCTGCCTCTCCCCAGTGGCAGCAGCTCGCTCACAGAACACCAGAGCTTTCAGACATTTATATTTAAGGATGTTGGAAGAGATGACAGCTGAGTACAAGGAAGAAAAGCTCCTTAAATATATTTATCAGCTGCTAAAATATATTTATATTTATTTTTCAGGTCTTTGAGGAAACCACAAGCAAGCACACAAGCATTGAAATCAGCCAAAAGTCAGTATCATAGTTGAATTAGTGCAAACTGCTCCAAAATTTTTTTGCTATTTCCCATCAAATTAAAACTGAAACTGGAAAACTGACCACATGAGAACAGAAAATTGGTTGTTCTGCCTGTAGCTTCATCTTCAGGGTTGCATAAATGCTCTTGTCTCTTCATAGTAGATGAAAATGGAACATTTAAAAGAGAAAGACATGGAATTTGTAAAAGAAACTCTGTCTAGATTTTCGTCATCAGGTAGAACATCCTTGATCACTAAAAGAATGGCATCATTGCATTACCTGTTCTGTGATTCAGTAAATAACTCATTTTCTCTCCTTGTGTTTGACAGTTGTGACAGAAGGTTTACCAACGGAGAGTTTCTCGGCCACAAGAAATTTTTTCTTTATCACTAGCAGGAAGTAATGCCAGCTGGAAAATAAATTACCAGAAATTCCATGAGACTTCCAGGCAAAAAATGTAGTGAATACAAAAAAAAAAAAAATATCCTACCAGAAACTCCAACATCCTCATCCTGATTACAAATATATCTTTACAAATACACACATTTATTATGCCATGTACTTGGCCAGAGAGCAAACTTGACAGAAACAAATAGAGCTATTATTTATTTCTGCAAGAGCAGGTTTAAAAGGAGGTAAAGGAGGACATTGCTCCTTCAGAACAGAAATCCAGGACTCAACAAGGAGAAAAAGGCAGGTCAGACCTCACTTGTGGTGTCTTTTCAGGATATGAAATAAAGCAGCAGTTCATGTCACTTCAGAGGAAGCAAATGCCATAATATAACACAGACACAATTGATGGGCTGACATAAAAAAAATAAATCCATCCACAGATAAGGTTTGTTTGACATTGAGTCTGGGGAGCTGTGTCTGATGGCTCTGGTCTAACCAGATGATGGAAATTTTATGAACTTGGACAGCAGAGGTTTTGACTTTGTGGGTGAAACTGTGCAGCAGAAATGGTTTCATTTGATTCAATTCATTGGAGTATCGATTTTCAGGGTTGATGATTTATTAAAGTAACATTTGGTACAGTTGGATCTTCCAGTAATGATGATGCTGTGAGTGACACTGAAAATAAATCACTGTAAATCTTTAAAAGAATACGAGTGCTTAGCCAACAAATTGGGTGTCCTGGATTTGGAGAAGCTTGGGAATTCCTGCTAAATCATATAGTGACCTTTTCTCTTTTTTTCCTGTGGAACTGTTCTCCTTTTTGACAACACTGGACAGAGGACAAGTTTATTTAAACATCATAGGAAGTTTATGGCCTCATTTTTTACCTAAATAGTCAACTGAATATGCAAAGTGTGAAGTACACGTTTAATTTACTTCTTCACTGCTAAACAATCCTGTATGAAAATCAGGCAACTGAACAACTCACCACTGGTGCAAATGCTTACCTATCTTGTGTAGAATATAATTCAATAGTCTAGAAAACCCTTGGATACACAAAAGACAGTTTTGTGTCCTTAAGTAATCTCTTTTGTGTCCACCTGGCAGGTGCCTCCCAATTATTTGCCCCTGAAGAGGCTGCAGCTTCACAGAGCTGGAGGATTTCCCTTCCCTGGCACTTTTCCACTGTTTTACCTGCTGACAGTAATTTTCAACACTCACCCTTGTAATTAAGGCTGCACTCAGACGCAGGCAAGTCCTCCCATGGGGAAATGAGTGCAACCAAGATCGTCAGCACTCCCCACAGCAATAATGCTGCTGCTCCACAATCACTGTCAGACTGCCTGAGATGGCATCTCCAACAGAATGGAGTCCATTCTCTGTGGGAAACAAAGGTACAGTAACTGTGAAAATGCATTTCTACAATGCTAAATTACAGGAAGTTAATAACTTCACAAGTGGATTATGACTTTTTTTTTTTTTTAATTGCTAAGGACAACTAGTCTATCTTGCTTTGTAATACACTTTATTTCCAAACCCTCATTTTTTCTGTGTGTGAGGGAATAACCTTCCAACCCAGAATATTCACAAACTGACTTCACAGAATATTCACATACTGACTTCATGTGAATAACAGCCTCTTTTATACCCTTGGTAAGCACAATACACTACAAGCAACTCTGCCTATTGACATTGCAAACCAGGTGTTCCTAAATAAAATTCTCTCAAGTATTCTATCTGTGGTATGTAAACAAACATGTTTTTCTCTGCAAAACTGAGAACTGATTTGTGAAATTTAGCCACAGCTTTGACAAGAGGTGTAAAGAACCATCCTCCTTGAAGGACCCCAAATTCCCTGCTCCATTGCTCTGTGGTTGTGCTCAAGAGGTGATCAATTAGCTAAATTCTATTTAAATATTGTCTACAGTATTTCTACACTGGGTTAGACCAGATATTGCAATAAAGGGGAGGGATCAGCAGCCTTGTAGATGACCCTTCCATGCCTTCTGTCTGATGAGTCAGGGATTGATATTGCAGGATGTTAAACAAACTTGTAGAATTATACTTGAAGTCTGCCTTCTTGAAAAGCAGAGGCAGCTCAGAATGAAAGAGATGTTAAAAAAAAAATTAAAAAAGAAAACAAAACAGTGAATGCCAACAACAACTTTCCCCCATTTATTTCTGAGTTTATTCTGGATGGGTCCTCTCAGACTGCCACTCACACAATCCCCCTTGCTCATTCAGTGAAGAAAAAAGAAGAAAAAGAAAGAAAAAAAAAAAGAAAAGTGAAGATGGCATCTATACATCTGCAGAAAACCCATTGGTCAGCAGTTATTTGCTCTTTGGGAACTTGAAGGTTTTGAAAACTCTTCAAGGCCACATCTGTAAAAATGTTCTTTTTAAAATTTTGTATCATGTGTTTATCTTGGGGCTTAAAATCTGTGCTTGGCTGATTATAATATATTAGGTCCTCAATAAATTCACAAGGAAAGTAGCAAATTTTCTTTATAAAATAAAAAAAGAGAGGAAGAACTAGCATAGATACCAAATATGTAAATGAACCTTGCTTCTATGTATCAAAAAGCTGACCATGAATTATGTTTGTCTTAAGCTATGGCACCTTTGTTTTATAGCAGAATAGCTACAAATGGATCTTCTTTGCTAAAGGCTGTGAGCGTCATCATCATCATTATGGATTTATTTTAAATTTTTATTATGTATTTGATTTCATTTTTCCCTACAGATTTATGCCTTCCATGTGCAGTGCACCTGATGAAAGCAAGGTGAAGCCTTCACTGATATTTCAGGTGGGGTCATTCTCTTGTTTCTGACCTGTGTGTAAACCTCTGTGGCCCCAAACCTGACACTCTCTCTTACTTAAGATGAATTTTCCTTGGTGGTGGCTTGATTGAAGCCCCTGTTAAACTAAAGGCTGGCCTATAACTGAGAAGGAGCCCTAAGAATTGGGAGAGGTCCTTTCTCTCCTTGGCACAGGCATCACTGGGATCATGAGGAATTACAGGAGAAGAACAAGACAGAAACACATAAACAGATTAAAAGCAGAAGTGATTATTTTTAGTAATTAAACATTTCTTAATTGAAATTACATTAAATGCAAAAGCAGCATGAAAGGTCAGGAGGGATTTTCAAAGAGTGCTCCAGAGGAAGGGAAAGGGAAAAGCAATTAAACACAAAGATAGAAGGTTATGATGCATAGAAGATTATTGCAAACAAGTGGCTGCCAGCAACAAACTGCATTGTTTTGAATGTTTAATTAATAAAATAATCTTTTTCAATAACCACGGCCACTGGGGAAGATAGATTGGAAAAAAACATGCAGGAAACACAACAGACCCATTTCCTCCTTGTGTGCATTTACACATATGTAGAAATCTGAAAATGAATTTTGTTTGTCTTCAGAACGATAGGATCAGAAGGAGTAGTGATTATTAACGACACTGTTCAGGTCATGTTTTCTCTTAAAAAGCCACCAAATTTGCCCACACAAATGTTTGGATGCACTTTTTTCTTTGCTTTGTTGTGGATAATACTCAGAGGTCGAAAAGGCAGCTGAGGGAAGGAAGCAGCACCCTTAAAAGGAAAAATCTAAATTAAATAACCGCATTTATTAAAAATGTGGTTACTTTTTTTCTTGTAACTTGTATATTTTTTGAGGCATATCAAGTGAAGTAAATGCTTGTAAAAAGTGATGACAAACATGTCTGGTTGCCTTTTTTGAATGTAAGGAGGTAAAAACTGTGCTTGAAAAGTACATACTAATATATGGATATTTTTTAATTTCTTAAAAGATGGAGATTTTTTGATATTTGTTTTTTATAGTTGCAGGGTCTGTAATTTTCATGCATTGACAGCTCCTGTTGTACAGGAGGTTGCACAAGCTGCCAGGGCAAGCATTTATAATTGCTTTTGCTTGATCTTTGGACCTATGAAACATTTGTGTGAGTGCTTGTGTATTTTGATTAACAAATGCATGACTTAGTTTTGTTTGTTTAAAGATGTTTCATAAAGTACTTGTAATGGTTATTGTTGATTTATTTGCTTTCATATTTCTTTTTACTAAGAATTTAGGAAATGAAGAATGTGCTGTAATATGTGATATAAAGTGGTTATAAAGCACTTAAAAATTCCAATTCTGTGGCAGGGTTGGTTAGAGCCTGTGCCTTTTAATTGTGGGTTCAATCTCTGTATGGGCATAAGAGGGCATAACCCACATAAGAGGTGGGTTTGATGTTGTTGGTGGGGTCCCTTCCAGCTCAAACTTTTCACAAACAGGTGACAGTGAGTTCATGTCAGTAACACCCTCCTTTATACCCCTGACAAGAATTGAGATTGAAGGTGGTTTTTTATTTTCTCTTCTAAGATTAAAACCTTCAGCAAAGCACGGAAGGCAGAAGGATGAAGAGTGAAGGCCCAGTGTGTAAGATCCGGCCTCTCTCCCTGTGCTCCCTGCTCATGAATGTTTTGCTGTGCCAAAACTTTCCCCTCGTGCCTTCAGCATCATCCCAGAGCAAAGCTGAGCTGCTCAGAGCTCTGACACCACCTGTGATGAAAGCAAGGCCTTGATCAAAAGCAGATTTTAGACTCCCAGCTCGCTGCTCTGCGCAAGGCAGCGACTCTGTCACGCTGCACGAATCAAAAGCCCCACTGGGTGTTGTAAATAAAAACACTTTAAGCAACAACAACAATAAGGAAGAAAAGGGTCTTTGATCAGGCTGCAGTTAATTGATTAAAATGTCCATTTCATTGTCCTTTCATGTCTAAGCTACAGTAAACAACATGAGAGAGCAGAACTCGGCGTGCAGCAGAAAGGAGGCCGCGAAGGAAAGCCTGGCAAGTAAACAAAGATTAAAAAGAAAGGGAAAAAATAGATTATACACAATGAATACAGAAACCTGCTGTGCTCATGCCCAGAAGCTTAACCCAATTCTCCAGCTATGCCACTAAAAGGCAGGGGAATTAAAAACCATCAGCAAATCACAAGACTCATATTTGCATTTATTTTGCTCACTGTAACCAAATGAAACCTTTCCTACCAAACCCACAATGAGATTTGTGCAAAACTAACCTCATATAATGCTTCCAATATGAAATGGATTAAATACTGGGGAAGAATATTGACTTTTAATCTAGGGAAATCTTAAAAAAAATCCTTGTCTTTGGTTAACAAACAAACCAGGTTTCCCACTCTGATGGAAGTGGAATTGCTATAGTGGCAATTTCTCTCTCATCTGAGAGATATCAGGATGGCATCCAAGTTCCAGATATTCTCAAAGACACTCAGATATTTAAACATCAGCAGGGGCCAGTGAAACACTTGAGGATGCTCACAAGTAATCTGTTTACAGGCTCCTTTTCTGTGCAGTGGAAGCGCCAAACAATCCCTCCTCCTCCTCCTCCTCCTGCTCTCAGGCAACTCAGCACACTGGTGCTTCAACTTCTTTGAATCTTCTCTCTGGAGAGCCAAGGCTCCCTCTGTGATTCAAATAGAAAACCTAGAGACACCTGTCTCACCAGAGCCCACCATTTTTAATTACGTCTTTCAGCCTTTCTATTAAGAGAGGATCACAGCTTCATTAAACAATTATGTTCAATGCTGGGCATGGGATTTGCAAATGGATGAAATAAAGTGAAACAATATTCTAGAGTTTGCATTTTTACTTTTGCCTAAAGAAAGTGAAGTCCCTTAAAAGCATAAGATACTCAAATAAAATATTTTAAAACTTGAATTTTATGTGTCAAGGCATGCAAATCAATACACACTGACAGACAAAGCAATTGGGAGGTGAAGCAAGTGAATTGTGCCTCTCATGTTACACCTTGGCTGCTTTATTAAAGAATAGAAAAAATAACTCCAGAGATCCTATTTTATCTTGCTAAGCTAAAGTACTTGTGAATACATTGGTTTTAAATGAAAGTAATGATATTTTTTCCTAAAATCAGTTGAATTGCTGTCACTTATATCTTTAACCACTTCTGCAGTGACTGATGCTTTGCAGCCCAAACATCCACCCCCAGTGCCAAGCTTGATCTCTCCTTTTTTCTCATTTAAAGCCCAAATGCACATCCCCAGTCACTTGGATTTGGGGATTATTGCCTCTTGCTTTCAGTGCTGGATGTGTGAGCTGTGTATGAGCGACTGGCTCCCTTCTCTGAAAAACATGAAAACATCACACTGCAAACACTCAGAGCTGCCCAATATCCCACCTGAGTCACACTGGGCTTAAAATATAAAGCACTGATCCTACCAGCACTTATTGTGGCTTGGGAAAAAGTGACTACCATGAATAGAAGCCCCAGAGAAATCTACCCAGACAGTCACCACTCCCAACACTAAATTAAATTATTAAACAGTAGTGGTGTAAAGATTGCACATTCAGATATTTAACAGGTGCAAAATCTTCTGGCATAACATGACAATCTGCCTGAAGTATTCAACAATTTCCATTCCTCCTCTGTAACAGTGCAAACAACTCCTCCACCTTGGAAAGGCAAACAAACAGCTGGGTACAACATATTTACCAGCAGACCACTAAAAGCACTTCTGCTCAAATAAACAGAATTGCAGCAGCAAACCTCGAGATAATATGGACATTCATGGAGTTTTTATGGATCCATTAGCTTGAATAGCTGCTGAATTTTTGAACTAGAATAACAGATTTGCATATATTGCCTCGAATTTGCACCTTGCAAGGTCTGTTTCCTAATTTTGAATGATGAAGGCAGCAATCTAATACCAGAGTGTGCCTGAATAGTGCATTATATGAACTGTAATACTTTTTATTCTAATTTATTAATGTGCCATACTTCAAACAGCAGGGGCTTTTTCAATCATCTCATTGAAGTGTCAAAGATGCTTAGTACAAACATTTCTAAGATATTAGTTATTAGACTGTTCGTGTATTTCATTTTAGCAAATAGTGAAATCACACATTTCAATTTAATTTTAATGTTCAATTCACACAGAACATTTTCACACAGTTTTCAAATCTTCTAATATTAGTCAGGCATAATCTTCTGGTTGGAAAGATCAAGCTTACAACATTTCATTCCCACAAGTAATGCAAGTAACTTCACTTAAATGAAATCACTGCAGAATCATTTTCATTTAATTTTTTAAAATGCAAAAAATGCACAGCACTCTTCTCCTCTTACAGCACAAAAAAAGTGAAAAGGAGGATAGATTTTCACCTAAGCACAGTCAAGCACTGATAAAAATTCTGGATTTTTGGGGATGAAATGAAGACAAATAAGGCAGTTTTTCCAAATTATCAAATAGGACCTCCTCTTAACTACTTGTTCTGTTGGGCCTTCTTGAATACAAACAATCTAGAATATTTTTATCAATATAAATGGGTATTTCCTTTGCTGCAGAAGAGTAGTTTTTTAAACTACCAAGCTATGTATATTAATAACCAGGGAGAAAAACAAGACCAAAAAAAAAGAAAAAAAATAAACTGAGACAAACACAAGTAAATTGCCAGCTAATCTTTAAAGATTTCACTTTAGCTAAATTACTGTTACTGATCTTAATTATCCAAATGGCTCCATTAAACAAATGAGATGTCTGAGAACCACACAGGAATATATGTTCAGATTTTTCTCCCTAAATTGTTTGATTAATATGCTACAAAGCTAATTAATCTTCAGGGAAAGCATAAGAGTTTTGCCTCATATTGCACAGGTTATCTGTTGTTAACTGGTAATACACCCAAAAGAACTTTTAATCTAAAGGGTACATTCATTATTCATGTGTTTTCTATTTATTATTATATTTTAGGACTGCCTAAATATTGGTGATCTTTCTTTTAAACACAACTATTTATAGCATAAATGTGAAGATTGCAAAATACACCAGAGAAGTGTAGACAGACTTGCAAAGTTCTACTTCAGGAAAATTTGTAATGCTGTCAGAAAGTACAGAACTGAAAACTACCAACACTCAGGTTGTGGGAATGGAATTATGGAATTTTCCAAACAGAAAAATTTACTTATAACTTTTTTAATTCCTAAAGCAAATTAATTCCTACCTTTGGACACACTATAAACCCTGGGGATGACACCTAAGAGGAAAATTCTTTCCTCTCTCTTGATGAGTTGAGCAGACAGCCTGCATGTGAAAAAAAATGGGAAACAAGACATTTGAAAGAACTTTAAAAAGCAGAAATATTACAAAACTTCATGGGATCATCTTGGAATGTCTTGTGTTGAAGGGGACCTCAAAGATCACCCAGTTCCAACCTCTCGGCCATGGCAGGGATGGCTTCCGCTAGAGGAGATTGAAAAAGAAGGTTTCTGATAAACTGTGAGAAAAAGCAGTACAAAGTAGCTTTAATATTCTCTACTATAATGAAACTTTGACTTTGTAAGATTTACAGAAATTGAACTTAGTTTTTACAATAGTCAACATTAATACATATGCTACATGTGATAATATTTATATCAAATTGTATCATCATTCTACTACTTAGGGAAAAAACTGCTCGCTGGCTCTTCAGTGCAAGGAGGTGTAAGGATTAATTAGCCCTGTGAAAATGCACATTCTGCTAACTCTGTTTTTAAGTCAGGGAAGTTCCTCATGGAGGCTTGCTCCACTTCGTGTGAAAGTGAAATATGTGCTGAGCTTAAGGGCTAAAGATTTAGAAACTCTGCATTTCCAAAAGGAGCTCTATTAAAAAAAAAGGTCTTTCTTCAAAGATGCATTGAGCTGAATTGTATGTGAAATACGTGAAGAAATAAAGCAGAGTAAGAAATTAGATCATCTAGGTATATTATCTAGATGTTCAGCTACTGATGAGATTTAAAGCATATTTTTGGCTAGCAGCCAATTACAGACTGCCACATTCAAAAGCTTACATGCAATTTGTCATATTTCTGTCTGAGGGATGTTTTAACTGCCTGTGTGTGACAATAGTGATAAAGACAGCAGATGGGATCAGAGTTTACTGATCCAACTAAACACACTTATGGGAGAAAAACATCAGAAAGCATGCTAACAAAAAATTATTTTCTGTAATCACAAAATAAGATCTGACATTATGCAATGTACCCCTGTCTTTTAGTACTGTGAGAGGATTTCCTACTGCATGTTGTTTTCTCTCTAATCTATGTTAGCCTGCTAAAAAAACTCAAATGAACCAAAAAAGCAGTTTAATGCCTTAGGTTTTAATAACACACACAAAAAAAATTAGATTACAATTTTTGCTCTTTTAGAGTTTTGTATGGCTACAGGAACATACTATCAAGATAGCAGGCAAAGATTTTTCTTTTGTAAAACACACGTCTGCAATTACAGAAATTAATCCCAGAGCTTATCAATTAGATTTGTGTGCTCATACAGAAACTCATTTTCGAGGAAAATATTTGCATTTATTTTTTTTTCCAGTTCCCGGCTGATAAGGAAAAGCTGTTGCAATAACAAAGCAGAGAAGCAGAATGTATTAAAGCGGGAGATGTTTCTTCTGATGGTAAATTTCTTTTTTACATTAATATCTATGCTTTTGCTGAGGTCACTTGGTGTGTTCAGCCTGGAGAGGAGGAGACTGAGGGGAGATCTCATCACAGTGAGAGGAAGAGGAGGGGCAGGCACTGACCTCTGCTCTCTGGAGACCACGATTTTGGATATTTTATCGACCAGGATTACCCAATGCTTCAGTGAAGAATGAAGAGAAGAATCAGTAAAAGAGTTAACAAATATAACAAGAGTGAAATGCTAGAAAGGTGAAGGAAAGAAGACAAAAAGTCAAGTGAATCAGCACTTCAAGTGGAATGGTTGAAGAACCAGATATCTCTGATATAACTGGAAGCCTCGAAATCATTGATGTTACTTTGTCAAGGATGAAAATAGAATCAAAGCTGCCTCTTGTAAAGACCAGCATGCATGGAAGTACACATCCTACAAAAATCCTTTAAATGTGGCGTGAAAAAGGGCGTGCTGGGAAGGAGGAAGAGAAAATGCTCACAGTGAGACCTATTTGGGACCAAAATGGGCAGAGGAAGAAACTGTAGGGAGGAAAGGAGGGTTGTAGTGTAGACTGGGCATAAAAGAGAGAAAATTATGGATAAAGGGATAAAGAGAGGGATGAGAAGGTCAAAAAGGGGAGGGGAATTCAGAGCATAAGAGGGGCATTTCTAAACGTGTGTAGATGTCTAAATTGAGACATTCATTCAAATTCAAATGTCCTGAACAAATAAAAATATATTTAAATATATATATATAATTATATATATATATATAGGTTTGTAGATTAATAGATGCATCTATACCCCCTGTATTATACATACAGGAATTTCTTGTAGTCTCCCATTCAGAAAGGCAGGGATTTCTGTCTCAGGGTGAATGCCATCAACCTCCTTGGCTCTCAGCAGGCTGGAGCTGAGCCAAGAGGATTTTTTCCAAGTGAGTGACAGTCTGCCCAGGCTGCAGAGACACCCTGGCTCCTCCTCTGTGTCAGGACATGAGTAGAAGTGTGGCAACAGCCACTGTGATTTGGAGGTGAATAGCAGATTCAACAGAGGCCAAATGACATCCCAAAACAGCTTAAAAAGCACTCAAGAGGTCAAGAAAACAGAGACAAAAATATGCAACAAAATTCCCTTTGGAAAACGCAGCGAAGGCTATTGCTGGTGTTTATTTTATATATTGTTAAGGCCTTTGCAAAGAGAAGGTTAAAAAAAATCATAATGCTGGCAAGGTTATTTGGGGTAATGCAGGCAGTACAAACTTCATGTGAGATGGAGCTGAACTTTTTCCATTTAACTTCCTCACAGTGAAGTCAGTGCTTCTCAGCTTGTGTTTTTACAACTCAAACCAGCCCTGGGTTTATTGCTCTTAGAACTAAATTCTCAGTACTTCATACACAGGGACAGAGGTTACTGTATCTTCCACTGGGTGGGAAAAAAATTCACCCCAAAAAAATTAATTATAATTGCCATTTCTAAAGGATGAAATATGCTGGAACAACCATTTAATTTCTAGAGAGATGCATCTAAAAGTGACAAGCACTCCCAGTTCCCTTTGGACAGGAAATTTCTCTGTAAAACACCACAACCCCTCAAGGCACATCTGCCCTTGCTCTACAGCAAAGCCAACCCAATCACAAAGCCATTTGCAACCAAAAGAATCCAAGAGATTACTGAATTTATCAATTCTTACACTGCAGTTTAGCACTGATGTCTCTGATCCCATCACACCTCCAGCAGGCACAAAATGACATTTTCTCTTCAAATCTGTCCAGAGCTCCATGAAGAAAGGGGGATCAGTTTTCCATCTGGGAAAATGGAACCCATGTTCAGGCAGAAAAGCAATATAAGAATCAGTCAGGCTCCAGAGAATACTGAAGCTGAAAAACAAACTGGTTTCACTGTACACCAGTGACCAGAAGTTGGCATTTTATTTATGGAAGGCTCAGAAATTTCCTTTTTAACAACAACAGAAAAAAATTGGACTTATTAAATTCAAACAGCCAAAAAAGTCTCAGTGACAAATTAAGCCTTGCTAATTATTATACCCACTTCTCAGTGCTGTGATAGTCTGGCAAAGACCATGGACTAAGGGTAAATTCTTCATACAGCAGAAATTCCAACACGGGTGTCACGTCTCAGATTTCACTCAGTACTACAGTAAACTTCAGTACCTGAATTTAAAAGGAGAAAAAAAAAGAAGAAAAATAAGGCCCAAATGCTGCTGGCTTCAAACAGAGCTTGTCATTGTCTGTAGAGATGCTCTGTTTGTCAGCACTTCTCATTTTTGATGCCACTACTGAGCCTGCAAGAAATAAATTTCTGTGGTTGAAACACTGAACAGTGGGGAAGCTTCAGGACAGGAGCACAAACCTTACATCACATCTATTTTTCTTGCACCTTGAAGCAAACTTGCCAAGGCAAATTATTTTCAAGGTGAGGGCCTAAGTTAACAAATAAATATATGTTCTTTTTATTAATGTTCCATTAAAAAAGGAAAAGTAAATTAAATATAAATTCTACATTTTATCAGAAATACCAACTGCCTTCTGCTAAGGTGAAATCTGTCTTTCCTCAGATCCACGCTCTATAGTGCCATTAGGACTTTTTCCTGCAATATGCACTGAAGAAAAAAGGAAATAAGAAATACTTTGTGAAAAATTCTTCCTTTAAATTTCTTATCTTGTCTCCATTATGAAAAAAATTATTTCTTCTCCAGAGGAGAGACTTATGATTCGCCTTCCAAGCATTCCCATTTTTTCAAAAACAATCCTCTATAATTTCACAGCAGCTACCAGACCTACCTCGGCAGAGCTGCTGGGTGTCTGTGGGCCTACAGAATTCCTGGGGTCTTCCCAAAAAAATTCCCCAGGCAAACCACTCCCTGCACAGAGGGGTCCTCAGGTCATCAGTAAAACCTGGAAATGTCAATTATTGCGCTAGTTACTAGTGAAAGACAAACTGCTTTAAGATAATTAGAACTCTAATTCCTTCTATGACTTAAATTAGGATAAGGTAACTGATGATATTCTTAAGATTTTAACAAACTTGAAAGAAATAAAAAGCTGTTTAGGTAGTGATGATCAAAATGACTGTAAATGGTACCACGGCAACAAATGAAAAATTGAATATTTTGAAGATAACTTCAGTACTTGAAAATATTTAAAATTCATGTGAGAAGCAAATAAAATATCTGTCCATGGAGCAATATACATGTCCTGTGAACAAAGGTCCATTTAGTCAGGTGGATTTCTGCATTTAACTGAGAGGTGGTTGAAATCACTAGACCTTGTTAAATATAAATGTGTCTTTACTAACTTTGCTCCCAGTTTCAATTTCCACAAAAAAAAAAAAAAAAAAAAAAAAAAAAAAAAAAAATAAAATCAGAATTATTTCAGTAAAATCTGAAAAATGTAGGAGGATATGTGAGAAGATCAGACAAGCTGCTTTCTGAACTTGAGGTATTCTATTTCATGTTATCTAATTTTTTGTATTTCCAGAAAAGCAAGATTTTAGTGGCTCTGAAAGACTCCCTTAACCCTCCCACTGACTCTATTTCTGCCTTCTGAGAGAAATGCTCTTCCTTGCACTGAGCTCCTCTCGTCCCAGGAAGTGACAGAGCCACATCTCCCCCAGCCCCAGGTCCTTCATGAATATTAAAACAAAAGGGATCGTGGGAAGGAAAGCAGAATACTGGAAAGGACATTTGAGGGAATCCTCTAAAGAATTACTGAAAATACCTCGGAAGAAGAAGGAGGAAACTGGGTCATATCTTCCCCATTTCTTACTCCTTACATTTCAGATAAAATATTTATTTTAAATTGATTATTAAAGAAAACAGAGAGAAGAACCAAGGAGAACCTGTAATTTCTGAGGAAATATAGTTTCCTAAGCACTTGAGAGGATTTTTCTCTTAAGGCAATGGAAGGAGTTAGGATGAAGGAGAGAAAGAATATCTGAAGAAGAGAAACAAAGTTTTGAAGACAGATGACTTAACTTACATTCTGACAGATGAGGGAATTCCTAACTGCAGTCAGAATTCATTTTATGCATTTTACTCACATTACCTGGAGTAAAGCAGTCCTGTAAAGAATCAGATACATTTTCCTTTTTATTAATTTTTTTTATGTTAAGAATCTATTTACCCTTCACTTAGTATTTTGGTCTTTGCTAGATAAGGGGAAAACAATACAAATGCAAACCAGCCAAGCAAATCCCAGAAAAATTCATATTTACACCAAAATAATTTATATAAATTTTTGAATAAAACAAAATGCATACATAAATGAAAATGTCAGACTAGCTTGCTTTGCTTTTTGGCAATTGAGAGTTTTGATGCAAGAAATGGATGATTAGGAAAGATGCATAAGCTGAAAAATTTACATGGATTTTACATAAGATAATTTAAAAAAAAAAACAACAAACAAAAAAATCCCTATCCTTTTATCAGTACCAGAAACGATTTCAGACCCACTTTGTGACATTCTGCAAAGATAGCTGAAAGAAAAATCTATTCACAAATCAGGGGAATACAATCAGCCCCCACCACAGAGCAATTTTCTTAAACACTTGGTTCTTTCTATTTCCTTTACAATACTCTGTGTATTTTAACAGTTTAAACTACACTACACTCTTACTGTAAATTTATGTGCACAAACAGGAAAGCTGGGACTTTGTTATCTCCTCTCTAAGGAAATCTTGTTTTCCTTTTATTTGAGAGAACGCTCGAGATTCACGGCTTGAGTGCAAGAGCAACTTCCCTGCAGGCACCGTGGAATCAACCCCCAGAAATTCCTCCCATTTGAAAACCCTGCCATACCAAAAAACAAGGAGGAAAGACAATGACCAGCCACTAAAACTGCACCACGGGGTCAGAGATGAACATTTCTGAGCAGAACAAGAATGAGGGAAGGATGTTTTCTCTTCCTGGTAACTTGTGTGGGGCTGGGTTTGGACTTGTGGTGTTTTCGTTATTGCTCACACAGCAACGAGGCTTTTTCTGTTCCTCGCACCATCCTGCCAGCACAGCTGACCCCAAATGACCACAGGGATACCCCAGACCTTTCTGAGCAGCAAAAGCTGGAGGAAGAAGGAAGAGATGATGTTCAGAGCTTGGCAATCTTGATCCCAACAGCCCATTCCATGTGAGGGAGCCCTGCTCTCCTGGGGATGGCTGAACCATGGGAAGATGAAGGAATTCCTTTGCTTTGCTTTAGTTATTAGACTGTCCTGATCCCAATTCCCAAATTCTCTCCCTTTTACCCTTGGAGTTCTCTGCCCCATCCCCATGGGGAGGAACAAGTGGCTGAGGGGAGCTGAGCTGACTGCAGGGATAAATCACAGCACGTTCTGCAGCCCAGAACTCAACTGAGTGCACGAGTGGATCCAGAGAAAGCCACAGCTTCCCACCCCATGGGATTCAGCAGGCAAGCTGCCAGACCATATTAACACCTCCTAACAGCTCAGCCCAGGTGAGTTTACACACATTCTGAGCCAAAAAAAGCTTGGCTGACCTCAAAAGGAGGTGCTCAGACCACAGTGAATAATATTCACGAGGCTGGGTTGGCCCAGAACGAAACAGCACCAGTGAACCACAACTGTGTCTGAATGACAAATCAATTTGCTGGGAGCTGCTCTGAAATAAGATATTTCCCTCCAGAGAAAGGTCACACCTTCAGAAATGTCTCCTTTGCTTCAGCAGTTACCAGGCAAATAATGAGGAGTAACATCCCCCATCATCTCTGAGGGAAAACAAAAGACTTGGGGTAAAAATTCGTAGGTGGACCTTGTAACCCCAAAACTGAGAGCCCTTGGAAAGCAGCAGGCTGTCCTACTAAATAAGCATAAAAACAAGTAATGTTCTTCCAGGAAATGGAGAGCATAAATTTATGATAAATATTGTTTGGGATGAATAATTTACCCAGCTCTAAGTATAAGTATGGGGCTCTGGAACATTATTGATGAGGAGCATCCCATAAGCCTCTAATAACAGCTGAAAAGAAGATAATATCAGGCACATTTTGTGCTAATTACACATTAATAAAAAAAGCACTAAGTATAGGTATTTTCCCATCTATTTGTTTGGGAGTTCTACAGTGTATTTTATGCACATGGAACTGGAACACTGCCTAGTGATAAAATGTACTGGAAACGGGAAATTCAGGCACTTTCTGGGAAGGTCACCTGTTTTCCCTGAAGCCTGGGCCCCATCTGTGGTAGAATTCCCTGTCTTCTTGATCTAGAAAATAATTTTTTTCATAAATAAAAGATTCAGAAAGAGGGAGTCCTACAAGCAAAATTAAGCACCAAGAATTGATGTCAAACCCACAGTAAATATAGAGCAATTAAAGGGCTAAAATAAATTTTTTTTAAAAATCAGCATTACTGTCCTTTCATATTTCAAAACTACGAGCAGCCATTAAGAAAATGCTGTACCATTTTTACATTGGATTTTATCCTCATTTCTACTCCTGTGGCTCCTGTGTAGATCAGAGGAGAGTGCTGATTTTGGATGCCATAGAAAATCAGTGTACCACCATAAGTTCTAGGTTAAGATGTAAGATGGGCCACAAGTCACAAAACCAACACAGAAAAATCCCCTTTATTTCATACTACTTTTTTTTTTTACTAATATTAATAGTGGCTTTCCACTAATTAGATTCTCTTTATTTAATAACTTCTTGTAATAAATTTTAGTAACACTGGAATAGAATGAACCCCTACATTCTGCTTATGAGCTGATATTTTACTTTTCCCACTTCTGCATTACAGGAGCATTGTGCCTGCTTTTTGTGGGAGAGGAATTTTCAGTTTTAGAAGTGCAGAGCTCAGATATCTTATTTTCTGATTTAACTGTGACTAATTACAATGCAGAACAGATGCAGCAATACAGCTTTGGATAGCAGCTTCACCAATACCACATATGTTTTTTTACACTTTTAATTAGCACTTCCTTCCAGAATATATGTGACGAGATTATTTGAAATCGTGGAAGTCCCACAAGACCCTGCACTGTTATTCCATGCAAATCCCTTCTAACATGTGCTCTCCATCTCCACAGTGCAGAAAATACCTCAGAACCCTCCATTAATGCGCAAAATGCCATAAAAAATACTCTCCATTGCCATTTACCTGAGGGTGAGATAGGCAGAGCAGCTCATTGGGCAGTTTCTCTGGGCTTTCTTCAATTTATTTCAAGTCTTCTGCAAATTTCCAGATCACAGCACATGCTGGGCTCCCAGGTGCTGGATTTGGTGCCAGCCTGCATCCAAACTTTTTTAGGTAGATCTAAATCTCTCCACCATGCCAAGGTACTCCATCCATTTGTAATAAACCTTTGTGGTTACACTTCTGCCTTAGACTGATACTTGGGACATTCCTGTGGCCTCCCACTCAGTTTGGGAATTAAAACTTAATGTATAAGTAATTTCATAGCAATTTATCTAATTATTTTCTCCTGTCTATCTTGGACATTGTCACTTATCTTGCTCCCAGCTCAGTGGCAGCATTAACATTTGCGCTTTTCTCTGAGGGTGGGTTCACATATGTTCTTTCCTGAATTGTTTCTGAACTTGACAAAGTCTTGATAAGCAACCAAATACCATTTGGGATGGAGCACAGTGAGCCAAAATACAATTCTGTTGGAAATATGATGACATTTTTTTCAGACTGAAAGGAGCTAATTTCTTTTCTGCGTTATCCCAGGAAAAGAGGACGATAATCTTGATATCTAGAATTGTTTAACCAAATCCCTCTTCACACATCAGCAGTCAATCCATAGTTGGAGTCATCCAAAACTCCACTTCTTGCTGAACACAGCCCTTAAACCCAACTGTTGATTTCACTTATATTCATGTTATTATACAAAACTACCACTCACAGATGCTACCAGATAGAGCTGCAGACAAACAGAAACAGATGAACGTGGAGATAAATGCATAACATACATTTAGATACGGGGAAGAAGGAGAAAAATAAAACACAACACAAGCTGTGATCATCACCATGGAACTCACCTGAAAAATGGTGGTACCAAAAAACTCTCCTGGGGAAAATCTTGTCTGAGATCTGCCATGGAAACTGCAGTGTGGCTGTGCCATCAGGGCTCTGATCTTTTCCAAAAGCAGAGATGTGACAGGCACTGCCACCCCCTGCCACTCGTTGACAGGTTTGGGATGTATGCTGATGGGGAAAATGCAAATATTGAGAAGTTTCATCATTTGTTTTCCTTGAGAAAAGAAGTTATGTAAAATAACTGCTTGCTGCTTGGTTTTTTTCCTGTCACTTCTCTTCAGCAGCAGTACAAATAACCTAAATTTTACAGCTTTGTTCTTGGGGCCTGTTTTCCCTCTGACAAATACAGCAGATGCAATTCTGAGGTGGTTATGTGACCTTATGAGCAACAATCATACAACAAAGGCAACTTGTTAAACCAGCTTAACAATGGAAATACAAGCAAGGTTAGTTCAGTTTAATATCATATTTTACACCTTGCCCAAAGAAGTCATAGAAGCCCCATAGAAAGCACCAAAGTTTCATTTCTGGACCAAGAACTCTCAGCTTTTCCCCTTTCAGCCAAATCTTCTCATCATGTCCACAAGTGTAGAAAGCAGGATGGATGAATTTACTTCAGACCTGGTACCTGGTATCAGAATTTGGCTGTGCATGTTGGTGAATGAGATCTAAAGGATAATTGCCCCACGTGCTGATTGTCTTCATCAAAGCTGCATGAAGCAGTTCTTTCAACCACAGAGAGCAGAGCCATTTAAATATCTCTTTTAGTGAATGGTTTCCTTTGCAGACACACTGGCATGAAGTGTGTGTGAGCTGAGAGACAGCATTTTTTTATTAAAATGCTTTTCTCAAAATAGGCAATGAATATAAGGTGCAAGAAAGAACTATCCTACTTTTACTCAGGGGTAGCTGTGCCATTGGCTTCCTGAGTTTCTGGCAATTTTGTTCCCCCAGCTTTTAAAAAATTGTTCTGGATGCTCATCAAAAAGCTTTTGGTTTTGTTTAAAAAGAAAATTAAACCAGGATAGCCCAAAGTGAAGTCACTTTACAAACCCAGGAACACCTGAACTATAGCACCACATGCTGAGCAGTAGGCACAGAGCCCCTTTATCTGTAGCAGCTCGTAATGAATGGATTATGGAATGGATTACAGCCCAAACACTGTGTGACCTCTGAATGGTCTGTAAATGCCCAAATTAGAAATCTCCATAAATCAATCAGCTGTGTTTGGAATGGTGTTTTTGCTCCTGCTATTGCTCATGTCAGAGGAGGGCTGGCGCTGTCACCAAGCCACTGGAAAAGCCATCAGTGCTGCAAGGATTTGGTGTCACGCTGCACCAGATGACTGTGGTGCTAAACAAAACAGCTTCAGAATAATCCAGCAGGATAAAATTCAAATAAATCATCAGGCATTCCAATTTACCAGCCCTACAGCATTTTTCAGGGCAACGTTCAGAACACTCCCTTTCCACCCCCAGCATTTTCCCTTTACAACCTGTTGAAAAAACACTGTCTACAATTACAGGGTCATTTGTTATGCATGATATAATAGACTGCAAATATAAAAAGGCATTATCATTACTTTTGTCCTTTGTTCTTCCAGGCCAGAATATTGCATAGTTCTTTACTTTGACATTTATTGCTTTTAGATTGGTAATAGAATGGTTTGTGTTGCTCATTATCTTGAATGATGATAATATTAGAGTTTGGGGAGCCTGCCTTCCCTGTTAAGTAAAGTAAAGGCTTCATATAATTTACCAAAGGTTATTACTGGACAATTACCCACAATACAGTTCAAGTCTAATAAACGTTAGCCACATCCACTCTTAAACACCACATCTGGAGTGTGGTTCCTAGGAAACTGCAGAGAATGATTTAAGGCATTTATGTGCCTGGAAGGAGGAGGGGAGTTTGTCTGTGCATATGCATCTACATGGCTTTTTATGGGTTTTTGGTGTTCACTAATTGATATGTGGGTTTGGTGTTTATTACTGGGTGTCCTTAGGGAAGGGAATTAATTGAAAGATATACCTAGCTGGGAGTCTGAGGCTAGAATGGAAGGGGAGGAGGGATAAAGTATAACCTCAGTTTTCATCCTTACTATTGGGAATAATGGAGTAATTTCATGTTTAAATTCCTAAAAATTACATCAGGTTTTGGCCTGAGCCTTTACATCAGTTTTTATACAACAACCTAAAGAATAAAATTTATCGGTCAGCAAGGCATGAAATGCAGAGCTGATTTTATCCTTCCATCCCTTTTATCACTGACCATGGTCAGCATCTCCAGACCAGCAGAAAAACCCTGTTCTGGACACACTTCCTCACCTGCAGCCAGGTGTGGCTCCATTCCTGGGCAGAGTGACTGAGGGTTTTCCACCTGGGAATCTTGACAATCCCCTCCACGCCTGAGACTCTCAGATGTTTACATGAGTACAACACTCTGTACACAGGCACACACATGCATGCAAACAACATTTTTTCTCCCTGTCCCTTTTCTGTTTGCTACTCCAGTTTGCCTGCAGCCATTTATGTTCAATTTATGTTTATCAGTTCATTTCTCCAGCAGCTGCACTTTCAATGAAATGTTTTTATTTGGTGCCAAGTAATAGTAGCTGGAGTTATTTGCCCTATGAATCTTGGTAGATTAGTTTTTGTAATTTACATACATATCCAATTGCTACCAATTTCCACTGACAGTTTTCTCTTTGGACTTTGTTTCTTTTCTATTTTTGAACTGTAACAGTTTCAGAGGTACAGCTCTCTGCAAACTTCATGATATGCCCTGCATTATTATAGTTATCTAGCAACGCAAAAGTGAGAGAAAACCTTTAACTCAAAATGTTAAAACAGTCTGCAGAAAATGAAGTTAATGTTTCATGAAATAAATGTCATAATACAAAAAGGACTTATTTTAATGGAAATTTGCTCAAAGCTTGGGATGTTTCTTTTCTGGCTGACACCAGCTACTATTCTTCACATGAATCACAAAGCCCAGAGTGATTAGGCCAGCTGGTTCCTGCACAGGGCAATAAATAACAGTGCCCAGATGTGCAGCTGCCATGGTGTGAGGTGAGCCCGTGGGTGTGAGTGCCACACCTGCAGCGGGAGCACACTGATGCCTGAGATTCCTGATGCTGCATGGGCCAGAGAAGCCCTAAAACCAGGATAATGCTCTCCCATGCTGTGCTACAAAGACTGGAGCAGATGCTCACGGGGAACAAGGAGAAGCACACAATTGCTGTTATGACATCTCTTGGTACTGCAGGGGTGGGCGGCGCAGGCAGGAGGGGCACACCTGCAGCTTTGGGCACAGCACGGGCATCTCCAGGGTAAGGAGAGGCTTTCCAGGAGCTGCTGTGGGGTTTCAGTGAGCACAGAAGCTGCACAGACCCATTCAGCCCCTGGAAACAGCAAACCTGGCCCCACCTCCCATCCTGTGCTCTTGGATGTGATGCCTAAAAGTTCCAGCTTTTACTCGTTTTTCATGGCTCTGTAGACTATTAATATGTGGTTATACAGCTCCTGGTATTTTTCCCTTAGAGTAATCAGCTATGCTTCCAACACATTCCTGAAATACCATTTAGTCTTATTTCCAAGAAGACCTCCTACAGGAAGAAAATTTTGTTTTCCAATCTGAGGAGAAACAACAAGAAATGGGGCAAAGAAGCCCTGAACCAACTCCAGTGGGGCAGTATATGGGGGAAAAATCAGCTAAAAATTACCTAATCAGCTGCTCTTCTAATTGGACAATGTTATATATGATAGCTATGTTAGATATGATAATTTGTTAAACTTACAAAAATTGTAGAAATCCGACACCAAGTGCGCCCATACTCCATAATTGTGGATTCATCTGGGAGCTCCCAACAAAGAACTGCTTTTTTTAATCTTACCATTTTACCACTGTTGCAAGGGTTTTTTATCTTCTGATATCAGACAGCAGGTGCATAACAAAATCTCAATGCGTTTGGTGTGGAGCACAGCTTGGTGAGTGCAGCTCATGATGCCTGACAGGAAGGGACCTGCAAACAGAATTTTTTGCCAAAATCTGGAGAGCAGCAGGTGCTGGGGACCTGGAGAAGGCACTGAAAATTGCCCTCAGAGCGTCCCTCCCAGACCTGCAATAACACAGAGGGAATTCATGAGGATTTTCAACATAGCCTGAGCAACTTAGAGATACAAATTAAATCAATGTGCTCGTTACTTCCACCTGCTTTCAAGACTTCAGCTTAATTTTGAAAAGCACAATGGCAGCATGCATAATGAACAGGTCCAGGTTTTCAACTTTGCTTGTCCTCTGGGCTAGAAACTGGGAGTGAATTCCACTGCACAGCCAAGATACAAGGTAGCAGACAGCTTTCCTATATGAGAAAAGAAATTAATTCCTCCAGGTCTGTGTATCTTGGAAAAAAAAAAAAAAAGCATTAAACTTTTCCTGTACTGTCATCTCTCAATAAATGAAAATAAAAAATTCAGAACAACTTGTGATCAAATCTAAACAATAAAAAGAAAAGCAGCTACATTTTGATGAACAGTGTCGTGTTCAAAAAAACAAGAGGAACCTTCTGATGTGGAGTTTTACAATACAGCATGCTCCAAAGAGACTTTTTTTCCTTTCAATATTGAGGCAGGATACTCATAAAGCTGGGGAGGCTGCTCAGAATCTTATAACTGAGCTGCACATAGGCTGGAATTCAGCCAGGAGAGAGAGCAGTAACTCAGCAGCCAAGCTCCATCCCTAGAGCAGACTCTAAACCAAGCAAGGGCAAGTGCTATTGATGCTGCCTTCCCCCAGATGGACACTGGTGATGAATGCATTCCAAATGCCAATGATCTCAACCTTTGTTCAGCGTGCTACAAGCTTTGCATTGCATTATTGGCAAACACCTTGCTGCTCTCTGCCATTGGGTGCCTGCCCACCTGGGCTTGCAAGCATTTCTTTGTTTTCCCTTTCCACTGACTGTTCTTATTTCCCCAGTGCCCCGGCAAACGGGGCAAACTTGTCAAATTAAATTGACCTTGATGCCTAAATACATTTTCTTGGTCTTGTTCAGCCCTTTTTAAATTAAGCTTCTACTGGTAGGTATGTTCATGTCAGTTTTTATTAGTTCATTTTCACATAGCAGCTCCCAAAACATGGGGAAATTCGGAAATTCTCTTTGATCTGTTTGTGCCATTTACACTTCCACATCCCCTGATCAAATCTTTTAAAGGTTTCACCAGCACTGTGCACCTCAACTGCAGGAGTTCCTTGCTTTGGATATCAGAGTTTGGAATTTATCCTTCTATCCCTGCAATCACAATTTCTAGTTCCATTCTTCTCCTTAGATCATTAGTTCCATGATTTAGAACAACAGAGAAATCAGCTCAATTCCTTTCTTATCCTGGGAGAGCCTGAACCTACACTTCCACCAGAACACAGAATGGAACTAACCTGTTCCAACTGCCCTGATTTTAGTGCTGTCCTTTCCAGCTACAAACAACAGAAAATTCCAATTCTCTCTGGGGTTCAATTAATTACATTGCTTTGTTAAAAAGTGGCATAGCAAATTCAATCATTCAGGCTTTTTTGACACACAGCACCAGCCACGATGCTTGAAACAACACTGAGCACCGTAATAAATCACACACCTTTGCCACTACAAACAGTTCACAGCAGCAGCTTCAATTTGCCATGCAATAAATATATTTCTATTTAATCCACATCCCTCTCCTGCCTACAAACCCTGCAGGAACACAGCTGCAAAGGAGCACCTGCTCTGCTGACTGCAGGAGCCCAGTTTGATTGTGGGAAGGAGCTTGACAGATATGCTTGGAATTTAGGCAGTGCATTTTTGCCTCTCATGGTTGGTTTAAAATTACATTAAGGCAATGAAGGGTTATTGATCACTATCAAAATAAAATATCTAGTTACATATAAGAAATTGAGTAAGCAGGGGTGTGAGCAGAAATTTATAGTGTTCACATATGGGAAAGTGATATTCTAATGTGTCCTGGCATAACAGGGCTTGAACAGGAATCCTACAACTGGAAAGAAGTTTGACTTCCCAAGGGAAATTATTCAAAGTTTGGCTTAAAGGAAAAATATTTTCATTTCCTGAGGAAGAAAATGCCTTATCTGGAAGATTTTTTGAACCCTAAGGAAACAGACACATTTACCACCTGGGGAGTTTTACTATAATATGTCTGTTTTACTAGACAGAACAGATAGAACCATTTTCATTAACAGACAGAACTTAACATAGATTTTGAGTAAAAACTGACACTGCTTTCGCACATCAGAATCAAGCTCAAATAGGTTCAGAAAAAATGTTTTAGAATCGTGGTTTTAGCAAATTGGATGATTTATAAATAAAATACCCCTGTGCAAGAAGAAGGAAGGAGGAGGAAGGAGGAGGTGAAGGAGGGGGTGAAGGAGGAGGAGAAGTAGGAGAAGTAGGAGTAGTAGAAGAAGAAGAAGGTGAAGAAGAAGGTGAAGAAAAAGAAAGTGAAGAAGAAGGTGTGGGAGCTGCTGCTGGGAACATTGGGACTCTATGCCAGACAGCTTTTAGCACAGTCTTTAATACTCTGAACTCTTCACCTTGGAGGCTGATGTATTCATGCAATAAACAACTTTACAGCCTAAACAACTGCTCTTGTCTCTTTGAGGACCTAAAACCCACACAAAACTCGCCAGCTGTGATGCCAGCAGGGCTCTGCACATCACCAGGCACAGGAGCTGTCTGGAAGAGCCTCCTGAATGACTCCCCCTGCCTGGGGGTTTCAGCTTGGGCTGCCAGGATTGCCACCAGGAAGAAATTGGCTTTTCTGTGCCTGCTGTGTCACCCTAAATTACAGCCTAATTGCCCTGCCCAAAGAAGTTCAGGTGAGTCATTCAATGCTGCTCGTTTCCCATCACTACCAACGTGGGAAGAGGTGAGAAAAGCAAGCGTAGAGCTGCACCTACTGTAGATGCCTGAAGCCATGTGAAATTTATTCTGCCGGATAGTTATTGACTCTAAAGATCAGTGGCACTAAGACAAAAAGCTGTTATTTTTATTTGCTGGGTTAGGTTTTGATTCTAACTCCGTTCTTGTTAATATTCAAGGAAGTATAATCTGTGTGAAAATTAATGGGAAATGAATCACTGCATTGTAACAAGAGAAGTGGGAACACAGACCTGGTTGTCCAGAAATTTGATTTGTGCTGTATACTGAAGGCTGTCCAGGGGGCTGCAGTACCTCATGTGAAGGATAAAAGTGAATGTTTCATAGACCTTTTTATGTTTAAAATAGGCAGCATCATTACAAATGCAGCTCTCACAAGTTTCTTTTTCAATCTAGTGGAAAAACATTCTGAAACCTGGTTTTTAATTCAATATAAAAACAAAGAAACAGAACTAAGCATGAATTGTTTCTTCAGAATATTCCCCTCAGTTTTATTCAAAATTCCATATTTTGAATAAAAATCATATTATTTTAAACCCTGGTTATTTTGTATAGGCAAGTCCAGAAACCTTGGCACTGCTTCAGGAAGACATAGTTGTGTGAATCCTCCTACAATTCTGAGTTGTTAGAAAAGGGAAATGCACCTGGAAGGACATGTATTTAATAAACAAATTAGAAAGTAGGGACTAGAAGATGAATCATTCTTTGTCTTTGTGTTTTAATTGATCTTACTGCATCTCTCAGCATTAACTCAGCTTCCCCCTCAGCCATCCATGGTTCTCTAGAACACACAGACAAATTCCCCACATTCCTTCCTTGGTTTTGAGACAAGAAGAAGAAGAAAGGCATGGCAGTAGCACAAAAACTCCTGTAAATCTTTTTATTTCCACAACTGAAACATAAAGGGGCACACCTCAGTGAAAGTACTCCTATAGGGTAAATATAACTGAGTGATAGCCCAAAAATAAATCCCAAAGCAAAACTACTTGTAGCAGACATGATGGAGCTGATGAGTTCCCAAGTTCAGAAAGGAGTTGTCCAGATTTTGTTGTTAGAAGAAAGGAAAATTGCTACAACTAAAATAAAAAATATAAGAATAAATTTTAAAAAATAATCCACCAACAAACCAACCTCCTCTTAAATAATTTTTCAGTAAAAGAAGCTTTTATACCTAAAAATCATTGCACAAGTAAATTCTTACTTTTCCTTTCACTCATGCCTGTTTCTGTGTATTACAGGTATGAATTTCACACAATTGGAAGACAAAAAATTGTCAGAGATAATGCATGCACCTCATGCAAAAGCAAACAGCAGTACCAGAAAACATTAAAGCTCCATTTACTCATGTCTGCTATATAGATATTGTAGCAACTTCTTGATACTCTCCTTACCAAAAAAATACTGTGTGCAGGACTAGAGCGTCTGAAAGCAAATCTGTTGTTCGTGTGCAATGGAAATTTATGAAAATTATTTTCTTTACCATGTCACTATCTCTCTCTTTCCATTTTTCCAGTTGATGGCTTGCAAACAGGAATCTTTTACAGGAATGTCATCTGTTTCTGACTTTTTAATGCAAAACAGGTACTTTTGTGCTTGAGGTGTAGAAACAAATCAAGCCCATTCGCTTCATTTGGGTAAGAATAATTTCATTTCTTGAGTTACTACACCCAAATTTAGCAGCCTACTCTTTCAGGTGATCCATCAACCCAGAAATGCCAATCCTGCATCCAGGATCTCTTTTCCTGTGCCATCCCTTTGATCCCTCACTGGATATGTTATTTGTCATTCTTTGTACTAAATAATGAGTAGCTTACAAATACATGTGCTGCAAAATAGATAAAAAGCTCACTGCAACCAAAGGTGTGGTCACACCCTCCCCAAGAGAAGCACCTGGCCAGTTTTATACTCCTCACTCCCTCTCTTCAAGAACAAATTCACTTTTCTTATTTACCAGCAAGGGACTGTGACTGGTGGCACAGGACATGCAGGACATGAATTAAAGTGCCCAATTTGCAATGACCTTTACATCAAAAGAAAGGCAGAGTGGTTTTCCCAGGAGCTGGAGTGTACTTGCAGCTCCCATTTCAAAGTCACTTCATCACCTTTGAAGAGAAAGTCCTTTAAGTCCAGGAGTAATGCACATTTTCATATTGCTTTGGGATTTGCTGTGCAAATCCCACACAGTGCAGCGCTCGTGGTTCAGATCAGGACTCACTTGAACAATGCAAATCTAATATGCCACCCCAAATTGTTCTGTGTTCACATTTCCTTCTGTGCATACCTGAAATTTAAATTACCTATATAACTCTTCCCAGACAGGTTTTAATTATTCACTGGTTTAAATTATTCATATTTAGCAGAGTCCCTGCATAACACCCACTGATTTTTTTAATAAAGTAATTTTACAAATACTGTGGGCCTGTAAAGTTAGAAAAGCCCTTCTACATTCCCAAATCCAATATTCCACTGCTATTAGCAAACATTCATCTACGTTGCAGCCCCCACTTCCACATAACTTCCACTACAGAATTTTCTTTCAAGGATTAAAATTCTATTTTGTCTTGTAGGGCTGAAAGAGAGCCATGCCCACGAGCATCTCAGATGTAGTTAGCTAGCCAGAACCTCACTGCCTCAATAATTTGGTGTTTTAGGAGATTTTGGGATGTTGACAGAGCTGAGCCATCTGCTTCCCATCCACTGAGGCTTCTCCAGGGGCAGCTGTAAGGGTCTGTCCTGCAGGCACACCTCCTGTGCTGACCTCTCTCAAGATGCTCTTTCATTGGTTTTAAACTGCCTGGTAGCTTCCATAGTTTTTTTCTTAGACTGTAGAAAATGAACTTCAAAGCATTATCTAGGCAAAAAAAAAAAAAAAAAAAAAAAAATCAATCTTTTTCAATTCCATGCTGAAATTCAAGTTACTGCAAGCCATATGGCTGCTCTTCTCCTGCTCCAGGGACCACTAAAACAGGGTGCCAGGAGAAGTGGAAGGAAAACAGGAGGTGACGTCCCTGGGAAGGTTTAACTCCAGCACTGTCTCCTACTGTGACAGAATCCAACATTTTACCTGGGCACAGAGGTGTATTCTCACAGAACCACCACACAGGCCCTGTCACCTTCATGCTCCATGCAGGAAGACTGAAGGACAGGTTTTTATAAGGTATTTAGATGGTTTATTTTTTGTTGTTTGCTCTCAGTTCCCTCCACATCTCTGCTCCTCATCAATCCACCAGTCCAGTGCCTGGGACACTCTCCTGAAATCAGAAATAGAGCTGTCCTCTCAAATTCCCTCTAAATCCCACATGAGCTCAATAACCATTCCTACTTTTCCCACTTAACTCCAGCCAGTGCTTGAAATGTCAGCCTGCCCTCCCCTCCCTGTTGCCACAGTTCCAATTCTCCTGAACAACAACAAAGCCAAGTGAATGGAAAATAAATGAAGTAATTAAAGCAAGATAAACGAAACAGGAAGGTTTAATTCCCTTTTTCCTGGACAGTTTGGAATGAGATCTGACTTCTTCAGGGCAGTGACTGTTATTTAAAATCCAGGCAGGCTTTTTTACCTTGGCTGAAGGGGGAACGAATCACTGTTGATGTGTTCATGCAGTTAACACCAAGGAACACCAAGGCCCAGGGTGGAGTGTGTGAACATGTTTGTATCCAGTAACAACGTCACATTTGAATTTTTTGGGGGTAGATTTTGATAAAATGGTGATGGATTGGATCCAGCTTTTCACAGCCACCGAGACAGGGAAAGCCAACAAGAGACTATTCACTGAAATTAAATTTTTACAGTGATGTTTGTTGTGCCAGGAAAAACAAAACCAATATGAAATAGTTTTATATTAGGTGTCATATTAATATAATATCAATACCCAAGCTCAGCTGTCTGGTCTCAGAATAACAGGGTCCTCCTGCATTGTATCTACTCTAGAGAAATCAAAGCTGTCAGGACAGACAATCCCAGAGCAAATTCTGGGTAATTCTGTTAAAGCAAAGACTCCTCTGGCTGTGCTGTCTCATGACTCTGGGTCTCCTAAAGACAAAAGATTGCACAACAGACTATGGTCAATGCACAGATATCAACCACCAAAACCAGCATCCAACTCCTAGAGCAATTATCCTTATCAGATAATCACAGCAACATAGGCCTTCAAATTTCATCCACATCCAGACCACCTGCTCAAACAGAGGTGCAACTGTGTGAAATTACCTCTTTTCCTTCCCTTGCTCATCCTCTAATCCAAGCAAGCATGACCTCCTGAATTCTTGCCTTAGGGCAGCTTCAAGAATTTCCCCAGGTTTTTCTTTGCTTGTTTGTTTTGGTTTGCTTTCTTGTTTGGTTTGTTTTGCTTTTTGGGATTTTGGGGGGGATTTTTGTGTTTCTTTTTTGGGGGATGGGTTTTTTTTTTTTGGTTTTTTTTTTTTTTTTTTGATGGCAGGAGAAGCAGTTTTAAAACCCAAGAATTTATTTACAGAAAAGTTTCTATTATTACTCATATATATATGTATGTTTATTTATGGAAGTGTCTCTATTCCTTTCAACATTTCCCATACCATATTTGTCCCAGAGCACCCAGGAGCCATAATGATGGATGTGTAAGAGATGCCCTGGGCACAGCATTTGGCCCTTTGCAAACATCCCTTCACAGAACTCTGTTTTGCTGCCAGTGGCAGAGCCTGAAGTCTGAAATCTGGACTGAGGCAGGACTTGGCAGGCTCCAGGTGGGAACACAAGCACTGCCTGCCAAAGCAGCACCCGGGCAGATTATTCTGCTGTTACCCTTTCTCTCTGCTGGTGGGCAGCAGCAGCCCAAATGAGGGAACTGCCTTTGTTCCTCGGAAAAGAAGGCAGCACAGCTGGCTCAAGCTGTTCCAATGATCTTGCCCTGCTCTGCACTCCTGCAGGGGCTTGGTTTGTGCTCAGCTTTTTGTCTTCCTGGAAAGGACTGTGGGTGTTTGCGCACATGTGCTCAATGCTTTTTGAGAGAACAAAGACCCAGCACAGAAGCAATTATTCAAAGGCTTTCTATTGGTTTTGATGTCAGGCTTCTGTAGCAATTTTACAACTTTTTTTTTTTCTTTACCCACATATTTAAATCCAGAGAGATGTCATTGGAGGTTATTTGGTGAGTTCTTTGGCAAAGTGCTTGGGTGAAAGCAGCTTATTTCTGCTCAACAAGGTGAACAGTACCTGTCACCAGGATGAGTTATGGGAGTTCCTTGACTTGCTGGGAGATGCTCCAAAGAATAATCTGTTCCTGAGAATAATCTGTTCCTGTTTGAGTTTGGTTTTTTATGTGACTGAGGTGTTAATGAGTTTTTAATTCAGTACAAGCAGTACTGCTTTTACTGGAAGGCTGATTTTAAGCCATCAGAATTTTAAAAAATTTTCCTGCTTCTCTCTTTTCCTGCCTGCTTCTCCTTTCCAGTGATACCCAGCTGAAGAGGATGCCCTACATGGAAATATGACTAGAAAACTCAGGACTAAAGAATAAATCAGGTTGAAAGGAACCTCAGAATGTCCCTGTGAACCTGAACAACAGGAAATAAATACTCCATTACAGCCAGTAGATCAGCTGCTGCTTTGTATACACACTGCTAATCCAGTGAAATTGGATTAAAATATTTTCCAAGAAGTTCACTGTGAGGGACTTCCTCAGTTACAGCTCCTGTAGCTGTACTGCAGCTTTTGTAAAACATAACCACAGGTACTCAAGTGCTCCAGTAACAAACCACAGACATTTGGAGTTAAAAAACAAAATAAGGAAGTTCAAAGAGGGAAATAAAGTGGTTTTCACTAGCCAAAGTGACCACTAGGAAGAGGTTTATTAGAAGGACTTCAATAAACATGAGAGAAACAGACATGGGGAACAACAGCCAGCAGGAGAGTGCATGGCTTCAAATAATGTTCAGTTTGTCCAAGGCTGTGAAACCTTGATCAGTACCAGCCAAAGACAAAGTGGTTTCCCTCTTAAAGGCAGACTGGGCAGCCTCAGTTCAGGGCCATGGCGCTGGTCCCTGTGCAGCACAGCTGGCAGCTGTGGATAGCATTCAGCCCTCCAGTGCTCCCAGCCAAAGGCGTGGCAGAAAGGATTCATGTCCCACACCAGTCAGGGGATGGCTTTCAGTGGCAACCAAAGGAAAATCTGTACCACAGCCAAACAGCTGCTTGCTTTCATCCTGGCAGCCCTCCCTCTTATCTGCAGGCCTGTGTCTTTGTTAGGTTCCTTGTCTCTGTGTGCAGCAGGAATCTCCTCTGTTGTACCCAGAGAGCTGCGAGTTCTGTTCCACCCTTGGCAGCCAAGGTACCAAACCTCCCCCGTGGCTCCTTTTTTCCTCTCCCATTCCCAGGCAGCCACAGCACTCTGGGACCCATCCAGGATGGACGAGTGACTCTCTGGGTTTAGATTTCACTTTTGTATTGCCTTCTCTCCTTTGGGAGCACGAGCTTCAGAGCGTTTACCCAAGACAAAACTATTACCAAGTCCAAACTGGCTGCCTTCATTTCTGACCATTTATTCCTGGGCTCTATTTTCAGCTCATTTTGTTCTCCTCAAGTCAAGCAGTTGTTCTCATTTATAATTCCTGTAACCAGGCTCTTTTTTCCCAGCTGACTGCTCACACACACTGCCATTGCTCCAGACCTGCCACTCACTAAATTATTTTCCAGGACATCCAAAAGCATAAATGGCCACAGACTGCATTGCTGTGCATAACCCCCAAACTGCTGACTTTCAAACACCCAGATTGCAATCAGCAGAGAAATCCAACATCTTTAAGTAGCCACTATTTCAGCAAGGACAACTGTAATCAAGCATCTCACAAATAACTGGGGAATTGGAACCTCTTGTATGTAACAGAGTTTAATTCAGCTCCACCCACAAATCAACATTCTAGGCAGGAGAGCAAATCAGAGTAATTTCAAATATTTAGTATTATAACACTGGCACACGAACACTGATTTTTGTGTACCCCATGTTACTTTTATCAGTGTTTCAGCAAGCAAATTTCGCATCGTTTTCTGCTTGTTTTGGTGCTTCCTACCTTAAGCAGCACCACTGGTTTCAAGGGGACCCCTCATAGCTGGCAAATTACACATATTACCCTTCAAACACAAGCAAAGGGACAGGATCCTTTTCCCCAGCTCCCTCCCCTGTCACCTGCTATGAAATTCCCACTCTAATTGTAAATACCATTGTCTTAATTTTCTATTTGTCGGGCACAGAGATCTTGTGACCTGATCTTGAGAAATGAAATCGTTTTCAAGGCAAAAGAGAAACAGTTTTCTCCAGATGATACATTCAGAACTCATGTCAACATATATTTAACCCAAAGGTTTTAAGTGGCATAGAAATGAAGGCATGGGACAAGCACCACACATAGTGCTTTGATATTAATGAATTTAGTTTTCATGTATTCAATTAACCATGAGTGTCGATGAGAGCAAAATGGTAATTCTGGAGCACAGTAAATAAAATGCAATTAAAAACACCAGTGCAGCAACACACCTGGGAGTTACATTTGTGCAAGAATGTGATTCAGTAACAGATTGGGGACACATGTCTCAGAAACATTAGTGTAATATCTGCAAATATAGTGGCAGATTTCTTTAATTATGCCATAAGCTTAATCAAGTTGCAAAAATGTCAAAAATGTCTGATTCAGCAGCTTCTTCTTAATGGCAATATAATATAACTCTGTCCACAAAACAAAATAAATTTCCACCTACATGTGGAAGAAAAGTTTTTGTTGTTCTTCATCAATACATGACTTTAAGTCCAAACTTCCTCGTGCACTGGTCACTGCAGAGCACTTAGAGAATTACTATAAAAATGAAGTTGGCATCTAACACCACCTCACCTCTCCAGCAACAGCAGTTTGCACATGTGTACCACACAGTGAAAGAATATTAAATAGACCTGTAGCGTCTGATAACAAATGAGATCATAAGCTAAACATATGACCTGGAAGATTTAGAAATTTCTCTCTCTAAAAGTAGAATTAGTGGGGCTTTTAGAGAGTCACTGAAAGAAAGAATCCTTACTGGCTCATTTAGTGTCAAACCACCACCCAGCCCCAAATAAAAACCTTCACAAGGTCATTTTTCTCATGGATGTGAATGAAATTAGCATTATCACATATTAGAGAGGTAGTCCTTTTCTTGCTGTATTTCTTTTGTCTTGCAGGGGGCCACTATCTATTTATTTATTATTCAATATTTATATATATGCATATATATGTATATAATATATAAATACACATATACATGTATGTATATATAAATACACATATATGTGTATATATACATGCTATATATATGTATGCATATATATATATTATATATTTTTATATATATATATATAATATTGTACAGATCCTGGAAAAGGTATTACTTGCAGAATATATTGGTATGCCTGATTAGAAGGTATATGTTAAACAAAAACAAAAAACCAAAACTACAGAGCATTAGTAAAGTTCGTTTGCTAAAATAAATAGGATCTAGGGCAGTAGCAGTGAAAAAATTTAATATGATTTTGGAATTAAGAAGCCATTGATAAAAAGAAATTAGGAGCTTCCTGCCCCACACAACTCAGATGCTCAGGGAGAATTTTGGGCAAGCCCTGAGCACCCCAGTGCTGCTGTTTGAGAGACTCCAGGTTAGCAGGTGTAAGACACTACCCTGAATTCTGTGTCCTTCTGGACAGGACACCTGAAGTAGGTGAAAAAAAAGGCTAAACATAAGCCCAGAGTCCAATTGAAAAGGGCTTGAAAAGACAATTTAGGAGAAAACTCCAAATAAAGCAAACTGGCTTATAGCAATTTAGGTCATAAGACACCTGCTTACCAGCAAAGCACTGAAAAAGCAAAGGGTTGCAGTGAATTAAGATCAATGACATAAAATCAAGGAAAAACCCCACAAGATCAGCATTTGAGACAGAAGTCTGTCAGTAGAAATGGAGAAGACCCCCTCAAGAAACTCCTTTTATAAAAACAGTTCCATAAACCCCCTGTGTCCAAAGGGTGCACGACAGAAGACAGTGTGGTGCTGTGGGGGGCTGAGATGGATGCCCTCTCATGCTCTGCTCTGCTCCCAAACTGACAAGCACAAGGATTGCAGCTGCAAGTCAAAATTCAGGCACCTTCTGGGACAGTTTGAAACACAAGGTCACAAACAGAGACACAACAAACACCTGGTCAAACTTTTACCAGAGTGCTTGAAAGACAACAGGGGTGTGACAATTATTTCTGTTGACTGGGGGAAATGAAGTTTTCAGGGGAGGGAGATGATTAATTTCCTGCATCATCTACCCAGGCCATTGGTGGATATGAAAATTTCCTCTAGACTGGTCTTTCACCCACTGTTGGAAAGGTCATGGTCCCAAAGGAATACCCAAGCTGAGGAATAGAGTCACACCCAAGAGACTGAAGAGAAAAAAATTTGTGTGTCTCTTTCAAATAAAAATGCAAGTTGGTGTTATCTTGTTTTAACCTAGAGAGCATGAATATTAAATAGTACTAAATAGTGTTTAATATAGTAGTAAATAGTATTAAATAGTGAGGAGTATTACTGGATGCGTATCTCTTTGGGAGCCTCCCATCACCCCAGGAAAGGATGTGATATTCCCAAATCTTGACAGAGAGAAGCCCAAGGGACAAATTAAATATCTGCCCTGTTTTCTCAAAGAAAATGCACAATTTTCTATACACAACTAGTATTTTAAATGCATCTATTTGTCAGCTGGCGCTGTGGAAACCCGTGTCTCACATCCAGAGCTTACATTCAAAGATCACCATGAAACAATATAGATGTCATTTGGTAAACTGCAGAGAGTATCAACAAAACAATAAAATTGCTGAATGCAAAATATCTGATACAAAAATATCAAAATGCATTTCCCCCCACGAATATTCACTCAAACACAGAAGCAGAGAAAACAGAGCCACAAAGGAAATCATCAGGTCGGTTAGTCTGTTCTTCTTCTTCAAGGTAAAAATCAACTATTCCAAAAAACAGAACCTGTAAATTAGCCTTCAGCTTAATATGAAGTTGCCTTTCACTATTTTTTCATGCTGTAGTGCCAGAAAAAATTAAAAAAAAAAAGGACCAGAGCTGATGAAATCTACATTTCAAACCAACAACAAACAAAATATTTCTCTCTTGAGACTGGTATGCAAAACCCTTCAAATTACTGTAATGAAATGTGAGGGGTGTACAAAAAATGAGGAATCCCCATCTAATGAAGGAAATGAACACTGTGAAATGAGGGATTTGTTGGATGCTGCGAGCACAAGAAGCCATGAATCCTTTTCAGAAGCAGTCAGAAAAACTTACACTGGCTCATAAATCTAAAAGTAGGGGGGAAGAAACAGAGGCAGAAATAAAGTAAAGCAACTGAAAGGAATGTGAACCTCAGTCATACACAATTTAGTTTAGGTGCTCTCACTTCTCATATATTTCTCTTTAGCCAGGTAAATTCCAGTGCACAGGTGTGGTTTTGTACACACCTCACATCCTGGCACTGACCTATGGAAAATGTACACTCAGAAATAACTTCTCTCATTGATTACAGAACTGCTTTTCATGCTCTGTCTTCCTAGGCAGCAAAACTAGCACATCATCCAGCAAATATGAAGATAAAGATGTTATTTGAAAGTAATAATAGATGCAGACTCTTTTTCCAATTATATACATGAGGAAACAATTTAATCTGTTCTTCCAAACACACTCTCATGAGAATAATGCCCTTTATAAATTTGGCATTTTGTTGCCAGTACCTCTGGGCATTTATTATTTTTGGGACTAATGGCAGTCAGAAGGTCTGCATATAAACATTTAAATTTACCTGTGTGATATTTATTGGGAAGAACTAGACAAAATACATGGAACTTTTGTGGTTTTACCCTGTTGTGAAGTAGAAATGTACAGGAACCCAGTTAACTACTGGTTACACATCCATGCCTTAACTATAATGGCAAAAGTGACAATTTTTAGCTAAAATAATAAATAAATATATTAAGATCTTATTAATCTTTACTTTTAACATTCAAGAAACACAAAATTCAATGGAAGTTGGTTTCAGTCTGAGACTACCTTGATGTAAAAAGAAAAGTCTCCAAGGATTAAATAAGAGTTTGAACTGAATAAACCCAAAATGGAAAGAAGGAAAGGGATATGAATGCTCAAAGCGCACACTGAATAAGAGTAAATTATGCAAGCATGGAGAAAAAGATGGCACTCTGCTCACTTTCTTTGTCTCATTAGAGACCTGGGGAGAATTTTGAAGATGCTAAGAGAAGGCTGTTGGTCTGAGGTCCAGTGAGCTGCACAAAAATCACAGTTGTTCGCTGGCTGAGTTTAATGTTCATGGAGGATGCTGGACATGCAGCACTCCAGGCAAAAAGGGCTTTGGTCACTTCATGGCCAAAATTCCAGGGACTGCCAGGGGCCTGATTGCCATGCACCAGGCCACGTCCTTCACCTTGGTTTAGTGGATCCCATGCTGGAGAGGAAAAAGCTCTTTGATGGCAGCTGTCACTCAAGAATATCTGAATTACCTCTTCTAAAGTCAATTTTTCATCTTTATAGAGCGATGTAATTGCCTTTACTAACCCCCATTGCTGCACTAGAACCATTTCAGCTGCTCAAAAATGGGATCTTTGAGACTGATGTTTCATGACATAGGAGCTATTGTAAAAAGACTACTTTTAAGCCTTAATTAGGTTCAATTAAGACTAATTTGTCCTGGCTACTCATTGCTGTCTCTGTTCAGCACTTTTTCACCCCCTGAGTTTCTCTGTTACAACCTGCTTTAAATCAGGCTCACTTAAAAAAATTAAAAAACAGACTGAAAAGCCTTTTAGGCAGGATTTTTGTTGTTCTGACCAAAGATAATTTTTTTCACATATTCAACAGGACAGAAGTTAACTCAGTTGACAGAGGACATTCTGCTTCCTAGAGACCAGAATATGCTGCCAGGGGAAGAAAACAGCTTACACTAAAACCACAAAAAAAATAAAATTCTGCAATGTGGAGTTACAACCTGAGATTTTTCCACTCATTAAATCAATGTCTTTCTGAGCTTACTGAAAGTAAATTTCCATGCTCTGGGAAACCATGGAAAGAGATGAGCTGATTTCAGGCATGAGCTGGAAGCTGCAGAGTGTGGCTCCAGGTCCTTGCCTCCACAGCAGTGATTTCTGATGGAAAAGGCCATCTGTACAGAACAACTTCCCCAAAGCCTGCAGGTCACTTTCCAGCAAGAAACTTTGCCTCCAAAGTTTCCTTTTCTCAAGGCCTTTCCCAGCATTACCTCTAACCCGCTCATGTTGAATCAAAACCAAAAAGAAAAAAAACAAAAAACCAAAAACCCCAACATCAAACAAAAATAAAAAACGCCAAAAACAAAAAAAAAAGACATACAGAAAAAAAAAACAAAAAAAAAAAAAAAAAACACTACAACACCAAACTCCACACCCACAAAAAATCCACCATATTTTATGTGTCAGCTACAGCAACTACTGATACTGCTCCTAAGAGCAATCCCTCCTTCCAGGAAAAAGAGCTGAAATAAAAGCAGCAGCAGCAGCAGCAGGGCACAGCAATGGGCCTGCTCCCTGCCCTCCCCATTGCAGCAACAACAGAAATGTTTGGCTCTTTCCAAAGCAGCAATTCAAACCCATTTCCCCCTTTCTTCTGAAAATTTTTTAGCTGCTCTCCTCTGTTTTGAGGCACTCAGCTCCTCCCTGCAGCTGGGGAAACAGCCACAGACTTTTCTCCAAAATGAAATAGCCAGTCTGTTCCCATTTGTTCAAATGCTGGTTTTGAACCATTTTGCTTTTGTTTCCCCTTACTTTTGTAAAACTGACATTTGTGTGCCTTTCCTGGGCCCATTCAGTGTCCCTGCTGATGGATTCAGGCCTGGGCAGGGCACGAGCTCCAGGCCTGGAAGGGCCTCTGTCCTTTCCCCCCAGCATTTGTGTCTCCAAGGTCCAATCTGAATCCCCAAATGTGGGACTCTTCCACTCCACTCCCTCTTTGAGCTCAAAAATTATGAATATCTTATTGACTGATAGGATTCTGACATCAGCAATGGCCCAGCCACACATGACAAAGGCAGAAAAGGAATTTTCTCAGCTGTTCTGCTGTCGAAGGTTCTGTACCAACCCCTCTATGCTTTGATAAAGCCACAGTCCACAACTCTACCATAACTCTAAATGTGACACCTCAATGACATTGCACTCATTTTTTGGCAGCTGGCAGTGGAATTTTTGCTGTGTACATCAGATGGAAAGATCAGATAAATTTTGGAGAGTACACACAGCAAACACTGTAAGCAGTCGCTCTGAAGTTAAAGGGATTCTCAGACACTCACAGGTTATTTTCAAGCTAGGAAAATTCAGCATCCTCCTCAATCTGAGATAAATATTCAAAGAGTCACTCACCACACCTTGGTAACAGCATCAGCATTGTTGTTGAACATTAGCCCAAGTTGTTTCCTCCTTCTTTTTTCCTTCTTCTGCCCTGCCATAAGCAAACATGCTTTAGGATCAATAAAATCTCCATTTCACTTCATCATGATCTCATTCCTTGCATTAAAATGGTGAATAAAATACAAAAAAAACCCAAACAACCAAAAGGGTACATTAATTCAATGGAGATATTAACTTGTTTTGCTATGACACGTTTTCAAATAAAATAATTGTGAAAAAAATCACACTCTTATGCAAATTAAAATGTTGAATCACCAACCAAAAGCCTCATAAACTCTGAGCACCTTAAAATTCAGAATAGCAGGACAGCATTTTTCTAAAAAAAAAAAAAAAAATTCCTGCCTCCCCCTGGTCCACTTTTATTTTTTAGAAGTCTGTGAAGGCATGCATATTTTAATATATCTGTAGGCTACCCTTTTCTTCTTCCAATGCTTTCTGTCTTTGCTCTTTTTGAATGAGAGGTGACAAATTCATGATTTCTATCCCACACTACATAGCACTTATGGGTAGGCCAGAGTATCTGGGGAAACTGCTTTATTAGTGACAGTTCAGGATCACACAAAAAAATCCTTCTGGAAAATCACGGGGAGCACAAAGACATTGGGAGAAGGGAATTCCTCCTCTCTGTGGAGGGAGATGCCCCCAAGACACAGATTTCCACACCAGAATTCTGAAATTCTAAATTCTGGCTTCACCCCAATAGAGAAATAAGGAACAGCAGCAAAGACCACAAATTTATGGCAATTCCTGTGTAATCCTGGCATGTTCCAGTGACACCTGTGACCTCAGGACAGATCCCCCAAAAATGCCTTACAAGGCCAACTCCTCTTTTCCTCCTGATAACTGGAAGATTTCAGAGGCTCACGTATCCAAATTATATTAATATATTCATGCTACATCCTTTCATTTGGGGGAAACTCAGGCTGTTTGAACAAATATTTAATTAAGCCTCATACGGCACAGCAGGGAAAACATTTTTAATGATATCCTGTGGTCAAAATCAAAATTTCCTGTCAGTTCCCTCAGAGCGGTGCCTGAATTTAATCCTGGGTTTTTTCACACAGATAGAAGGGTTGTGTTCAGCAGCACTTGGCAAAGCCTGACCTCTCTTAGCTGTTCCTCACAATGCTGGGACAGCTTTGGGATGAAATTGGCAGGTGTTGGGGAGAATAAAGCAACACCCTGAGCAAAAGGGTTCAGGGTGGGCAAATGCATGAATTTATCTCCTCTAGATAAAAGACCATTGGCATTAATTCTCTGAAGCCATGGTCTGAGATCTACAAGAAGTAGTGAGATTACTTTAATTTTACCTATATTCAAAGGTCTAAAAGTCTTTTTGAAGGGTTTATAGGTTTCACCTATATTAAAAGGTCTATTAAAGGCACCAAGACTTCATCAATGTCAAAATACACACGAGTTTAATATTAGAAGCTGAAGGTAATTGCTGAGAAGTTTCATTTATGTGTCTGTTCTGGCAAATCTTCCATTGCTCAGAGATTTCAGCCAGCCTGTGGTTAGAGAAGTTAAGCTTTTCCTGCAGGACAAACCAGGTGTGGGAGGCTTTAGTTGTAAACCGAATTGAATAAGGAGATTCTCATCCTGGCCTTTCCCTTTTACAACTATTTCTCATCCTCAGAGTGATTGCTTCATTGGCAGATTGATGTAAACCAAAATATTTCCAGCATCTCCCTTAGAGGGATTGGAAGAATGTGCAGGGAATTGATCACCAACACCTCAGATCTTGCAGGAAACTAAGATGTGTCCTGATGGAAGGGAAATCAAGATATTGATGTAACCAAAGTAAAAAACTGGTTTGGACATACCACATTAGCAAGACATAATCCTAATGGCTGTTTCAACAAAGATGCTGGAAACAAGATGCTGATCAGATAGGAATTAACAAATAATTTCAGGGCCAAATTTACTACAAATTATTAAAAAATATTTTCACTTAGTTTAAATGGCAGTTTAAATGGCTCCTTTCTTTTCAGCTGTCAGTGAGGCAGAATTTTATAAGTATTTCCAGTAAAATAAACTAGAATTTCTTCTTTTTAAATAAATTGAAATGTTCCAGGAAGTTAGGAAACATTTCTGCGTACATACTGACATTTGACATTACTTTCAAAGAGATTAAAGCATAAGCAACAATTCTTAGCTGGTAGCCACAAGTTAAAAAGGAAAAAAAAGATATTCTAATGAAAAGAGGATTAGCTCAAGACTAAGAAAGCATCTATTCCCAAAATTAATAAATTGCATAAAAATATAATTTGACATCCTACATAATGTCTCTGAGTATTTCTTTGACACGGACACATTCATCAAATTATAGCAGCCTGTAGATTTTTATTTCATCAAGAAGTAGGAGGAAAACGTCACCTTTGAACATGACATATGTCACCATGAGCAAAAACGGACAATGACTGATCACTCAATAACCAGAGATCCTTCTCCTGCTTCCTTCCCATCAGCTGTACTGCAACAGCAGAGGCAAATATTGAGCTGGCCAGGAAAAGAGATGGATTGTGATGTGTGCACGTCTAATGCACTGAAAAGGTTCTCTGGAGACAGATTCACAGAAGTGCAGGTACAGCCAGGCTTAAGGGATTTGGCTTTGCAAACACTGACTGCCAGACAGCCACGCTTTTATTAAACACAAGGAAGGGGTGATGAATACAAGCCTGGGACACTGCAAAGACAATTTCCCTGCACTCCTGTGCATGTACCTGCTGTGTAATAGTCAAATATCAATGTTCAGTCCCAAAGACCATTCCCACAGTGCCTGGAGACACCAAAGCATCAACAGCCATTCAGAAAAACCAATACATCAATTCCAGATCCATTGGTAATTATAATATCTACAAATGCATCTAATCCCATACCAGTTTTAGCCAACATGCCAAAAATATAATTCAGCCAATATGTCAACAAAAATATAAAGGCAAAAGAAAATTAAAATTTTCATTTAATCCTTCAGAGTTTTTTGCTAGTTTTTCTTATTTCTTTGTAGTTTAATTTTGGTGTTTTTTTTCTTATAAATATCCTGAATAATTTATATTCATAGAAGGCGAGTTTGGAAGAAAGAACAAAAGCGAACAAAAGTTCAGCAGTTGCTTCTGTCTCTGCCTTTTAATTTCTTTTCTATTAAAAACATGAAACCTCTTAATTTCCTTTTTATTAAAAACCTGAACTGAATCAGAGCAACATTTTAAATTTACATAGCCACAATTTTCAGACTTTTCTAGGCATCACTGCTATGTTCTCAATTAACCAAATTAATCCCAATTTCAAGGAGCTCTTAAGAGCACCGAGGAGTAGTTGATTTATCTTATTGCTCACTCTGCTATTTATTAACCTTGTTTCACTCTTCTGCAGTTTACTAGCAGCAAACAAATCCCATGTGAGACCCAATAAAATACTTCTTTTGTAACGTTAATGCTGCTGCCTTTAAAAAACTTCCATTCAAGGTGCAGCCTTAGCTCTGCACTGCCTTTGATTTACGAGTGGGTTGACCTGGGCGTAACCCTGTCAGCTTTGGTTCTGAAACAGTCCTGAGGATTTCAGGCCTCTGATCTGGCAAATTCCTGAGAGGAAAGAAAAAATTGAACTGAGGAAGGCTCTCTCTGACAAGTGATAAAGCCCTCTTCTTTTCAGGTTACACTGGAGATGGGGTTATGGTCAGAATTAATTGAGAGAGACACAGGGACAGCAAAAAAAAGAATTCACATGAGGGGGGAAAAAAAGAGAACACAGAGTTTATGGGAGAATTATTGAGTAGGAAAGAAGGAGGGGTTGAAGGGAAGCAATCAATTCCCATTTATAAGGTAGGGAGCCCAGCAGACTAATTAGCATTTAGAGCCAGATCAATTTTCTTACACAAAGTATTTTATGAGATTGTTACATGACAGCGTGCTAATTAAAACTGATCTGCCTAATTAGAGCAGCATTAATAACGAGGCAGCAGCACCCCTCAGTCCAGGATGTGCTCTGCAGATAAAGATCCTGAGAGCCACCCCAGGCAGCCCCTGTTTCACGCAGCATTTTGGGTGTGAGCAGCCTGCTTTCCTTTCTGCTGTGGGGGAACAGGAAGAAAAATGGCAAATTAGACAAATTATCACAAAAAGGAGAGACAAATTGAGAGCTGAAAACAACAGAGTGTGAGCCAGCTAATTAGTGAGGAACAATTATAAAGCACAGGCCTGATTGTCACATGCCCTGAGCCCTGGAAAATCATTTACTGGGAAATTCACCCCAGCAGTGCTTCAGCCAGGCCCTGCTTTATATTGAATAAAAAGCTTCATACAATGCAAGGCAGCAGAGAAAAACCTGCTTGGCTCAGCAAATTGCAGGCCTGGGAGTCTACAAACCCTGATCAGTCTCCAGGCTTCCCTCAAGGACTGAGTGGACAACCAGGATTTCACCATTTTGGCCATGAGGAGTTGTCCAGATTGAAGTTTTGATGACCTCTTTCTTTGTAAGAATTTTTTTGAACACAAATAATCAGGAAAAGATGCCTTTTAATTTTCCCCCTAGGAAAGCACCACATAGCTTTTATAATTTTTATAATTATAAAATTTTTATAATGATTTTATAATTCCAGAAAATGAATGAAATGTCATTAAAAGTATGCTTATAATTTGACTGAATAATGAGTAATGGATGAATGAAGAACCTCCTACAAGAGTTTCCAGAAGACAAGTCATTAAAGAACTTTATAAACAGAATGTTAAGTATGCAAAAAGAAGCCAAACTATTAAAAAACAAGCTGGAAATTACAGCTTATCCAGAATTAAGTAGAATATTCCCCCATGGTATTTTGGAGTCTGTTTCCCATTTAGGCTTTGCCTGCTGTGATTTTGCCATGAAAAGTGAGAAATGAACATGCACTGAAAAATCAAGATGTTTAGGGTTAAAAGTAGTATCTGCTGCAGGTCAGGATATTGTAAATTTTATATTAATGAGAAGAATAGGTATTGTAACAAGATAGGCAGCTAGACAGTAAAAAAAACCAAACAACCTTTAGAAAGGAAAGATTTGAGGTTTTTTTTAGTACTAGTGCAAGATTTCCAGTCTATAACCGTTCTGGTTGTAAATGCTGCCAAAATTTTGTTCCTCACTGTACAAAACAAACCCAAGCACAAAAATTATTTGGTGTTCTGCTTCCAAAAGCTTCTGCCTTGAAACTCACTGTCCTGGCCACTGCTGTCTCCCACAGCAGCTGCTACAAAACAGGTACTTCATGCACATTATCTGCAAAGGAGATTCACTTCCAAAATTTCTCCAACTATATCAGAATTTTTCACCCCTGTGGGAAAATTCTCACAAGCAAAGCAAAGTAGTTTCAAGATAACTACTGCAAAATAAAGTTATTAATGGATCAGAATTCAAGTAGGAATCCATTCAGGGAATTTATTTTGCCATGACTGTCAACTTCTCTGAGTAGAGACGTGCTTATAGAGAATTCCCACCCGGAGAAAAAGTAGAAAAGAGGAAAATGGAAAAGCCCATGAGGAATCTTCAATAAATGGCAATATCATGTTTATAATTTTAGTTTTCTATCATACATTAATATGTACTCAATGCTTTTACATAATTTTTGTATAAAATTTCCCAAATCTAAACACATTCTTGGTATGAAAGCATAATAGCACAGAAGTAAAATACATACTTGATTTTAAATTTCACAAATTAGAATTATCAAGCTTCACATTAATGACATAAAAGCTCATGCAAAGAAAAGTATTTCTGCAATGGGGAAGGCAAATCTGCCACTAAATTACAGTCTGAAATATATAATGAGTCTGAAGAAACCAGGACAACTCATGGACCTTTGCTGAGCCGGCCACATGCCTCAGCTTTGTGCTCTTCCACAGTGCACACCCTCTGCCAGGTATCAGATTTCTTTAAAAAAGAAATCTTTAAAAAAGATTTAAAGCATTTCCATTATTTTACACAAACTATCTCAGAACTGCGGGAACATTTTACCAACAGTCATTTGGCAATATGGGACTAACTCATGACCTGGAAAATTAAAAAAAAATCATTTATTACTACGCCATTAAAAAAAAAAAAAAAAAGTAAAAGCCAAATGGTACGGAGAAGTGAACTCTTCTTGCCCTCATACTCATATTTGAGGTGTTTTCTAGAACTTTCTGAAGGGTTCTACAGTTGAATGCACATTGCGGAGCTGAGGCTCGTGCTCTAGCTCCCTGTCCCTAAGATCCTGCAGCACTGGCTCCATTCTCCTGGCTCACAGCGAACATAAACCTTTAGCTTTTGTGGGATTTGGAAACTGTACCTGAAAACCCATCTGTGAGCAGCTTCAGAAGCTCTGCTGAGCCCTAAATCCAACCTGTTATTTAAAAGTATTTTTTCCTCAAACAAGCAGCTCTGCTGGCAGCCTGGGTTTACAGCTCTCCTGTTTGGAAGCACATAATATTTGACACAAACTGATTCAAGGACTGCAGAGATTGCAAAAAACTTGTCATTGCTAAACACGGCACAAAAAATGCGCGGATATAGCAGGAATGAAATAAAATCATCTTTTAGCGATCTGACTCAAAATTTTTGCCAGTCCTATCCCTTATATTTTGAGAAAACTGATTTTAGCTGTTTGGGTTTCTTTGTACTGTGCCTGGTTTCTTGTCCAGTCAACATTTTTCTGCACATAATTCCTTCATCTTGGATGGCCCTACACCTAAATTATCCAGTTATCAAATAATTCTCTTATATTGTTTTTTAATGTGCCTATAACCACCATTCATTCTGCTCCCTTTTCACTTTTGCCATTCCTTAGATTTCTCAGTCTGCAAAGTGTCTTGCTAGAGATTAGAAAATTCAGCTTTTTCATAAGTTGCATCCAGACTCTTTTTCCTGATATCCCCCTCTGAGACTGACTTGGAATAATTGTAACTCACTGGTTAAGCTTTACAGTTTATGACTAACCTCACATACTCTAAGTACTGATTGATTTAAACACATCACAAAGCTAATCAAAACTCATAAATTGTGCAGTATATGTAAACCACATCTGGCCTCCAGTCATCTCTTCCTGTCCTGAATGTCAGGTCACCCTTATTTGTGCGCCTGAGTACGGAATTGATAGCTAAATTCACGGATAAGTTTCAAAACTGTGGTTCAGCTATAATGGAAAATTAAAGTGCTGCCATTCAGACCAAATTGTTGACTGTGGCAGTGCCAGATGTTCTGGGAAACAGCACAAAAAGTGTCCTTCAGCTCTTAGGCTGATCCAAAGAGAAAAGTCTTTTCAACCTTTGCTGTCAGCAAATTAAGTATTAAAAATCTAAGCGTTAAGTTTAAAAATTTAAGTGTTTAAAACAATCATAATACAGCTGAGAAATCTGAAACGTTGAGCTTCGCAGGAGAAATGCTGTTTGTAGTTTTAGGCAGCATTGGGAAACCTTAAATCTGTTCAGGTTTCTGTAATGCTTTCAAAAGGCAGCTGCCTTCCCCTTCAGCAGTACCCTGAAGTGGATTACAATACCACAGGAAGGGCATTAATAAAACAGAGGTGCATCAAAGGCATAAAAATAACAAAATGCTGAGGGGTCTGAAATTGTAGGAACTATAATCATGTTTACAATCTTTTATTTAGTTTTGTTTAAATACACCACTAATGGATGTTAAAGATAGTGGTCCACATCCTCAGCTTGGGGGGAAAAAAAAAAATCAATAAAGTTTAAATAGATCTGGATCAGTTGTGGTTCTGCCCTTCTATCCTGGTATTTACATTTCTGGCTGTTTATTTGTCTTCAGACTGCTTCTTGAGAACTTTAAGTTTTGCAAACTGTGAGAAAACCATGATCTTTGGAGACAATTTCTGGTGCAAGTCTTACTGCTAAAAATGTAATCCCCCTTTCATGGAATCTCATTTTGACTGCACCTGCTCACAAGGAAAATTGAAGTTCACACGTTCCATGGTAGGCTGCGGGCAACTTGAGCATAAACCACAATAGAAAACCCTACCTCAGGGTATTTATTTCTCCGGAAAAGTGACTCCTCAAGTCCAAAATTTTTGTAAGCTTAGACTGGTTTTGGTGGAACAGATTTCTTTTTTTTATATTTTTTGACAGTCTTGGTATAAATGTTTTGTGCAAGAGGATATTTGCAATATTTTGCCTTAAATATGTAAGATTTCAAGAAGGAAGAAAGCATTTCTGTATTGTTAGAATAAATGTTTCAATTTATGCATTCCTACTCTACTGCCCTATCCAAAAGTGCACAGGAAAGCATTAATATGATTTAATCCAATTACAACATATTTACAATAGTAATTTATCCTGTAAGTGGGAAAAATTTGTGCCTGACCATACGAAAAAAAATCATCCAGCTATGGAAAAAAATCTATTTTTATAACCCTAGTTAACTCTATAGTTGGAAACACAACGTATCCTCTCTGTTATAGCATTGCGAAAACCAAAGCTGGTGCCCTGAACAAATTGGCCAACAAATAAATTTCTTTCAGAACATAGACTGGAGAATAAAGAAGCCCCCATAAAGTAAAGCATTATTTCCTGAGCTGGTGCACCAGAACCTTGAAAATCACTCCTAATTACAGCAGCAGCAAAGCTTCAGACAACTTTCAGGTCCAATTTTCAAGGGAAAATTTTGTGGAGAGACACAAGGAGAGGTTCCTTGTTCAAGGTGACAGGAGCAGCACTGGGAACAGAGCCCTGGTTTCCCTCACACCATGTCATGCACAACACAATTAGTATGCACAGTTTCACTCCACATAATTAAATAGATTTAAAAAGAGACATCTGAAATAGCTCAAGAATGCACAAATCATGAATCAGAACAACTTTCAAATGTGTGGCTATACTGCTTGCTTCCCTGGAATCATCCCAACCACAGACTGAATCATTTCACAAAGACTATTTTGACTGTGAAGACTTTATGAATTTGGGGGTCATCGGAGCATTTAAGTGTTGAGAAGTCTACAGATCAAACTGCAAACCAGGATCTGAGTAATGAATCTTCATTCTTGATGCCATCGATGCCAGAAGCGTTAATCCTGACTCCACATTCAGAGTAGAGTCTCATTCTGACTCTACTGCATCTCAACCCAGCTGATTTCTCTTTCCAGATGGTGTAAGATGTGTAACTAACTCCTCCACAAAAACATCTCACAAGACTGAGCAGGCCCACCACCACCACCACCTTCAGTGATACTTAGAAATAACTGCAAAGGGTTAAAGAGAGACATTTTATGATTTATGCTCCATCTCCTCCCTTGAACAAAGAGAGGGAAACACGAGGTAGGGGATGTCTCAGTGTTTGTTCTCAAAGATGGCTTGGGTTGGATGATCTCTGATGATCCCCTCAAGGAGCAAAGCCAAGTGTGTCCTGAGGAATGGAATAGGCCAGGCTCTTCATGCTTGGATCTACAGGCAACTGCACAATGGGAGAGGAAATAATGGAGAGGAAATTAAGATGCAATCAGCCAGAAAATCCTTTCCTTTTTTGTTGTCTGTCTGAGCCAAGAGGCCTTACGGGGTGAACCTGCAGAGCACACAAGGCTGTGAGGAATTCATGGTGTCTGCAGCAAACAGAGGGGCTCAGTCTGCCACCAGACTGTGGCCAAGCATCTTCTCCCTGAGAGCTTTTGGATGTGTTTTGGGTCTGAGTGCTGCCCAAGGCCAGCCAGCCCCTTGATTCCTTTGTACAGAGGTCACAGTGGCAGGGCAGAACATGAGGCTGATGGGGGACTCCAAAACAAAGCCCAAATTCCTGTTCCTCTCCTCACAACACGAGACAGATTATCTCCAAGGTCCCAGGGGTGGGGATACTCTGTGGATACCGATTCACAAAGCTGCAGAAAGGGAATGGGGAGGGATTTTGGCCAGGCCATAAGGCTCAAAGGCAGCCTATTACTAATAAATACTTAGAATAGAGTCTGGATAATGTAAAGGCCTTGTCAAGACTCTAAAGAGGGGAAATGATGCCTCAAGTTTATCTTTTCTATTTTTCAGATTCTGTGCTGCTTTAGTGTGTAACTGAGCTTCATATTAAGGGATGGTGATCTCCCTGCACACAGCAGGGAGACAAAACAATTCCTTCTCTAGCTGGGCACCAAGGACAAATGACCCAAATCTCAGGCCCAAGAGCATAAACAACATGAACCAAAGAGAGAAAAACAAGAAGGATGGGACTTCATAACCTAAAGCTGTAATTGGAAAATTAGCTCCAAGATGCAAATGGACCAGAATTTTAAAAAGTGAGAGACCCCATGACCGCTCGTGCATTTTGGAACACCTTGGCTGGGTTCTTGTGCTGCCCAAGGTGGATCCATTGAAGTCTTCTAATAAATCCCTACTTTATTCTTTAACTCTGTCAAACCTGTGTTCTAGGGCAGCCTTCACAAGGCATCACTGCACTTGGGGCCTGCTGTGAGGCACGAGGAGGTGTTGAGCTGAGCAGGTCCAAAATTCTCCCTTAGAGAGATAAGTTCCATTTCTACCATGAATGTGGGGTTCTCCACTCAAAGGTCTCCCAAAACAGCCTGCCTTCCCACTTTTTATCAAGAAATCAGAACCCTGCAGAGCCCACTTCTCAAAAAATATTTATGTGACAGCATGGAACACAACCACCCCATATCCCCAGTCCAGACAATCATATTCCTAAGCTTTCCTTTACTGCTCACTTAAAGTGTTCTTTAAAAATACCTAAGCTTTTTTGTTTTCTTTAAATAATTATTTCTAGAGCTAAAACCTGAGAATATTTCATTTTGAAAGCGACGCTTCCACCTCAAAAGATTAAAACAGCCTAAGCTCTGCTTTCCTTCCTTTCCATTCAACTTTGATTTCATTTTTACTGCGCATTACAAGAATATTTTAAATATTTATGTAGCATTTTCTTCTTGAGATTGGGGTAGGGTTTTTACTGGCTATTCACTAAAATAACAGGTAGAAAGATTCAAAAAGTGGAAGAATAGTAAGAAATAAAAAGAAAAGCATACATGAATACACCCCAGCATACATGAATACACCCCAGGCACCTCCTTCAGATGCCACTTCTGCAGCATTACAGGAAAATAAAAATAGAAATGAACACATGAAAGAAACTGTGAAGAGGTTTTGTCAAAAATCTGCTATACATAAATTTAAAAAGCTGGCAATAAATATACAGTGAGAAAAAAAATGGTAACCAGGTATAGGAACATTGATGTGCTTAGCAACTTGCTTTGGAAAGCACAACTTAGTGATCCAGCAATACATCAACTTCACCCCAAACAACAAGCAAGAGAGCACTCAGAGGATGAGCCTGTGAGGAATCTCAGTATGACAGTAATAATTTTATGAATATTATGTGCCCCATTGGTGTGATATTTATGTTTTTGCTTTACAGTTCCAAGATGTTAATTCAGGCAGGAAAACTGGCAATGTGCAGCACCATTTGCCAAACTTTAAAGGACAACACCAGGTGGGTTTTTTGCAAGGAAATTACACCTCAGGCTATTCTGAACTGCAGCATCTGCTTGTAAATACCGATAATGGAGTGCAAGAGAGAAAACACGTAACATTTGGTGGATAAAAACACAATTTCTAAGAAATGAGAGAAAAACGTAGTAAGGAGCTCCATGAGCTCACTGCATTCCCCACAGCTATCAGGAACTTGGGACTCCAGGAAGAAAAAAATCTAATAAAGCAAGTGATTATCCTAAAAGGTGCAAATGTGCCTTTTCTAATGTTCAGAATATTTCATTTTAACACCTCCTCTTTGTTTCCTTTCTTTAATCTCAGTTGCATTGTCTTCCTAATCAGTGGCTATAGCTGCCAAATGAAAGAACAATGGTAATAAAGATGAATTAGTCTTTTACTCCTGGTTTCCAAATCATGGTCGCCAGAGGCACCTGGGCTAAGGCCACAGTGACCACAGGATTATGTCCTGCAGAAAATGGTCAGGTCCTCATCTCTACCTACATCTTACTTTTGCAAATATTTATCTCTCTAAGTATTTGGAATATCAAAGTAGCAACATTTTAGCAAAAGATATTTTCCAAGCTTCTTACAACACTAAAATTTATGTCAAGAAAACTAGGAGATGCAAAAAAGATACATATGCATGCGTGTGTCTGCACACAAGAGGGAAAAAAATTACAGAAGGCAATGAAAATGTAAATAGAATTAAGACAGACTCTATATATAGCATTAGAAATCTAGATCCCACTCATGCTCCCAAAAATATGCCCTGCTTAAATATAAGGCTGGCAGACAAAAGAATTAAAAAATCATAAAACAAGGCCTGTATAAAATATCTGCCCCTATATTCAGTCATGCTTTTTATTCTGCGCTACTGCGACTTGTGTTATCACATCACAAAACCTGCACAAATCCACAAGACACTGCCTGGAGAAAAAGGCTTTCTGAACAAACAGACAAATATATTTGTGTGACACAAAGGAGTTTATAAAAGGTGTGAAAACTTGAATATTTTGTGTTTCCCTGAAGGTGAGAAGTTTTTTACTTTTCATCTCCAAGAGGACCTCACAGAATCTGACATTAATTTTCTGTGATTATGAACCCTGGCTAGGGAGGGAGAAACTCTACACAGAAAAGGTCTTTGATGCAAGTTAGTCACCACGGAGCACATAAATGTGAATTCTTTCCAAAGTGGGATACCCCTTTTGCTTATAAACAAATCATCCTATGAGGTTATACCCATATTTACTACCATATCTTAAATGCTTACCCTCTTCTAAGCTTACAAAAATACCATAAAATTAAGGGCTGCATGTAATTTGAAAATGCAGTATTTGAAAAGAAGTTATAATCCATTGTCAAATTGTCCAAAACCAGTTTTATATAATAGTGCTAAATCTTTAGTAGGGTTGGAATTTTCACATGTTCTTGCATGATGGGATAGATATTTTCTAATCTAATCTGTCTTTCCATGTATATTATGTATGTGTGAGTGTGACACCAAAATAAGTTTGTGCTTTGCTCTTGATTTAGAGCACTTTGCCTGATGAACCGCATCAATTCACATTGGTGTCAGCAGAAAATAATCTTTACTAAGTTTGATAGTATTGGAGGTGCAACCTGCAGTGGTACAATAGTAGTCAAAATACAACTGCAAAAATCACACTCACTTAAGGGACAGCTCAGTTTTCATCAGCTTTCTTCTCACAACAAACTGAAGGTTCCAACTCTGAAATGCTTCTTTCTTTCCTCATTATCCTGCACTATGAAATCGTTCCTTCTTGTTGCATCAGAAGAATGACTGCAAAAACCTCTGCTTGTCAGAGAAAAAGAGCTTTAAAACTTCAGAAAAACTTGGAATAATTTTCAGCATCAACACTTTTGGGAGAATTTTTAGAATAATCAAAAGTTCTCAGTCTCTTCAATTTTGTTTAACAAGGAAAACGTAGAGCCAACATTTGCTGGGTCAGATTTTTCTATTCACATCTCAAAAGCTGCAAATGACACATTATCTACTTTCTCATCTTATTTGTAAAGTGCGGGGGGGAAAAAAAAAAATCTATTTTATTGAGCTGGATGCTCGGCGCTCTCTCACTAACACAGCACTAAGCACCCTTTTTCTGGAACAGAGCTGTAAATTAAACCCCAAATCCCTTTTTCCAGGTGGGGCATGGCCAGTGCAGCCACCCCTCAACCCAGGGTTTGGCACTCTGGGTCTATCACCAGGCATTAGTGGCTAATGCATCACTGCTGGTAGGGCACAGCTCCTGTACACCAACCAATTCAAGCTTTCCCCTCTCCCTCTTCCCATCGAGGCTTTTATTGGTATTGGTTCCACTAATAAAAATTCCTTTCCCAATCAAATCAACAGCTGTTTTAGTAGGCTAGGAACAGAAAATCAAAGATTTGAAGGCTTGTTTTTGAGTTTAAAAAAATTGTTCATATAGTCTGGGGAAGATATTCCCTCTGGCCTGTGAGGAAACAAAAAGCAGTTCTGGATATTTGATTTATAAAGGTGCAAGGAAATTCAAAGTACAGAAATCATTTGCAATCTATCCCCTTCAAATGCAGGAAACTGAAGGGGATAGATTGCAAATGAAGGGCATCAGAGACAGCTGAGGGGTTTGGGGACTACTCTGTGATTTGAATCCATCAGTTTCCACACTCTTACAAAATTCAGCAAGTGGATATCCATCATTTCCACTTCAATTGTCCATGAGCATATACCACCTCTCCTAACCTGCTCTTAAATGAGGATTTTTTTTCTACAGGCTAAGAGTGCATGCATTGAAAACTGCCCCAGCTCAGTTTGTGTAAATCTTAAGCCTTTACCAAGTTACATTCACTACAGGAAAGCAAAAATTTCTTATCCTTGGGTTTCACTGGATTTTCTGGGTTAGCCCTAATCTGGGATGCCCCAAAGGGTTCAAGGCCATATTGGGCTCCAAACCTTTCCCAGCTCTGCTGGCAGAAAAGAGTCCTCAGGTCTCTCAGCAATAGCAACAGCAATTTCATGGGCACACAGGAGAAATAATTCATCCCCTCCAGGCTGAAAATGATAGGTGCGTTTTGAAAGACATGAAAACTTTGCAAGATCACTCATAGCAAGAAAAAATTTGGTTGAAATGAGACAGGAGCTTTAAAGGAGTGCTAGACATAGAATGAAGGACTGAGTGAACCATGGACTGAGCTCCAAAATACAAAAGCTTTACATCAAATGCTGAAAGAGGTGGAAGAGGAGGAAGAAACGCTCCAAAATCTGAATTTTTTACATGATTACCTTATCAGAACCTGCAATTCAGACATTTAGAAACTTCAAATTTTGGGCTGAAAGAATTACTAAACCAAAGTATTTCTAAAACAAGTGAATAGAACAGACATCAATATTTTCTTTTGCTATCTTGAGCTGAGAGTTCTGGTGAATGTTAGAAAAGAGAGTGATGCTACTGTTTCAGGATTTCCCAATTGGTTCATTCTTCAATGGACTAGGCAGCAGTAAGGACAAAAGTCCATATTCAAATATCAGAAGCTTTCAAACTATTGGGTATTAAAATTAACAATTCAATACACAGATTCATCAGTCTATGTGAAAACGTTGTTTTAAGGAAGTATGTTAGGAAAAATTAGATTAAAATATCAGAACAATTATTAAAATGCCTTTTTGAAGACATGAAACTGCAGAATAAAACACGGTTGTTCTTCACACAGCCACTTACAATCACATTTATTGTCCGTTCTAACTAAAATTGTTAGCTGTATTTTAAAAAAAAAGAATGTTCAGTTTGTATTGGAAGAAATAAATTGCATAATTTGACTAATTCATTTGTTGCCTTTCTTTCCTCCTTATCTTTAAGGGGGGAAAAAGAGATGAAACAAAAGAAAACTTTCCAGTTTTTTTTTGTGAAAAAATGGTTAACTAAGAGGAGAATAACTATTGCATTTTGGATTCCTCAAAAGCATGCTTTGTCAGTGCTTTGCACACGTATTTCAGCCATACGCACATTTTCCAACTACAAACACTGAAAGAACTTCCACTCTGACTTATCCACCTGATGCAGCAAACCACAGCAAATTGCTCCATTATTAGCTGGTTTTAACATAGAAAATGGTCACCTTAATGCATCACCAGAATCCTTTACGGAAAATTGGGTTATTCTGGTTTTAGAGCTATGCAAGAACCAGGCCTTGTTGTTTGAAAGCAACTAAATCAAGCAAGTAGTGATCACAGAGTCTGGGGGATAGACAACATTAAAGTAGAGGAGTAAACATACAATAGCCTAATTTCAGCTATAATTTGTTATTTTTCAGTAGTAAACCATTGCTAATGGGAAAGGAGAAAGATTGGAGAAAAGTGCTCCTGTCTTAGAAACACAAAAATAAAGGTGAAGACAGAAAAAAAGAAATATGTTTTGATATACCATCTAACTATAAACATTTTGTATTAATGGTTCAAGATATCAGAGAAAAAATGCAGGGTTGTAGGTTACAGAAGCTCACAGTTCCCTATATTATGTGGATAATTTGTGTGCATGCAAATACACCCAGCGAGAGATAGATGTTTCTAAAATTAGCAAAATATTTATACCACACAACTAACTGGAGTTACCCCACCTTAGACAAGCAGGGCAGCTTCTGTGAACATCATTACTTGAAAGATAAAGAAGCTATAATAGTGCCTACACTGTCATTGTCTAGATAACTACTGAATAATTGCTCCAAACCAAGGCAATTAGCATTTCTTTTATCTCCTATGTATGATAATAAGAGTCATTCTACTTGTAATAAGGCATTTGATTAATATGGGTGGCTGGTAATTTCAGATTATTAATTCCCTTAACCATAAAGAGACACCCATGTACTTGCAAATTTGATGTAAATCGAAGCTGATATAAATTATCTAACACAAATTGAAATTTACAAAAACCATTAAGCTCCACAAATATGAAAATAAATCATACTTGACAAACCTATGGACTTATTTGCTTCTTCTATAATTCAGATGACTCTGTGAAAATTATTCAAACTTTTGGCCTTAAAACAATTAATTTAAAGGAAATGGAGGCAAATCTTCTGTTTTCAGCTTACAGGGAAAAACTAAAGAAACATTTATAAACATCCCTCAAAGATTCACAGCGACACGTGCCCTTCCTCCTGCAGCTCCACTGACATTAGGAAAGCACTACCAGGGATCAATCTGGCCAGGATCCCCTTTCAAACCCTGGTAATCAGCTGGATTGGCAAAACATTTCTAAATGTGAATGTTATACATCAAAATTTCACCTGCTTTCCTTAAAACTACTTCCAGATGTTCTAAATAAAGTAACTCTTAGTTGAAAAAGACTAGTATAACAATAAACAACACAAATATTAAAAATGTTGATAGAACGCACATGTTTATGACAGGAGAAAAACTTCAATTTATGTAAGGTACTAAGGTATTTTTTTACCTAATGACATAACAGCTCACAACTACTAAGACAATTTAAAAACAATTAGCCAGCACATATTGAATTTTACCAACCTTAAACTGCTAAGAGACAGAAGTGCGTTTTTGAGAGACTCTTCAGTTGCTGGGCAGAATTAGTCCTTAAATGTATTCAATAAAAAACAACTTAAGAGCTCCCATCAATTTATAATTTCTTCTACTTGCAAAAGAAAACCCATTTTTTTTACCCTCGGTTCTGGCATTCTGAAAAGAACCCCACAGAATGAATCAGCACAGTGACTGGTGTGTGAGCAATGTCAGCAGAAACAGGCTGTGCAGGTGCATTCATTTCCAACACAGACCCTCTTCCATCCCACAAGCTGAGGAACTGATGCACAGTTATTTCACCAGCTGCCATCCTGACCATTATTCAGAGAGAGGCTGGAGTTCGAGGATATATTATTGTTGTTGTTATTATTAAGTTTGAGAAGGTTAAGAGTGGAGTCAGAACCCTGAAGACACAAATAAACCTGTAATGCCCAGACCCCCTGTGTGTCCTGCTCTCCAATCTCTGCCCAGATGGTGCTGCCCCTGCAGTGACCCCAACCCAGGGACTGGACTTGACATTTCCCTGTGCTGATGTCCTGCAGTCCATCCCTTTTCTGCTCTGAATATCAGCCTGTCCTCTCCAGCACTCCAAACTTAGGCCCCACCATGAATCCATCCATACAGCGAATTTTCGGTGAGTGTGTCTCTAGCTGATGATGGAGATTTCAAACGGAATTGGCCTCAGAATCCACCTCTGGCAGCTGACATCAGTGGTCAGCCACCACTTTGTGCCCCTGATCACAACCTCTGAAGTGTCCAGATATTTTCCATCCACTTTCCCATCATCTTGTCAAGTCCATATCTCACCAAATGTGGGAAACGCTGCCAAAGACCCTGCCAAAGCCAAGAGAAACAACACACATTGCTCTCCCCTTGTCAACACAACATTCATCTCAGAGAGGTTCATCTCAACATTCAACATGCATCTCTGAGGCTGCTCAGGCAACACAAGTCCTTGGTAAATCTGGGCTGGTTTATCCCAAATGCCTTTTCCTTTGTGCTTCTGGAAAAGGTTATTCCACTACTTACTGACAACAAAGAGTAACTCAGCCTCAACTCTTCCCTGCCAGAGGATGGTGTGGTTTTCCCTCTATGAAAAAGTGTAATATTGATGGGGCCACAAATCATTATGGATATCAGAGTAAATTACTTTTTTTAGCAAAGTTGTTTCAGCCATATAAGAGCATGAGATTCCTTCCACTTTTAAATTGTACCAGGTAAGTAGTACTGCAAAGAAACACCCTCTGATCAGCTGCAGAAAAATCTCTGTACAGATTTATATTAAGCTCAAAATTCAGCACGAGTCTGTTCAACATGGTTGAGAGAAGAATTGAGTTATGGAGCTTAAGGCTTGAGGCTATCAACTGAAACTGAGCTTTAATTAAAATGGATTTGATAATGCACAGTAGAGTTTGGGATGGCTTCAAAAACCGTTTCAGAAAGCTGATGTGACTTGCCAGCTTTAAAGGGAAATAAGAGTTTTACATGGATACCAGAGTTTGTAAATGATGCTTAAAATTGTAGAGATGAGTTCTGGATTTAAAAAAAGAGAGAATATCTTCTAAACAAGAGGCTGCCAACAGCATACATAAAAATTTGCTTGTGCCATTTTTTAGGGGGCTGTTGGCCAACACCACTGAGCTGTCAGGGGCTGGAGGGTGATTTCCTTCCCTGCAGAATCTGCTGGAATTTCCTTCCTTCCACTGGGGCTCCAGGCACAGCCTGCAGGTGAGGGACTTGCAGGGCTCCAGGTAAGGTGATGTGAGCAATAGCCAGTGCTAGAATTCTACTTGAAAGCCATAATTCTGGGGCTTGGGGATTGTTTTTGCTATTTGGAGTCTTTTGATAATCTGGCTTTCTTACACCTAAGGGTCACATAATCACAGAGAGCCCTTTTGGTTAGACAGAGGCAGGAAATGAAAAAATAGGAATTGTTATAGAAAGAAACAGACAAATTATCCTGCTCACTTCAAAGCTGAGAAAGGATCTTTCTCAATATCTCAACACAAACAACAATATATTGGCTGTGGAATGTTGATTTTTTTTTCTTTACAATACGCCTTAAGACAGAAGAAAATCTAGAGACTGTACACATAAAAGGATTTCCTTGCTATAACCTTTCCTTAAGCTTTTAGCAACTATCAGCTTTCTAGATTTATTCCAAATGATTTTGGGAGGAACAGCTCTATTAAGAGAAACTGTCCAATTTCCAAGCTGCCTCTCATATATATAGATACATATATATATATATTAAAAAATTTACAACACCAACTGTGATCTGATGCACGAGTCTGGCCCACATATTCAGCCTGATGGCAGACTCAGCTAAAAGTTCCAGGAAAGCAAGCAGGAAGAAATAAAATATTCAGAAGTTAACTGACCTTCCCTGTGCAGGTTAGTACTTGTGGTACTATTTCACAGACACACAAACCACAATCTCACACACATCTTGCACTCTTAATCCATAACTGCTCTATCAGACAAGTTTTTAAGTCATTCTAGAAGCACAACTGGTGCCTCTCACTCATCCAGCTCCTCACAAGTTACACACACAAAACCGAGGATAAATAATCACTGTTAGAGACATTGGCTATAGAAAAGGTCTGTGTAGGTTTTTCCTCAACTAAAATAATGGCAGAAGCCATTGTAAGTTTGTTGCTGTGGAAGGCACTGCCTTTTCCACACCCAATTTATCAGTATCCCTAATTCCAAAGAAGCAGGGCTTTTTAAATGTAAACTGATAAAAAAGGAAACATTTTTAATGGAAGCTGATAATTACCTCCCAACAGAATGCTGCAGTAAAATGTGCTCTCAGGGTACTCACCAAACTTTTGATCACACCCCAAAAAGTCTCCGTCACCTGACAGTCTGGTCAAAAACAACATTTACACAATTAACCCTTGGACCCACTAATCTCTCATTCATGCAATGCAGATGTACCTCACACAATCAATTTAATAAACTGTATTCAGCTGGAGGCTAGGGCTGCAGGCTTGTCAGGTCATTAGATTTCCTCAAGCTGAAGTTCTGGACCATCTGGAAGGAGGAAGTTGCAACCTTTATTCTGTATTAATGAAGATTTTTGTCATTGAAGAGAGCTCTCTTTGCCTAAGGACAAAGTTTGAGTGTTTTATAACTTTTTTTTAAACTTTGTGTGTGAAATCCTAGCTCCTTCACAGTCTGTGGAAAACTTCCAATAATGCTGAATCAATGCTAAGTTGTGCAGTCTTCCCTGGAAGCTACTGTAGAGTTTAACAAAAGCTGTCGATGTGCATGAGCAGACCATCAATTTTTTTCCCCCAGACTTCACAGAGGTTACTGCTATAAATATCTAGCAATCAATCATTAAAAAAAAAACAAAACCAAAAAAAACAACCAAACAAAAGCCACCAAAAACCCACCAAGAAAAAAAAAGTAATCCAGAGGCTATATTTTATACATTCTTGTTAAATTCATCAAGCCACTTCACCATCAATACATTATCACTCATTGTTAATCACAGATATTCCAGTTGCCAATCTGAAAATCCGCTGGGTTTTAAACATATCTGCTTTTTATCGCCTCAATTACAAAAGTAGTGGCTATCTTCTATTTAAATAATAAAGTTGCAGCAATTTTGTGACCTTTTTGTCTTAGCAGAAGCAAATGCATTTACAGGGACTAAGCAGACAGCATTTTGTGTACTATTCCTCCTATTAGGTCCCAATGCCAGCCAAACATTTATCTAGACAATGAAATCAGCAGTTCAGCCCAATCTGATAGCACCATTCACATTCTAGCTGAAGGCTACAGTGCTCATAACTCAATTTATTGCTCACAGAAGTTAAAGAAATTGTTGAGTGGAATAAAAGCGAAAAAAAAAAAGAACCAGAAAACATAAAAAAAAACCAAACCAAACCCAAACAACAAAACCCTCACCTCCCTCACAAGGAATATGATTAAATTAGGAAAGTATTTCGATGATAATTGTTTGGCTCATTCTGAAGACCAGACAGACACTTTCTAATGACAGGAAAAAACCACTCTGCCTGCAGGATTAGGTAGAATATTTAGTATAAATTAAGGATTAGGTAGAATGTTTAGTATAAATTAAGTACATAGATTTTGTTTTCAAAGACATGGATACTATCAATTTGCAAGCTGATATGCAAAGAACAGATTTGTTATAAAAATTAACAGGAAAAAAACCCCTCAATACATATATACATACTAGAGAGAGGAGAGATTACAGAGCCCTTTTCTGCTGTTAAGTAAAAGCTTTTATGGAATGAAACAGTACAAGTGAGGATTCATACAGGGAAGGCAGAATTGTTTTAAGACCTGCACAGGGCAGGAGTAATACATCTGCTATTCCCTGGCAGCATTGGCATGGTGAAAGAAAATTGAGGATTGTGTGGAACTCCCAATACAGGGCATGCAGAGGGCTGGAAAGATCAAGATAAAATTCCATGCAGGCAGCCATAAAAATTGGCCCTGTTTATCTCTGAAGTGTTTTTCCACAGAAAATGTGAACAGATAAGTTTTGACTGCCACAGCTTCCACCCTCATGAGGAGCTGCTGTGTTTTGCTCCACCTTTTGCTTCCAAATGCAAACGATCAAATGTTATCCTAAATCAGACTCTTCCCAGGCTCTGTGCCCACAGAATTCACTGCTGGATCACTTTTCCCCTAGATTTATAGGGATCAATACCCATGCACAAGTCAGAATCAGGAATGAACTCTTTAAAACAGAAACCAGTAAAAAGTTGCTTTCCTGCCAGGGAAATATTTGGGACTAATATTTGGTATAATCAGAAGAGTATTCTGCCATATATTTAACTCTCAGAGTCATGAGAGTTAAAAATCTGAGCAAGTACATGGATTTAATCAGTAAAATTTGTTTCAGAGAGAGCTGCCGTGTGAATCTTTGCCCTAAATATTCTACATGGCATAAACAAGAAAGGACAAACACTGACCAGCAGGATTTGTATCATAATCACCTCCAATAAAGTAGATTTACCTGTGAAGACTGAATTAAACCTAAAAAGGATTAAAGAATATAGAAGTGTTAATTTTGTGGTTTTATTAAAAAACAGACCCACCACCAACAAAAAAAAAAGGAAAAAAAAGTTGCCAAAATGCTATCATTATCCTGTAAACTGAAATGTCTGATTGGATTCTGAGCTCACCATATTAATGAGAAGTGTCTCCACAGGAAGCAATAAAAAAACAAAAATAAAGTAAATATATATTTATATATATAAATCAATGTAAGGAAGGTCAGCTTGAGACCCTCCTCATTTGCTGTGTTACTTGGTGCTTGGTCCAAGCACTCATGGCATTGAGGATTGACCATCACTGAGCTGTGACATCCTGTGCCTCACTGGAAACCTGTGCTGAATGAACCCTGGGAGGCTGACAGCTCAATATCTAGCAGCAGCTGGAGAAAAGTCAGGCCATATTTTTCATTTCCAAGAGCAATAATCAAAGGGCCATCCACACTGTTATGAATCACTGGATTTGTTTTCCTTCCCCTGAGAGCCTGGCACAGCTGCAGCACCAAAGTCTTTGGCACGTTGAGGGGAGGGCAGGGGTCATTTTCTGTTTGTTTTGAGAGGGTTTGGAGTCAGTTTGAGTTTTGGATGGAGTTTTTGTCTTACTGTTGTTGGTTTTGTATATACAGCAATACCTACTTAACAAAGTTCAGAGAGAGAAGAAAGCAGCAATAAAAGTGGGAGACAAAAGTGGGTGACAGAGTTTCTGGTTTTCTCCTTCCTTCCCTCCCCTTCAGCCTCATTTGTCTTGTGCATTTAATTCCAGAGCACATGTCCCTGCATTGTATTGACTCCTCACCTAAAAATCAAGCTTGGCTTTCAGTCATCAACCTTGCCAAGGGTAAGAGTGAAACAAAATTATTTTTGTACAGGGACTCAGGTCATCTCTCCCATTGCAGTAATGGGAAATGACAGCTCAATTTCTGCACCCTGCTTTGTCTCCTTGCACTGAACAGCTCAGTCCTCACAAACTGCCACCAATGGAGCTGGAGAAAGACAATTTTCTTTTCCAGATCATCCTTCCTGACAGTGCTACTGTTAATACCTATAAAATATCTTCTAGTAAATCCTGGCTTTGGAATGTAATTCGTTTATTGTCAATAACGTGGCTGCAAGTCCACAACATTAAACAGAGCCCTGAAGAAACAGCAGAGCTCTACCAAAGAGGATCCCTGTCACAGACAAGAAATGGGAAATATTTCTTACTATTTGTCAATCCCAACCTGGCTATTCTTCTTCACCCAAAGCATAAAGTTGTAGGAATATGGAAAAAAAATCCACTACAACCCAATCAATGTGCAAACCCAGGGCTCCCTCAGCAGGTGAATACATCTGCAATAGTTTCAAACTCCCATATCAGGCTTTATATTTTTGTAGGATTTTTAGGGCAAGCAAGAATGAAGTCACAGATCAGTACAGCACCTGTGCATTCCAACTCAAAGATCCTCTTTTTAGCACATTTCTGTATAATAATAATAAAAAAATTTAAAAATTTTGTCTGGAGCTCACTTAGACTGAGGGTTGACCAGATCTCTAATAATGGAATCACATATGTAATAATGGAATCAGAAGGGTCAATTGCCTCTCCTGAGATCACTCTTCCTGGGGACAAAACAAGAGTTCTTTAACCCACCCTCAGCAGGAAGTAGAGAGTTTGCTTTGTTTATTTATTTATTGCACTTCAGAGCTGACTGCTTTGGGTCACTTGTGGGTAAATTATTATAAATCCCACTTGTTTTGCCTTGCCAAGGAAAGCAGTAAATGCTGGAGTAGCTGTGTACTGGCAATTGGGAGTGGAACAGGTTTAAAATCTTATCAGCAGACCCAGAGTTTGAACGTGGCCCAAGAAATGCACAATCCAAGGTTTCTGCCTAAAAACCCCACCAGATCATTGACTGGCCTGTGCCTCACTCATCCCAAAAGGGGAATTTCTCCATCCTGCTCTTCCCTCTAAGGAGAGGTGCATAAATGGAGATCATCCATCAAAAGGAGTCAGACACAGATTAACCAAAAAACACTGGAATGCTTATATAACAATAGCAGAGCCCCGAATCAGCAGTGCTGCTGGTTTTATCTTCATGAGCACTGTTTAAAATTTTGAGACGTATAGAGAAGTAAATACACTTTTTTTTTCCCCTAAACTCATCCCTTATCATGGTCAGATTTTTTAAATTACTCAACAGATGAAATCAGAAGAGCTAAATGACCACAATGTATTTCTTTCCTACATTAGTTCCCATGAAAAATATCAATTTTTTCTCCTAGCAGAAAAAAAGCTTAAAAAGGCCTAAAGTCACAGATATTTATTTAAAAACCCACCAAAACCAAACAAGCAAAACCAAACCTAAAACATAAGACAAATAAACAAAAACCAAATCCCATATCTATGAGAACAACAGTAGCTAAATCTTGTGTACTTGATGGTATAATGAATTCATGAGGACAAACCAAAAACAAATTCCAGATTCCTTATTCTTTACTGTAATTATTCAACTGTTCTGTTTTCAAGATAATCTTCCTACCAATTCAGTCATAATATTTCACTCTCTCTTGCTTTAAAAAATCTCAAATAAATATTCTCTTTTGTATTTAATTCTCATAAAAGACCCAGGAATTGTAATTTCACCTGGATTCTCTTTGACCCAATTATTTAGCACCTGAAAGTTCACTGTACTCTTTAAATATTTGGCCTGTGTGGGAAGACCAAATGCTTGGTGCCTTTTTTATTTTTAATTGTATTAATTTTTTATTTTAGCTTGTGACAGAAAGTCCTATGATTGATTGGGGATTAATAATCATGACATCAAGTTGACTGTAATGCACTCCTTTTCTAGAGATGTCATCTTTATTGCCTCAAGTGAGCAGCATCAAATTGAAAGTCCAAAAAAAATGATGTGCCAAGGATTCCTGTGGGTGCAATTCGTCACCCACCCTTTTCCAAGGCTCTGACATGCAATTAAAACAGCATCATATAAATAGATGGGGAAAGTTGGAGAATATTTTAATTCCTCAGAGAAGGGCAACTTGGACAATTCAGTAAATTACTTTTTATTACCTTTCTGGTTTGTCTTTTTGTGGGGGACTCTACTGAAGAAAGTCACAGATTTGTGAAGTTTGGTGACACTCACTTTGCTTTTTGACATCTGAGGAAAAATAAGAGAATTTTTCAGAGATTCTAATTTATGTTGTTCTATTGAATGCAATAAATAAAGTTATTTCTGTTGATGCCAAAATTTGGATTTAGAATGTCAGGCTTCATGTTCAATTCACCTTTACTTTCCTTGAGTAACTATAGTAGAGAAGTTTAAACTAAGCCCCATGAAAAGTTCCTGACTTTCCAAAGAAGGTTAAAAAGTTTTGAAAACTTACCACGATTTGAAATTATAATAATATAGTAATTACAATATTAAAGTATAGTAATATTAGTCTTACATATGTAATATACTGTATGTATATAGTACATACTACACTGTAGTATGACTATACTATAATAAATATCTAATATTACATATAGTAATATGAAGATAAAGGCTTCGTTGTCTTCAAATTTAAAATCACCTAATTTTGTTCTGGGCCATACATTGCCTCTTATTCAAAGCTGAGTTTTGCAACATCAAATGGGAGAAAAAACCAAATTATTCCATATATAGTGTTCAGTGCAACACTTTCCTTTCTAATGGTGACTGCTTCGCTTGTTACTAAAGCAGAATTTTTTAATATCATTTTTGTATTAAATTTGCAGCACAAGTTTAAGTTAACACAGATTCTGCCATTCTCTGCATTGAAGTTATAGTGTGCACTTCCCAAGAAAGAGAAAGATCATTTAAGATGAAGTCAGAGTTTATAAGATATAAATTGTAGCTTCTGACATAAACCCACCCCACTGTTCATGCTAAAGCTTAATGGCTACTTTCAAAGACTTTTTAAAAATATATATATAAATTAGAACTCCTTAAGCACACAGGCAATGATACAGCACATAATAGAGCTAAATAGATGCACTATAGAAATTATAATATTAAAATATAGCAACATAATAGATGTGATAAAGCTTTCCACCACTGCAGCAAACTCAAGGAAAATTCAGCATTTTAGTTCAAGAGAGCCAAACCACAGCACATTTTCTCACACATCAATCTGGCTGGAAACTTTCAGAGATTCCTTAAGTTAGCAAAACTTGCAAAACCTTCAGCCAAGAGGGCTATTTTTAATTTTACCAGAGCTATTTTTAATTTTACCAGAGCTAAATGCAGGCAGCTCACCCAGAGGAGATCGATGCTGAGGGCCAGGCTTGGGGCAGAGAGGGAACAAAGCTCCCTGCAGCCCCTTCCAGCCACAAACACACAGAGAGGGCAGGGGAAGGACATCCCCAAAAAGGACTAAACGCAATAAAACTGAGGGGAAATGCTGCAGTTTAGCTGAAAATCCCCCGCTTAATGATAAAAGTCCATTTTTATCATCATTAAGCTGCCACTTAAACATTGTGTGCTGGCTTCCTTGATAGAGGGAACGCTTCTGTTCAGCAAACTGGGTTTCTAGGGGAAGTGAACAACCTTTTAAATTTGTTTTTATGTTTAGATTGCTGGATAATGCCCACCAGAAAGCCTTAAAAAAGCAAAAGGGCCTGGCTAAACATATGCACAGGTCATGACAACCTCGTAGGCATTTTTAACATCTCTGAATAATTAATTCTGATTTTCCTGCATGGGCCAACATTGAATCCACATCAAGAGATGTGGAACTGAGTGGAAATTTATTTACCTATTTTCTTCCAATTTTTGTGGACAAACCCCCACAAAGCAACCCACCCCATTAAAAATAAGAAATCTCAAATCTATCAGACTTTGTGTTTTACCACTGGAAGAAAACATGATTACAAAGACTGTATTTCATTTATTAGGCTAGGGGAAACTTAAGGACAGTGGCAAAGTAGGTGTTTGATCTACAGGCATATGGAGACACCTGAAAATGGGCATTTTGGGAAATGACCAACATGCCAGCTACAAGGAATAAATTAAAGTGTGATTAGTAGGGAATGAACTGAAACAAAAAGAGCATGCAAACAAATCAATATAGACAGGATTAGAGAGTAGGTTTTTTTCTCCCAATGTAAAATTTCTGGTTACAAGACCATACTTTTTAAAAAAAACCTACAAAACAAGCAAGCTGAAGTTTTGATGGATTACAGAGCAGCACCAATGTGTTAAACAAATTTTATTCCAAACAACTTGCTTTGACAGTAGCCAAAAAGGCTAAAACACTTAAGAAAAAGGCAAGGTATGTGTTGGTATCTCAAAAATACCCCTCCACCAATCTGTGGTCAGGCACTTTTCACTGATATTGAAGGATTTCTCTGTTATGAATTTGTCCATCCTCTCCTTAAATTCACCTGAAATCTTAGCACCAAAACCACCTTGATGCAAAATATTCCACAGATCAAACAAACACCTCTAGTGATTATTTTCCATTCTGCCCTGGTGTTCTTCAGCTTCAAGTGAATCAGTTTCTCAGCATGAGAAAAGGACCAGCAAGAAACAGTGGTTAACTGCTTGAATTAATAGAGACCAGATCTTAGATTAAAAAAAATATATTAAAAAGTATATCCTGATCCTCTGCACTAAGCCTTATTTTGCCCATACTTTCAAAGAATGTAGATACCTTCTGAAAAACATTTTAGGACAGTAAGAGACAAGAAATAGTTGGAAAACTTGGCAGCTGTTTTGGTTTCAGGATTGCTGGGACAATGCCCACATTGATCACAGACAGGGCATTAAAGGATCAGCCTATACCAGGCAGTAAGAAATTACAGTTGTGACGCATTACCTATCAAAGTCAACCTGTTTAATCACACCTGAAAATTCAGTGGAAGCCCACATGTTGTAGCCACCAGAAATGTGCCTCAAATTCATACTTATCACTCACTGCTGTTATTTAAAATGTGAACGTTTTCATAGGTCATCCTATCCCAACACCAGTTTCTGTTTCCTTCACGACAGCTTTTGAGCAACGCTGCTTTTCTGACCAAAAGCAGAAGAAGAATCACAAAGCCATGAGAATTCCTGCCTCCCCTGCCCCAATAATGTAAAAATGAGCTCCTTTGGTCCCTGTGATAAATCTCTGTCTGCTGTGCAGATCTGTGGAGGCTAATTTCAAAGTTAACTAAGTTTTAAGTGAGAAGCACTCGAGATGGAGGAACAAACAAAACTTCTCAAATCACCTTTCAACCCATCACAGGTAATCAACAAACCCCAAAGCAGAAGCAGTCAATCACAACACATTGTCAATAATCACTCTGAGAGGCCCAAAAGCATCATTAAACTACACACCTGAAATAATTTCCTCAATATCTGTATTCAAATATAGACTTGTCATGATTTGATGCAATTTGTTGATGTAGTTCTGTCACCACATGAGTGGGTGGTGGAGAGAGAAAGTGTGAATGTTTTACTGAACATGAGAGGAATGCAATTTTGACTTTTGTTGGCAAAAATCATCAAGGGAAAAAGTTCACAATCCTGGATCTTTGAAATGAGAACTTTTAAAATAAGGAGACCATATTTTTTGACATTTCTGAGCAGTTTTAATGTAGAATTCATTATTAAAACCTTATCAGAAATAGCCACGAACTGTGGGGAAACCAAATAATGAAAATTAGTTCAGGACAGATTTCTGAGTTAGTCCAAACCTCTGCAACCTTCTCTTCCCCCTCAAATCCCCACAGGTACTTTGAAGTGTCCTTTTCATCCTGACTAAAATGCTGACATCCTTACTGTAAAAAAAAAACAAAAAACAAACAAACAAAAAAAGCTCAATTTTTTTCTGTTTAGCTAATTAAAATCAGTTACCATTTGGTTTACAAAATCAGGGTCCCTGTCACCCTCTGTAAAGCACACACATCACTTGCTTTCAACACCTCATTTCTCAATTAACTTGGAGGTTTGTTGGCAATGATGAATATTTGGAGACATGGTTGTTGGTATGCACAGAAATCTAAGGTATTAGAGAAAAAACAAACAAACAAAAACACTAAAGAGGAGGAAACTGTACTGGAATAACCCACCTGAAATTTTTAACTGATATATCCACAATAGTGAATGCTAGAGCAAAATATCTAGGTCAGTAATGATTAATTCATATCACAGATTGAATTCAGAGACACAAGTGGTATTATAAACTTGTATTTATAGTATCAAATACAAGCAAAAACATCAGGGAAAAATATTGCACCTCTGAGCATCCCACAGTTAGTCCCACACTGCCTCACAGGAAAGCTCTCTGCTTATCAGGATTGCATTTCAAACTCAGTTTATCCCCAAGCCAAAGACCTGATTTTATCTCAGCTAACAAGAAACATTATCAGTGATCATAATATTATCAGCCCTCTAAAAATGAGCCACTTGTCTCTGGGTGACCTCCTGCAGGAGTGAATGCTGCAGGCAGGAGCTTTCCAGAGATGATGACTTCCCTGTTTGGAACCTCATTTGAGCCAATGCCAATGCCTATGTTGATCTTAGCAACCACCTCACCTTAAATATAAAATATGTCTTGCTAGCTCACTTCATCAGCTGAGAAACAGCACGCTCTAATGAAATAAATAGGGCTCAGTAAACTGGTTTTATCCTACAGTCAAGCTGTCTGAAGGAGATAGTTTATGTTTTAAATCATAATCCTAAACGTATCTGTGATAATGCCACAGAAGGTAGCAGGGGGGAGGGAACCAATTTTACACTATGGTAGGGAAAAAAAAAGTAAAATACAAATTTGAAGTACTTAGGCCGTGGAATACAACGTGAAATTAATACAACAAGGGATCCCAAAACCCATCTCCAGGTTCAAGCAGGCTTCTGAATGCTTCAGTACCAGCTGGACCAGTGAAGCAGACTATTGCAACAGCCCAGGATGGAACAGGAAATGAAATTGCAGGTAAAGCTAAGCTACCAAAACTATCAAATCAGTATTTCCTAGCTACTGACTTAGACCTGGCTCATCCAAATCAATTTGCAAACTGCTTGCTTTTTCAGATTTAAGAACCCTTCAAATTGAAGGCTGATAGCAAATGCATCCTTGAAGACCAACTCCCATTAAACATGCTGCAGCTATTCAGGCAGAGTGGAATGATTAAATTTACCTGGAAGTGGGTGCGCTGAAAGATGAGATTTACAATTGTGGAGCAGTATTAGTCCAATTATTTGTTATGTCCTCAAAAGCAACCTGGTAAAGAAATGTCATGTGTGCCGCGTATTACTAATATAATTTTTTCAAAATTTAATTTATTTTAGGAAAAAAAAACAAATTAGGAAATGCAAATTTACCATTCTCTACCTCCAACAAAATATCTACAGATATTTTTTCTGTACTTGTAGTTTCCCTTTTTTTTCTCTAAACAAGAAAATTTAGAAGTTGTAATTGTGAATGTTATTTTACAGCTGGTTAAAGTCCAGAGGTTCCTTACTAAGCTGACAACAGCCTTGGGAATGTTCTGGACTTTTTTTGAGCTGGGACATCCTTTGCCTGATTAGATAAAATAATTATTTAGCAATCAGGAAACTTGTACTCTAGCTCCATTTTGATTTAGTTTACAATAGCAACAGGCAACAATTATTCTGTTTGGACTCAAGAAGGAAATGGAATGTGGAAAAAAAATACCTGCTGTGAATCAACATTCCTGCTGTTTATGAGTATTTTCTGCAGTTATTAACTTGAGAAATAAAAATATTTTCTCCAATTCCTCAGTGTTGAAGAGTTCCCAAGGTTGGGGTATTTTTTTCCCATTAACACCTAGAAATAATTTTTTACATATTCCTTTGACTCCTAATGATAAAATGGAAAATGTTTTCTCAGCTTCCTGCATTTTCATTAGATACTATCAAACAGTAAAAAAAAATATTTAGAAAAACAAATAGGCAGCTGACTACAAATGAAATTATTTTGCAGCACAACAGCATTCAGAAATTTGACCACAAATCCACTGCTGAAGCATTTGATGTCCATCTTTGTTTGCCTTTAGTCACCTTCCCTCACTGACAACAAGACAGAGCTAAAAAGTTCATTCTGAAGCCTTTGCTCCATCAGTCACTTTTTCACAACAGCATTTGTACTTTAACACCTGAACATCTTTGTTAGGATAAAATAATAGATATTAAAAATAAAGTTAAGCTCCTTTCTGACACCACTGAATTACATTCCTTCTGTTCTGATACTATGACATGCCCTAAACCTTAACTTCTAAGATATCCAAGATAAGATACAGATTAAAACACCCTCTCAAAGAATACTGACAGAAGTATATGGTTTTGTATTTAAATACACTCTTGTACAAGAGTAGAATACATGAAAAAGTGAATTATTCCTAACCTCAAAACCTCCACCCCTGTCTTGTGACATTTATGATTTCATATTTTTGTATTACCTCAATATGAAAAAAATCCATTCATTCATAAATAAAATTTTCTTCCTTGTCATGGAGCAAAGCAAGAAATGCAGCCTATCTAAGCATTCAGGGGCAAGGCAGAAATTGAGATTTTCACAAGTGTTCTCACAGGTTACATCAGGGTAGGCACAAGATGTGGAGAGGTTGGAGGAGAGGTGGCACCAGCACATTGATTTTCAGCCTGGAAATAAAGCTCCCATCAATTTTTCCAGGGATCATTTGGAGCAGCATAGCATCTCTCTTATGGAGAGAAGATCACTCAGGCAAGACATGCTCACTTTGTGCTCATAAACCCACCCTCACACTGGTTCTGCAACTCCAAGGAAAAAGTTACAGGGGAAAAAACCCAAACAAAAACAACACAAACAACAAAACCACCAACAAATGAACAAACCAACGGAAAGAAAACAACATGAGCCTAAAGTCTACTTTAATGACCTGAGAAAACAGGTCTGTAAAGCTGGCAGAACCTCAAACTCCATGAGAGTGAAGCCACTGATGCAATGTATGAGCTTAATTTATGGAGCACTCTGTGGCCTGCATCCTAATTAAACAGCAGCTTCCTGTAACACCAGGGAAGAACAAAGCACAGCAGGTGATTCTGGGTCAGCAGCCCACATTTAAATGTGTGCCTGCCCAGCTTTTGCAGACACACGGGTTTTACAGCAGCTTCTGCCTCTGCAGAGCCTCTCTTCAGGCTATTAACATGGTGTAAGCAGCTTTGTGTAGCTCAATCCGTGATTATTTTTTTTTATCCTTCCTGTGGACAAAAGGCAGGTTCTATCAGCCGAAAACCTCAGAATTCAGAGTGCTCCAGGTCAAAAGAAAAAATCAAGTATTTTGTACTTCATATACAGAATTTTTTTTCCACCTCCAGGGCTCTCTGCTTATATGCAGGCATAGGATAGAGACTTTCCCACCTTAATGGAAATTCCCACTCTATAGCAATAGTGAGAATTCCCACTCTAATAGAAAGCTTTCTCCCAGAAGGAAATGTTGAGCAGCATGCATCTTTCACCTTGCAATGCTGGTGTATTTTAAAAGGAATTCATGCACTTCTCATAACGTTAGCAAGGAACACATTTGTACCCAGCACTGAACCTTGAATTAATGCTTATACACACGATGCCCTGTGACGGCTGACCTAGAACAGAGGTTAAACTGAGGTAAAGAATAAAGCAGGGATTTATGGAAAGGATCTCCTCCATGGATGCACCTTGGGCAGCACCAGAGCCCAGCCAGGGCTACACCCAAGATGAACCAAAATGGCCCCAAAATGCACGGCCGGGCACGGGCTCTGTCCCTGGGATCAGTTCTGCTCCATTTGCACCTTGCAGTTCATTGTCCCATTCCAGCTTTAGCCCAGGCAGTCCCACCCTGCTTGTTTTTCTCTCTCCAGCCCACGGGGTTTGTGCTCCTGGGCTGAGATTTGGGTCATTTGTCCTTGGTGCCCAGCTGGAGCAGGAATTGTTTTGTCTCCCTGCTCGGTGCACAGAGCTCAGCGTCCCACAATATGAAGCCCAGACCTGCACACTAAAGCAGCACAGAATGTGAGAAATATAGAAGCTAAAACCTGAGGCATCACACACACTCACAATCTACTCCTTTAAGCCAACATCTCTCATATTTTTTATGAGTACTTCAAAGTATTCTTTGCAAGCAGCATTCCTTAACAGAAGGCCAAGAACATTTGTGATGACATTATTCCTACTGGCTCCAGAGCAAAACCAAATGCATTTGTGCAAAACTGTATTTGCAGCTGTTCCAAGAGCAATTAAAAAGCAGTTTATAATGCAAGAAGTGCATTAATCTTAGCTGAATCAATTATTTGCTTTCAAAATATAAATGTCACACCTCTGGGCATGGCACATTTTAGTGTAAGAAAAAAGTGTAACAACCTACAGACACAGGGCTACAGAAACATAGATGTGACTGGTACTTAGAGCATCATTATTATCTGCAAGATAGAAACAATCACTGACTCCTGCTTGGTGGATCAGTCTCAGAAGAGGAGTGATGGATGGGGATATCTTAGAATATTAACAAACACCAGCTGAGCTTCCCCTTGTGCTTAATGGACAGAGTAAAAGCAGCAGTGTCAGCAACCAAAGAAAGAAAACTGGGCAAAACTAGGATTTTTAAAGGAAAAAAAAAAAAAAAAAAAAAGAAAAAAGGGCTTGCTCTTAGATTCCTGGAAAAGTTAATACTCTTCTCTGTGGAAGTGTTATTGCATGCTCACACTTTGCTGCCCCAGCAGCCCATTTCAAAGGCACAGCCTATCTCAAAGAAAATAAAGAGAAAATCCACTTATTCCTTGTGCCCTGGGGCAGGGTAGGGGCTGCCTGCAGTACCCATCTTGCTATGCCAACAAAATGCACTCCTGAAATCATGGAGGATGCAGTAGGTGGAAGGAATGTGTAAAATAATTGCATTCAGAGTCCATTTCTGACCAAAGCAGCTTGATTGCTTATCATCATAAGGCTGTGCCACGCCCTGATTCAACAGAAAAATCTGTCAAGCCTTTAGTTCCTCAATGGCAACTTGCACACACTCTGTTTTCCACCTCCTGGGTGGATTGGAATTTTTTACTTTTAACAGGGTGGGATGTTCCTGGTTTGATATGTGGCATTTCCAATTCCCTGCTGGAACTCTCCCTCATTTCTCCTAGGGAGGGTTTCCCAAATCCAACACTGCAGATAAACAGAGAGAAGCAGGGACAGGCTTGCAAAGGTAGGCCTTCCCTCTTATTATTCCCTTATTATGAACAAACATGCTATGCATCCAAAGGAAAAACTAACAAAACGTGAATGGACAGTTAAAAGTGCACAAATCATGTACCAGACATGGCTGATGAACTGCTCTTATCAATTAAGTCACACATACTTGGATTACATTATACACTGTTCACTATGGACGTGGAAAGCCACTCAGCCTCTGGATTTGCCCATCCAAACAGAAACACCTGGAAATGGAGGGGAAACAGCAAATAACCATCATGTAGAGAAATACCTTTGGCAAAGACCAGACAAAAATTCAACTCCAAGCTTTTCTCTGACATGCTCAATATTTAATAACCTCCTCTACATAACTGAGTTTCATGCTCCCAGCTGAAAAAAAAAGGACACTTGTCTGTTTTTATAAATTAAAATTTTCCCTCATTTTTGTGAGACTGGGTTGCACTTTCAAGATTGCAACACACTATTGGAGATCAGGTCACACGGAGCCACTGGCATTTGAAAATCAATTAAAGGCTAAAACTATCACAGAAACAGTGATGAAGCATAAGATAGTTTCAGGAAATAGGGATGAAGCCCTTTCCATAGCTGAGGTTAAAATAAAACAAGCAATTAAGAAGTGGAAAGGATATTCTGCAAAGGATATTGTACAACCTGAAGTATTATTCTGATGCATATTAAAGAGGAGACCCTGAGCCACCGACTGGAACCAAGGTTCAACTCTGAGACTTCAGAGCAACAGCTCCAATTATTTGTGCTTTCCACGGGTAATTACTGACACCCTGCCACATCCCAAAGGGTTAATTAATTACCACAGTTTAAGAGCATATTACTCATTCTAGATGTCTTTGATCTCGCAGGATTTACTTCAAAACAGACATGCCTGAGCTGTTCATCAGCAACACAAACACTTGATTCTATTCGCTGTGACAAGAGCTGAGCATTGCATACAAAATGTGAACCTGAGCTGCTCAGATGAAAGGGATCTGGGTGTGTGAAGACGCTGTGCAGCCTGTGATGCTCCTGCTGCTAAAAGCTCCAATTGAAATATTTGCTTCCGAAGGGAAAAAACACCCCAAACAATGCTGAAAATGTAAAAGCAACTTTCACAACACCATATAATCTTTGATGAAGCACCTGACAGCTTACAAAGTGCATTGCTGGCAGATATTGGAGGACATGATAAATATCAATTCCTTCCTTTCTTAGAGATCTGTGACATTTGAATTGTACCTTCTCTCCAACACAGTGGCTAAGGACAATCAGCAGCTGTGCCTTGGTCCTTGCAGAGCCCTTGGGACAGTGACCCTGGATAATTCTGACCCTAAATCAGCCCCAGAACACCAGCAAGGCCAGAAACCCTGCAGGCTGTACAGGAATACCAGACTAATATTCACTGTCCCCACTAGAAATACCAGTGTGAAGAGGTGATCATCAGAAAGAGAGGTGAAACGAGAGTATTTGTTGATATTTGTACCAACACGTGATCAAAACAATAAGTGTTTTGTGAGATGAAGCTGCAGGTGTGACCAGCAGAGGGTGGGCAGGATGATCACAAGGACTGGAACAGAATTATTTTCTCTTCCATCACAACAAAAGGTCATGATGTTACCACAAGCCTCAGCAAAACAGCAGGAGCTCATCAAATGGAGCGAACTCAGGCTGAGGAGCCACAAAACAGCATTTCACAGCTCTCCCAGCAGGGCTCTAACTGTTGCAGTTGTGGCAGTTGACAAAATTTCATTTTTCTGTCTCATGGTTATCTCACAGACAGGAAAAGAAATTCACAATTCACGGGTGAACCTCACCTGCAGCACTGCCTGGAGCTCCAGCCACCCGTGTTCACAAAAGGAACAAGACATGTTCCTAAAACATTTCTAAATGTTTTAGCCTAAAACAAACTTACAGCCTTTAACTGAATGGGGCCGTAATTTTGATTTACATCAGCAGTGCCAGACTGCACACAAAACTTAGAGTGAAAAAGTTTTAAAAAGTGTGCAAAAAAACCTCACAGCAAACAGCTTTCCAAAATTCCCTGGTGGGGAGGTTGGAGACATTGTTGTGAATAAATTCGTTCATTCTAAAATGCAGTTTAAAGTTAAGAAAATATGTCAGTGGAAGGCCGGGAGTGGGACTTTGATGATCCTTGTGGGTCTCTTCCAATTTGGGACATTCCATAACTTTAGGAAATTGAATTGAAGGAAAGATGAGAGCAAAATGGGGGGAAAAGTGGATTTGTTTGCAGACACTTACTGTTCCTATTCTGTGCAAATTTTCCTATCCCTAAAAGCTCTATAGTCTAGTTTATCTTTTAAAAACTAGCATCCTCTGGTTGTTCTGGGGATGTTCACTGTATAAAAACTGTAAACAAAGCCATCAAAAGCACTGAGCAACTTGTGGTCCCATCACTGTAAAAATGCACAGATCAAAATGCAAGTGACTGCTGCAAGGAAAAAACCCTGTTCAGCTCATGTGACTGAAATCACATCAGGATCCAAGGAGGTAATTGATTTATTAACAACATTTAATTAAGTGAGAAGCAGAGAATTATATATTGAGAATCCATCTGGAGATGGCACTCTCTGTTTCAGTGAGGGCTTGGTGCTGTTCAGAAGTGAAGGGCTCCCAGGTGTCACTGGCAAGAGAAGCACTCAGCCATGCTCACAAGGTCCCTTTTATCCCCCCCTTGGCACCCCGTGCTCTTCCAGAGTCATCCCCTACCTCAACCAGGCTGTAAATTCCCTCCTACTGGAAAAGCAGGGATTATGCCAACAATTCCCAGCAGCAGCAAGCTCACAAACCCCTCTGGCTCTGCCCTGCCACGCACCAAACACCTGTGGCTCAAAGGCAAGCTCAGCATCCCAAGGAAATCCCAGCCTGGATAGCAGCACATCCCCAACAGCCTCTCCTCTGAATGACCTGGGCAGAAGATGCTCTGCCAAGTGAATTTTCAAGGTTTCACAGGGATGCAGTTAGCTCATTTCACTTGGGAAGGCTTTACAGAGCAAAGATCTTAACCTGTGTCTGTAAAAATCCAGACAAAGCAAGGGACGAGGAGTCAAAAATCCAGCCAAGCTGTTTCCAAGCTCATGTGTGCAGTGCAGAAGTGCCGACCTTAAAGCTAACAGCTGATAAAATTTGATGCCTTTGGCAGACTTCAACAACATCAGTGATTATGCACAGCAAATCCCATCTCAAGCAAAAACAAACCAAGTGTTTGGAGCAGGGCTGTCGTCTGACTGACTGCTCCCTCTGCCAAGAGATGTAAGGAAAGCAGTTCCACCCCTACAGAACAAATTACTGCACCAAGATGACAAACATCTGAGGTGAAGGATTGAAATTAGCAGCTACTCTGTGTGTGTGCGTGTTTAAAATAAAAAATTACAATGTTGGGAATAAAAGAAAGGTGGCACTGAAAGAAAGGTGCCCATCACACTCTGAAGAGAGAGTAAAAACTAAACCCAAGAATGCAACAGTTCTCTAAAAATCTGAAAATGAGATGCCAGTGGGGTCTGTAAAACTCAGAATAAGGTCACAATCTGAAGTACAGCAATGACGTTGCACAAGCCACATAAAAGCTCTCCTTTTTAACATCAGTTTCCATTCTTACCGCTCTTGGTGACATTATTGTTTTTATTCTGAGCCGTGTGCCTGCACATTTCCCACATGCACATACCAGATCTAGCACTGATTTCATAGGGTTTGAGTTTATTTCCTTTTATTTAGAGAAACTTGGTGTCTTTGCATTACTGAGTTACCCCCAGAAAGGGAAGGCATTATTTACAAATGACACACAAATCCATCAATCTAAGGGGGCAGAACTTCCATGTGCACATCTCAGAAAGCATCCACAGGTAGAAAAAGGAGAAAAAAAAATCTAGATTTGCAAAAAGGAAAGGAAAGGGAAAACTAAAAAAAGGAAAGGAAGTTAGTTTACATGGTTTCTCTGAAAACACCTGCAGGGCACTGAAATGATCTTATTTTCACATGGAAACAGAGCAGCCACTATACTGAAATGAATTTTTGAGCAAAAATTAGCTTGAGAGTTCTAACTGCCGTGCTGCAACTCCAGCCACTTCAAAGCAAGCACAGATTTGCAGCAGCTCTCAATCCGCTCCACCTCTCCCTTACTGTAACTTTTGTAAGAGGATAATTCAGCAAAATTAACCTGATCTCTCTCACCTTCCCTTCCAAGGCCGATTCCATGAAATCATTTAATGATGCACATTATGTGAGGCACAACTGATTAACCCAGGCCTCTTCCTAAAGGCATTTAAAGAGGCAGCCTGAAATCTTGCTAATATTAGTGCCTTCTTTGCTCCTGTTATTTAACTTTTTTTTTTTTTAGTGTAGGAACACTTAAAAACCTCAGGCCTGAATGAGATCACCATTAAACAAAGACACTAAAAGATGCTGCTCCCCCTCCTGTTGAGCACAACAACTATTGTTAAACACTCCAGAAAACATTGATATGGAGACATTTCTCCCAAACACTCTTTTCAGAAAAATTCAGATTGAGAGGCAACAAAAAACTCTGTTTAAAGTGCTTATAAAGGTTAAATATGTTTTGATTGGCTGCATTAAATACGTGCATCAAATGAACTGGTTTTGGCATTTCCTCTCTCTTCTGTATTTGTCAATTTTTTTATTACAGAGTTTAACCAAAAAACATATTCAATATCAGCAACCCAAATCAGAATTTGTATCTAAATTCAAAGGTCCCTGCTCCCAAGAATGAATACATTGGTCAGCCTTCAAGCCACACACCAGGGTACATTTGAGTAAGGGATTACTTTCATGGGAAACAATACACAGCTGTCTTTATTCTTCCCTATTTTATTTTGAATATTGAATACACTTTTGCACAGACAATTTTTTCTCTTTTGAAGAGTTAAGAGTCATTAGTAACTTTTAATAGTACAAGATGCAGTAGATTTTCTAAGCAGCAGTAAAAGCTCTATTAATTAATAATTAAATTAAATTAAGATATAACATTGTCATACTGAGTTACCAGCACTGCTTTCCTACAACTTGACCAGTTAAGCAGAGGAAGGTCAGGTTTCTTAGAGAACACACTTCACTTTTGAAGTATTTCCCAGTTTCAAAAAGTTTTATCTACAAACTGAATCCTGGTCTAAAACTCCCATTATTCATCCAGGACTCCTCCCCTCAGCCCTGCTATAGAAGGTGCAATGAGGATTACATGAGAGCAAGATATCTCTCCTCTGCTCTTGATGAACACGATTTTAAATAAGTCTTGTTAGCAATAAAAAGAAAAAAATAAGAATCTTTGGGGAGGAAGGTGCTGAGAGGTGGAAGTCTATCAAACTGTTGTGCCACCTGCTGCTGCACTGCTGCCCAACATCCCCTGAGCTGCATCCACAGAGACTGAACTGAGTTCAAACCAGCATTAAATTCCATTGCTCAGGTGTCACAGGCACACAGGGGAGTGCAGGAGGTGGGAGCAGGAGCACTGAGGGAAAGGTCAGAAATGACACAGAACATTGGCAGGCACCACAGACCAAGGGAGACTTTACCCAGCCTTTCAAGCAAACATTTCCCATCAAGTTTATTCTGTTTCAACATCATTGTAATTGCTTGTTGCAGTTGTGAACTGTCCAAATATTGCCAGAAAAAGCAATTTAAACAATAAAGCTTTATCTCTCATTTGACGTCCATCAGTTAATTCCTTCCATAATTGATCTCCTCCTTTTAATCAAGGCTGACTGCATAAATTTACTTCTATTTTCCATTAGCACAAAGTGATTTATTGGATAATTCAGACTGGATATCTCTAGTTCAATCTCCCACTGAGGCCAAGGGCAGCCATATGGTCAGATGAGGTTCTGCAGAGCTTTAATAATTTTCATCTTGAAATATTCCAGTGCTGGAGAGTGCAGAACTGCTCTGGGCACCTGTTCGTTGCCCTCATGGGGAAGAATTTTCTCCTTATATCCTGTCTGAACTCCTTGTTTCCAGCTGAACCCATCTCTGCACCATGCACTACTGTGAATTGTTGTTCTCTCTTCCCTAAAATCCCCATAAATGAACCCCAAATCCATCTTTCCCCTTTGCAAAGCCCAGCAGGAGAATTCCTCCAGCCCTTTTAGTGTCTGCCTGATGAACCCACTCCAGGATCTGAGCTACACTGAGTTACACCGCTGCACAAAGTGTGAATAAAGCATTTCAAGTTGAGAGAAACCCTTGAGTTTAGAGAGATTAGAAGCACTTTGGAGATTTCACAGACAAAAAAAGGAAAAAAAAGGGAAAAAAAAAAGAAACAAAATTTTAAAAAATTTTAAAAAGGGGAAAGGGGAAAACAGAAGGGGGAAAAGGACAAAAAGAGGAAAGGACAAAAAGAATCCTGAATTTCTGGCAGTAAATAAAAAACATTTCACAAGTAGACTCATTGGGTGCAACTGGGTATAACTGCAATTGAAACTTGTTCTAAATCCTTTAAAAATGAGATAGCTGGTTCAGTGCAAATGTTTAATCACAGAGCTCAGACTTTGGTATGAAGAGTGCTGGAAAAGGTGAAACAGAGGGGAAATGAGTATAAGGATGTTATTTCTTAGCTCTCATGAAGTAAATCTGAACTTTTCTGAGCTTTCCTTGTCTTTTTATAGTGGGTGAGGCAGCACCCTCAGCAGTACTCCGCTGTAGTTTAGGCACATCTTATGGTAGGATATTCTCCTTTGTGTTTCATAAATTTGAAACCATGCAGAGAAGAGAAATACTATGTTTGTAATATTTCACCTGACATTAAAAAAACCAAACAAACAACCATCCAATAAAACCCCAGAAAAAACCCCAAAACTAAAACAATGAGCACAAGTCAGCTAATGTCACCTAAAGCAGGACAAATAAGCAGTATTTTGGTAAGTCTTAGATGATATTTTATTGGCATTAAAAAATAAATAAAGCCAGTAAAGGCAATAGAGATTCCTAGATAGAAGAACTGAAAACAAACCCTTCTCTTTGTAAGTCTTGCACACTTCAGATTAACTAAAGAGTTAATTCAAGTCAGTGTAAGCCAGGGTTGTGTTTGTCTCTGTCCTTTAAAACACAAATAACAAGTCACAGTGACAGGCTGCATTTCTAGGAATTTTACTCAAGTGAAAAGCAACATGCCTAAGGAAAATGGTCAGGAAAGTGGAGTCAACCACTCCTTTTAAAATCCATTTTCAACTAAAAATAGAGAAAGGGAGAGGAACTTTCCTTCAGAGAACAGCATCTCTGAACAGCACAGACACGAAGCAGGCAGGTCTCTGCCTGCCTGCTGTCATTGTGGAGATGGATTTGCTGCAGATGGCACCTTGTCACCCTCTGTGGCTGGTGGGTGCACAGAACTGGGGCTCCACTCCCTGCCAGACACCCACAAACACACTCTGCTCTGGGAGATGTTCCAAGGCCTGCCCTGCTTTCTGGGCCTGTTTGCCAAGCCAGGGTGGCACAACTCCTCGCTCAAGGGCTCTGAGCACTGATTCCTTGGGTTTCAGGTTTTTCTGTTCTGTTTTGGTGTGCAGCTTTTAGCTTTATATTAAATGTCACTAGGATCTTTGCCTTCACCACAGGGTGGTGGAGACAAAACAATCCTGTTCTAGCTGGGGGCTCAGGGACAATCTCTTCAAACCTCAGGCCCAAAGCAAAAACAACTAAAAAGAGGAGGGTGGACAAGCAAGCAAGAAGGATGAAACTTCATCATTTAAAGCTATTCATTGGACAGTTGGCTCCTGTATAAAAGGGGACTAAAACTTACAAAAATGTGAGATCTCATGACCAAACTCTCTTCTGCTTCTCTTGGAGCCATCTGGGCAGAGCCAGGACTGTGCCTCTGGTCCTTTGAAGGCTCTTCAATAAAAATCCACTTTATTCCCCTTAACTCCATCCAGCCTCTGTGCCAGCTCCTTAAGGCATCAACCTATGAGCTAGCACATCATGCTTTAAAAATCCCACCAGAACACAAGGAAATATGAGACTGGATTTGTGACTGCCTCACATCACCACAATAGTCATTAACAGTTGTAAGGGAACAATAAATTTGGTCTGGAAGTGTTATTTAATGTGCTTACTTCCCAAAGAGGAATTAAATGGAAATCTTACAGATTCACTCAGCCTCTCCCACTAAGTTATGGACTAGATCTAGAAAGGAGTACATGTCAAAGAAAAAGAAGAAAGAAGGGAAAAGAAAGAAGATGAAGAAGGGAAAAGGGCCAAACAAAAAAACCCACAGGGCAAATTTCCTCCTCCTTTACTATCACTTACACCTCTCACAGCAAATATATCCTGGATGGCCTAGTAATTCGGTATACCACTATAAATTAGATGGCATTTACTGCAGGGATGGAGAAAGGCAGAGGAGAAGGGAGCACTCGGATATAGAAAAAGCCATCCATTTTAATAATAAAGGCAATTTCTCCAAATTTTCTTGGAACAACAACATACACCACCTTCTGTTCAGGTACTCTATTGACTTATGTGCTACTTAATAGTAACTGCAAATACTTTGCTTAGTGAAGTATGCTCCAGCAGCACCTGATATTTCTGCATTTATCTTATTCACATTTTATTAAGATGATTGCCTAATCTGCCTCTTGAATAATGGCAGCACATCACAACCGACATGGAAGACCAGGCTTTGAAATGACAAGGCTCTGGGATATTTGTTAGCTTCAATTTACTTTCCTCCACCTAAAGACAATTTCAGGATAGTTCAAGGTAGGTAGGAACTTGGGAAATGTCTAAAAATTGTTTGGAAATTGCTAGTTTCCCAGGCAGAAATGAGAAATTACTTTTAACTGAACATATGCCTACAGCAGATTCAATTTTTTGAATATTCTTGAATAATATTTTGTTTCAAGGCTATCTTTTTTAGTAAAGGAAAAATAAAACCAAAAACCAAGAAAACCCTAGAGCAGTCAACAAAAGGTCTACAGTTGTCAACAGTAGAGCAGGGACTTGAGGATGGTATAATCTCCACATCAATTGCCCCAGTGTTTTTTAAATAAAACTATGAATGGTTATCCTCTAATATCAGGACAGAGTCACCCTCAGGATACAACTCACAAGGTCACTTAGATTAAAGCACTGGCAAGAAATGCCACAAAGACAAAGTCCACTGAAAGAAACCATCCTTCAAGGGATCTCACTGTAAACTTCTCATTTCAATTAAGACAGCATGCGCAGGAAGCAAACCAGCCTGATGCCCTAACACAAAACTCACACTCCAACTGGCACTGGGACAGATTTGAAAATTTCCTTCCACACCACGTCCTGCACAAGCAACAGAGCAAAGAGTGCTGATCTTTGCCAGCTGGGGCCCGATTTCAGCTGATGGCCCAGGGCTGACAGGCCCTGCACCATTAACACATTCCGTGTGCACAGAGCTGCTTACATGTCTCTAAATTACTCCAATTTGATGAAGACACCTTCTCACCCCTGCTGGGGTCAATTCTTTCAACCGTGCAGGATGAATGCTGTTGACTGCTTATGAAAGGTAATATATAAAGCAACAGAAGATTAAAAAAATGGTGTTGGCACAGACTCCCAGCTCCCGGCATAGTGCTTTACGGCCACAAATCCTATTGGCATTAATCAAGGAAGGAGATGGGCTTTCTCACACCTCAGCTCTGGGAGACAGAGCCTGCCCTAAATCTGAGGATTGGAGCCTCACTGAATGGGAGGGTGGAGGAGGATGGCTGAAGGCCTCTCCTATTCCCAGAGCACTGAAGATTGCACAGTTGGTTCCCCTGGCTCCCCCAATGCCCCGCACAGCACCAGCAAGGTGGGAAGAGCCACAAAACCCCAGCAGAGGAGCTGAGCTGCCACGGCCCATTACCTCCTGAATAATGCCCAAACTCCACTGAATAATTACAGCAGCACCGAGGGGCTGCGCGCTGCACTGCTGTGTTACAGCTCTGCTCCATAAAACTTCACAATGTATAGGGAAAAAATTAAATGCTGCTGCAGGCAGGAGAGTTGCTCTTCTGTGCGTGCCTTGGCTGAGGCTTGAAACGGATGCGCCACAAATTTCCAGGAAAATGGCCAAAATCTGATACAATGGATCTCCTGAACAGGCATCCAGCAAGTCTTGCCTGTGAGTATTTGAAGCTGATGTTACAGTCACCTGGCTATCATGGAGCTGCTGTTTATGCAGATTCTTTATACTGGAAACAGTTCCATGTGTTTATCAGCAGATGAGCCAGAAAGAAAATCGCCACTTGCTGGCATGTATTTTGAATAAATAAACTCAAAACAACAATTTAAAAATTAATATTCCAGCCAAAGCTGCATATCTGGAAAACTAGACAATAGATCTAATTCTAATTGAGGAAAAAAAAAAAAAACCACAAAGTCTAAGTTCCTGCCTTATGACACTTTGTAAAAACTACACTTTTATTCAAATAGTAACATTGATTTTCAGAGCTAAAGCAAACAGTATTTCCCAAATACTGATTCTGGTAAATTTGGGTGTGCTTTTGTGCTGTGACATAATCACAGATCATCCTCTAAATTTTGCACCACACCTTGGAAATACATGAGGAAAATTAGAAGCAAACACTTTTATCTGTTGACTCAAGGTATTGAGTAGTGGTGTTTGCTACCTAACATGCAAAACTCAAAATTAGCTGTGCGATTATTCCCCCTACTAAAATAAGTACACTGTTTCAAAATACATGGATTTGCTCATGTTCTTTCCTCTGGAGGATATTTTTGAAAGAGCAAGCATGGTTAAATAACATTTCATCCCTACCCCTGCTGTGGTATTTATGCTTTCCTACCCCTGGGCAGCAATGCTGGGCCAGCTTTGTAAAATGAACTCCAGTATATACACATATTTTTGCTCATCACAGCAAATCCCAGACCAGATTTCCTGCTGGTATAAGTGGGCTTAACCTAACATTTTTCCCTCATTTACATCAGCAGGTAATTTGGGGCTGTGGCATGCACTAAAAATACAAATGTACACTCAAAACTGATTTCTGGAAGCGTTCCCACTGAGCACATTTACCAAATGTTGGGATTCCGCTGGAATTTCTGAAATCAGTGAGATTGAAGCAGCTGCTTTAATCAAATGATTCTTTGAAAACAAGAAATGGATTGCAAAGTTTTGCTGAACAGAATACTATTACTACTACCAATATAGTGGCTTTACACTAGTAAGAAACAGTGATATTCAGCAATTAATTTTCTGTTCTTGTATCCAAATAGATGTAAAAACTGAGCTGGGCAATGAGAAATCATACTGCTGAAAATTGAACAAGCATCTGCTCTTGTATCTATCCTGTTGCTGGTTGTAACACCCATTTAATATGCATTTAGCAGCTGAATTATTGCCATCAAATGCTTCCTAAGTGCCACAAAACTCACTGGGAACAGATCAGTCCTTGCTTCACTCAGATACACTGCTCAGCCTACCTACCTCTAAATTGACCTCTTAGTTACCTGCACTAAACTTTGCATTCTATACTTGATGCTCTGTTTCCTATGTAATTTTAGATATTGGTCAGCTGGCACTGAGCCTTCCAGGAGGATGAGGAACAACTGAAGGAGATTCAGAGAGCCAAAAAAAGAAACATTCCTTAAGAAGATGGGGATGGGTTAATTGGTTTTGCTTTCCAAAGAGGAAGCTGGGGGCAGAGATGACCACAGAAACTTTTGTACTGTTGTACAAAATTGCACTTGTGCCTGATCTCACAGCAGGGCCCTCTTCAGTCTAAAACACAAAAGGGTGAGCCACGTCCAAGGCTTTGAGCTCAAACCAGATAAATGCAGGTGAGAAATAAGACCCAAATCTCAAGTCGCAAACCAAATCAATCGCAACAAATTACTGTTTAAAGCAGCTTCTCTTTCTTTGCAAATCCTTGAATCAATATCAGGGGGGTTTTTTTGAGGTTTTAAGATCTGTTCTCTTTTGTTGTACGTTTGGTTTGGAGGTTTTTGCTTTTATTTTTACTTTTTTTTGTTTCTCTTTAAAGATCACCTAATTTAGCTGCAGTTCCTGGGCTCCAAGCAGTCTGTGAGAGTTCTGTGACTTCACTTGGTAAATAAACAAAAAGTTGGTTTGGGGAAACTTAAAATTTATAAACCCAGCAGTCCACTGTGTGCGTATTTTGCGTGGTGACAGATTCCCAAGCAAGATCAGAGCCACACCTGGGAACCCACAGCACGTTGGGAAAGAAAACCCCAAATAAAACCTCCAGAGATAAATCAGGCTTCATGTTGCAGGTAGACAGATGCACAGAGAGGAGAGACAGCTTTGACCAAGGTGAATCCCAGCTTTCCCAAAGACAGGCAAAAGTCTGTCCCAAAATGTGAATCAATCCAGTGTTAACGCTGCTGTCATATTCACTTCTATTTCACCAGAAGTGATTAGACAACCCGAGGTTGTGGTTGGAGGAATCAATGCTGTGCAAGGACAACAGAACCTTCTACATGCCTTCACTTGGCTGTCTGGACAATTTAAAACAGGAAAACCAAACCAAACCCCACACCTGGTAACGGAGTTCCACCATTTCTGAGCTTCAGTTTGGAAAACCCACATCTTAACCAAAGGGATCAATTGAAAACATAAAATATTGCTTCAGCAAGTACCTTTTAACCTATAATCCCAAACTGTCATAAAAGTATTATTATCTCCACCCTTCTGCAAAGACTGATTCTGCAAAATGAGATATTTCTATGAAATATCTTTTGAAAAGTCCCCTTGCATTGGTGTGACAAAAGAACAGTGGATCAATTGCCTTTTAAGGCAATATCCTATGTGTTTTAACTCTTGAGTCATGAGCAGAAATTAATGATTTATTTCTCTTCTAAAGCATTTATTTTCACAGTCAAGGAAATAAGATTCGTCGTGCCAAGATGCTGATAGCGTGGAATAAATATATTTATACGTTCTTGTAATTATATTTATAGTATACCTGAGGGATTCCAACTCTGCAAATAAATCCTGTAATTTTCCACACTATGCAAATAAACAACTCCGTAGTGGGAATAAATGGCGTGTCCCACTACAGAATGCTTCTCCTTAAAAGTATCAACATGGATAGAACATTGTCCTGTCAGACAACAGTGGGCAAGTCCCACCAAACTGGGGCAAATTGTGGCTTCCTGGCTGTAATGGCCTTGGGGCAAGGGGAAAGAAGAGGAGATGGAGAGACAGCTGAGGAGCCCTGCAGCTCGTTCTGCCCATTTCCCTCCTCTGCACAGAGCAAACCCACCCCAGCATCACATCTGTGGTTAAACAGAGCAGGGACAGACAAGGATGCTTGCCTCCCCCCCCAGTTCGGGGGCAAACAAGTCTTGTTGATTTTCTGCCATGCACTATTAATCTTAACAAATTCAGCAAGGCAACTCTCCATTTAAACATCTGTAACTGGGAGAAGAATTAATCCTGAGTTTAATTCCATTGCCTTCCTTTGGTGGCATCACTTCAATAGCAGGCAGGCTTCCTGCATGATTTAATTGCATTTATCCTCACAGCAACCTTGTGGAGAGGCAAACACCATTATCCCTGTTTGACAAGTGGGGATCTGAAGCTCACAGAAACTGAATGACCTGCTCAAGGTCACAGAGAAATCTGCTGCAGCATAAGCACTAAATCCCAGATTTGCTGAGTCCTTTGACAGCACAATCCACTAGAACTACCTGCTACTGGTGCTGGCAACTCTTCCTGAAAGGACAAATAGTATTTGCCTTTTAATTGCCACAAACTCTTCCTTCGTGCTGAAAAGAAATCGAGCAAATCGCACCAATCAAAAACACACTAGGAAGAAGAATCTGACCTGAAGTATTCCACACAGGACTAAAAACACAAACAGAAATGAGAAATCTTTTCTACTTCATAGAGGCAGTGCTTTCTTCTTTCAAAATATAAACTTCTTGCTGGCAGCAGTGCAGCACAAAGAGATAAAGCATGGCATGCCTTACATACTGGGGGAAAAAGGATCAAGGCTCTTTCCTTTTTTCCTTTACACACATTTCATCTTCCCTCTCCTTGTTTTTCCCGTTCCTTTCATGAAGGAAGATAAGTGCTGGCAGTGAAGTCACTGACACCTGCTTCCCAGTTAATTGCTAGTAAAGGCATTTTTACCATTTCCCCAAGGATGGTGCAGCTTGGACTGAGAATATTTCAAATATTTCACATTCAAACAGGTAAGCCCAGCTCTGCAGCTGCTGAGACAAGTTTTTCTCTGAGCTAACCTGTCTTCAGAAGGACTTCTCTTCACAAAGCAGCATGGGCTCAACAGAGGATTCTGGGGAGCCACACAATTTAAAGGAAAATAATGTGAATAGCAAAGAAGGTAATTGGAAAGGTAACCAGGTATGTGTGGCAGGGAAGGCAAACATACAGAGGTGAGCTAAGTTAATTTACTGAAAGGTCAGAGCAGAATCAGTCTTTTGCTCTCCTTGTGCAAGCAGAAGGGGAGCAGATACCAGGAGAAACGTGCATTGCTATGCAATTAATTTGCTTTATAACCACCATAAAGAATAGGCAGCTTGTACAAAAATGTCAAAGGGAGCATGGAGAGCAAAGGGGAGGTTTGGATTAGTGAATGACTGAGGAGATGGTGACTAAAGGCCACTTTGCCACTGTCCCTTCACCTGTTCTGGAGACATTGTTTCCCTCCCATCCTTCAATCTCCCTCCTTGTAAAATTCAGCACAATTGTTAGTAATGGAATCACAACAAAATAACGATGGCATGGCTGTGGAGTACATCAATTTCTGCCAGCCAAAAAAACTAAATATTATTACCTATAAAGGAATATCTCTAGGCATCTCACATTTCACTCTAATGGCACAGAAAAAAAAAGAAAAAATATCTACTGGAAAATAAAAAAATTCAGTGACTTCTCCTTCAATGCTGCATGATCAGTGCAATTGTTCAAACCTCCCCTTCCAGCTCTTCAGATCTCTGATCTCTCACATAAGTAGGGCCCAGAAATGCTGCAATTTTACATGGAATAGGATGGGTGACTTCATTGACATTTTCTGTGCACTACTAGCCCTTGTAAAACCAGTTGAAGCACAGGTAATGTCAGCAATGACTGTGGCTTTTTGGTGTTCAAACCTGCAAAAGTTTGCCATTGGAGGTACAGAATCTGAGTAGGGAGATTTATAAATTCTCTTAAAAACCAAACCAAAAAAAAACCCCAAAACAAAACATCAAAAAAACCTCAAAAAACCAAAACTAACAACAACAAAAAAGAAAATTAAAAAAACCCAACCTGCTTTTCCCTTTTTGTGAATGACTTTGAAATAGCTCACAGAATCAAGGAATCCATAAATAACAGATTTTGAAATTAAGAAATCTTAAAACACACACACTCCTCCACCCAGGGTCTAGATTTGCTTTATTTGAAGGCTGAAGCAAATCATCTTTTCTAAGGGAGTGGCTGCAAATACAACTCGCACTTTTGAAGAGCTGTGAAATTCCTCAGGGGAAGAACATGAAGCTCCCCAGTGCAGGGGACGTCCCTGTTAGCTCATTTTACACCACATATTTCCATTAGCTGGCACTGTGCAGTGTGCTCCCTCTCTCCATGCGCTCCCTGAACTGCGGATTTCTCACTTTTGGCAGGTGAGCAATTGAGATCTGGCAGATCTCTCCCCTGATGTGCCATCTTTGGTACCAGCTCTCCTGCACTGCCTTGGCCAGCAGATTCCAGCAGGATCCCACCCTGCTGCTTCATCACACCCTGGGATGGGATTTTTTTTGCCATATATTGTGCAGCAGCCAGGTTATGCCACGGTGAGAATCCCTCAGCTGTTATTGCATTCATCTTGGTGCTGACCTTTAAGCCTCTCTTGGTGCAGAACACGCACTTTTTATGCTCACTGAGCTTTCCTTTTCAATCTGCAGGTGAAATTATTGCAGAGGTTGTCTCTGCACTTCAGTCTTTGTGAAAAGAAAACATAACATTTACTTTTTATATTGGAGAAACGTCCTGGGAAAGGGCTGGCGTGCTCTTTAAATATGAAATTCCTTTTGCCCCAAATTGCTGTTGCTGCTCTCCAATATGCACTCATTTTCTTATGGGGTTTCTTTCCAGGTTCTGCAGGAAGGATAACTGAACTGTGCTTGCAAAAATTAAAAAGAAAAGCCACAAAACTCATGTTTTCTTGTTTTTAGTTGGCTGGAGGCAGATGGGGGACATAGCATATTTTATCCCTTCAAAGACTAGAGAGTCTTTTATCCATTTCTGTGTAATGCAGCTTTCTGGCTGTGTGGCACAGGATGCAGGATTAGCACAACCAGAAAACCTCAGGGCACATTGGCAGCCTCAGAAAGAAATGCTGCTTTGCAAGTCTGGTACCAAAGAAACAAAAACAGGTTTTCCAAACCCCTTCTATATCACACGGTGCTTGGAAACTTCTGAAGGGAGAGACTGGCACATCACTCCTCCAGGAGCTCTGATATTGCCCCATGGAAGTACCAGGGAAGCAGCCCCCAAGATAGTGACTTGATTCCTTGCTAAGTTATCCCTTCAATTCTGCTTCTCCCTTCACCAGTTCTGGGTCAGCATCATCATAAATTCCATTGGTAGCTGATGCCACAGTTGCTCTTCACAATGAGAATGCCCTCAAAACTAAGGGAAAGGAAGGAGACTTCTACCAGGTTACTTTCAATTATTTCACCTAGATTTTTTTATGTTGAAGCAGAGATTTTTTGTTCCTCTTCACTGCTATCATTGCTTTGATATAAACGTCCATCATGTGCTCCATAGAGAACCTTCTCAATTGCTCCATAGAGAACCTTCTCAATTGTCCAACATGCAAAAACCCACCCAATACAGCAGAAAAGAAGGCAGAAAAGCAACTAAAAAAACATAAGAACCTGTCTGGCACCTTATTAATGCCTCCTTCAAGTACCCAAACAGTTGTCTCAATAAATCTCCTCTGTCCTGGAGCACAGTATTTTTCAGCCTTATTATTTCCAATATTTTGCCTGCCATTTCTGAATGGTTGCTCAGAAACAAAAGCTCGTCCTTGAGAAGCAAGAGGAAGTTGCTCTATTTTCAGTCTGAATTGCCTCCTAATATAAGCACTGAAACGCTGAGAATCATGCAAACTCTCCAGTAAAATATGATGATAGAGTATACCTAGAAATACCTCAGCTTAATGGGTGTTGTGCCATTAACAGTGGATTTTATGGAAGCTAGTAGATGTAAATCTGTCAGGCAGACAAAGATTTACAGTAATATCCCCAGCAGTGGGTGGTTTCCATCACATTTAGGACTGTCAGGCAGCTCGTGGGTTTTCCTCCATCCCTTTAGGCATGAGGGCCCTTTCATTTTATTTAGGAGCTGGATGTTCACCTTCAGGCATTCTGCACTGCCAGGGGAAGCTCTCCAATGCCCTGTCCCTTTCTATGGATGGAACCACAGCTCAGGTGACCTTACACATCCTCATTTCCAAATAAGAATCTTGTCCTACATGCTGGACATAAAACAGACAAGACCCAACCTCGTGGCACATGCATTTACATTGTTAAAGCACTGTCTGCACTACAGAGCCTGCATATTCACAAAAGCAGAGTGGAAAAGCCCTGCTTTCCTCCCAGGGGGACAGCAGTGGGGTAAGGGGGCTGAAAACCATTTAGGCAGCTCCAAAAAGCAGCATGGAAATTATCTATGGGATGCATCCCTATCAGAGAAGATGATACAGGCAACAGAAATAGGGGCAGCTGGGACTCTACCTTTTAAATTTGGGGTTGTGGTGGGGAAATTGATGTCAAAGACTAAAAAAAAACCATTTTTGGAGAATGTGATTCCTTCTGCTGAGCAAAGCCTTTCACCCAAGTGCTCACACAAACACATCAGAGCTCTGGAGGATTTCTCCAGCATGGTAAGAGATGCCTTTCTTGGGGTGAAAGAGAAGCTTCACACAAATCAAACTGCAATAACAAAGCAAAGCTTTAATTATACCCCACTGTTTCTGCTCTCTCGACTGTCATCAGTGGTATAATGAGCAAAATTATACGATGTGCCACGTCAAACCAACTTTTCAGTGCTCACACTCATGAAGAGGAAAACTTCTTGCAATCAGTGCTAAACACAGAGTCTGACTGAGCTAATAACTGAGGGAAAGCATCTCTGTACCACAACACTCCAGATGCAGAAAATCTCAAGCCTAGAAACTCCTCAAAAGCTGAGCAATTATGGGCTTAAATCTACCTCTGATCAAGAACTTCAAAAGCACCCGGTGTCCAAAAGAAAGATTGTTAGTGCTTCCTGCAGAGAACCCCTTATCTGCTCAAATCCTAATTAATCCTTCCAGCTGCTTCATTTCCAGCTGGAAAAAAAAAAAAAAAAACCAGCAAAATACCTGCATCTCACAGGTTTATTAACAAAACAGCATCTTCCCCAACCAGCCAGCATCATGCCATTCCTAAAAACTCAGTTTTGGCACAAAAGCCCATAAATAATTCACTAGCAACACATTCTAAATACCACTTACCAATTACCAGTGAAACATAGAGTACATTCAAATGCATCCTGTGGTACTGAAACTTATAACTGCAATTTCCATGGGAAAACTATCTGCAAGATGAATTCAAATACACTGAGGCAGCAGCATTTAAACTAAATTAAAACACTTTGCAGTTTTCCTTTTCGCCACAAATGCTGTAATGGGCCTTCTATTTAAAGGGTTTTTCTCTCTTAAAGTTTCACCATTTCAAATCCTGCTTTGCCCACAGCCTGCCAGGCATCTCCTGTCACCTTCACAGTGTGTCCCAGTGTTATTAAGCCAGGACTTATGGATTGCAAGAGCAGAAGAGGTCATCACAACCCTTAATCTCACTCTGCACAGAATGGGTAAATGGAAAGATAACAAATGACAGCAGCTCTGCCTCATCCCTAGAACTGGTTAGCTCCAGTAGTTAATTACATTTACAATTAAAATTTTGTTCTTTGTTTTGATTTTTATAACTGTCTTAATTGCATTACTTGAATCCTACACCGCTTTTGTCATCCAGAGACCAGCAGCTTCTTTTTACAGCCTCAGCAACTTTGCTTCCTCTTCCTCCCCTGAAAATAGTTTAATGACAATGTTCAGAATGAGAATTCTTTGAAGTATCATTACATTTGAAGGTGCAATTTCTCAGGAAGCTTTAGTTCCCTTTCCACTATTTTGATTCATGGGAAGAACAATTATTCAATTAATACTTTGGCAAATACATTCACAACTACACACACACAGAGAAATTCGATTGATTCCCTAACCATGACTCCCTCCTACCTATATTTGAAACAATGCTTGGACAAATGGTTTCCAATTCCTGTTGCAACCTGGAAGGAATTACTCAATCAAAATCCCCCTGTTTTTTCTTGTTTCAAGCCCACAATTCCAAATACAGTATCAGATGTCCTGGAAAATAACTATACAGAATTTTGTGAAATTATTCACAAAAGGAAATTTTTTTGACCCATGCCTATATGAAACACACAACTGGGGTCACATACCCAAATTAATGAAAAAAATGCATGGCTACTCAAAACCAGTCACTCAAACCTGGATATTCCATGAACATTGTTACATTTCATGTTCATTCTTCAGCATTTTTCCTGGGATGCTGCTTTAAGGCTCCTGAGACAGAATATTTTTGCAATTTGGGCCATTTTATTGCTAGGAGATGGACACAAAAATACGAAAACTCTCCAGTTGTGAATTGCTCAACAGCACCACTGAAAACAGCAGAACCACCCATAACTAAGATGAAGTCACTGTGGGACAAACTGAAAGCCAGCATTTTCTGACCATATGCATGTTTTCCCCACATTTTTGAAAATTAGGATACAAATTCATTTGAAACAAGAGCACTACGTGTTCTGCTCATGATTCAGCTTCACATACCTGCAATATTTCACATGGACCTGCCTGGGTTCCCCCACAATCTGTAGGAGTGGAATCCCCTCAATTCCATGTATTTATTTGCGGAATCTATTCCTGAATGTATTGCAGCCAAGTAAAAATTTCCTTCCCTGCTTAAAACTACTTTCTTTGTTGGTCTGAAAGCTCAAGATTTAAGGGAAGGAAAGCAGGGGCAAGGAAACCATAAGAAATTGAAAATGAGGAAAACAATCCTTTCTACATCCCTGCTCACAGGAACAAAGGCTGTTGGCCTCTGAGCTTCGCCAAAAAAAAACTTCCTTAAGGAATTTTCTCCTGTGATTCCATCCCCTGGAGCACAAATGACAGAATAAATACAGGGCAGCTGCTGGGATTTGGCACCATTTGTTGTGCTGTGTCCCTGGAAAGCTGCAGCAGCTCACGGCTGTGCCCGGGGCCCCTCAGGAGCTGCAATTTCACAGTTTGGGTCCCAGCTCTGCCCTAATGAGTTTCTGGAGCTCCACACACCCTGGGAAAGGCCCTGCCTGCTGCAGTTCCCCAACAGGTAACGCAGAAAACATCAGAGCAAAACAAAGGCAAAGCACATCAGCACTGGGAACGCACTCAGACTGCTTTGGCAGAGGTGGATCTGCCTTTATTTTTTCCCCTTGCTGCTCTGTCATTGCCTTTTTCTCTCTCTATTTTTATTTCAGAGCACTGCCATGTTTGCTCTTACCCTGCTGAAGTGCAGGGATCACTTGGGGAGCTGGGGAACTTTGTGTTTTTGCATGGGTCACGAGTGCTAATTGCAAACCATGACTTGATGCTCTTGGAAGAGCAAGGAAATTGAAAGAACTGGGAATAAGTCAACCAGGGAACTTCAGCTGAGGGGAAAAAATAAACAATTTCACGCACACAAGCTTCACAATAACTATGAATTCTTTCATATTTCCTTCCAAAGCCCTACAAACAAATTTCACAAGTGCCTTTTGGTCAGAGAAAGAAACTTCACACCTGGTGTAACCTCTGTAAGTGCTCATCTTTTACTTTTCACATCACTGTGTGGACATTCAAGAGCCATCTTAATAAAGCAGGGATTTATGAAGTCACCTTCCAGCCACTAAAATCTCAAGAGCATTCATCCAGGACACTGACATTTTTATGTAGCCAGCAGTGAGATGATGGCTGTATGCTTGGCTTCAAATCCTTTACTTGAAAATAGAATAAATCTGAAAAAAAACCCCATCCAAACCTATGGATCAGCATAAGGAAGATGGTGGGTGGCCATTTCATTCTTACTTTGAGATTTACTCAAAAGCTCACAAAAATTATTTAAGTATTATTTGGGGTTTAAGAAAATACAGCAAATTAAAAAAGAATACAGCAAAAAAACCTCAAAAAACCAACAATCAATCCCATAGAGTGAAGATTCATTTAAATAGTGCCTCATTGTGTTTTAGAGTGAAATGATACAGAACAGCTTACTGTTGTACAGGTATTTGCTGTATCTCATCATCCAACTTGCAAATAAAGATATTTATAGTATTATAAATACTATATTATAGTATCTACATAAATATATATATTTATAGTATCAGAATTGCTCTCTTAGGGAGACATCTCATACCCAGCAACTATTTCAACCTCAGGTGACTGATGTCCGCCCTTTGGATCATACAGACACATTTCACCCACTTTCCTAGCCCATATCTCACCAAATTAGCTACAATTGGAGACTTCTCATTTCGTAGCAAGAGGTGCTTGGGGGAAAGGTTTGACCAGGAAAATCCCGCACAGGCTGTGCCCAGTTCCCTTCTCATCCTCTTTGTGCCTGGAGATGGCTTCCAAGGCTGCCCTGGAGAATTCCCAGTGCCTGCAAAGGCATGAAGAGTCTGTAGCCCCCCCAGACCTTATTTCTTTCCCTTCTTGATACCGGGTGTGAAGTTTTCCTGGAGAAAATTGTCAACCACCACAGCCTTCTCCTAAGACAATCTACAGCGCCTTTGCAGTGGCATGGGGTAAATGCACCTTGCATTTGCCCAAAAACCTGGGGTGCATCCAGGGCTGCAAATCCCTCAGCAACCCTGGATTCATCCCAAGGACTTTTCCACAGCCCAAATTCCTCCCCAGGCATCGCTTTGGGACAGCAGACAGCACCTCCAGGGGGAGAGGGCTCATCTCCCACCCCTCTCCCTTCTGGAGAACAGCCCAGCTGCTCAGGGAGGGAAGGGTGGCTGTCTTTGCTTGGCTCTCCAATTTGATAAAGCAGGAGAGGTCAAGGGAGGCAGTTGAGGATGGATAAAGTTCTTCACTTGGCCAGAAAAGCAATCACATTTATTTCTCCCTGAATTTGTCATGAGGAAGATCCAGAGGGCCTGAAGCCAGCACTGCCACTCTAAAAGCGCTGCTGTGCCAAAATAAAGGCACAAAGTGCTCCCTGAGGGATATATTAGGGTCTTGTTCAAAACCTGGGTTTCTGCTGCTCTGCTTCTTCAAAGGTTCATCTCTTCCCCACTCTTAAAAAAAGCAGATTTGGGATTGCAAAAAGGAGGAACAGCACTGAGCCAGGGGGGAAAATGGGGAAGAAAATTATTAAAATAAGAGCTGTCCTCCCACTACACACAAGTAACACTCTGACAGTTTCTCCAGGTATAATGCCATATAAAAAGCATTCTGAATTAACTTCAGACCTTTTTAATTTCTGATTTCAAATTAAACTTCCTCTAAATGCCCACCCACTTTGAGAAAGACAATTTAATTAATTCCCTGAAGATATATTTGAAGAGACATGAGAGCCACCCCCTTAAGGATAGGTAATAAGTGTTCTGCACAAAATGGGAGACAAGGAGAAAATACCCACAGAGGATGTTAAAGCCTGGTTTGAGTCATCTGAGGTAAAAAAAAGTAAAATCTAAGAATGAAACTGTGCCAGCAGGTTTAAAGGCTGCTAAAAATCACCTTGAACATTACTTCTGACTCCTGCAAGTGACTCAAACTCACAGTTCTATCCATGGTAATATTTTTAACAAATTTGCTGGCTTTATGGGGAAGATTCCTTGCTTTAGCCCAAGACTCAGAACTAGACAGAGGTTTTGGTAAAACTATGGTATTAAAAGAGGACAACTGCAGAAATCTCCAGGCACCTCAACACCTTCAGCATATGGGAGCTGTCATTTACCAAATCAGCCTGGACATCAATCTGGAGCGTAAGAAACCCCACACACCTGATTCTGGGCATCACATAAAGCAACCCCACACACCTGATTCTGGGCATCACATGAGTCCCCCTTTGCAGTTCCCTGTTCTGCCATTTTTCACATCTAATCTGGATTTTGCTACTCCAGAACCATCAAAGCACCTCATTAAATATTCAAAGCATCACTAAGCCATCAGTCTACAGGAGGAGCCAAAACTGCATTTACTTTCTTTTCTTTAATCTCCCAGACCCTAATTGCCATATTGACAAAAAAGAAACAGTTGTTTACCTTCTAAAGTCTCAGGAGTGCCTGCCAAATTAATCCTTTTAAGCAGTGTTTCTCCAGCTCCAGAAACAAGCAAGCAGCATGCAAAGCAGTGAGATGCTCCCCTAAGAGGCAGCAAACACACACTGCCTCAAAATTAACCTTGACTATTATAACTTGTCACAGATTTCTTCTTTCCTGTCTCACGGAGCCCAGAGGTTTCTGCTTCTCAGAGCACTTGGGAGACTTTGAAACTTATGCAAAAAATAACATAGATGGGTGCAGGGGCCAAAGCAGAGTCAAAGTGCTGGAGCAGAGTTATCTAAAGAGCCCACAGAATCTTAAAGCATAAAGAAATTTATTTGTGTGTATGTTAGACTCCTGGCAAATATGAAAATGACCTGCACGTTGCAAACACTGTGAAACAGTGAATTGTGCTAATGAATTCTGTGATGCCGTGTCCTATAATGAATCAGTGCTGTACATTTTAGAGCACCAATAATTTTCCTTCCCCAGACTGAACTATCACCCACTCTATAAATCAATTCACAGGTGTTGGAAGTTTGTATCTAAACTGACTTTTGTCTTACAACTGAAACATTGAAACAAGGATTGCTTCCTGTTAGATGATGCCAAAAATTCAGTTTGCAAAGAAAATTCAATTTATTGCAAAAAACAAGGACAAATGCTTTGTGTATCAGCTCCAAACTGCAAGAGTGCTGATGGGCTTTAGTCACAACCCCAAATAAACTGAAAAACCCTGAAAGATTTGCAACTTTTATCCACATGTTGCCCTCTGTCTGCCCTGAGGTAAACCAGGGCTCACCAGAGAGACTCTCCCGTTTTGTCTGCAGCAGGAAATACACCCCAAATACTGAATTGGGTCAATGGCAGGAAATTCAAATCGGGGAGCTGCATGTTCAGGTGCAATCCAGCACACAGCATGCGTGATTGCCACTTCTTTGCTGTTTTAAGGGTCTCAGAGCCTTTATTTGGTCCCCCACTGCCACCTCCAAATTTCACTGACTCACAGTTGTTTGCCCCAGCATTATTTCAGTCTAGAAGGGTTTGGAAGAGTTCTTTTGCAAAAAAAAAAAAAAAAAAAAAAAAATCAAGCCAAAGTAAAACCTATTTTGAGAAGAAATATGCAAGAAATGAGGTTTTCAGGTTGCTGCCTAGGTTCTGAGCGAGATCAATGGGAATAAAAGCCACTAATATATTTTAAATACATTTCCTACATATCTCTTCAGACAAGTATAATGCAGATAGTTGCTCCAACCTTACTGTTTAGATAAAGTGGCAAGTGACAGGGCCCTTCTCATTTTGCCAATTCATTATGTCACTTGTCAAGATTATTAAAAAAAAATAAGCAAGTTTGGAACAATAGGAGAGCATTTCACTTCAGAGCTGCTTTCCAGGCATTAACTGATAATTCCATTATGAAAAAGTGAATATTCTTTTACCCCACTGCCCAAGACTGATCTTTGCTTGAGGGATAATCTCTCTGCTGACAGATAGTAGCACCGGTCCCATTCATTGGACTTTGGATGGACCAGAGTTTGCAAGAGGATATTTTTATATAAATAGAGTCACACAATCAGCAGTAGCCAACAGCCCGTGTGCTCGAAAGATCTGCAGCAGCAAATACAAAATTGAATATTGGGAAGAATGAAGAGGAAAAAATGCTAAAACTCTTCAGCGAGGACTGGCACAACTTCCCTCCTGTTTTCTATGCACGGACTTCTGCAGCTCCAGAGAGCACACAGCTATTTGCATTCTCACCCAGAGAGCAACAGGCTAAAAATAGTGCTGAAAATCCTCTCTGGATACTGAGCAGTGCTCCAGGAACTTTAAATTTAAGCCCATTTTTTTCCCTAGCAATTACAGGCAGTGTCACAGAAAGGGAACCCAGGGCTTATCACTCTCTGCAGAGATGTTCCCGTTTGCAAGGGAAATCTTGTGCCTGTAATACATATTAATGCAGCAGCATGCCTGTGCATGCTCACTTCAGGTTCCTGGGAGCCTCCTGCCTTGATGCCTATCCCTTTGCCACAGCTGGAAATAAAATAATAAACAGCTGGAAATAAAATAATAAAGTGGAGCTGCCTTTGCCTTTCAGACACCCCCAGGCACTGCAAACTTTTAAATTTGATCCCTGGTACCACAACCCCTGCTCTGCAGGGCCCACTGTGCTAACTGTGCACTGAGAGGCCTGGTTTAGATATGCAGTGAAAAACTGCAGACCTGAATGCAAGGTAAAAATCACCACAACACGAGATCAGATTGGCAAAATGCTGCTAATACTGAAAAATCTACCAGCAAGAAAGATGACCACTAGTAACACCAACCAGAACAGAGGAATGCCCTGAAAATGAGCTTTTCAGAGAGCTGTTACTCATTCAAAACATTTATATTTTAATATGCAGGGTGAATGGTAGCTAGAGCACAAAGTGGCACAGCAATTATTGTTGGGTTACCTGACTAAAGACACCAAGAAATAAACTAAACTAAGAAATATTCCTTCATTCATGTTTCCTTTTCAGTGTATCCCCCTGACCTCTGAAAAGAAGGCTGATCTCCCCACCAGGTTTTGAAGCAAGATCATTTTCTAAGGAGACCAAATCCATATCTCAAGAGGCCGCTGGCATCTCCCATCACACAAAGAGAGGAACAAAACCCTGAAAATACCATCAGTACATCCCCTCAGTAACAAAACTGCTGTTAAAAGTGTGGATCTTGGAGTGAGCTGTTTTCTTTCATCCACAGCTTTTGTTTCTAATTACTGAGAAGGAAGAAAATAAATGATAGGAAAAACCAGGTCTTAAGGAAAGGTTCCCGCTCAGCTTTTCAAACAGAAGCTGTCTGGTTGGAGGTTCTAGGGTACCCAGATTTTAATTTCCACAAAAACCATGCTCAGAGCCTTGATCCCACACACTCCCAGCTATTGCTGTCGTTCCTAGAGAAAAAAGAAAAGCAGAAACTCCTCAATGCACAAGGAGTTGTGCCATAAAGAGCACTGAAATGAAGTCTACAATACATGGGAGATGCCAACAACACATGAAATATCACTCCTTTGTTTTCTCCATGCTCCAAAGCTACACCTCCAGGATTTCTGTGACAGGCAGACAGTTTGTTTCCTTTAATCTCCACCTGGATCTGTGCCTTAGCATTTCCTCCAAAGTCCTGCCCTACTTTCAGCAGCAGCAGCAGGGCAAAAACACATGAAGAGAACAAACAAGCTGTCTCTTGTTGAATCTCTGGAAAGGGAGTTGTGTCCCAGCTGGGATGGAGGCGCACAAGACTCAGAGAGTAAGGAGTTAGAGTTAAATAAAATACTATAAAGAAATAGATAAAACAGAATAATAATAATATACTATATAAGGAAGATAAGGAGGGAGTTGAGCTCAACAGATCCAAAGCCTGAAGTCAGTCTTTGTGGGACTGTATCTGCTTCCAGAATCAGAAATCCTGACTGTGAGGAAAAAACCAGCAATATCTCCACAAAAGAAACATTAATGTGAGATAGGGCATGGCTATGCAAGTGAAGAGTGGCATAATTGATTTCCTCAAATGTGCAAAGTCCTGAAATATTCTGTCACCACGTGCAGACTTGAGGCTCTGTAATTGTTTGTACTAAAATCACCATTCTAAGGGACCACACGGAGCACTTTTCTGAGCAGCATGTCTTATTTCCTTGACTAAAACAATTAAAAACTTCATTAAGCTACAGGCACACAGCTACTCCTGCAAATCTGAGATCCTCAAAACTCTCCTTATCTCATCTGTCATCACTTGATGGCCTTTAGGAAGGCGAATGTGCACCCTGCAATCATTTTGCTGTGAATCTCACCAGAAACTGTTGCCACACAACAATTTAATGTAAAATACAATGCAATTTATTGTGGCCTTTTATTACTCTGTCCACACAGTTCACAAGTCACTTTTAAAGTCATCAGAAACACACTCTGCCTACGCTTTAATCACAAAAAGATGCTAAGAAATGCCTTTTTTTTTTTTTTTTTTTAAGCAGGGAAGCATTCCCAACAACAGCTCCTCTGAAAAATGAAAACAAATGGAATGAAAAGGTGCAAACTATAAACACTCAAACTGCATGTGCGACATTACTGCTTCCCTTTGTCCTCCTAAAGATTTATTATCTTTGGAGATGCTGCCTTTCCACAGCTCTCACAGCAAGGCTGCATCGTGCTGACAGCCCAGCCAAGGCCCACAGGAAAATAAAGGAGAGTTCCTGAAACACGAATTGAGCTTACCCTGACTTTGCAGTCCCTCCCTCCAAACCCT